>NC_064819.1:176458792-177083792 GCF_024166365.1 Elephas maximus indicus | reverse complement strand
TCGTGCCACCTCTCAACATCTGCTGGAATAGAACACTAGAACCCATGGCCCGTCTCCCAACTCTGACTTGCTGATTCTCTGTTTGTTTCTGATCAAGTACTGACCCCCAACTCTGAGACTTATTGGAAAATTTAAAAAATTGAAGTGGGAATTAAAGCTAGTGTTTCCCTGATGGTAATGTAATACAAACTCTACTGCTCTTTTTCTTATGAATATTAGCACCTCCTTCAGGTTAGAAAGAACTCCTTGAGCTGAGGGTCACAAAAGGTAGTATGAAGAAGGACCAAGTCTTCAGTCTTGGAAATTATCTTTGCCAAGGGATTCCGATTCACATTCCTATTGTCCCTTAAGCCCACATCAGAATATTTAGGAACTGTTACTGATTATCAGCCT
This sequence comes from Elephas maximus indicus, assembly GCF_024166365.1. Taxonomy (NCBI): domain Eukaryota; kingdom Metazoa; phylum Chordata; class Mammalia; order Proboscidea; family Elephantidae; genus Elephas; species Elephas maximus. The sequence continues at coordinate 177,083,399 of NC_064819.1, read as the reverse complement.
ATTCGAACACTACAGAATCAGACCAAGACTACCATCCCTTCTTGGCTCTAGGGCTCAAAGAGTGACCCAAATAACTCAGGTAGCAAAGGGTCTCTGCCAATAGTTCTCTGCTTTGTTGTGGGGTGCTGTCGAGTCAGTTCCGATTCACAGTGACCCTATAGGACAGAGTAGAACTACCCCACTCTGAGGAAAGTGTGTGCTAGCATCAGACACAGACCCTTCTCCAGAGGAAGCCAGTCTCAGAACTACACTAGCACACACTGAATGTGAACATGAATTACATAAGTAAAGAAATAACTGATTCAGTAAGCAATGAGATGTTGGAAGAGAAAGGATTCTTTTACTCTGCAGTAATCTGAAGAGACTTCCCTGCAAGCACTAAAGCTACCTCAGCTGTGGCCTTTAAATTGGGATTATCAGGCACAGTTGCTGGTGAAAGCATTGTATTTGACAGGAGAGGCAAGGGTAGTGAGGAGAAGAAATAAAACTCTAAATGCAAGGTTACTGTGGAACCAGGCAGAGATCAGCCTGATAGGATAGAGACAGGTGAGAGGAATGGGCTAGAGTCCGAAGAAGCACCTGATGATAAAAACATACATGGGAAGTAATAAGATCCAGACCACACTAGGCTCCAAGATCACACTGATCCTTTCAGAAGGAAAGTTAATATGCAACATGTCAGTGAAAGGCAGATGTAAAAATATTATACAGTAAACAGGTGAGGCAATGTTTATTTTCAGTAATGATGAAGTACTGGTAGTAAACAAAATCTAGCAGCAGTAATCAGAAAGTACCTAGTGATGATGCTCAGCACCCCTCTCCCAGGAAATGGGTGACGACAGTTGGCAACTGAAGGTGAACTCCAATCGTGCAGAACAGCCTGTAACAGAACCCAACAGCCTGTAACAGAACCCAACAGCCTGTAACAGAACCCAACAGCCTGTAACAGAACCCAACAGCCTGTAACAGAACCTACCAGTTCCCTCTGGGGAAGCAGGGAGCAGGAGCTGTGCTGAGCTTGATAAGAACTCAATAAGAACTTGATAAGAACCCAGTAACAAGAGCTCTTACCTAAACCAGGTGCTAAGTCTGCCTGGAAGGGCTACACCTGACTGGACTTCATTTCTGACCCTGGAAGCTCTAAAAGGACAGTGTGATAAAAGGCCAAGGTTCCACTCCAGTCAGCCCACTGTGGAAAAAGAGTTCAACAGGCATTAAAGTTTCTTTTGCCTAGAAAATCAGTGAGCCAGTCCAGGCAGAATCTGAACTCTTTTCTGATTGTTGGCACACTGGGTTCCATTTTTAAAATCCCAAAGCATATCCTTCTGTGTCTATGCAGTTGAGGCGGGTTTCCAAGTAGACTGGACTAGTGCCAGAGTCCAGGTTCAGGACACACAAGAGCAAGACACAGGAGGCTGCCAATGAGAATGAATGAAGGACCATATCCATCAATGCTGGGGGTCTCACAAGCAACAAACAATAAGGGCAAGCCACAGTCAAAAGCCCAAAGGCTTCCAAAGTTAGAAACCAGACAGCTGACAGTTGCGGGGCTAGGGGAGAAACTCAATTGCTAGCATAGCTAATTCCTGGCATTACGCTCACATGAAAACCATGTATTAGTAAAGATGTGTTATGGCAGAATATACTGTATAGAAGTGGAAATACACTGTATTCCACTGGGATTACTCTTCTGACTAGAGAGCTGCACAGGTCCACTTTATCACCCAATAGATTTCACCCACGTTTGTGGGATCCAAATATGAAGAGAACCGATCTATCCTTTTATCTGAAATCGACAAGAGGCCATTGACACTGTGCAGTGTCATAGTAAAGAAAAATAAAAATTTTAAATTGCTAGCATGAATTTTACCATAATCTTTATGCTGTTTTAAATGCAAACATCAGAGGATTTAACTCAGATGCAGAATCACTGAAATTACACAATTTGTATTTCCTAGCTCGTCCCCAGAGAGTGCCTCAAGCTGGCCAGAAGAGACAAACTAAGCCAGCCTTAGGGAAATGGAAAGAAGAAGAAAGGGTGTCCCAGGCATGGAGCCAGCATAACAGAGTGCTTCTTTAGGTACAGGGATACTTGTAGGACAAGTGCAGACCCTCTAAGCCACTCCCCCGACTCCCACAGGTGTGCACTCTGGCCTGATGCTAACAGGTTTCCCCCTCCAACCACCCACTAGACAGAGGCTATGCGGACGCTGTGCAGCCCTCATCCCTTCCCACGGAACTGTGGCCCCAAGAGGGAATGAGCGATGCCCAGAGGCCTTTAAACCTCCTTGCTGGGACACACCAGATACCTGGATTGGGAGTGAGCTAGAGCCTTGCTTTCACCAAGATATGGCCCTGGTCAGCCACCCACCACACACACAAGCATGCTGCCAGCTTGGAATGGCCACTGCCACTCCCCACAACACTACCGGGCACACGCACCCAATCCCAAACCTCCCTGCGTCTGCGCCCATACCCCAAGCCAGAGAGTAACAGCAGGAAGGCTTCTTGCCTACCCCCACCTCCATGTGATACAGTTGCTGCCCCAGGTGGAGGGTGGCAGTGGGTGAGGGTACACACAACCTCCACTGTCCCATCTTACTTCACTTATAAAGCACAAGATCAAAGATAAAATTATTAAGAATTTCAAGGCAGAGACAGCAGAGCATTAAACCAAGCTGGGCTCTTCCTAAATGTGCTGCCCTGTGGGGCTCTACAGGTCTCACACCTGTGAAGCCGGCCTTGGCTGGTTCTCTGCTATAACATGAAAATCAAAGAAAAAGGGGGCCAGTCGGCAGTTTTCCACAAAGTTTCTTTAAACCAAGCTCTAAATGGAAATGGAAGAATAACATAGAACTGCTCTAAAAAGTGTTTTCCCAAATATAATGAAATCTTGACAAGGCTGGTGTCAAAGAACTAAATTAACCCAGGCGTACAGGATAACCAGGCTGCCTCCATTCCTCCAAGAGAAAGTGGAAGCACGCGTGTCATTGTATTTTACAGGAAACCCTGGTGGCTTAGTGGTTAAGAGCTATGGCTGCTAATCAAAAGGTCGGCAGTTCGATTCCACCAGGTGCTCCTTGGAAACCCTATGGGACAGTTCTACTCTGTCCTGTAGGGTCGCTATGAGTTGGAATCGACTCAACAGCAACAGGTTTGGTTTTGGTATTTGACCTAAGCTTAAATTAAACTGGAGTTAAAGAAGAAGCTGGTTGTACTATGCATTCCAAAATCACTTGGCAATAAACAATCCAAATACACGTCACATTATTAAATAAATAAAACAGATATATTCGACAATACTTTAAATTTTTTTCTATTAGAGAAATAAAAATCCCACTTGTCGCATATCCACCCACAAGCATTTTAAATCATTCCCCCCAAAATAAGCTCTATTTCAAAGTAGTTCAGTTTACGCCAAAAGTTCTGAAAAGTGAATGTAACCCTGACACTTTAAGATAAATATTTTCAAATCAATTCTTTGAAAAAATGTTCTATTAACCAGAGACTACCCTAATATCTTGCTCAAATACTAATAATTAGTACTTTATAGCATAATGTTCATCCTCTTTTTAAAAGGCAGCCACATAACCTAAGTACCTGTTGGCTCATGACATAAGTTAAAGTTACCTAGATCACTGCTACTCCAAAAGTAGTCCACAGGTGTGTGCCAGTCTATTTGGTACCATGAACTATTTGTTACCAATTCATGACAAGGTAACTACAGAAATTGAAAGTGTTCAGAAATTTTTATAGAAATTTGAAAGGATAATTTTATGTTTGATAAAACTAATTATATAGCATATAAACCCAAATTCTTTACATCTACTTTTTTTTTTTTTAAAGTAATTCTGTACTGGGGGTATACACAATAACAGATTCCAACTGACACTTTACTTTCATGTAAGGTATCACTGAAAACCCTGGTGGCGTAGTGGCTAAGAGCTATGGCTGTCTAACCAAAAGGTCGGCAGTTCAAATCCACCAGGCGCTCCTTGGAAACCCTATGGGGCAGTTCTACTCTGTCCTATAAGGTCACTATGAGTCGGAATCGACTCAACGGCAACAGTTTTTTTTTAAGGTACCATCAATGTCTAGAAACTCTTTAGCTATACCAAAAAAACAAACCTTTTGCCATCGAGTCAATTCCGACTCATGGTGACCCTGCAGGACAGAGTAGAACTGCCCTAATAGGGTTTCCAAAGAGCAGCTGGTGGATTCGAACTGCTAACCTTTTGGTTAGCAGCCGAGCTCTTAAACAACAGAAAAGCATATTTTGAAAATGTAAAGGATTCCAGAGTTAACTAAACCTAAACTAGTTCCATAAACTACACTAAATCTCTAAACCAGTGACAAGTAGGAAAACTGCAATTTATTAACTGTAACAAGTACCTCTGATTTAGGAGCCCATTTTTGTGTGATTATGTATATTTTAAAACTATGTTGATGTGCAGTTTTCATTCTAAGTATACGCTTATAAGTACAGCCAAAGGAAAATGTCTTGATTATTTTTCGAATAATTTGAGAAAATATTACACACAGGAAAAGGAGAAATGGAAAAAACACTTCATGAAACCCAAGCTATGGATGCTGGAAAAACAACATCAGAATGTTTCTCTAGGTGCCCCTGTGATTCTGCAATGTGAAGATGTATCAAAGTCAGTGCTTATGGAAATGGATGTGGGTATTACAGTCACGAACACATTTTTTTATATTTCTAGCTTATATTTTAAATTAATTTTTATGATGGATGTTCCCATTGATACTACTTAATGGTTTAAACCAACTCCATAGTTTAAAACTATACCTAATCAGCTTTAAAAGAAATTCCACTATCATAGAAATTATGAGTTTGGATACACAAAATTCTTGAAAAAAGACATTCAAAACCATAAAAAATAAAGATCAGAAATCCTACCAATACCATGGTTTTCAAACCAGTAAGGTTAGTGTTCCTCTGCACTGTTATTTAAGTTCCAAAATTCCAACCCCTAGGTAGGGCCTGGATGTGATCACATTTCAGACAAACGTTAAATATATTCAACATGACTGCTATTTACTTATTTTCATTTCATTTTATTTCATTTCTTGAGAGCCAGAGATAATGACCCACAAAACAGTGTGGTGAGAGACAACTATTTAAATAAAATAAGTATATACTGTTTACTTCACTCACCCCTTTACCCCTTTATTCCTAGAGGTACAAACCTACCTCTTTCTTCCTTATATTGCTCTACTGATATCCTAAGCATATTTGCAGGTTTTCAATTATGAAATCTAAATACAATACAAGGTATCCACAATTCATCCTGCCAGTACATCATGGTTTCAAAATGTCCCAAATGCAAACAAACAATTTAAAAAAAGAAACTATGGACAAGGTCAAAACACAAATGACAAATTGGGAAAATATTTGCAACTTATATCACTGAAAAGGGCTCATTTTCTTCATAAATGAGGACTTACCACAAATTAATAAAAAGACCAAGATCCCAGGACAAAAGTAGAAAAGGATATGAAGTTTTCAAAAACGAAATGCAAATAAGTGGCTCTTTATACACACAAGAAGATCCTCGACCTTACCCACAAGAAAAATGCAAGCAATAATGAAATACCATTCTTCCAACCTATCAAACAGTGTTAAGGCCTGTGTTGACCAGAGTGAGGGTAAATAGTGTAATCTCCTGGATCACTCTTGGGAATGTAAAGGAGCACAGCCTCCATAAAGACAATATGGCAATTTTTATCGAAATTAGAAAAAAAGTTCAATCAAGTATATGACACCAAATGGGTAACAACTGCCCAAAAGCAAAGATGAGAGAGCAGGAAGGGACAGGAAAACTGGACAAATGCACACAGTGAACCCAAGGTGTACAGGAAAAAGGGGAGTGTGCTAACACATTGTAGGGATTGCTACCAATGTCAAAAAACAATTTATGTATAAATTTTTGAAGGAGAAACTAACACTCTAAACTTTCATCTAAAGCACAAAATAAAAAGAAAAAATTAGAAATAAAGCACATTATTGGGTCCAATAAAATTGGAATACATATGGTACATATTAGGTAAATGTATCCATGATTGATTTATAGATGTTGATGGCTTGGGGGCGGGGCCAAGATGGCTGAGTAGACAGACGCTTCCAGTGAGCCCTCTTAGAACAAAGACCCGAAAAAACAAGTGAAACGAGTATATTTATGACAAGCTAGGAGCCCTGAACATCAAAGGCAAGGTTAGAAAACCAACTGCCGGGCAGGGGGAGGAAGAGACAGTTCAGAAGCAGAGAGGAGTTACCGCACCTGTATTGCCAGGTGCCCTTAGGCACCATTCCTGGGAGCGGCTGTGGTGAGCTGGTACTAGCATTTGGCCCCAATTTCCTCAGGGAGAAGCAGCCAGCCACACAGGCTACTAATACCTCCAGAACCAGAGAAGAACAGCGCTCTCAGCAAAAGCTAAGTATTTGCATACATCCCAGCCAGCTTCGGTGGCTGATTTCCCTGGGCCTGGGATAGGCCCTATTAACCGCCTAGATACATCCTCCTGGCCTTGGAGAAGGAATAAATATGCAACTGGGGGAAAACATCATTTGCCAGCTCCAATAACCGGGGGAGCTCAGGACAGAAGTGGCTCCTATCATAAATGGTCCATGGACTTTGACTACCTTACATCTGCATGGACCTGTGTGGGCCTATTTCAGGAGAATAGGCCCTTGTTGGCAGACTTCAACTATTTCAGCTGTGCGGTGGAGAGGTGGGTGTTTGATGTTTGACGTTGCTTTCCCTATGAAACAGGGTCCTCACCTACCCACATCAGGGGCAAAAGGAATGGTGGCTCGACTCAGGTCACCTAGCCACCCACAACAGGGGTCCAAGGATAACTGGTACCTCCCAGTCCTTACAACCAAAAACATTGGGTGCCCACAGTCCATCTGCAGAACCCACCCACCTGTACAATCTAGGGAACAGGGACACGCTTTCCTCAGAGACAGCTAGGGGACAATTCTCCGCCCCCTGCCTTGTTCAGAAAGTGACACCCTGCTGCAACCAGATACCGGTACCTACACCAATCATCCCTGCCCCTCTAAGACCATAGGACAGAGCCTGTACCACACACTTCATGATCACCTATTTGGACACCTGAGCTGAATTCATACAAGGAAAGTGAATGGACGACTAGACTGATATACCAGATACAAGCTCTAGCCATCTGGGGACAGGATGTCAGAGCTCCAAAGGCAAAAATAATCAAGCTAGCTCACTCGAGCAACCTATTTGGGAATATCAAAACAAAACAAAGCAAGAAGCTATGACACACTAAGCAAACATAAAATAAGCTAATACAATAACTTATACATGGCTCAGAGACAACAGTCAATATCAAGTCACATAAAGAAACAGAGCATGATCGCCTCACCAAGCTCTCAAAACAAAGAATCTAGGGATCTTCTAGGTGAAAGTGCATTCCTGGAATTACCAGAGCAGAATACAAAAGATTAATATACAGAACCCTTCAAGACATCGGGAAGGAAATGAGGCAATACACAGAACAAGCCAAGGAACACAGAGATAAAGCAGTTCAAGAAATTAAAAATATTATTCAGGAACATAATGAAAAACTTAATAAGCTGGAAAAATCCATAGACAGCAATCTGAAATTCAGAAGATTATCAATAAAATTACAGAAGTAGGCAACTCAATAGAAACACAGAGGGGCGGAATTGAGCAAGCAGAAGGAAGAATTTCAGTATTTGAAGAGAAAGCACTTGGCACCAATATATTTGAAGAAAAATCAGATGAAAGAATTTAAAAATATTAAGAAACCTTAAGAATCATGTGAGACTCTATCAAGAGAAATAACCTACGAGTGATTGGAGTACCAGAAAAGAGAGGGATAACAGAAAATACAGAGAGAATTGTTCAAAATTTGTTGGCAGAAAACTTCCCTGATATTGTGAAAGATGAGAAGATTTCTATCCAAGACGCTCATCGAACTCCACATAAGGTAGATTTTAAAAGAAAGTCACCAAGACATATTATAATCAAACTTGTCAAAACCAAATACAAAGAGAGAATTTCAAGAGCACCTAGGGATAAAAAAGAAAAGTCACCTATAAAGGAGAGTCAATAAGAATAATCTTGGACTACTCAGCAGAAAACATGCAGGGAAAAAGGCAATGGGATGACTTACATAAAAAATTGAAGGAAAAAAATTGGCAGCCAAGAATCATGTATCTAGCAAAGCTGTCCCTCAAATATAAAGGTGAAATTAGGACATTTCCAGATAACAGAAGTTTAGGGAACTCATAAAAACCAAAACGAAACTACAAGAAATACTAAAGGGAGTTCTTTGGTTAGAAAATCAATAGTATCAGTTATCGACCCAAGACTAGAACGCTGGGAAGAGCAATCAGAAGTCAACCCAGACAGGGAAATCACAAAAATAAACCAAGATTAAAAAAATGCTCAAAATAGAGAAACAGCAATGTTATGTAAAAGAAGACAACATTAAAACAATAAAAAGGGACTAAGAAATGCAGTCATAGATCTTCCATATGGGGAAGAAGACAAGGTGATGCAAAGAAATAAGAGTTAGGTTTAAATTTAGAAAAATAGGGGTAAATAATAAAGTAACCACAAAGGAAACAAACTATCCTACATACCAAAATAAAATACAAGAAAAAAATAAAGACTAAGCAGAAACAAAATAAACAGCAACGAATATGAGGAAACAACAATATATAAAGATAATCTACTCAGCACATAAAATTAAGTGGGAAAAAAGAAACTATGAACGTATAAAAAAAAATACATCAAAACGATAGCACTAAAAATTCATACCTATCCATAATTACGCTGAATGTAAATGGACTAAATGCACCAATAAAGACACAGAGAGTGGCAGAAAGGATTAAAAAACATGATCCGTCTCTATGCTGCCTACAAGAGACACACCTTAGACTTAGAGGCACAAACAAGCTAAAACTCAAAGGATGGAAAAAAATGTATCAAGAAACATCAAAAAAGAGTAGGGGTGGCAATATTAATTTCTGACAAAATAGACTTTAAAGTTAAATCCATCATAAAGAATAAGGAAGGACACTATATAATGATTAATGGGACAATATACCAAGAAGATATAACCATATTAAATATTTATGTACCCAATGACAGGACTGCAAGATACATAAAACAAACTCTATCAGCATTGAAATGTGAGATAGACAGCTCCACAATAATAGTAGGAGACTTCAGCACACCACTTTTGGTGAAAGACAAGACATCCAGAAAGAAGCTCAATAAAGACACGCAACATCTAAATGCCACAATCAACCACCTTGACCTCATAGACATATACAGAATACACCACCCAACAGCAGCCAAGTATACTCTCTTTTCTAGTGTACATGGAACATTCTCTAGAATAGATCACATATTAGGTCATAAAGCAAGCTTTAGGAGAATCCAAAACATTGAAATGTTACAAAGCATCTTCTTTGACCATAAGGCCATAAAAGTGGAAATCAACAACGGGAAAAGAAATCAAACACTTGGAACCTGAACAATACCCTGCTCAGAAAAGGCTGGATTATAGAAGACATTAAGGATGGAATAAAGAAATTCATAGAATCCAATAAGAATGAAAACATTTCTTATCAGAACCTTTGGGACACAACGAAAGCAGTGCTCAGAGGTCAATTTATATCAATAAATGCACATATACAAAAAGGAGAAAAGGCCAAAATCAAAGAATTATCCCTACAACTTGGACAAACAGACAGCAAAAAAAGAAACCCTCAGGCACCAGAAGAAAACAAATAATAGCAATTAGAGAAGAAGTAAATGAAATAGAAAACAAAAACAACTAAAAGAATTAACAAGACCAAAAGCTGGTTCTTTGGAAGAAAAACAACAAAATTGATAAACCACAGGCCAAACTGACAAAAGAAAAACAGAAGAAAATAAACCGAATAAGAAATGAGATGGGCGATATTACAACAGATCCAACTGAAATTAAAACAATCCTATCAGATTACTATGAAAAATTGCACTATAACAAATTTGAAAACCTAGAACAAATGGATGAATTCCTAGAAACACACTACCTACCTAAACTAACACAAACAGAGGTAGAACAACTAAATAGACCCATAAGAAAAGAAGACATTGAAAAGTTAATCAAAAAACTCCCAACAAAAAAAAAAAAAGCCCTGGCCCTGACGGCTTCACTGCAGAGTTCTACCAAACTTTCAGAGAAGAGTTAACACCACTACTACTAAAGGTGTTTCAGAGCATAGAAAAGATCAGAATACTCCCAAACTCATTCTATGAAGTCAGCATATCCCTAATACCAAAATCAGGTAAAGACACCACAAAAAAAGAAAATTACAGACCTGTATCCCTCATGAACTTAGATGCAAAAATCCTCAACAAAATTCTAGCCAATAGAATTCAACAACATATCAAAAAAAAAAATTCACCATGACCATGTGGGATTCATAACAGTTATGCAGGGATGGTTCAACATTAGAAAAACAATTTATGTAATCCATCACATAAATAAAAGACAAGAACCACATGATCTTATCAACTGATGCAGAAAAGACATTTGACGAAGTTCAACACCCACTCATGATAAAAACTCTCAGCAAAATAGGAATAGAAGGAAAATTCCTCAACATACTAAAAGGGCATTTATACAAAGCCAATAGCCAACAACATCCTAAATGGAGAGAGTTTGAAAGCATTTCCCTTGAGATCGGGAACCAGAGAAGGATGTTCTTTACATCACTCTTATTCAACATTGTGCTGGAGGTCCTAGCCAGAGCAATTAGGCTAGATAAAGAAATATAAAGGGCATCCAGACTGGTAAGGAAGAAGTAAAAGTATCCCTATTTGCGGATGACATGATCTTATACACAGAAAACCCTAAGGAATCCTCAAGAAAACTACTGAAACTAATAGAAGAGTTCAGCAGAGTATCAGGATACAAGATAAACATACAAAAATCAGTTGGATTCCTCTACACCAACAAAAAGAACATTGAAGAGGAAATCACCATTTAATACCATTTACAGTAGCCCTCAGAAAGATAAGATACTTAGGAATAAATCTTACCAGACATGTAAAAGACTTATACAAAGAAAACCACAATACACTTCTGCAAGAAACCAAAAGAGGCCTACGAAAGTGGGAAAACATACCTTGTTCATGCATAGGAAGACTTAACATTATAAAAATGTCTATTCTACCAAAAGCGATCTATAGATTTAATGCAATTCTGATCCAAATTCCAATGACATTTTTTAATGAGATGGAGAAATAAATCACCAACTCCATACTGAAGGGAAAGAGGCCCCGGATAAGCAAAGCATTACTGAAAAAGAAAAACAAAGTGGGATGCCTCACTCTACCTGATTTTAGAACCTATTATACCACCACAGTAGTCAAAACAGCCTGGTACTGGTACAACAACAGATGCATAGACCAATGGAACAGTACTGAGAATCCGGACATAAATCCATCCATATATGAGCAGCTGATATTTGACAAAGGCCCCAAATCAGTTAAACGGGAAAAAGACAGTCTCTTTAACAAATGCTGCTGGCATAACTGGATATCCAGTTGCAAAAAAATGAAATAAGACCCATACCTCACACCACGTACAAAAATGAACTCAAATGGATCAAAGACCTAAATATAAAATCTAAAATGATAAAGATCATGGAAGAAAAAATAGGGATAAGGTTAGGAGCCCTAATACATAGCATAAACAGAATACAAAACATTACTAACAATGCAGAAAAAAACTAGATAACTGGAAGCTCCTAAAAACCAAACACCTATGCTCATCCAAAGACTTCACTAAAAGAGTAAAAAGATTAGCTACAGGCTGGGAAAAAGTTTTTAGCTATGACATTTCCGATCAGCACCTGATCTCTAAAATCTACATGATACTGCAAAAACTCAACTACAAAAAGGCAAATAACCCAATTAAAAAATGGGCAAAGGATATAACAGGTACTTCACTAAAGATGACATTTAGTCTGCTAACAGATACAAGAGGAAATGCTCACGATCATTAGCCATTAGAGAAATGCAAATCAAAACTACAATAAGATTCCATCTCACTCCAACAAGGCTAGCATAAATCCAAAAAACACAAAATAAAAAAATGTAGGAGGGGTTGTGGAGAGACTAGAACACATAAACTGCTGGCGGGAAAGTAAAATGGTACAACCACTTTGGAAATCGATTTGGCGCTTCCTTAAAAAGCTAGAAATAGAACTACCATACGATCCAGCAATCACACTCCTTGGAATATATCCTAGAGAAATAAGAACCTTTACATGAACAGATATATGCACGCCCATGTTCACTGCAGCACTGTTTACAATAGCATAAAGAGATGGAACAACCAAGGTCCCCATCAACGGATGAATGGATAAATCAATTATGGTATATTCACACAATGGAATACTACGCATCAAAAAGAACAGTGATGAATCTGTGAAACATTTCATAACATGGAGGAATCTGGAGGGCATTATCCTGAGTGAAATTGGTCAGTTGAAAAAGGAGAAATATTGTATAAGACCACTATTATAAGAACTCGAGAAACAGTTTAAGCAGAGAAGAAAATATTCTTTGATGGTTATGAGAGGGGGGAGGGAGGGAGGGAAGGTGGGAGAGAGGAATTCACTAATTAGATAGTAGATAAGAACTACTTTAGGTGACGAGAAAGACAACACACAATACAGATGAGCTCAGCACAACTGGATTAAACTAAAAGCAAAGAAGTTTCCTGAAGAAACTGAATGGTTTGAAGACCAGGATAGCAGAGGCGGGGGTATGGGGACCATGGTTTCAGGGGACATCTAAGACAATTGGCATCATAAAATCTATTAAGAAAACATTCTGCATCACACTTTGGAAAGTAGCATCTGGGGTCTTAAACGCTAGCAAGTGGCCATCTAAGATGCATCAATTGGTCTCAACCCACGTGGATCAAAGGAGAATGAAGAACACCAAAGACACAAGGTAATTATGAGCCCAAGAGACAGAAAGGGCCACATAAGCCAGAGACTACATCAGCCTGAGACCAGAAGAACTAGATGGTGCCCGGCTACAACCGATGACTGCTGTGATAGGGAACACAACAGAGAACCCCTGAGGGAGCAGGAGAGCAGTGGAATGCAGACCCCAAATTCTCATAAAAAGACCAGACTTAATGGTCTGACTGAGACTAGAAGGACCCTGGTGGCCATGGCCCCTTAGACCTTCTGTTGGCCCAGGACAGGAACCATTCCCAAAGCCAACTCTTCAGACAGGGATTGGACTGGACAATGAGATGGAGAGGAATGCTGGTGAGGAGTGAGCTTCTCGGATCACGTGGACACTTAAAACTATGTTGGCATCTCCTGTCTGGAGGGGAGATGAGAGGGTAGAGTGGGTTAGAAGCTGGTGGAATGGACACAAAAAGAGAGAGTGGAGGGAGGGAGCGGGCTGTCATATTAGGGGGAAGGCAATTGGGAGTATGTAGCAAGGTGTATATAAGTTTTTGTGTGAGAGACTGACTTGATTTGTAAACTTTCACTTAAAGCACAATAAAAATTTTGTTTTAAAAAGCTGATAACTTACTGTGGTTATATAAGAAAATATCCTTATTTTCAGGAAATAAACACTTAAGTATTTAGAGGAAAGGGATCAATGTGTATCCCACTTATTGTCAAATGGTTCAGAAAATTAAAATTTTCTCATCTCTGTGTGTGTGTATGAGAGAAAGCGTGTGCAAACGATAAAATAAATGACGTAAAATGTTAACAAAAGGTGATAAAGGGTTTACGGGTATTCCTTATAATATTCTTGTAATTTTATTTATAAATAAAATGGGTTTTTTGATTTTTTTTATTAACTTTTATTGAGCTTCAAGTGAACGTTTACAAATCAAGTCAGACTGTCACATGTAAGTTTATATACACCGTACTCCGTACTCCCACTTGCTCTCCCCCTAATGAGTCAGCCCTTCCAGTCTCTCCTTTCGTGACAATTTTGCCAGCTTCCAACTCTCTCTATCCTCCCATGCCCCCTCCAGATAGGAGATGCCAACACAGTCTCAAGTGTCCATCTGATATAATTAGCTCACTCTTCATCAGCATCTCTCTCCTACCCACTGTCCAGTCCCTTTCATGTCTGATGAGTTGTCTTCGGGAATGGTTCCTGTCCTGTGCCAACAGAAGGTTTGGGGACCATGACTGCCGGGATTCCTCTAGTCTCAGTCAGACCATTAAGTATGGTCTTTTTGTGAGAATTTGGGGTCTGCATCCCACTGATCTCCTGTTCCCTCAGGGGTTCTCTGTTGTGCTCCCTGTCAGGGCAGTCATCGATTGTGGCAGAGCAACAACTAGTTCTTCTGGTCTCAGGATGATGTAGGTCTCTGGTTCATATGGCCCTTTCTGTCTCTTGGGCTCTTAGTTATCGTGTGACCTTGGTGTTCTTCATTCTCCTTTGATCCAGGTGGGTTGAGACCAATTGATGCATCTTAGATGGCCGCTTGTTAGCATTTAAGACCCCAGACGCCACATTTCAAAGTGGGATGCAGAATGTTTTCATAACAGAATTATTTTGCCAATTGACTTAAAATGATTTTTTTTTAAAAGTGATCATAATTTGGCACGTCGAACCAGGGATATCATTGTCGATGTCAGATGGATTCTGACTGAAAGCAGAAAATACCAGAAAGATGTTTACTGTGTTTTATTGACAATCAAAGGCATTTGACTATGTGGATCATAACAAATTACAGATAACAGTGCAAAGAATGGGAATTCCAGAATGCTTAATTATGCTCATGCTGAACGTGTACATAGATCAAGAGGCAGTCATCAGAACAGAAAAAGGGGATGCTGTGTGGTTTAAAGTCAGGAAAGGTATGCGTCAAGGCTGTATCCTTTCTCTCTCGTTATTCAATCTATATGCTGAGCAAATAATCCAAAAAGCTGGACTATATAAAGAAGAATGCTGCCTCAGGATTGGAGGAAGACTCATTAACAACCCTCGTTACGCAGATGACACAACCTGGCTTGAGAAGGTGAGGTGGGCCTGAAGCACTTACTGATGAAGATCAAAGACCAACAGTGTTCAGTGCGGACTCGACAGCACCTAACCACAACAACATAATTTGGCAACATGAAAGGGTAATGGTCGAATAATATGATGAACATAATGAATACCACTGAAGTGTACATGTGAAGTTTGCTGAAATGTCAAATGTTTTGGCATATATATTTACCACAATAAAAAAAATTTTTTTTTAAGTTGAAAAAACGCACATGCCCTTTGACCCAGAACTTTCACTTTTGGAAATGTAACTACAAATTTACCAATATACGTTAGAAATGTGTACTTAAGAAAATATTCATCACAACATTGTAAAAGCAAAAGATTGGAAATCATCTACCGGTTCATCAATGATGACTGTTGTTGTTAGGTGCTGTCAAGTCCGGTTCTGATTCATAGCAACCCTATGGATAAGAGAAAGAAACACTGCACCATCTTCAAAATCACTGCTGTTTCTGAGCCCACTGTTGCAGCCACTGTGTCAGTCCATCTCATTGAGCGTCTTCCTCTTTTTTGCTCACCCTCTACTTTACCAAGCATCATGTCCTTCTCCAGGGACTGGTCTCTCCTGATAACATGTCCAAAGAACATGAGACAAAGTCTCGCCATTCTCGCTTCTAAGGAGCATTCTGGCTGTACTTCTTCCAAGACAGATTTGTTCGTTTTTCTCACAGTTCATGGTATACTCAACATTCTTAACCAACACCATAATTCAAAGGTATCAATTCTTGTTTGGTCCTCATTATTCACAGCCCAGCTTTCACATGCATATGAGGCAACTAAAAATATCATGGCTCGGGTCAGGCCCACCTCAGTCCTTAAAGTGACATCTTTGGTTTTTAACACTTTAAAGAGATCTTTTGCAGCAGGTTTGTCCTGCAATGACTTATTGCATTGATTTCTTGACCGCTGCTTCCATGGGTGTTGACTGTGGATCCAAGTAAAATGAAATCCTTTACAATTCCAATATTTTCTCTGTTTATCATGATATTGCTTACTGGTCCAGGATTTTTGTTTTATGTTGAGGTGTAAACCACACTGAAAGCTGTAGTCTTTGATCTTCATTAGTATGTGCTCTAAGCTCTCTTTACTTTCAGCAAGCAAGATGTGTCATCTACATACCACAGGTTGTTAATGAGTCTTCCTCCAATCCTGATGCCACATTCTTCTTCATACAGTCCAGTTTCTCAGATTATTTGCTCAGCATACAGACTAAGTACAGTGAAAGGATACAACCCTGACGCACACCTTTCCTGATTTTAAACCTCACAGTATGCCCTTGTTCTGTTCAAACAATTGCCTCCTGGTCTATGTACAGGTTCTGCATGAGCACAGTTAAGTGTTTTGGAATTCCCATTCTCTGCAATGTTATCCACAATTTGTTATGATCCACACAGTCCAATGCCTTTGCATAGTCAATAAAACACAGATAAACATCTTTCTGGTATTCTCTGTTTTCAATCAAGATCCATTTGACATGAGCAATGATATCCTTTCTTCCATGTCCTCATCTGAATCCAGCTCAAATTTCTGGCTGTTCCCTGTGGATGTACTGCTGTAACTGTTTTTTAATTATCTTCAGTAAAATTTTACTTGTGTGTGATAATGATATTGTTCAATAATTTCCACATTCCATTGGATCACCTTTCTTTGGAATGGGCACAATTATGGATCTTTTCCAGTTGGTTGGTCAGGTAGCTGTCTTCCAAATTTCTTGGCACAGACAAGAGAGCTTCCAGCGTTACATCCATTTGTTGAAACATCTCAATTGGTATTCCATGAATTCCTGGAGCCTTTTTTTCACCAATGCCTCCAGTGCAGCTTGGACTTCTTCCTTCAGTACCATTCGTTCCTGCTTCATATGATACCTCCTGAAATGGCTGAATACCAATCAGTTCTTTTTGGCACAGTGACTCTGTATTCCTCCCATCTTCCTCTGATGCTTCCTGCATTGCTCAATATTCTGCCCATAGAATCCTTTGATATTGCAACTTGAGGCTTGAATTTTTTCTTCAGTTCTTTCAACTTGAGAAATACTTTTGCTTTTCTAACTCCAGGTCTTCGCACATTTCACTATAATACTTTATGCTGTCTTCTCGAGCCACCCTTTGAAATCTTCTGTTCAACTATTTTACTTCATCATTTCTTCCATTTGCTTTAGCTACTCGATATTCAAAAGCAAGTTTCAGGGTCTGTTGTGACATCTATTTTGGTCTTTTCTTTCTTATTTGTCTTTTTAATGACCTCTTGCTTTCTTCACGTATGATGTCCTTGCACAACTTGTCTGGTCTTTGGTCATAAGTGTTCAACGCGTCAAATCTATTCTTGAGATGATCTCTAAATTTAGGTGAGAGATACTCAAGGTAGTACTTTGGCTCTTGTGGAATTGTTCTAATTTTCTTTAGCTTCAACTTGGACTTGCATATGAGCAATTGATGGTCTGTTCCACAGTTGGCCCCAGCCTTGTTCTGACTGATGATATTGAGCTTCGCCATTGTCTCTTTCCACAGATGTAGTCAATTTGATTCCTGTGTATTTCATCCAGCGAGGTCCATGTGTATATTTACGTTGTTAAAAAGAGGTATCTGCAATGAATAAGTCATTGGTCTTGCAAAATTCTATCATGTGCTCTCCCCCAGCATCATTTCTATCACCAAGGCCATATTTTCCAACTATCGACCCTTCTTCTTTCTTTGTTTCCAACTTTCGCATTCCAATTACCAGCAATTATCAATGCATCTTGTTTGCATGTTTGATCAATTTTGGACTGCAGAAATTGGTAAAAATCTTCAACTTCCTCATCTTCAGCCTTAGTGGTTGGTATGTACATTTGAATAATAGTCATATTAACTGGTCTTCCTTATAGGCGTATGGATATTTCCCTATCACTGACAGCTTTGTACTTCAGGATAAATCTTGAAGTATTCTTTTTTGTTCTTGGAATGGGGACTAGTTAAATCAATTATGGGACACTCATACGATGAAATATTACAGCGTGGCACTATACAATATGGTAGCCACTAGCTATTGAGTGCTTAAAAATTAAATTGAAACTGGGTACTTAATTCAGTTATTAGAAAACTTTTAGGTATGTTCAGAAGAACTTTGGTATATGAATCTACTTTTTCCAACTATACATTTTATGAAATCTAAATACAAGATTATGCATCAAGCATCCGAATTGAGATGTGCTGTAAATGTAACATACACAAAGAATTTCGAAGACTTAGTATGGAAAATAAAGACTGGAAAATATGGAGGGTGAAAATAGATGCACAACTCGAAGAATGTAATCCAGGTCACTGAACTATACTTATAAAACAGTTGTTTTCGTGTATGTTTTGCTGTATATATTCTCAACAACAACAAAATTTAAAAAGCAAAAGATTTTAAAGAGGTCTTTTGCAACAGATTTGCCCAGTGCCACATATCATTTGCTTTATTGACTGCTGCTTTCATGGGTCTTGACTGTTGATCCAAGTAAAATGAAATCCTTAATAACTTCAAAAAAAAATCCAAAATATCTTGTTACTAATTTTTTTATATTGATTACATGTTGAAATGATAACACTGAAGACATACTAGGTTAAGTAAATTTATAATATTAAAATTAATTTCACCTATTTCTGCTTACTTTTTTTAATGTGACTACTAGATTATTTTGAGTTACTTGTATGGTTTGTATTAGATTTCTATTGGACAGTGCTGGAATACAGCAAGGGTCAGCAAACTATGGTGTGTCTAGGCCAAATGCAGTGTACCATCTGTTTTTGTATAGCACACAAGCTAAAAATGTTTTTCACATTTTTTAATAGTTAAAAAAAATCGAAAGAAAATATTACATGACACATGAAAATTATACAAAGTTCAAATGTCACTGTCGAATGAAGTTTTACTGGAGCGCAGCCAGGTTCACTGGTTTACATGTTGTCTACGGCTGCTTTTGTCCTACAATGGAAGAGCTAAGTAGTGGAGACAGAGCCCATACGGCCTGCACTAAAACATTTACTATTGTCAACACTGCTACAGAGAATTAAAAAGAATGAGGCATCTTTATATGGTCTTATTGGGCCCACCTCTAAAATGTTGTTGTTGTTAGGTGCCATGGAGTTGGTTCTGACTCACAGCAACCCTATGTAAGACAGAACAAAATACTGCACAGTCCTGTGCCACCCTCACAGTCTTTGTTATGCTTGAGCCTACCTCTAAAGCATATACCTGATTTTAAAAAGCAACACTGAATATTGCTTACTTCCAAAAAACGGTTTAAGGGAACCTATTTTTGTGTTGCACGAGCCCAGGTGACACAGTAGTTGAGTGTTCAGCTGCTAACCGAAGGGTTGGCGGTTCCAACCCTCCAGTCACTCCATGGGAGGAAGATATGGCAGTCTGCTTCCCTAAAGATTACAGTCTTAGAAACCCTATGGGGCAGCTCTACTTTGTCCTATGGGGTCTCTATAAGTCAGAATCAACTCGATGGCAACGGGTTTTTTATTTTTGTTTTGCAAGTCCCTGGATGGCACAAGCAGTTAAGCACTTAACTGCTAGCTGAAAGGTTGGCGGTTCAAACCCACCCAGAAGCACCTTAGAAGACAAGCCTGGCGATCTTCTTCTGAAAGGTCTCAGCTTTGAAAATCCTATGGAGCACAGTTCTACTCTGACAAATGTGGGGTCGCCATGAGCTGTAATCTACTGGACAGCAACTAACAACAACCACATTTTTATGTCAGTTCCCTAGATGGCACAAATAGTTTGCATTCAGTGACGCAGTAGTTAAGCGCTATGGCTGCTAACCAAAAGGTCGACAGTTGAAATCTACCAGCCTCTCCTTGGAAACTCTATGGGGTAGCTCTACTCTGCTATGAATCAGAATCAACTCCACAGTAATCAGTAATGGATACTAACCTAAAGGTTGGTTGGTTCAAATCAACCCAGCAGCACCACAAAAGAAATGCCTGACGATCTGCTTCCATAAAGATTAACCAAAAAAAACCAAACCCATTGCTGTCAATTCCAACTCAAAGCGACCCTAAAGAACAGGGGAGAACTGCCCTATAGGGTTTCCAAGGAGCAGCTGGTAGGTTCCAACTGCCGACCTTTTGGTTAGCAGCCAAATGCTTAACCACTATGTCACCAGGGCTCCACTGCTCTAATAGGAAGATTATAGCCAAGAAAACATTATGGTGCACAGTTCTACTCTGCAACACATGGAATCGCCATGAGTCAGAATCAACTTGACGGCAATGTGTTTGTTTTTTGTTTTTTTTTATTTTTGTGTCTCTCATATTAAGTTCAAACCTTTATCAGGATTCCTGGGCTGGCTGCTTTAGCCCTTCATAAGGTGACGGGGTCCATTCAGAAAATGTGGCACATGGATGCCAAGAAAAGATAACCTGCTCAGTTCCTTTAATCTTGGTTTCACTGATCTACACTTGGCTTCGGAGCCTCCATCCCTATCTTCTTCAGCATGACACCCTCCAGTGACATGTCTGTGCTTGTTTTTGGTCCCAATCCTGTTGTGATTACTATTGGCTTTGTCTTCCTGGGGACCATCCCTGCAGGATCTTCTGAATAGTTATGGGGACATTTCCTTAGTCAGAGTTGAACCAGCTTCTCCGGTTGTGCAAGGTAGGGGTAGGAGGCGGGAAGAAAATTAGGTGCTAATATCTATTCTCCAATCGCCAGTAATTATCAATGCATCTTAATTGCATGTTTGATCAATTTCAGACTGTAGCAGCTGATAAAAATCTTCTATTTCTTCAGCTTTGTCCCTAGTGGTTGGTACGTAAATTTGAATAGTAGTCCTTTAACTGGTCTTCCTTGTAGGCGTATGGATATTATCCTATCACTGACAGCATTGTACTTCAGATGCATTGATAATTACTGGCGATTGGAACGCGAAAGTTAGAAACAAAGAAGAAAGGTCAATAGTTGGAAAATATGGCCTTGGTGACAGAAACAATGCTGGAGATCGAATGATAGAATTTTGCAAGACCAACAACTTTTTCGTTGCAAATACCTTCTTTCACCAACACAAACAGCAACTATACACGTGGACCTCACCAGACAGAACACACAGAAATCAAACTGACTACATCTGTGGAAAGAGACAATGGAAAAGCTCAATATCATCAGTCAGAACAAGGCCGGTGCTGACTGTGGAACAGACCATCAATTGCTCATACGTAAGTTCAAGCTGGAACTGAAGAAAATCAGAGCAAGTTCACAAGAGCCAAAATATGACCTTGAGTACATCCCACCTGAATTGAGAGACCATCTGAAGAACAGATTTGACACACGGAACACTAGTTACCAAAGACAAGACGAGTCGTGGAATGACATCAAGGACATCATACATGAGGAAAGCAAGAGGTCATTGAAAAGACAGGAAAGAAAGAAAAGACTAAGATGGATGCCAGAGGAGACTCTGAAATTTGCTCTCAAACGTCGAGTAGCTAAAGCAAAAGGAAGAATTGATGAAGTAGAAGAACTGAAGATTCCAAAGGGCGGCTTGAGAAGACAAAGTAAAGTATTATAATGACATGTGCAAAGAGCTGGAGATGGAAAACCAAAAGGGAAGAACACACTCCGTGTTTCTCAAGCTGAAAGAACTGAAGAAAAAATTCAAGCCTCGAGTCAGAATAGCGAAGGATCCTATGGGGAAAATACTAAATGACACAGGAAGCATCAAAAGAAGATGGAAGGAATACACAGTCTTTATACCAAAGACAATTAGTCGATGTTCAACCATTTCAAGAGGTGGCATATGATCAGGAACCAATGGTACTGAAAGAAGGAGTCCAAGCTGCTCTGAAGGCATTGGCAAAAAACAATGCTCCAGGAATTGATGGAATATCAACTGAGATGTTCCAACGAACAGATGCAGCACTGGCGGTGCTCACTCGTCTATGCCAAGAAATATGGAAGACAGGTTCCTGGCCAACTGACTGGAAGAGATCCATATTTATGCCTATTCCCAAGAAAGCTGATCCAACCGAATGTGGAACTTATAGAACAATATCATTAATATCACATGCAAGCAAAATTTTGCTGAAGATCATTCAGAAACGGCTCCAGCAGTATATCGACAGGGAACTGCCAGAAATTCAGGCCGGTTTCAGAAGAGGATGTGGAAGCAGGGATATCATTGCTGATGTCAGATGGATCCTGGCTGAAAGCAGAGAATACCAGAAAGATGTTTACCTGTGCTTTATTGACTATGCAAAGGTATTTGACTGTGTGGGTCATAACAAATTATTGATATCATTGCGAAGAATGGGAATTCCAGAACACTTAATTGTGCTCATGAGGAACCTTTACATAGATCAAGAGGCAGTCGTTCGGATAGAACAAGGGGATACTGATTGGTTTAAAGTCAGGAAAGATGTGCATCAGGGTTGTATTCTTTCACCATACCTATTCAATCTGTATGCTGAGCAAATAATACGAGAAGCTGGACTATATGAAGAAGAACAGGGCATCAGGATTGGAGGAAGACTCATTAACAACCTGCGTTATGCAGATGACACAACCTTCCTTGCTGAAAGTGAAGAGGATTTCAGGCACTTACTAATGAAGATCAAAGATCACAGCCTTCAGTATGGATTGCACCTCAACAGAAAGAAAACAAAAATCCTCACAACTGGACCAATGAGCAACATCATAATAAACAGAGAAAAGATTGAAGTTGTCAAGGATTTCATTTTAATTGGATCCACAATCAACAGCCATGGAAGCAGCAGCCAAGAAATCAAAAGATGCATTGCATTGGGTAAATCTGCTGCGAAGGACCTCTTTAAAGTATTGAAGAGCAAAGATGTCACCTTGAAGACTAATGTGTGCCTGACCCAAGCCATGGTATTTTCAATCGCATCATATGCATGTGAAAGCTGGACAATGAATAAGGAAGACTGAAGAAGAATTGACGCTGTTGAATTGTGGTGTTGGAGAAGAATATTGAATACACCATGGACTGCCAAAAAAAATGAACAAATCTGTCTTAGAAGAAGTACAACCAGAGTGCTCCTTAGAAGCAAGGATGGTGAGACTGCATCTTACATACTTTGGACATGTTGTCAGGAGGGATCAGTCTCTGGAGAAGGATATCATGCTTGGCAGAGTACAGGGTCAGCGGAAAAGAGGAAGACCCTCAACGAGGTGGACTGACACAGTGGCTCCAACAATGAGCTCAAGCATAACAACGATTGTGAGGATGGCTCAGGACCGGGCAGTGTTTCATTCTGTTGTGCATAGGGTCAACAACAACAACAACAAATATCTATTCTCAATTGCTCTGAGCCCTTCATAGCTTCCTTCCTAGTAGTCCATTGTGGGTGTACACCACCTGAGAGCATTGATTTTATGGGTGTCAGATAGAATTAGATTGAATGACTAAAAAGAGGCTTAAATCTACCATAACTTTCATGAAATCTATTGACCAGGTTGTGCTTTGCCTTTTAAGATTCACATCAGTTTTTTTCTGTTATAATTACATTTCCTAAAAGTAGGATAGATTGTCAACAAGAAGCCCATAAGGCCAATGGTCTGAATAAAAAAGCTTGTAAAGTAAATATTTTACCCTGAGGTAATCATAGGCATTTTCTTTAATTACATTGCATATTTTTTTTAATGTTTATTTTATTTCTTTTATGAATTGCCTATCACATCCTTCACCTGTTCTTCTTTTGTGGCATTAGTCTTTATAAAAGCTCTTTGTAATTTAAGGTGAGAATGACATCAAGTTCAACTTCCTGCCCTGCCTGCCTAAGAAAAAACCCTCTAGCCCCCAAAATGTAAATAGTTTGGACCTGCTCCCCCTTTTCCTCCTTCTCTCCTTGCACTACAACAGGAAGGTCACTGGATTTGGAGTATTATGATACAGGTTCATTGCTGAGTCCCTTGGCACTGGTTTACTTGCCTGGAAAGTGAAGGGGCTGAATTAATTGGTCTGAAAGGCCCTTGTTGTTGTTGTTGTTGTTGTTAGTTCCCATCGAGTCAATTTTGACTCATAGTGACCCCATATAACAGAGTGAAACTGCCCCATAGTGTTTTCTACACTGTGATCTTTATGGGAAAACATTACCAGATCTTTCTCCCATGGAGCTGCCAGGTGGGTTTGAAGCGCTAACCTTTCTCCAAGCTCTTAAGCATTGTGCCACCAGGGCTCCAGAAAGGCCCTTAAAAAACCCGTTGTCATCAAGTTGATTCCGACTCATACTGACCCTAGAGGACAGAGTAGAGCTGCCCCCACAGAGTTTTCGTTGAGTGCCTGGTGAATTCAAACTGCCCAACTTTTGGTTAGCAGCCACAGCACTTAACCACTACGCCACCAGGGTTTCCTGAGAGGTCTAAAATTCTTTGAGTCTATTAGTCTTTTTTTCATCACCAGCCCCCATTCTACCTATGATAATAAGATTAACAAAATTCAACTGTGAGTTAATTATAAGAGTTGTGTTTTTCTGGTAGCCATAAATATTTGCTGATGCAAAAATTAAAAAGAAGTATAGAGAAAAGAAACTTGTCCTTCGTGTCCTCAAAGGGTTCAGTTTCTACATAAATGACAAAATTAGTTGAGATTCTACCATCTCAGGGTTAGACTTTGGCTCTGTTGAGGATGCTAAAGGCATTATTACGAATAGCTTCAGAGCAAATACCCAAATATTAACAAAAGTAGGCATAGGCCAATAATTTGGCTCATTAGGTAGCATAAAAAAATAAACCAGTCACATTGGCTTTCATTCTCCCACTCAGGTTATCAATGCTCTTCAATATCTGGATCACCATGCAATTTCACTAAGCCAACTTTCTTCTAGAGGGTAAAATTAAATAATCAATACATGCGTTGCTAAAGCAGTCCTGGCTTAAACTGCTTTGGCTTTGTCTTCAAAAGGGCCACTACTTTTAGTTTCCTAGTGTTGTCATTCTAATCATCTGCCATTTTCTTAAAGAGGAATTCAAATTTCCCCTAAAAAGACGTCGTTCTCAAAAAAGTACAATTTTTTTTTTTTACATAAAAGGTGGGGGGAAAATCCACTCAAAATTCTACCATTCTAATATAACTTTGTTTTCCATATTACCTCCACCTTTGTTCATACACATGCGCATTTGTAGAGTCACTATCAAATGGCACATCCTGCTCTTCTCAACATCAAGCATCTTCCATGTTGCTACACACCAACCATTATCATTTACAGTTGCAGCATAGTCCACATAGTAGATCCCCATTGTTTATTTAACCATTTCTGCATTTGGGAGCCTTTTAAGTTGACTCCAAAGTTTTACTATTTACAATAACTAAATTTACTACTACACCTTCATGATATAGCTTTTTCTTTCTTATGAATTACTAGGTATGATCCTAGGGAATGAGATCCTGGGTCAAGTGGTGTTACCATATTTGGACCCATCTTGGGAATATTTACATTTTATTTTATTTTTATAACTGTATACAGTAGAGCAAGGACTCACACTACCATCTGTATGTTTCCAAAGTCAAGGCTTATTTTTTTTAACCTAACAATAACGACTATCACTCACCTAAATGTGATACTAAAAGGACACTGCTGTTTTTAGCTACTCTGCAGACTATTCAGACTCATGATGACCAAGTGTGCAGAATAGAAGTGTGCTCCACAGGGTTTTCAAGGTGGTGACCTGTCTTCCGAGGCAACTCAAGATGGGTTCAAATCACCAACCTTTCAGCTAGTAGTTGAGCGCTTAACTATTTGCACCATCCAGGGACTCCTAAAAAGGACATCATAGGATATGAAAAATATACCTTTTTCATGGATGTAGGAGGTGAAGGCTCCCTAAAGATACTGTTACAAAGCAGATACCCCTCAGTCTCTTGATTCCTCACTACTTGGAGCATAAAGAACAAACACATTAAAGACCTCTTTTTGTGTTTCCATAAAAGGGTAAAAAAAAAAAAAGTTTGTAAGCTTCATAACTCCATTTTAAGAGTGACTTTTTATCAGCTTTCTAGGCATAACAGTACTTACTTCTGTTCAACTTGTACAATAATTCTCTTTCTCAGGCTACTCTATGACCTGACTCTCCTCAAGACATCAGATGATTAAGAAAAAAAGAAAAAGAAAGCAACCAGAAAACTGCCTTTATGCAACTAATAATGGAAACATTTTCTTACTACTTGTCATGGATTCAATTTTGTCCCCCCGCCCCCCCAAAAATGTGTGTATCAATTTGGCTGGGCCATAATTCCCAGCATTGTGTGATTCTCCTAAATGTTGTAAATCCTGCCTCTACGATGTTAGGGAGGACGGGCGGCAGTTGTATTAGTGAGGCAGGACTCAATCTACAAGATTGGATTGTGTCTTGAGGCAATCTCTTGAGATATAAAAGGAAGAAGAAAGCAGAGAGACAGGGGGACCTCATACCACCAAGAAAGCAGCACTGGGAGCACAGCCCGTCCTTTAGACCACGGGTTCCTGCGCAGAGAAGCTCCTAGTCCAGGGGAACATTGATGAGAAGGCCAAAAGAGACAATATATTTCCCCTGGAGCTGACTCCCTGAATTTGGACTTTTAGACTACTTTTACTGTGAGGGAATAAATTTCTCTTTGTTAAAGCTATCCATTTGTAGTATAAGACACTGCTTACTAACAGCAAGAAATAATGCCGGCCAATCTTTTTCATTCTGTGACATCTTTATTATTATTACTATTATTACTAAAACAATAGCTGCCATTCTTAAATTAAAACACGAAAATGGAGAAGTAGAAAGTAAACCCCCCTAGGAAAAAAGCTACCGCTACAGTACGACAGACACAGAAAAAAGTCTGGAAGAACATAAATCAAACACTATTAGAAAGTAAAATAAGATCCATTACATATAGGCTTTCTCAACTTACTTTTCATGTACCTTTTAAATCTATACTTTTCATTATGAAATATTTAAAGTATACAGAAATTATAGGTACTCACTAACCAACTTTGTCAAATCTTCACTTTTTGCTCTATTTGTTTTAGAGTTTTCTAAATAAATTATAGAGGTGAAGCCCCTTGTGTGTTCCCTCTTTCACTCTCCTCTCTCCCCAGAGATAACCACATCCTGAATTGGCGATTTATTGTTTCTATGCATGATTTTGTATTTTCACTACATAAATACGTTTCAGTAAAATATTTGCACTTATTTCTTTGATTCTAAGATCACTCAACGTGGACTGAACACTACCATCATTGTAAGGCAGGCCACATGGGGGAGGGTCAAAGAAGTAGCATTTGCTCAACCAAGACTGCAGCCTCATCAGTTTCCTCTGACTGAGCTCCTCTCTGACCTCCACCTCACCCTGTCTTTCTACTCCCCTTCCTCATTTATATTCATCTTCCTCACTACTACTTTAGTCAAGGAAGTCCATCTCAAAGACCTACACCCAATGTCTGCCTGTCTGCTCTCCTATGTACATGGACACATACACATATACACACACACCCCATGCAGGTATATCACTCAATGAAAAGCCATAGTTACTACACAGTAATAGATTTTGTCAATGGTACATAAGAAAATTTCCACTACTGGTTCCTAAAACTAAACCAAACTAAAGTAAGTTTCATCCTATTGATAGTTAAAAAGGGCAAGAAAATGACAGAGCTAGAGCCCCTGATAGCTTTTTCTTTTCTCTTTCCATATGATCCGAAAACACCTTGTCTCCTGTCTCCTGCTGGAGACAAGTCTTATCTTTCAAGAGTCTCAGTGAGTTCTTCTGCAAACATACACACAGAGCTTACCTTTTGGAAACAGAGGGGGCAATGTGATTGCTCCTATGCAGATATAGTGCTAATTAATTTTCATCTGTTTATTTTGCCCGTTTACCTTCATTTAACCAAAGACAGTTGAAAAAAGGCATAATACTTTAATACCAGCTAACAGTTATGCTGATATTTGTTTAATAAAGTGTTACTGAATTCATTAATAAATGTAACCATCAAGTAAAAAATAAAACCCCTAAGTTACTTTATTAATAGGTAAAATATATCTTTTTTTCTTTAATAAAGGTAATATTTTAAACTCTTCTTAGGTGCCATCCAGTCGATTCTGACTCATAGCAACCCTATGTACAACAGAAGGGAACACTGCCCAGTCCTGCACCATCCTCATAATCGCAGTTTTGCTGGAGCCCATTGTTGCAGCCACTACATCAGTCCATCTCATTGAGGGTCTTCCTCCTTTTCACTGGCCCTCCACTATATTTTAAACTCTAGCATATTTTATTTAATATAGGATAATACAACCAAATGGTCCCAAACCACTTTATTGGTCTTTGTTTTTCCAAAACTTTACTGTAAACCATAAAATATGCTGCTGTTTTTACAACCAAAGTTCCTGTTACCTGCTGATATACTTGAAGTGTGTTTGAACATAAATTATTGGAACATTCTTTTAACTCTCAAATTTGATTAACTCACTTCCTGTCAAGTTATTCTAATTAACCTACAATCTTCAAACTTTGATTATTGGTGCCAATTCTGTATAATCATTTGTTTCATGCATATTCTGCTCTAATACCCTCCAAGGTGAAATTGCAAAGATAAACCTTTTTTGATTTCTACTAATTAACTAGACATTGGAATGTGCCATGCTCTATAATCGCATTAATATGTGAATGCAAGTTTTGCCTACTTCACATGAAGCATTCAGAAAGAACTTACTAAACTAAAATAAATTCTTCTTTCAGTGAAAGACTTTCAATTCATTCAAAAAACTTCACTGACTGCTTACTACGTACCAAGCACTGTGCTGGGCAGTACAGATATAATTTTAAACAAAACAGACATAGCCCCTGCCCTGATGGATCTTACATGTCCAGGAAGAAAGACAACATTAATTTTAAAAAGTTTTCTAAATTGCAACCAAATAGCTAAAAAGCTAATGCCACGGTTTGTACCTTGCAAAGTACTTGTCAAAGTTAAACTCAGAACATACTGTCAATGCCTCAATTTCTAAAATACAAATGTTGTACCCAATAAAGGACTTTGTTCAGTTTATAGATCAGGAACAATACAAAGAGTAGAGGAAAGATGACAAAGTCACACCTCAAATTAAAATTTTATTAAGTTGTTCAATGTTTAATCAACTTCACCAAAAACTTAAAACATACGAGCGTGTCCAAGTCTCAGGAGGGTGAGAAGATAAGGCGAAGCCATACAGCACAATGGTGCAAACAGAGGACATGAAATTACTTTACTTTGATTCTCTTCTAACCTTACGTCAATTGTATAGTTCATCTTTCCTGCTCACATATCAGGCTGTAGAGCTCAGCTGGGGAAAAAAAGCCACCGTCTGGGAAACTGGTTTTACTACAAATTCATGGTTTCCCATCTTGGTTCGGTTCTCAGAAAAAAATCCTTTTACTTATCGCTAATTGGCTCTCGACCTTTACCTCTCTCTTAAAATCTGCTACTCAGCCCCATGTGCCACACTCTACAAATAACCCCTTCTCTTCAGAGAAAACAAAGTTCCCTTCAGCTTTCTGATCATCACCAAACCTACTGATATTTGCTCCCATTCTTACTCCTTTCTCTCTGGGTTCTGAATAGGTGGCACCCCTCGCAACTCACCCTTCCCGCCATCCAGTTGTCTTCTATATCCCTTCATCTCCAGCCTCCTCTTGAACCTTATTTCATCAGTTAGCTCTCCCCTCTCTACAGTCTCCTTTTCCTCAAGCTACTCCCACCTTTAAAAAATATTATTAACCTCCTGGCCCTAACCCTCCTCCAGTTACCAATTTACTTCTCCCCTTGACTTCACTTCTTCACTTCTTCGCCTGCACCCCTATCACTATTCCTCATTCTCTGTTCCACATACTACAGTCAGGCTCCACTTCCTGCACACCCAAGCCAAGGAAAGCATGCTGGCTGAAGTCATCAGTGATTTCCCACTTATTCATTTCAATGGATCCTCTTCAGTCTTTTCAAGAAATAGGAAATCTAAGCCATATTTGACTCTCTTGATTGATGGCATAGCACCATCACTCACCCAACAACCAAAGCCAAAAACCTGAAAGTTTTTCCAGAGCCCTCCCACTCCCACTTTCTGACCTCCTCATTCATAGTTTCTTTTCATTAAAATAATAATATATAGTATAAGCCTTTTATTGTTGTTGTTGGGTACCATCAGGTCAATTCCAACTCATAGTGACCCTATATGACAGAGTAGAACTGTCTCATAGGGTTTTCTTAGCTGTAGTCTTTATGAAAAGGAGCTCTGGTGGCACAAGCAGTTAAACACCCGGCTGCTAACCAGAAGGCTGGCAGTTCAAAGCCACCCAGCAGCTCCGCAGGAGAAAGATCTGGCAATCTGCTCTCATAAAGATTAGAGTCAAGAAAACCCTTGGGGACAGTTCTACTCTGTTGCATGAGGTCACTAAGAGTCGGAATCAACTCAACAGCACCTAACAACAACAATCTTCACGGATGATTTATATGAAGATTATATGAAGAACTCATATAACTCAACAAGACAAGCAACCCAGTAAATACACGGGTAAAATTTATGAAAAAATTTCACCGACGAGGAGCTATAGATGGCAAATAATCACGTGAAAAGATGCTCAGCAGTGCTGTCATTAGAAAATGTAAATTAACACCATAAAAAGATCCCAATGCATATCCACGAGAATGGCTAAACTTAAAACAACAAACAAACAATACCAAGTGTTGATACAGATGTGGAGCAAACGGAACTTTCACATACTGCTAGTAAGAATATGAAATAGTACAACTACTTTGGAAAACAGTTTGGTAATTAAACATACATTCACCATACAATCCAACCATCACACTCCAAAGTATTTACCCAAGATAAATGAAAACTTACCTCCACTCAAATACTTGTACACCAATGATCATAGTCCATTTATTACAATAGCCAAAAACTGGAAACAACCAAAATGTCCATCAACATGTGAATGGATAAAAAACTGTGGTAGAGGCATACAACAGAATACTACTTATCAATAAAAAGGAATGAACTACTAATACATGCAGCAACATGGATGAATCCCCAAAGTATCATGTTGAGTAAAAGAAGTCACACACACAAAAAAACATATTATATTATTCCATTATATAAAATTTTAGAAAAGGCAAAACTATAGTGACAGAAAGCAGATTAGTGATTTCCAGGATACAGGGCGTAGGGAAGAAGACTGAATGCAAAGGGACACAGGAG
This sequence comes from Elephas maximus indicus, assembly GCF_024166365.1. Lineage (NCBI taxonomy): Eukaryota > Metazoa > Chordata > Mammalia > Proboscidea > Elephantidae > Elephas > Elephas maximus. The sequence continues at coordinate 177,052,092 of NC_064819.1, read as the reverse complement.
ACTTTTTTTTTTAGGGTGATGAAAATGCTCTATATTATGATTGTGATAGTGGTTATATAACTGTACACATTTGTCAGAACTCCTTAAATTGTACAATTTAAACTAGTGAATTTCACTGCATGTAAATTTCCGTCAGTAAAGCTGATTTCTAAAAATTAATTAAATTGAGCTTTCTAAAATGTGCCCTAGTTAAGATTTTTTAAATCTACATTTGTTTTTAAAGAACTAATTTATATTTCAATTCTAAGGTGAGTCAATCCCATATATAGGATTCTGTTTGTTATAATGATACAAATCCCTCTCTACTGATTGGAAAGAGCAAAATTCTGTTTTATTTCCAGAAACCTTATCAAGGCAACAAGTTATAACGTAAGCAGATGAACTTGGGTATTACTATTTAAATATCAAAATGGCATTATCTTGACTGTGATAAATAAGCAGTGCATCTCTGATTCCACCTGCAGAGCAATCTCAATTACTTTCAAATAGAAAGATTCTTTGGTAACCTCCTGAATGAAGACTTCAGACTCCAAAAGGTGAACACTACTCCTATGTGAAAAATGCAGGGCAAAGACTTCTTCCTGTTTCTCTTAGGATGGAAACTTGTATTTTTCTTTATTCCTATCCTCAACCCAAAAAAACAAAACAAACCCGTTGTTGTCGAGTCAATTCCGACTCATAGCGACCCTAAAAGACAAAACAGAACTGCCCCGTAGGGTTTCCAAGGAGCGACTGGTAGATTCAAACAGCGAACCTTTTGGTTACCAGCCATAGCTCTTAACCACTGCACTCCAAGTATCCAGTAAATACAGTACTTAAACAATGCTGACTCCTTCAAAATATTTATTTAAATATATAAAGGAGTGAGATTCCCATTATCAAAAAACTCATTCTTAATCTATTTTCAAACCAATTTTATGTTAACTTGCCTAGTTCTAGTACCTAAAAACACAAAGCCACCATAAGACAGTGTATTTTCCCTGTTGTTCCATACATAGTCTTTAGAATTATAGAATGATCACGTTACAATTCAGTAGGATAAAGTTTGAAGGCAACGAGTTTACATTCACTTATAATTAAACTTAGAAAAGCTGATCAATTTTGACAGTTCTCCTAACTCAATGACTTACTTTCCAAAAAAAATAAGGATATTTCCAGCTCAATGCAGTAATTATCCAAAGATTAGTGACCAGTGATTAATTCATCCTCTTAAGTGACCATAAATAATGGAGATTGCATTGCCTTGCTTTGACATTTTTCCATAACGCATTCTCAGTTGCCAGCAGATACTCAAATCATCAGGATGAATTAGAGGAAGAAGACAGATTAATTGGATTAAGCATTACATTCACAAGATTTTTTTTTCAAAGAGTAACAGTCTGCCTCTTGATTTAAGTGGCTCAATATTTGTTTCCTAATCACAGTTACAAAAAACATCTACCACCACGTATGCAAATTATAATAGCATATACATAACAAATAGACACTAAATTATAGAAAACAGGATGTTTCAAATAACCAAGTAAGTCCGTACTGAAACCTACATTGCTCTCTTATGATCCCTCACCTTTGCTGTTATCAGGTCTCTCTTGGCCTGGTGTATTGGCATGGGATTTAAGACTACTGTATTTTCATAAATAACACGCCCACACATATAACATGCATAGCACACCTAGGAAAATAATGTGCCAGGGGGTTGTGCGGTTGGCAAAAAAAACGTATTAACATACATGTTATTTGCGTAAATCCAGTACATGCCTTCTGTTTCTCAAACTTTAACAGGAAAAAATGCTTTAGTTTAAGTTCCCTTTTCCTCCCCTCCCCATAAATGTTAGAAATCAAATTTACCCATCAACGAGCCAGTGATTCAATTCATCCCAGTAAGCACAAGAGCAGAAAAACATGTTCAAAATATTCCTTCATTTAAACCCATACATTTGTTTGAACAGGCAACCTGTACATGTAGCCAAATAATATTAAAAGACAAAACAGTTGCTTGAAGGGTAAGAGTGTCTTGGCGTACCAAAAAAAAAAAAAAGGCAGGTTATCTTCTTGCACTATCAACTCCTTTTCATCCACCCCCTGCTTTTACTGGTTCTTCCTCCAGGGTCACTGCACTTCCAGCCCCTTCAGATGGGCTTCAATCACAGGAGAGCAATTCAGGACCTGAGCCCTGAGAGATTACAGCACAGCACGTGAGCTAACAGGCAGGCCCACATACAGGCATTAGGCCAGCCTGCTCACGTAACAATAATGTTCGACACATCTGTAGTGCTTTATACTTCTAAAAGCACTTTTAAATTTTATTATCTTACTTGAGTCTCACTACTACACTGTGCCACAGGAAACTAAGGCAAAATACACTTCCGTGTGGCCAGGTGGGCAGTTATTATTTAAATTAGGACTGACCCCATTTCTGGTCAGGGAGCACCAAAAAATGACAAACCTTTGATGTCTAAGGCGAGTGTGCTAAAACAAGTCATGTTTCTTAAGAAACTGTACAGAATTGCACCCTAACCCTAACCAACAGAGAAGTTAATTTCATTTCCTAGACAATTTTTTAGTAGACTCTACACTTAAAAGAGTTAACTATTTTTATTATGAATTATAAATAAAGTAGCTGACGCAGTTACTAAACTTTGGGAAGCCTGACCTACAAGATAACATCATCTGCTCATTGGATGGGTTTTCTACCACTGTCAATAATATACATTTACATCTGAAATACATGACTTAGTTGAAACAATTCTAAGCTATTCGCACAGTTTCTTGGCCTAGAACATCTTGAAAATAAGAAGACTTACAGACTCGTTTAATTACACACAAATGAAAGAGTATAACACACTAGCAGTCAGAGTTAGTACTAAATGGAAAAAATAAACTAAGTCCCAGGACTAAGTTTTGGAAAGGCTTAAGAAAAGATAGCAAAAAATACATTTCAGGCCTTTGAAAAGATGCAAACATGAATTAGAGAAATCTAAGTGCCAGAAAGATTCTAAAAGAATGAAGTTTACTTTTAAGTACGATGATTTCAACACAAACTAACTAAACTGCCTAGGAGCAGCACCCAGGTCAACTTAAGACAGAATTTCTGGGATTCCATTATTACATCAGGCTCCTCTCAAAAGACATAAGCTCTTTCTACAGCACCACCTCTAGCCTCAGCTTCATGCTTAGCCTTCAGGTTTGCATTTCCATTTATCTTGCTCAACATCAGCCCTGAAGTCCTGCTGTCATTTAATACTTTGTATGTCTAAAACCCAAGTCAGCCTTTCCCTGTCAACTCCTCCTTTCAATGCCTCCATTCCTCTCAATGGCGCCATCCAGGACTGTCGACATAATTGGCAAAGCCCAGTACAAAAAGAAAATATGAGACCCCTGTTCATAAATTAAGAATTTCAGGACAGTGACAGCGCACCATTACCAAGCATGGGGCCATTCATGACTACACAGGCCCATGAAACCAGCCCCAGCACTCTCAGTCTCCTGGCTGCGCAGGCTCTAGAAGTAGGCATCGTCTGTTTCCGTGTCTCCATCACTGTTCACACCCAGTCACACGCCAGAATTCCTCAGTCTGTTCTTTGAAATGTCCCACATCTGTTCATTCTTTCCCTTTTTTCAGCTGTCTTTCAAATTTCACCCAGGCTTTCAACCAAAGACTTCGTAATTGTTATCCCTCCTACTTCTTTCCCTCTCCAACCCAACCATCTTTCTAAAAGTACTACTTTGGTCATCTGACCCTCCACTTCAGAAAACTCTCAGTATTTCCTCATTGCCTGTCTAGTAAATAATGTCCATGTTCTTCACTCTGCATTCAAATCTTCTGTTCTCTGGCTCTATCATTCTTTTCCAGCCTTATCATTGCTACTTTCCTCTACATGTCCTGGGCTCTAGCCAAGCCAAACTCCTTGCCATTCACTTCATATGTCCAGTGTGTAAAAAAATCAGATGTCGTCAAGTTGACTCTGACCCATAGCAACCCCAGAGGACAGAGAACTGTCCCACAGGGTTTCCAAGGAGCAGCTGGTGGATTCAAACTGCCAGTCTTTTGGTTAGCAGCCATAGCTCTTAACCACTACACCACCAAGGCTCCATCCAGTGTGTAGTCAAGTTTAATAAACACGCATCCTGGAGCCAGAGACTTTAATTCAAATCCAGCCCTGCTACTTACTAGCCTCATATACAGATCTAAAACATGGGGATCATATTAATAGTTACCTTACAGTGTTCCTGAATAGATAAGGTAAAATAGAGATTAAAGTACACAGTAAAGCTCAGTACCCCCCGTTGCTGTTCAGTCAATTCTGACTCATACCGACCCTATAGGGCTGAGTAGAACCACCCATGGAGTTTCAAAGGAGTGCCTAGTGGATTCAAACTACCAACCCTTTGGTTAGCAGCCATAGCCCTTAGCCACTATGCCACCAGGGTTTCCAAAGCTCAGTGGAAACATTTGAAACCGGCTGCTCAGCCATATCTTGAACAGTACCTGAGCCAATTCTTTTTTCCTTCTTTCTCTCCTTTCCCTCCCCTGCCTCCAAGTAAGATCCTGATGTTAGCTCCCCAAGTGGTTAAGTGTTAACCAATGTTTCCTCTAAGACTGTGGAAAACAAGCAATATTGATCTAAGCCTGTCAAATAAGATGAAGGATGGTGCCAGCTACCCCCTGAGCTGATGGGATAATGGCAAGAAAAGATCAACATATTTGAGATAGGACCACCAAGACCAAACAGAAGAAAGACAGCGCACATTCCACAAGCCCCTAAAACTTATGGCCCCTTTTCCCTTAAAAACCCGAACCCATCGGCAGTCTGGTGACTTTAGGAGGAGATCATGCCCCTCTGTCTCCATATACCGCTATATCTAATAAAGCTCTTGCTACCCACCTCACCCCTGTCTCAAGAATTGGCTATTTGCGGCAGGCGGCTCTAACTTGTGAAATTGCGGTAACACATTCATTATTAGAACCACCTAGTATCCCTTGCCCAGGCTTTGGCCCATGGAGGAAGGTGGTTGCAGTTGATGTGCCATGAAGCAAGAGAGCTGAGAGCCTTCAGCCAGGCCTGCTGGCGGAGTGGGGGGCCCCCAGGCACCTGTTGACTGAGCTAGGTTTGCCCACCCACAGAGAAAGACAGCTGAGTGCCTTTGGGCAGAGTAGGGTGCCCCTGAACATTACTGGCAGAGCTAAAGAGCTCTGTAACACTTGCCCAAGCAGGGCAGAGGCTAGGTTGAGGGGCCGAGGGTCAAGAAGAGGCCTCCCTGCGGGCATGGCTGGGAAGAGGCTGTCCTGATCAAAGAACCATATCCTGAGTTGTTGCTGATCCTGAATCAGAGAATACACTTCTCTGCCAAAGAAAGTCTATCAGTTCTTTAAAGCCCAACTAAAAAGCTACTTCCATGAAGCCTTCCCTGATCAGCTCAGTCGGAGTTGTTTTGTCTTTCCCCAAAATTTTATATTTTGCTTATATTTAATATACTGTCTTAGAGTTATTTATGTATATAAATATTATCTCCCCTCATAACTTCTCAAAAGCATGAAATAGGTCAAATTAATTTGTTTCTTGCATATCACTACATAGTTTGTGCTCTACAAATTAAATTGCTTTAAAATCCTCTCTAAAAAATAATTAAAATCTGTTTTCAACAGAATCAGCCTAGGTTCAGAGGATGTTGAGACCCAAATAATGGCACCTAAAGAGAATGAGACAGGGCTGCTTTTGCAGACTCGAGCCTCCAAAGGACTAAATGGCACCTGAAGAGTCACAAAATCCTTATTGCCAAGTCTCCCTATTGTTAATTTCCATCCCCACCCCCACCCCCAAGAAAAACCTTTGTCAACACCTGGGCTGAGAAAGCAGAGGAAAGTGTGCCAAGTGAGTATCTAAGACCTAAGATAACCTCAAGCCTTCCTAGTATTCCCACCTCTAGTAACAAAGTTTTACTCGGATATGTTCACTGGGATATGTCCTCTTGTTTTTGGAAATATTATTATATAATTGCCAAGTCATATGCTTCTTCTACAGGGCTCAAAAGGTGGGAAAACACACAGGCTAATTAAGCAATGAAATATGAAGTAAAACTAATTAAAAAAATACTACTGGCACTTATCAAACTAGCAAATATTGATAAAAACTCAAGATTGGCAGGACTTTCAGAAAGCTAGTATACTGCTGGTGGCACAATAAACTGATTCAGGTTTTCTAAAGAACAATCTGGCAATGTGTAACAAGAGTTATAAAATTGTTCATACCCTTTGAACCAGTAATCTCACTTTTGGACATACACTCCAAGGAAGCAATCCAAAAGGAAAAAAAAAATTGTTCTAAGATGGATGCTGATATTCTACTTACGCTGCATAAACACTGCCTGTGACTAAAATATTTAGCAAAGGAGGCCTGGTTGGCTAACTTAGGGTAGACCAGTATGGTAGAACACCATACTCACTAAAAACATTAAACAGGTGTGCTACGTGATATGGAAAAATACACCTTAAAAAAAGAACATTAACTGAGAAACAAAAAACAAGGGTATCTACAAGAAGTTGGTGGTTGCCAGGGGCTGGAGGAAATAGGGATAAAGTGCATAATGGGCAAGGGCTTTTACTTTGAGTGATGGAAATGTTTTGGAACTAGATACAGGTGGTGGTTGCACAACACTGTGTGTGTTTCATGCAACTGTTAATTTTTTTATTATTATAAAATCAATACTCTTTCAATGTAGAAAAAATTGAAGTTGCAGATAAGTCAAAAAAAAAAGTAGAAACCCAAACCCAAACACCGAGGGCTAACTATGGGGGTAAGAGGTTCTGCTGCGAAAGTTCCAGTGTTACATTACTTTAGGATAACAATGGCAACTTTCTGCCCCTACATACACTAAAACATCAATTAACTTTGTGGAATGTCTTTGTTTAAACAACCACTGACAAATTTGAATCCTTTGAGATACTGCCATTTGAAACTACAACATGAAGTCAAACTAATAAAAAGGCTAATTAAAATTAAGCAAGATGGAAATGTCCTTAACTTTTTAAAAGTCACGAGAATAACCCACTCAACTTGGCATTAATACCTACCTACCCATTAAAAAAAAAAAAAAAAATTTTTTTTTTTACACCCATAAAAGTCAATAAATATATCCATTTAATGACTGATGGCTTTCTATTTTATTATAACATATCTCAGAATTGATTTTTGGATCTAGTTTAAGTGCATTACAAGAATAAATTTTGACTTTCTAAGCAAATGCAAAACACTGTTGCTGTAATTTGCTCTTTGGCAAAAAAAAAAAAAAGTAAAGGAGGGGTACTAGCTGAACTGCAGATTAATGCACCTTTCCCTGACTTTAATCCATTAATTCAACCACTGACATTTCATTTATACTTAACTATCCAATGATAGAAAAACATACCTAACCTGAATTTAAAACTCTTTAGTTCACTGATTCGCAAGTGAGGGGAGCAGGGCACAGGAAGGGAAAGGCAGCCAGGCTCCTCTCATCAAGGGGAGCATATCAGAAGTTCCAGAGGGGCACATTTAAGTGTATTCAACATTGTAAGTTTGTATTTAAAAAAAAAAATTCCCAGAAGGCGGGGCCAAGATGGTGGAGTATCCAGATGCTTCTGGTTATCCCTCTTAGAACAAAGATCTGAAAAACCAAGTGAAACGATTGTATTTTTGACAAGCTACGAGACCTGAACATCAAAGGCAAAGTTAGAAAACGGACTGAGCAGCAGAGTCGGGGAGAGACAGTTCAGAAGCAGAGAGGACTTGCCAGACCTGAATCGCCGGGAACCCTCAGGCACCATTCCCAGGAACAGTGGCAGCTGGCTGGGGGCAGCATTCCAGCCGCAGTTTCCTCAGGGAGAAAGACCCAACAGCACAGCCTACTCACAACTCCGGAACCAGAGAAGAACAGGGTTCTGGGCAAAAGCTAAGTACTTGTACATATTTTACTGGGGCCCTAGCCCCCAAGCCGGCTTCAGCAGCTGCTGATTTCCCCAGGCCTGACATGGGCCCTGCTGAGTACTCTGAGTAGTTCTCCTAGCCTTGGAGAAGGAATAAATTCACAATTGGGGAAAAAGATAATCTGCTAGCTCCACTAACCTGGGGAGCTCAGGACAGAAGCAGCTCCTGTCCAGTCATAAATGGTCCATAGACTTTGAATACCTTTCCCCCCTGCACGGACTTGTGTAGGCCTATTTCAGGAAAATAGGCCCTTGTTGGCAGATCGCAACTGTTTCAAGTATGTAGTGGTGCGGTGGTGTTTGATGTTTGACACCGCTTCGCCTATTAAACAGGCTCATCACCTACCCATATCAGGGGCCTAAGGACTAGTGGCTCCACTCAGGTCACCCAGCCATCTGCAACAGGGGTCCAAGGATACCTGGTACCTCCCAGTCCTTACAACCAAAAGCACTGGCTACCCATGGTCCGCCTGCAGAACCTGTCCACCTGTGTGCTCTAGGGAAAAGGGATGTGCTTTCCTCACAGATGCTCAGAAGACAGCTGTCGGCACCCGCCTTGTTCATAGCGTGACCCCCTGCTGCAACCAGATACCAGTACCTATACGAATTACCCCTGCTCTTCTAAGACTATAGGACAGAGCCTGTACCACACACTTGATGACCAGCTAACTGGACACCTGAGTTGAATCCATACAAGACGGGTGAATGGACTCCTGGACTGATATACCTGGTAACAGCTGTAGTCATCTGGTGACAGAACGTTAGAGATTCAAAGGCAAAAATAATCAAGCCAGCTCACTCAAGCAACCTACCTGGGCATATCAAAACAAAACAAAGAAAGAAGCTATGATACAGTAAGAAAACATAAAATAAATTAATAACTTTTAGATGGCTCAGAGACAACAGTCAGTATCAAATCACATAAAGAAGCAGACCATGTTCACTTCTACAAGCTCTCAGAATCAAAGGATCTTCCAGAAGAAGGTGTCTGACTTGATTTACCAGATGCAGAATACAAAAGATTAACATACAGAACTCTTGAAGACATCAGGAATGAGATGAGGAAGGAGATCAGGCAATACGCACAACAAGCCAAGGAACACACAGACAATGCAGTTGAAGAAATTAAAAAGGTTATTCAAGAACACAATGTAAAATTTAATAAGCTGCAAGAATACATAGAGAGACAGCAAACAGAAATTTAGAAGATTGACCAAAAAATTACAGCAATAGACAACTCAGTAGAAAGTCAGGGGAGCAGAACTGAGCAAGTGAAAGGCAGAATTGGTGACAATGAAGACAAAACACATGGCATCAATAGATTTGATGAAAAATCATATAAAACAATTTTAAAAAATGAAGAAACCATAAAAATTATGTGTGACTCTACCAAGAGAAATAAGCTACAAGTGATTGAAGTACCAGAACAGGGAGGGATAACAGAAAATATAGAGAGAATTGTTGAAGATTTGTTGGCAGAAAACTTCCCTAATATCGTGAAAGACAAGAAGGTATCTATCCAAGATGTTCATCAAAATCCACATGAGGTAGATCTTAAAAGAAAGTCACCAAGACATATCATAATCAAACTTCCCAAAACCAAAGAGAGAATTTTAAGAGCAACTAGAGATAAGCAAAAAGTCATCGACAAATGAGAGTCAAAAAGAATAAGCTCAGACTACTCAGCAGAAACCAGGCAAGCAAGAAGGCAATGGAATGACTTATATAAAGCACTGAAAGAAAAAAACTGCAGCCAAGAATCATATTCAGCAAAACTGTCTCTCAAATATGAAGGCAAAATTAGGACATTTCCAGATAAACAAAAGTTTAGGGACGTCGTAAAAACCAAACCAAAATTACAAGAAATAGAAAAGGGAGTTCTCTGGTTAGAAAATCAATAATATCAGGTATCAACCCAAGACTAGAACACTGGACAGAGCAATCACATGTCAACCCTGAGAGGGAAATCACAAAAATAAAATCAAGATTAAAAAATGAGCAAAATAGGGAAACAGCAATGTCATTATATAAAAGAAGACAACATTAAAACAATAAAGAGGGATTAAGAAATGTAGTCATAGATCTTTCATATGGAGAGGAAGACAAGGTGATATAAAGAACTATAAGTCAGGTTTAAACTTAGAAAAATAGGGGTAAATATTAAGGTAACCAAAAGGAGACTAACAATCCTACTCACCAAAATAAAACACAAAAAAAAAAAGAGACTAAGCAGAAACAAAATCGATAACAACGAATAAGAGGAAAAGATAATATATAAAGACAAACTACTCAACACAAAAAATTAAGTGGGAAAAAGAAACTCTCAACACACAATAAAAAAGACATCAAAATGACAGCACTAAATTCATACCTATCCATAATTACAGTGAATGTAAATTAACTAAATGCACCAAAAAAGAGGCAGAGAGCAGCAGAATGGATAAAAAAACACTATCTGTCTATATGCTGTCTACAAGAGACAACCTTAGACTTCTGGAAACAAACTAAAACTCAAAGGATGGAAAAACATATATCAAGTAAACAACAATCAAAAAAGAGCAGGAATGGCAATATTAATTTCTGACAAAATAGACTTTAAAGTTAAATCCACTACAAAGGATAAGGAAGGACACTATGTAATGGTTAAAGGGAAAATATACCAGGAGGATATAACCATATTAAATATTTATGCTCCCAGTGACAGGGCTCCAACATAAAACAAACTCTTAACAGCATTGAAAAGTGAGACAGACATCTCCACAATTATAGCAGCAGACTTCAACACACCACTTTCAGTGAAGGACAGACCATCTAGAAAGAAGCTCAATAAAGACACAGAAGATCTAAATGCCACGATCAACCACCTTGACCTCACAGACATATACAGAACACTCCGCCCAATAGCACCAAGTATACTTTCTTTTTTAATGCACATGGAACATTCTCTAAAATAGACCCCATATTAGCTCATAAAGCAAACCTTAGGAGAATCCAAAACACTGAAATACTACAAAGTATCTTCTCTGACCATAGGGCCATAAAAGTAGAAGTCAATGACAGAAAAAGCAGGGAAAAGAAATCAAACACTTGGAAACTGAACAATACCCTGCTCAAAAACGACTGGGTCATAGAAGACACGAAGGATGGAATAAAGAAATTTATAGAATCCAATGAGAATAAAAACACTTCCTACCAGAACCTTTGGGACACAGCAAAAGCAGTGCTCAGAGGTCAATTTATATCAATAAATCCGCACATACAAAAAGAAGAAAGGGACAAAACCAAAGAACTAGCCCTACAACTTGAACAAATACAAACAGATCAACAAAAGAAACCCTCAGGCACCAGAAGAAAACAAATAATAAAAATTAGAGAATTAAATGAAATAGAGAACAGAAAAACAAGCAAAAGAGTTAACAAGACCAAAAGCTGGTTTTTTGAAAAAACTTAACAAAATTGATAAACCACTGGCCAAACTGACAAAAGAAAAACAGGAGAGGAAGCAAATAACCTGAATAAGAAACGAGATGGGTGATATTACAAGAGATCCAATTGAAATTAAAAGAATCATCAGATTACTAAGAAAAATTGTACTCTAACAAATTTGAAAACCTAGAAGAAATGGATGAATTCCTAGAAACACACTGCCTACCTAAATTAACACAAACAGAGGTAAAACAACTAAATAAACCCATAACAAAAGAAGAGATTGAAAAGGCAATCAAAAAACTCCCAACAAAAAAAAGCCCTGGCTTGGATGACTTCACTGCAGAGTTCTACCACACTGTCTGAAAAGAGTTAACACCACTACTACTAAAGGTATTTCAGAGCACAGAAAAGGACAGAATACTCCCAAACTCATTCTATGAAGCCAGCATATCCCTAATACCAAAATCAGGTAAAGACACCACAAAAAAAGAAAATTACAGTCATGAACTTAGATGCAAAAATCCTCAACAAAATTCTGGTCAATAGAATTCAACAACGTATCAAAAAAATAATTCACCATGACCATGTGGGATTCATACCAGGTATGCAGGGATGGTTCAATAACAATTAATGTAATCCATCATATAAATAAAACTAAAGAACCACATGATCTTATCAATTGATGCAGAAAAAACATTTGACAAAGTTTCAACACTCATTCATGATAAAAACTCTCAGCAAAATAGAAATAGAAGGAAAATTCCTCAACATAATAAAGGGCATTTATACAAAACCACGGGAAATCCTGGTGGCGCAGTGGTTAAGTGCTACAGCTGCTAACCAAAGGGTCAGCAGTTCAAATCCACCAGGCGCTCCTTGGAAACTCTATAGAGCAGTTCTACTCTGTCCTATAGGGTCGCTATGAGTCGGAATCGACTCGACGGCACTGGGTTTGGTTTTTGATTTTATACAAAACCAACAGCCAACATCATCCTAAATACAGAGAGTCTAAAAGCATTCCCCTTCAGATGGGAACCAGACAAGGATGCCCTCTATCACCGCTCTTATTCAACATTGTGCTGGAGGTCCTAGCCAGAGCAATTAGGCTAGATAAAGAAATAAAGGGCATCCAGATTGGTAAGGAAGAAGTAAAAGTATCCCTATTTGCAGATGACATGATCTTATACACAGAAAACCCTAAGGAATCCTCAAGAAAACTACTGAAACTAATAGAAGAGTTCAGCAGGGTATGGGGATACAAGATAAACATACAAAAATCAGTTGGATTCCTCTACGCCAACAAAAAGAACATTGAAGAGGAAATCACCAAATCAATACCATTTACAGTAGCTGCCAAGAAGATAAAATACTTACGAATATATCTTACCAGAGATGTAAAAGACTTATACAAAGAAAACCACAATACACTTCTGCAAGAAACCAAAACAGACCTACATACGTGGAAAAACATACCTTGCTCATGCATAGGAAGACTTAACATTGTAAAATTATCTATTCTACCAAAATTGGTCTACAGATACAACATGATTCTCATCCAAATTCCAACGACATTTTTTAATGAGATGGAGAAACAAATTACCAACTCCATACGGAAGGGAAAGAGGCCCGGGATAAGCAAAGCATTACTGAAAAAGAACAAAGTGGGACGCCTCACACTACCCGATTTTAGAACCTATGTTACTGCCACAGTACTCAAAACAGCCTGGCACTCATACAACAACAGATACATAGACCAACGGAACAGAATTGAGAATCAAGGCATAAGTCCATCCACATATGAGCAGTTGATATTTGACAAAGGCCCAAAGTCAGTTAAATGGGGAAAAGACAGTCTCTTTAACAAATGGTGCTGGCATAACTGGATATCCATCTACAAAAAAAAGTTAAACAAGACCCATACTTCACACCATGCACAAAAACTAACTCAAAATGGATCAAACACTTAAATATAAAATCTAAAATGATAAAGATCATGGAAGAAAAAATAGGGACAATGCTAGGAGCCCTAATACATGGCATAAACAGGATAAAAAACATTACTAACAATGCACAAACACTAGAAGAGAAACTAGATAACCGGGAGCTCGTAAAAATCAAACACCAATGCTCATCCAAAGACTTCACCAAAAGAGTAAAAAGATTAGCTACAGACTGGGAAAAAGTTTTTAGCTATGACATTTCCAGTCAGCCTCTGATCTCTAAAATCTACATGATACTGCAAAAACTCAACTACAAAAAGACAAATAATCCTATTAGAAAATGGGCAAAGGATACAAACAGTCACTTCACTAAAGATGACATTCAGGTAGCTAACAGATACATGAGGAAATGCACACGATCATTAGTCATTAGAGAAATGCAAATCAAAAGCACAATGAGATTCCATTTCACTCCAACAGGGTTGGCATTAATCCAAAAAACACAAAATAATAAATGTTGGAGAGGCTGTAGAGAGACTGGAACACTTATACACTGCTGGTGGGAATGTAAAATGGTACAACCACTTTGGAAATCGATTTGGCACTTCCTTAGAAAGCTAGAAACAGAACCATCATACGATCCAGCAATCCTACTCCTTGGAATATATCCTAGAGAAATAAGAGCCTTTATGCAAACAGATACATGCACACCCATGTTTACTGCAGCAGTGTTTACAATAGCAAAAAGATGGAAGGAACCAAGGTGTCCACCAACGGAAGAATGGATAAATAAATTATGGTATAGTCACACAATGGAATACTACACATTGATAAAGACCAATAATGAATCCAGGAAACATTTCATAACATGGAGGAACCCAGAACGCATTATGCTGAGTGAATTAGTTGTAAAGGGACCAATACTGTATGAGACCACTATTATAAGAACTCAAAAAATAGTTTAAACAGAGAAGAAAACATTCTTTGATGGTTACAAGAGTGGGGAGGAAGAGAGAGAGGGGTTTTCGCTATTTAAACAGTAGATAAGAACTATTTTAGGTGAAAGGATAGATAATACACAATACAGGAGAGGTCAGCACAACTGGACTAAATCAAAAGCAAAGAGGTTTCCTGGATAAACTGAACGCTTTGAAGGCCAGTGTAGCGGGGGGGGGGGGGGCTTGGGGACCATGGTCTCAGGTGACATCTAGGTCAAACGGCATAATAAAATCTATTAAGAAAACATTCTGTATCCCACTTTGGAGAGTGGCGTCTCGGGTCTTAAATACTAGCAAGCGGCCATCTAAGATGCATCAATTTGTCTCAACCCACCTGGAGCAAAGGAGAAAGAAGAACACCAAAGACACAAGGTAATTATGAGCCAAGGAGACAGAAAGGGCCACAAAAACCAGAGACTATATCAGCCTGAGACCAGAAGAACCAGATGGTACCCGGCTACAACCGATGGCTGCCCTGACAGGGAACACAACAGAGAACCTCTGAGGGAGCAGAAGAGCAGTGGGATGCAGACCTCAAATTCTCGTAATAAGACCAGACTTAATGGTCTGATTGAGACTAAAAGGATCCCTGGGGTCATGGTCCCCAGACCTTCTGTTAGCCCAAGACAGGAACCATTCCCAAAACCAACTCTTCAGACAGGGATTGGACGGGACTATGGGATAGAAAATGATACTGGTGAAGAATCAGCTTCTTGGATCAAGTAGACACATGAAACTATGTGGACAGCTCCTGTCAGGAGGGGAGATGAGAGGGCAGAGTGGGTCAGAAGCTGGCCAAAGGATGCGAAAATAGAGAGTAGAGGGAAGGAGTGTGCTCCCTTATTATTGGGAAGAGCAAACTAGGAGTATATAGCAAGGTATATATAAATTTTTGTATGAAAGACTGATTTGATTTGTAAACTTTCACTTAACCATACTGTACCCTTTGCCGTCGAATCGATTCCGACCCATAGCGACCCTACAGGACAGAGTAGAACTGCCCCAAAGAGTTTCCAAGGGGTGCCTGGTGGATTCGAACTGCAGAACTCTTGGTTAGCAGCTACGGCTCTTAACCACCATGCCACCAGGGTCTCCACTTTCACTTAAAGCACAATAAAAACTAAAAAAAAAAAAAAAATCCCAATTATTTCTGTAATACTACTAAAAGTAAACTTTGACAAAACCTTGGCTAGTGGATAAACACAGAAGCGTGACTTTAGCCTCTTAATATTAGTGATTCCCACTCAAGACAAAAGTAAACCAAACCAGACCAAAAGAGCTGCCATCAAGTCATTTTCGACTCAGGGCAACCCATGTGTGTCAGAGTAGAACTGTGCTCCGTGAGGTTTTTAATGACTGATTTTTCAGAAACAGACCACCAAGCCTTTCTTCTGAGGAGCCTTTGGGTTGACTCGAACCTCCAACCTTTCACTTAGCAATCGAATGCATTAACCGTTTATACTGACCAGGGACGCCAAGAGAAAGGTGTACATCAAAATTTTCAAGAACTATGACAGTTCTATGCTTATCAAGAGGAAACAAGGATAAAAGGGATTAAAAACACTGCTTTACCCACGTACCCAAAACCCCCCCAGTGCCCTCGAGTCGATTCCGACTCATAGCGACCCTATCATACGTTATTCAAAATCTGTATTCCATATTTATTTGCATAATTAAAAATTAGTGAAATGGAAAAAAATACTTCTGACTTCAGAATTTGGCTTTAGGCAAGTCATTTCCTCGGCTCTTGACTTCTATTTCTTATACGCAAGAAGTAAAATTACTTTTGTTGTTATACAGACACTTTAGCAAAGAAGGTAGGATCTTCCACATTTGGTACATGTACGTTGAAAGCATTGCCTTCTTCCATCATTCAAGTCTGAAAGGCTGACTCTTTTGTGTGGTTGGTCAGCGCGGTTGCCTGGGTGTGTGGGGAGTAGCCTGTTCTGAATCACTGCCAATGAAAACATTCAAGGTTCCTGCATGGGTGGCACCACACTAGGCAGGTGCACAGAACTATGGTTAGCTTACTGAGTTGTGTTTGGGGGTTCATTTGTTTTTGTTAAGTTTGTTTAATTTGAATATGAGATTGGATTTCTGTTTGGGTTGTGGTAACTCTAAATGGAATTCCGTTCCAAAAACAGCTTCTGATTTCTGATGACTTGGGTTGGGGTACTATTAAGGTTTTAGGGAGCATATAGGCAAATATACAGAAAACAATTTCAAATGGAAAAAAACGACAGGGTTCTGCACTTCAGGGCAACTTTAACAAAAGTACATATTTTTATCCAATTAAAAAGATGCTCTTAAATTCAACTTAATGAATGTAAAAACGGTTATCATGTGACCCAACCATCAGCCGTCCAAGTTGCAACTTCCCTATCTATAAATGGAGGTAATAACACACTATAAACCGATTCCAACTCATAGCAACCCTATTGGACAGAGCAGAACTGCCCCATAGTTTCCGAGGAGCGGCTAGTGGATTTGAACTGCATACCTTTTGGTTAGCAGCTGTAGCACTTAAACATTAAACACTGTGCCACCAGGCCTCCTGTATATGGTAAAGGACTATGCAAATTATCACTTAAACAAATACGAATTATTTTTAAAATGCCTTTCATGGAATACTAAATTGGAATAGGCTGAAATTAAGTTCTGTCTTCCACTTTGAGCTTAATTCTTTTATTCTCAAAGAAAATTTCAAAACGCAGCTATTCCAAAACACTGCAAGTGCTCAAAATGTAACAACGGTTACATAAAATCACTGTTATGTCTGAGGGTTGTAACAAAAAATAAAATGACCAACCATTTCCTTGGAATCTCACAATGAATAACAAGCATACTGAAAGAAGGAGCGGCACACACAAAGGTACATAGGCTGAAGAACCAAGACAAGTTTGGGAAAGTGCAAGGCCTTCAACTTGTCTGGAGCACAAAGATCAAGAAGGGAGAGAGTGAGTGGTCAGGTAAGGACCACAGCTTGCAGGCCTTTGGTGGAAGGAGTTTGACATTTTCCTAAAAGCAATGGGCATCACTGATGGCTTTTAAACACAAAACTGATGTGGCCCAATATTTTAGAAAGATCACTAGTGTATAACTAAAGACAGAGAGACCAGTTAAATGGTTACAGCAATAATTGAGGCCAAAGTAATAAAGGTCTGAATTAAGATACACCCGTTACGATGCATTAAGGCGGTAAACACAAAAGGACTTTGTCTGATTAAACAAAATCAATACAAAAAAAAAAAAAAAAGGAGAAATAAGAAATTAAGACAAATTCCAGGCTTCTGACTTAAGCAACCAGAGGTGTCACAAACTGAGAGAATTCAGAACGAGGGATACGTCTGTTTGCAATTGGGCTGCTGTTTTTGTTGGTGGGGGAAGATTGCAGGCAGCAGCTAAAAAAATGAGTTCACTTTAGTTGAGTATGAGGTATCTGTGCATCCAAACGGAATTGTCCAAAAACAGTACATATAAATCTTGAACACAGAGATTTGGAAATAACAGTCCCAAGATGGTGGTTAGAGCGACAGGGCATACAAGATACCCAAGGACAGCAGGAAAAGTGAAGCAAACATGGCCTGGGACTGAGTCTCCAGGAACTGCAACATGGGTTCAACAAGGACGCAGATAACAAGTAGCAAATCACATCAAGAGCACAAAATAAAATTTATTCTAAAAAACAACTCAAAACCTTTCCTGAAATGGTTCTGTTATACTTTTATTTTTGGTTGATTTGGTTCTTTAGGCAATTAATTATATCAATAAAAATCTCATGATAAAACACCACAGGAGTGCAGCACTGACATTGTTGCACTTAATTAGAATTTACTAGTTACACTATTCACTAGTCAGTTTTGCTCTGAATCCAGAAACATTCTGTAAATGGGGTATGAAATGCTCACATCATACTTCTTTATTATTCAAAAATCCTGGAACCATTTGTGTGGCCTATTGATCTGCTTTAGCAGACAGTTCAGATAAGTTTATCTGGAAGGATAAGGTTGGATGTTTTAAGGTGGAGAAAAATTCAAGCATAATGGGTGCCATAAGTAAGCTCTGTCAACTTCTTTTCAACCCCTATTCCAGGGCAAATAACAATTCAAGTATTGTTTTTATAGAGAAAGATGTATAGGACCATGAACCAGACTACTAGTTCACTATAACTAGATCAGAAAATCATCATTACTGAAACCTTTCTTAAGGTATAGAACTGGTTATGAAGGTAGCTCTCAAAAAAAGAAAAAAAAGGCCAGTGATTAAATTCTGAACTATAACCAAAATTTCTGTAAGTTTATGTGTCAGCATACAGCTGCAGTATGTAGATATCAGTATAACTGTAAACATAAAAACCTTTTTTAAAAACTTCAGGAAGCACTAAGACTTGACGTTTCAGAGACGCTAGCAAGACCATGCTGAGAGGTATTCAAGATGTGCTCACCCCTAAATGTTATTGAAAATCCAACTGCCTGCAGAGCAACCTACCTCCATACAAGGAAAGCAGAGGTGCATTTAAGATTATAGCCAAAAAGCTTCCCTCCCAGGACCTTTTTGATAGTGTACTTTTAAACTACTAAATTTTTAATATCTTAAATTGCACTTTAAACATATGAGAGAGGAGTGTAATGTACAGTGTTTCCAGATTTATTTAGCCACAGACCTCCACTTTCAAGAAAGGCTATTAAGGAACATGTTTTAGAAATTACTGAAAGAGGTAAAGTTCTTCTTGACCAAGCCTTTAGACCACAAAGACACAACTTCTTTAAAAGGATATCATTAACTACCCTAAATAAAAAAAAAAAAAAATACTGATCCTGAAAACATGGTTGTTTTAAATAGATATTTTTTAAAAGTCAACATACCATTTGTCATGGATTGAATTATGTCCCTCCAAAAATGTGTCTATCAATTGGGCTGGGCCGTGATTCCCGCTATTGTGTGATTTTCCTGTATGTTGTAAATCCTGCCTCTATGATGTTAATGAGGGAGGATGGGCGGCAGTTGTGTTACTGAGGCAGGACTCAACCTCCAGGATTAGATTGTGTCTTGAGGCAATCTCTTGAGATATAAAAGATATTAAAAATACAACTTAAAAAATAAATTTAAAAAGATACAAAGGATAGAAGCAAGCAGAGAGACAGGGGGACCACCGAGAAAGCAGTGCCAGGAGCAGAGTGTGTCCTTTAGACCTGGGGTCCCCGTGCTGAGAAGCTCCCAGTCCAGGGAGAAGACTGATGAGAAGGCGGACAGAAAGTGAAAGCCTTCCCTTGGAGATGACACCCTGAATTTGGGCTTTTAGCCTACTTTACTGTGAGAAAATACACTTTTCTTTGTTAAAGCCATCTGCTTGTGGTACTTCTGTTATAGTGGCACTAGATGACTAAGACACCTTTAAAATATTTTTCTTTCTCCAGTAAGAAAGTAGATAAAAAACTAAATAACCTGGCATGATCCCACAGAGTGTCCATGGCCTTGAATCAACATAAAAGAATCTTAGACACTTTATCAGTTTCATGAAAGAACTAAAAATGGGTTTTCCAATATCCAGCAGTTATAGCAAAGTTGTGATTTCTAAGGGAAAATTATGTTCCAGCTAATTACAGTATTTGTTTTAGTTTTCCCAAAAGTGTCTGATTCCTCTCCACCCAGAAAAGCAGCACGCACATGTGAACAGGTAAAAACTGAACTGACTGCAACTGAAAGCTCCACTTGCTCCTTATGACCCACATTACTGACACAGCAGCATGGGTCAGGGATATTCCTGAGTGCCAGGTCATCAGGGGCTGGGCACTATGATGGGCTGTGATACACTCCACATTTTTAATTGGGTCTACTGACAAACTTGGAGTGCAGCTTGCCCTAGTTCCATAAAGTAAGATTAATAATCAATCGTAGAAAGGCCAACGAATGCCTTCCACACCCTACCGCCACCACCCACTGAAATTTGCCTAGAATTTCAGCCTTTCAGAATAAGATTGAGCCTTGATACATTGCAAATACCACAGGGAGGTATTATATTTGTCTGTTTATTTATTTATATCCCACGGCAGCTTGTAAACACTTTGGGAACAGGCACTCCAGTCGATGTCAGTCACCATCTATCTCCAGTGCCCAGCACAGAGCAGTTAAGTACCTGGTAACTGTTTGTAGAATTATTGAGAATTAACATGAAGATGTGTCAAATCACTCATATCTTAGTGAATTTCTTCAGATCCTTCCCTGAGAAATTCTGGCCGATTAGTTATGTAAGAAGAGTTTAGAGAACCCTGAAGAGGAAAAGCGAGCCCAAGAAAGGCTCCTCTTCCATTCTGCCTGGAAATTTTATTCTGCCTGGAAACTTCGTCCTGCCATGGATCAGCCTAAAAGGAGCAACCTCTGGGTCATAAACTCACAGTACTTCAAAGGAAATACCGGACTTTTGCTTGAATGCCATATGAAATTATATTGTTTCTCCACGGAAGTCTCTCTACACTTCAAAAATCTAATTTCAGTAAGATACATTAGTAATTGAAAAGTATTTATTGACAGTAAGGTTAAGGTTAAGAACAAGAACCCTTGTCTTTCAGGCATCTTTTGTAAGCCCAGAGTGCCTGGTATAGTACTCACCCAATCACAAATGCTTCATTAATCAACATAAACAGTACCGAATTGGTAAATGTTGCCAAGCCAATGCAGTGTGATCAGACTCCAGCCTCTGGAGTCAGATAAACCTGGGGTTAAATCCTGGCTCTACCGCTTACTAAAATTCTGCAAGCCTAAATTTCCACATCTGAAAAGAAAGATATTAATAAAACCTATCTAGAGGGATTTCAAGAACGTGTGAATAGGAATGCACGCAAAGTGCTTAGTGCCGTGCCTAGCACGTAGGAAGCACTCAAGAAATGTGAACTATCATTTGGAAACCTAGACTCCCATTCTAGATCACCTCCCTGAGTATCTCTGGACTAGTCACTATGAAGAAGCTAATGAAAATGTAGAGGCAGAATTGCCTGCCCTCTAATGCCAGGATTATCAATCATGAATAAGGTAATAGAAAATGGACAGAAATGTTGAAAAATGAAATCCTTAAACAAATTCCAGATTTTTTTTTTAGCTGTACTTTAAAATTGTATATAATGATCACATCTTATTCAGCAATCAACAGTGAAATACAAAATGAAAAAGCCTGCAGAGTCAAATATCAAAGCAGGTATTCTGAAATACTTGAGTGTCTGTGTAGATGAGGGACTTAATGAAACACCTGCACACATATGTGTGTCTGTGTGTATAATTCTCAATAATAACTGGCTTAAAGACTATCTTGTCATATTTTTTTTCACACCTGAGGTTAAATCTGTTTGCTTCCTCAGTCCTTAAGCTGTATTAGTTGTAAATATATTGCCTAGTATAATTGTTCAATTTAGCTGCTGTGTTATACAAGGCCATTACAAGTGCACAGGGCTCCTTTGTAAGGAATTAGATGAAGGTCACCCCAAGCACAGGCTACGTTTTCAGACCCCACTCAAGCCTAAATTGGGAATTCTTGTGCTACAGCACAACCATACATGGCAGTCATGCAAGTAAGCACATAGATATTTAACTGGTATGCCTGCATAACTGTCTATATGATACACACCCACACATACACAAACGTGACTGAAAGAGTTGTCAAGAATTTAGCTGAGTAAATGGAGAAAGATGTTCATCAAAACTGAAAATACAAAGTTTCAAAGAGTTCAGGAAACAAACCAGGTTCCTTTCCCTTCCCTCATCTTCAGCTCCACAGTATTGGGATATTGTAGCCAATAGGAGCTTTGCTGGTAGGTAATGGGTAGAGGATTTTGTCATTACACAACTCTGATTCTTGACAAAGCTACGATCTCTCTCTAGCAGTTCTCTCTCTCTCTAAAAGGAAGGGAAGGAGGAAGGAAGGAAAAAAGGAGGGATGCCTGAGATCATCTTTAAACCTTAAACTTAAAATATCTCAAGTCTTCCTAAAACCATAGTTTAGCTTGCCTAGTAAAGAACGTCTGCCTTGAGCATTGTGCTCTTTTAAGAACTATCTATATGGGTTCAAACTGACAACAGCAACTGAAAGATTAGACAGGAACTTTAGAGGGCTGTGAGTTTATGTTAATGGAGGAGGAACAATTCAGAAAAGGAAGGTGAGAATGGATGTACAACTTGAAGAATGTAATCAATGTCCCTGAATTTTACATGTAAAAATTGTTGAATTGCTATGTTCTATTATGTATATTCTCAACATGACAAAAAATAAGTTATATATATATTTAAATATATATGTTTTTTTTTTTAAAAAAAGGGATGGAGGGGAGAATGAAAAAAAAAAAAAAAACTATAGACACCAGCGGACCCACTCAACTGAGTTTGCCAAAACAGTGGTAAATAAATGACTGGTGTTGCTTGGACTCCATTAAAAACCTTAATTACTCCTGGGTATTCCCACGCAAGAACATGCTAAATGATGCGGGAAGTAGCCTTAAAATGTTCACTCTATCACTTCTGCCTCCTTTTTGAGCTTTTCCCTCCCTGATACTCACCTACAAAAGACACAAAATGACTTCTGTTTACTACTGCACACTCATATCTATCTTGCCAAACTTTACAATGGCTGCCTTCCTTGAAAAATAAGGGCACAATATATTTTTCACACTTTTGTACCTAGCCATTTTGACCTTCATAACGCTAGCAGCTTCAGCAACTATTTAAGGAGTAGAAATTCCAGGCTAAATATCATCCCACATTCAGAAGCATAAGAAGACAATGTACAGAATGTTCATTGCAGCATTGCTTATAATCAGTTTGGAAGCAATCCATATGTCCATTAAAAGGACAACGTATAAATAAATTAGAATATATTCATACAATGAAACACCATGTAAGAGTTGAAATGAAAGAATTTGAGCTACTTATACCACTGGGATAAATCTCAAACATAATGTTGAGTCAAAGAAAAGCAAGCTGCAAAATGATACATATAGTATAGTACTATTCACCTAAGGTTTAAAAACCCACAACTGCTATCTCTGCCTTAGAATTTGCTGTTATTACAGTCCTTCATATTCCCTGTATGCACAGTAAAAACCTAAGAAATACAGAAAACTAAGGTTGAAAAAAAGACTGTCAGTCATATAAAGTTCCCCAAACAGCAGCAAGGGAGCCTGATTTAGTCGCTAAGGTCACATAGCCACTGAAGCCTGAAGATGTGTGTTCCATCTCCATTTTGCCACCTACCAAGACACTTGATTTCACTGAGCTTCAGTTTTCTCACCTAAATGGGATTGACAATATCCACCTCATAGGATCAGGTCGAGTAATATATGTAAAAGTGTTTCACAGGTTTTAGACTTGTTTTCTGCCTCATCAGCCAACAAGGTTAAAAACGCTCCACAAGAAAAAAATGCCGAGTCTGCACCTTTTTCATCCAGTCTACTATATGTAAAAAATGTCAAAGAACACAACAGGAAGGGGCAACCCCCCACCTTCCTCTTCCCAGTCCCAGATCCAGCTGCCTCCTAGGCTTTCTATATTTAGCACAAAGTGGAAAAAAAAAAAAAAAAAAACACGAAACCGTGGCTCTAGCAAGGCTCCCTTTGG
Source organism: Elephas maximus indicus (assembly GCF_024166365.1). Lineage (NCBI taxonomy): Eukaryota > Metazoa > Chordata > Mammalia > Proboscidea > Elephantidae > Elephas > Elephas maximus. The sequence goes on along the minus strand of NC_064819.1, from coordinate 177,028,162 downwards.
AACTCCTGGTGACCTTGGGATAAATCTCTTTCATCGAGCCACCCCCACCACCGCCCCGACACACACACACCTCTGCAGCCCCGGGGGCAAACGAACAGCCCAACTGTCATAGTCACTAAAGAGACGGTGAAAATGACAGCGCGGTGTGGCTGCGGGTTGGAAGGTTCTGTTTGTTTCCAAAAACGAAGAGGAGAGGCTACCGTATGCTCTTAGAGCCTACTCTGCAGAAAGGAAGAAGGAAGACCTGGGCAAATAAGTTCTGCGACTTGTTTCCAAACACACGGTCCCTGCATCTGGATTCAATACAAAGACAGGCACCGCGAGACCCAGGCGCAACCACGCTGGCACCCCGAGCTCCGGGGAGCTGCAGGCTCGGCTGGCAACTGCACAGACCTCCCGCCCGCCACCTCCCGCACGCCGGACCGCGGACACACACCGCACGCGGGATGCGCTCGGAGCCCCGCGCCCGCCGCCCGGACTGTCCACTGCGGGCGCGGCGCCTCACCTGTCTTGAAGACCATCTTGCCTTGGTCGTCCGACCCGAAGGTCTTCAGCATGGACACGAAGAGCACCCCGCAGGCGTTCTGGATGCCAAACACCGACCCGTTGCACCACATGGCCGCCAGCATCACCAGCCAACCCCAGCCGCCCTCGGGGGGCTGAGGAGGTTCGGAACCCACCGGCCCTGGCAGCTCCACCTCCACCTTCTCGGCGGCCGCCTCGGGGCCGTCCGAGGGTCCCGGGCCAGGCAGCGGAGCGGTCTCCATGGGCTTAGGGTAGGGTGGCGGCGCCTCGCTCGTCCCCCGCGCGGCGGCGGACTCCTCCTGGAAGGGCACCATGGCCCGAGGCGGCCCCCTCCGCGCGGGAGGAGCGCGAGGGGCGCGAATTCCCGGCGAGCCCTTTGAGGAGCTGCCGGGCGGGCAGGCGGGCTGGTGAGGCCGAGGCGAGGGCGGTGGAGCCCCCGGCGGACCGGCGGACCGGCGTCGCAGGGCGCTGAAGCGGGCGCGAGAACAGTAGCAGCACGCGAACGCCTCAGGAATCAGGACTCCGGGCCGCTCAGCCCCGTGCGCCCACCCTTAAAGGCTCACCCTCCCCCAACAGGCTGGGGGCGTGGTCGGCAGCGGGACGTGCCCCCCTGAGCCCCTAGCTGATTGGGCCTTGGAAGGCCGGAGGCGGGGCTCAGGAAGCTAGAACGGTCCCGGCACCCTCCTCCCGCGCTCTCCTAGCCCCCGCCTCGCGGGTGCGGACCCAGGTGCCTGCGGACGCGAGCCTGTGTCTGTCAGCGTCTGCGCGCGCACGTGCCCTGGGGCTTCTTCCTTCCCAGTGGGAGTCACAAATGTGTCTGTTACCCCGCCTGCGTCTCCTCCTAAGTGCAGGCTGGGTGGGTCATTAGGAGAGCAGTAAGGGATCTTCTTTAGTGTGACACGGCTTCACAACCAAACTCTAACATTGTTTTGTCTTTCAACGTTTACCACTTTTACTAATTATAAATTCCATTATGGCATCTTCATACTCAAAAACTAGGAAGGATCAGAGCCCTTACTTAATTCTGTTCAATTCTCCCGAACTCATGCAATTTCCTATGAATACCTGGGACGTTGAAAATGTACATTTTGGAAAATAAAGACTGTAATGCCAAAGTCTTCAACCAACAAACATTATTGACAGACAGCTAGAAAACTGTATTTAAACTACAGCACAGCTGGTTTCTTTTTAAGCAAAAACTAGAACCAATATTCAACTCCTTTGTCCCCCTGAAGCATGGAGTGCCAACGTCTGTAAAAGAAAGGAAGAGTAGCTATGTCATATGGAGCATGCTTCTTAATTTCTCGGTTACTCTGATTCTTCATTTCAATCAAAGTCAAAACATACTAGTTACCTTATGTGCCCACCACTGGGATGCAAGGGTGTGTACGGATGCGTTTCATCGCTCCCGTTTGTGCCTTTACACATTCATAAACTAGTACCTAAAACAGAGTCCTGGGGCAGAATAGGAGGCCCGGGTGATAAGTGTTATAATACATGTATAATAAATAAGGGAGGGGACTATTAAATTCTCTTTGAAACCTTGGAAAAGAGCTACTGTAGAAAGTAGCCTCTGAGCTGAGACCTGAATCATGCGCCGGACTTCAGTGGGCAAAGTGGGATGGGGGGGAGGTGGGCATTCCAGGCCGAGAAAATACCGGAGGCTGAGGAAAACAAGGCATGCTCGAGGGACATCGCTCAAGGGTAATATGCCTCAGGGATGAGGTTAGAGTAGTAAACTAAGGAAACAATCACACAAGTGCACAAGGATGAAGTACATTTTATCCCAGCACTGTTGAAAATGGGGAAAAATTGGAAGCAAAAATTTGCATCCGTAAAGGATTGAGTAAATGCATACTGTGTAACCGCTAAAAGTTTTGACGTTCATCTGTATTTATTGACTTAGAAAGTTGCCCACAACATATAATTGAGCAATGAAAGCACGCCAAAAAAAAAAAAAAACAGCATGTATGGATTATAATCCAAAATATAAAATAAATATTTGAGAATTCATACTGATGTAAAGAAATCATTGAATAAATAAATAAATTGAGAGAACAGACAAGCCTCTCTTACAGAAGAATTCCAACAAATTTACGTAGATACTCCACCCTCAAAACTTGCCACTCTTTAACTTTAGGTTGCACATACTGTAGTGACTTCCTTGCAAATAGTACAGTATGGAAAGAGGGGGAAAAAATTAGCTTTAGAGTGCAGAAATCTGGCATACACTGCTTCAGCCAAGTGATCAAAGTTAACATCGACAGTGATAAGTCATGTTGATAGTACGTACCCTGGATATGATGTGATGAAAATGGCACTTTACCTCAGTGGTTTTCCTCCCAAAATCCATAATCCCAGTCTAATCATGAGAAACACACCTGACAAATCTTAATTGAGGAACATTGTACAAAACACCTGGTCAAGCATTCCGCTGCTAACCAAAAAGTCAGCAGTTTGATTCCACCAGCCGCTGGGTTCAGCAATCTGCTTCTGTAAAGATTTACAGCCTTGGAAATCCAATGGGGTAGTTCTACTCTGTCCTATAGAGTCACTATGAGTCAGAATTGATTAGCAGGCAACAGGTTACTCCTCAGTACTGTCAAGGCCATCGAAAACAAGCAATGTCTAATAAACTATCGTAGCTGAGAGGAGCCTAAGGAGATATGATGACTAAATGTATGTAGTATCCTAGATGGCATCTTGGAACAGAAAAAGCTTTTACATTAGGTAAAAGCTAAGGAAATCTGAATAAAGTATGGACTTCGGTTAAAAATAATGTAGTAAGATTGGCTCATTAGTTGTAACAAATGCAAAATGTTAATAATAGGTGAAACTGTGGAGGGTGGAGAGGAGGTATATGGGGCTGCTCTATCTTTGCAATTTTTCTGTAAATCTAAAACTGTTCTAAAAAATAGTTTATTTTTTATAAAAAGTATATATATGTATGTAAAAACCAAAATATGTATATATGTGTGTGTATATATATATATATATATAAAACAGAAACCCTGGTGGTGTAGTGGTTAAGTGCTAGGGCTGCTAACCAAAGGGTCGGCAGCTTGAATCCGCCATGCACTCCTTGGAAACTCTATAGGGCAGTTCTATTCTGTCCTACAGGGTTGCTATGAGGCACTGGGTTTGGTTTGGTTTTTTATATATAATGACTCCATTCTCATAAAAATGTGTATGTATGTCTGCATAACAGTGCATTAAACATAACAGTTTTTTTAAGTTTCATTTTCTTATATATAATATTTGCACACTGAGTATATAAAATGTTATTTTTAAATATATAGTTCCTTCTCAAAATTCTTTCCTATTGATGCATCAACATTCTTTTTAAGCATTATGCAGTGCACTCTATTTTTGGATTCATTAAAGTTTGACACTTCTCAGTGATTTAGGAGCAGTTCTCACTTAAAACATTAATGTCTGCAAAGCACTCAGCACAGTGTCTGACACCAGCAAGCTCTTAGGAAATGTTAATGGCTGTTATCATTTATTATTATTATTATTATTAATGATGACATCAATGTTTCTAATAACTCCCCTTCATCATCATTTTATTGGAAACAAAATAATTCAAAAGGATGTTCGCATTTTGAGAAAATACCACATTTTAAACACAAAAATCCCAGGTCAGAATATTAAAATAAAAAAACCTTTAAATATAGGAGTTTAGACATCCTTGTCCTCAGTTGGAAACCCTGGTGGCATAGCGGTTAAGTGTTACGGCTGCTGACCAAAAGTTCAGCAGTTCAAGTCCACCAGCTGCCCCTTGGAAAGTCTATGGGGCAATTCCATTCTGTCCTATAGGGTGGCTATGAGTTGGAATTGTCTCGAAGGCAACGGGTTTGGTTTTTTGGTTTGTCCTCAGATACAGTGTCAATATTTCTTCAGGAATTTTTCCCCCCACCAGTCATTCTTCACAACTCACAATTAGGAATAGGAAAAGGTACTATTTGGTAAAACCTGATACAAAGTCTCTCCATTATAACCTTATCTGTTTGGCAAGGTTGCTTCAGTTACTCCAGGGAAAGTATTCTTCCAGACCACAGACTGAGTGAAGGATATATGCAGAAGTTTTACCAACAAAAACTGAAGTCCATCCCAGTTATTCTAGAGATTGGCTTCGCTTTCCTCTCCACTGCTCCCCTTTGCTTTTCTCAATTTTCTAAGATGATAATAGGAAAGAAAATATCACGATGTGAAATGAAATAATAGAACGAAAGCACTTTGTAAACTATAAACTGCCTTTAACATTAAAATTAAAGTGTTACTTTAGTTTTCTGTTCCATGAAAAATACATTGATTTTGGATCCCCAAAATGGATTCTGGGTTGAAATATTATTATTAAATCAGAGACGTTTGTGTTTAGCATTTTTTGTGTTGTTACTATCAGTGGGAAAAACTTAAATCAGATTTTCTTGTTGGGATGTTTTATAAAAACAGAGTACTTACTTCTAAATCCCAACTAGCTAACGATAAAGCAAAGTTTTGAGTGTCAAGGGAAACTACGTTCTATTTGTGTCTACACCCATGTTTTGTTATCGGATTGACCTCTTGCCTTAGCTTCTCCATCTGAAAATATGAAACTTTACATATAACTACTTCACAGTGATGGTATGTTCCTTAAGCGGTCCTATTTATTAAGCGCTTTGAGATCATCTGATAGAAGTATTTATAAAATGTAAAAAAGATATAATTGTTCATTAAGTCTAAAGGACAACAGTACTTTATACTTTTATAGGCCTTTTCATCTATAGTTTATATTAAACTTATTATTCATTAACTAAAATATCGTTACTTGACTCCTAACTCTATTTAGAAATGACCTTTCCTGTTTAGGACAGTCATGTTTGTTACCTAAATATTAACTTTTCTCCCATCTCCAAGAAATTTTCTCCATCTAGTCCAGTTCAACATAGACGCTCTTTAAGTACCTGAGTTAAATTGAATATACGGAATGCAAAAACGTTAAATATGTGGTCAATACATGATACGGGTTATTTTGCTATCATTTAATTAACGTTTTAAATTGAGTGGTGGACAGTAGTTTTGCTGTAGCCTTAGTGGCTGTGGACAAATTCAAAAGCATAATCTTTCTGCCTCCACTCTCCAAGTCATAAAATATGAATCTACTATAATGCTGATTATTTTATAGGATGCTGGAGTATTACTGAACCACTATGACAAGATAAAATAAAAACACATAGCCTAGAAACCTTATTATGAACGTTTTGTTAAAAACACATGCACAGGGTGAGAATAGTTGCACAACTCGAAGAATATAATCAATGTCACTGAATTGTACAGATAGAAATTGTTGAATTGGTGTATGTTTTGCTGTGTATATTCTCCAAAACAACAACAAAATAAATAAATCAAAAACACGCACAAAACAAAACAACCAGAACGGAAATAATGAGAATGCTCATGCATTGTAAAGACTGTAACCGATGTCACTGAATGATTTGTTCAGAAATTGTTCAACGGGAGGTTAAACTGCTGTGTAAACCTTCACCAAAAACACAATAAAATATTATTTTTAAAAAACACACACATGCACAAGTGGCAATGGTTGCACAACATGATGAACATAACTGTCATAGATTGAATATGTCTCCCCAAAATTGTGTGTATCAACTTGGTTAGGCCATGATTCCCAGTATTGTGTGGTTGTCCTCCATTTTGTGATCTTCCTTTGTGTTATAAATCATAATCTCTGCCTGTGGTTAAAAAGGATTAGGGTAGGATTGTAACAGCGACCTTACTCAGGTCACCTCCCTGAGCCAATGTAAAGGGAGTTTCCCTGGATTATGGCCTGCACTGCCTTTTATCTCTCGAGAGATAAAAGGAAAGGGAAGCAAGCAGAGAGTTGGGGACCTCATACCACCAAGAAAGCAGAACTGGGAACATAGCATGTCCTTTGGGCCCAGAGTCCCTGCACCTGCGGAGCTCCTCGATCAGGGGAAGATGGATGATAAAGAATCTTCCTCCAGAGCTGACAGAGATAGAAAGCCGTCCCCGGGAGCTGACACCTTGAATGTCATCTTGTAACTTACTAGACCGTGAGAGAATAAACTCCTCTTTGTTAAAGCCATCCACTTAGGGTATTTCTCTTATAGAAGTACATGACTAAGACGTAACCAATGTCACTTAATGGTACATGTAAAAATTGTTGAATTGGCAAATGTTTTGTTATATATATTTTTGCCACAATAAAAAAAACCCACAGCCATTCCCTGTCCCATTGATTGTAAAAATAATAATAATAAATAATACTAATGATAAGATTCTAAAAATGAAAAAAAAAAAAACCACACATACATAGAGATTCTTCAACCTTGAATTTGTATTAATGATTAATGTTGAGGAATTTGGTACAAAAATTTCCATTTTAGAAATGAGACTAAATTAACTCTACGACCTCCATATTTCTTCACCTCTTTTTCAGAAGTCCCCTCAACCTGCTCCTCCTTGATATACCTCTTCCCTGTTTTCCCCAAATGCAATCCTGTCAACTCCAGCTTCAGAAGTTCTTTTAAGTGCCCCTCTTACTCTCCATTCCAGCTGCTGGCTCCTGATAGTTCCTTACCATTTCCCGTGGACCTTCACAAAGGTCAGTGGTTCAAACCCACCAGCCACTCCATGGGAGAAAGATGTGGCAGTCTGCTTCCATAAAGAGTTACAGCCTTGGAAACCCTATGCAGCGGTTCTACTCTGTCCTATAGGGTCGCTATAAGTTGGAATTGACTGGATGGCAATATTTTTTGTGTGTGTGGGGGGTGGTTTAGAGTAGTTTTCAATCTTTGGCCAGAATAGGAATTTTTGAACAGGTCAGATGATCTCTAGCTCACGAATCTTTGAACCACAGCACCAAGCATAGCGTAAACGCACAACAAATATTTGTTGAACTCAATCTAAGGGAACTCAACAATAATATAAAGAGCCATAAATCATGAAATTGAGGACATCAGCTCGAGCTTGTATTTTCAGATGAAAATTTTTCATTTTTTTTATTGTGGTAAAATATATATAACAAAACTTTTGCCATTTCAATTTCAATATTTTTAAAACAATATGAGTTTGCTTTCCAGTTATAGAACAGTACATGCTAATTATAGCAAATACCATAAATAACCAATAAAATCAAAATCACCTATTATCACACTGCTTAAATAACCTCTGTTAACCTTTGATGTACAGTAATTATCAGAGATACAGCATCAGTTTTATAAATGCCTTTGTAGCATATTTTTCCTGTAAAATACAGTATAGTGTCACCAAAAAAATTACAAGATTCTTTTAACCCTTAATGAAAATTGCTGCATCCAAGATGATGAGCAAAGCATAAAGAAGCCCAATGAGATAGGCACGTCCAGCAGGCAAGCTAGAGTCACCTACTAAATACGAACTCTGCCAACTCTGCGGCAGACCAGCTTCAGACGTCCATGTGACTCAGATTTGTACATCAGCAAAGTTACCTACCAATTACCACATTTTATAGACCTTCAGGATTGTTCACAAAGCCACAGGACTACTGTGTTTCCCTCCAGGTTGTTTTTTGTTTATGTATTTTTAAACAAAATGGAGTCATACTAAAGCACAATTTTGTATCCTGCTTTTTTTTCACTTGACCCATCATATCATAAATAATTTTCCATACTATTACTCTTCAAAACCACGATGTTCAGTGGCTGAAGAAATTCTACTGTATAAATATATCATAATTTATTTAATCATTTCTCTATTGTTACATGTGTAAGTTGTCTTAGCTACCTAGTGCTGCTCTAACACAAATACCACAAGTAGGTGGCTTTAAAGAACACAAATTTGATACTTCCAGCCAACAGGGCACCATAGACAGAAGCGCCACCCTGCCCCTCCACAGCAAACACCCGAAAAACTAAGTAAAACAGAGACAAATGTCATTCCTGGTGTCTGAAGTGCCAGATGAAGAGATAGAGAACTCAGCCAAACACCAAATGGAAAAAGAAACTGACAGAGGATGGAGAGCAAGGAGAGATATGTGCGGAGGACCCCATCAGCTAAGGCAGCACAGATCCACCATCTTGGGCTCCAGTCCAGAATGGGCAGACCGGGAGCATGGGAAACCAGCTTCCATGAACTCCCAGCAGGAGACAGGGCACCCAGTAACCAGGGATATGCGCTCTCCCACCTCCATTCTCTCCCCTCTGCTCTACCTCTGAGCTTCCTGGCTGGCTGCGGTGGCTCGGCTGCTTGGATTCACCCCACCCTCATCGGAGATCAGCAGACAGGGAGTAGGGAAAGCAGCTTCAGGAAGTTCCCAGCAGTAGACAGAGCACCTGGTAACAAGCAATATATGTTTCCTAGCCCCCCACCTCTTCTCTTAGCCCTTCGGCCTCCCCTGCTTCCCGCCAGCTGCAGTCTCTTCACTGGGAGACAACTGCTTTGGCGTCAGGATGCTTGACTGGCCCTGCCAGCCAGGCCCCTGAGCTGGTGCTGGTTCTTCCCATCTGTTTTGGTTTCTTCTGGGCCTCCTACCACCTCCCACTCCTTTCTCTGGAACACCTGGCTCCATGTGCCATCTTTGCTTCTTCTTGAAAGGCTGTGAAACCACACTGGGCTGGGGAACCACTTCCCGGGCCGACGACACCATGCTGGTGGGATCCCTGGGGCTTTTTTTCCCCTTGTTTTGCTTTGTTCCATTTTGTTTAGTTTTGTTTGTTTTCTTTTTCTTTTCCCAGCTTGGGAGCCCCTTCTAGCTGGGCTGCGCTGCACGACTTTGGAGCCACTCCCCCAGTCTCTGCAGCCTCATAGGTGGGATCCCTGTGGGCATTTCTTTTTTTTCTTTCTTCTTTTTTTTTTTCTTTTCTCTCTTTTTCCCTTTCTATCCATCTTCATTTCTCACTTCTCTCCTTTCTACACTTATCTTCTTTTCCTATCTCCTGAATACCTAGTGATGTGTGACTATACTCCTTGGAGCCAGGCTATGGTGCGCAGCCTGGGAGCCACTTCCTTGGTCTTAGCAGCTGCACCAGTGGGACTCTGGGACTCTTAGGGGCTTTTCTTTCCCAAATTTTTATCTAGTTTTTTTTTTCTTTTTCCCTTTTTCTTTTTTGCTTTTCTCCTTTTCTCGGTTTCTCATCTCTTCACCTCCATGGCAAGCTCCTTTAGCACTCTTTTTTTTTTTTTTTCCTCTTTATTTGTTTGCTTGTTTGCTTTTGGCTTCTGTTTTCCTGTCCTCTCTCTCTTCTTTCCCACACCACTATTAGCTCCAAACATCACAACCCCCCCCTCCCCGCTTCTTGCCTACCCGCACCGTGTGCCGAACATGACACTCCGAAGCAGCACAGGCACTGCCTACTGGAACCTACCCAGCACTAATTCTTGGCCTGCCCTGTCGGCCCTAGTACATGCCACAAACAACCCATCCCAGCCCCTCCCCTTCAGCTGGACCTACCTCACTGCACCATAACTGAATGACTGGCCTTGTGAATTGGACAAGGAGGTGAAAAGTATTGTGACTACAGACAAGTGAACAACAAAGAACACACAGCCTGCTCAGACATAACCAAACAAAACAAAATAGCACAACAAAACAAACAAATTTACGATCAAGAAATGAAGAAAATAGCTACTGAATGTCCTGAAGATAGCAGACAACACCAAAACATATTAAAAAAAAAGGACTGGATGGGTTGCGTAGGCATCCAAAATACAACACTAGATGAATTCCCAGTAGAAGAAAAGGCACTAGATCTACCTGACACAGAATTCAGATCTCTAATATTCAGAGCAATCCAAGAGTTGAAGCAAAAAGCAGACAAAAATGAGGAAAAAGTAGACAAATTTTTAGAAAAGGCAGACAAATTCACAGAAATAACAGACAAAAAATGGAATAATTCAGGAAAGTAATACAGGAACAAAATGCCAAAATAAATTCACAGCTAGAAATCATACAAAAACAACAACTAGAAATCCAAAAGATAAGCAATAAGATTTCAGAAGTGGACAGTGTCATAGAAGGGCTAAGGAGCAGGTTTGAAACAAGAGAAGACAGAATCAGCAAAATTGAAGACAAACACTTGAATACACTCTGTTTGAGGAAAAATCAGAAAAAAGAATGAAGAAAAACGAAGAAACCCTGAAAATTACGTGGGATACAATTTGCAGGTAATCAGAGCTCTAGAACAGGGAGAGAAAATGGAAAATACAGAGAGGATCATTGAAGAATTGCTGACAGAAAGCTTCCCTAATATCATGAATGATGAAAAGCTGACCATCCAAGCAGCTCTATGAATCCCATATAGGGTAGATCTCAAAAGAAAAATACCAAAGTGTATCATAATCACACTTGCTAAAACCAAAGACAAAGAAAAAATCCTGTGAGCAGTTCGAGAAAAACAAAAAGTCACATACAGAGGAGAAACAATAAGTCTAAGCTCTGATTATTCAGCAGAAACCATGCAGGCAAGAAGGCAATGAGATGACACATATAAAACCTTGAAAGAAAAAAATTGCCAACCAAGAATAACATCTCCTGAAAAACTTTCATTCAAATATGATGGTGAAATTAGGACACTTCCAGATAAACAGAAATTAAGGGAATATGTAAAAACCAAAACCAAACTTACACAAATTGTTAAAGGGAGTCCTTCGGCCTGAGAACAAACAACATCAGACCACAGCCTGAGCCTAGGATGCAAGATTGTACCAGCCAGAAATCAACCTAGGAAATGAGCTCCCAAAGACTATCCAAAACCAAAACAATTGCAATAGGGAAACAGAGAGGTTAATCTGTAAATGACAACAATGTCAGAACAATAACAGAGTAAATCAACAGTATAGGTATAAAACTCTCTAATGGAGAAGAAGGCAAGGCAATACCAAGTAATAACAGACTGGTTGAAACCTAGGAGGATAAGGGCAAATTTCAAGGTAACCACAAAGAAAGTTAAGAAACCTGCTCATCGAAATAAAGAAGAAAAACATAAAGTCTCAATAAAAACAAAAGAAATGAAAAAGAAATCCACACACAAAAGGAACTCAGCACAGGACATTATGCTGAGTGAAATAAGTCAATCACAAAAGGACAAGTATTATATGAGACCACTACTGTAAAAACTCATGAAAATGTTTATATACAAAAAGAAACAATATTTGATGGTTATGAGGGAGGGGAGGGGTGGGAATGGAAAAACACTTAATAGACAATAGAGAAACAGTAACTTTGGTGCAGGGTAAGACAGTACACAATATTGGGGAAACCAGCACAGCCTGTACAAGGCAAGGCCATGGTAGCTCCATAGATACATCCAAACTCCCTGAGGGACTGAATTGCTGGGCTGAGGGCTGTGGCTACCATGGTCTCAGGGAACATCTAGCTCAGTTGGCGTAACAGAGTTTATAAAGAAAATGTTCTACAGTCTTCTTCGGTGAGTAGCGTCTGGGGTCTTAAAAGCCTGTGAGCGGCCATCTAAGATACTCCACTGGTTTCACCCTTTTGGGAGCAAAGAAGAATGAAGAAAACTAAAGACACAAGGGAAAGATTAGTCCAAAGGACTAATGGACCACATCTACCACAGCCTCCACCAGATTGAGTCCAGTACAACTAGATGGTGCCCAGCTACCACCACTGACTACCCTGACAGGGATCACAATAGAGCATCCTGGACAGAACTGGAGAAAAATGTGGAACAAAATTCTAACTCAAAAAGAAAGATCAGACTTGCTGGCCTGACAGAGACTGGAGAAACCCTGAGAGTACGGCCCCAGACACCCTTTGAGCTCAGTGATGAGGCCACTCCTGAGGTTCACCCTTCAGCCAAAGATCGAACAGGCCCATGGAACAAAACAAGACTAAAGGGGTGCACCAGCCCTGGGGCAGGGACTGGAAGGCAGGAGGGAATAGGAAAGCTGGTAATAGGGAATCTAGGGCTGAGATGGGAGAGTGTTGACATGTCGTGAGGTTGTTAACCAATGTCATACAACAATGTGTGTACTAATTGTTTGATGAGAAACTAGTTTGTTCTGTAAACCTTCACCTAAAGTTCAAAAAAATAATAATAAAATAAGGAACAGAAATTTATTTTCTCATAGTTCTCAAGGGTAAAAGTCCATATCAGGGCACTGGCCTTGTCTAGTTCTTCCTTGATGGTAGCCCCAGGTGTTTCCTGGTTCCTTGAAGAACCGCACATGGCATCTGTCTTCCCCCTTGTATGAGTATCTCTGTGTCTAATCTGCTGTTTTTATAACTCAGAGTGATTAGATTTAGAACTCACCCTTCCTGGGTTGATCTAATTAATATAACAAAGAAAACCCTATTTCCAAACAGGATTACATCTCAACACATATTCAGGGGGGACACAATTGATAACATTTCACCCTTTAGTTCCTCAAAATTCATGTCTTTCCCATATGCAAAACACATTCACCCTAACACATCATCCCCAAAGTCTTAATACATTCCAGAATCAAATCTAAGTCCAAAATCTCATTTTCTGAATCATCTAAATCCAAATCAAGTATAAGTGAGAACCTAGGTGTGTTCTATCCTGGGGCAAAATTCCTTTCCATCTGTGGACCTGTAAAACCTACAGTACAAGTTACCTGCTTTCAATGAACAATGGTAGTATAAACACAAGGTAGACATTCCAAACGGGAAAAATTGGGGGAAAAGAAGGGGTCACAGGTGCCAAATAAGTCCAAAACCCAGGAAAGCAAATTTCACTACCTCTCAAGGATTGCAAATAGTCCTGTTTTCCAGGCACATTTGGGCAATTTTTCTCCCTCTGGTCTCTGGGCATTGGCCACACTCTCTGGATTTCGAGAGGAGGGCCTCAGCACTGGGCATCTGTTCTGCCTTTTAGGCCCATTGGGATGGCAGCCCCACTGCCTTGGCTTTGGGTGGCCCCATTCTCCTGGTTTACCTGAGTTGTGACACCACCCCTGGTCCAAGGCAGCTCCATTCTCCGGAGGTCCATTGATATGGCAGCACCCACCCCTCCTCCCCCACACACACACTTTGGGCTGCAGCTCCAGTCTCTTGATTCACCTGAACAGCAGTGCCACTCTCAGGAACTGAGATGGTGGTGCCTTGACTTTTTGAAACCTAGTGACCAAGTGGCTGTACCCCTTGAAGTTGAGGAACCGGCAGCCCTGCTCCTGGTGCTCGTTTTGACAGTCCTGCTGACTTCTGAACTGCTCCTAGGGTGGCACCTGCCTTTTCTGGGAGGACAACAGATATTCACAACCAAGTAATTCTGTTGACCCATTTCTTACCTGTAGAATTTCAGGAGACAGGCAGCTTTCGTTCGCTTTGTCCTGTCTCTGTCTCTTCCAGTCTAAGCTGACAGGATTTCTGCTGTATTGCCTGGTTAGACCCATCAGCCACAGGCCTAATCCCTTTACCAAAAGATTATGTAGCAATCCCCTTGGTGAAAATTCCAGGGCACTCTTTCTTAGTTAGTACCACACAATTTTCCAAAGCTTTAAGTGTGAGTTTCATTTTGCACAGTTCATCTCTAAATCTCTCTCTTTCCTCCTGCATTTTACTGTAAGTGTCAAGGAGAAACCATGCTAACCCTTTAAGATCTTTCTTGGAAATCTCTTCAGCTAAATATCTAAATTCATCACTTACAAGTTCTATCTTCAGCAAAACATTTGAACATAATTCAGGCAAGTTCTTTGCCATCTTATAAAAAAAAAAAATCATTCTTCCTCCAGTGTTGAATAACGCGTTCATCATTTCCTTTTAAAGCCTCACCAGAAGCACATTTAACGTCCACATTTCTGGCAACATTCTGTTCATAGCAACAGGAGCTTTCCCCATAGTTCTCATTCTAACACATGGATGAAACTTGAAAACATTATGCTGAGTGAAAAAAGTCAGTTATGAAAGGACAAATACTGTATGATCTCATTTATATGAAAAAAGCAAATAGCTAGAATCCAAAGCTTATTAGTGGTTACGAGGAGTGGAAAGGAGGAGAGAAGGGGTAGTTATGGGGTAGGGGATACTGAGTTTATGTTAATGGTGGTGCACAACGGTTGCACAACATAAAAAATGTAATCAAGATCACTGATACATATAAAGACTGTTGAATTGGCAAATGTTTTGTTACATATATTTCTACCACAATTAAAAAAAAAGTAAACTGATAAATACAAAGAAAGATTGTCTAGGGTTTTTATGTTGTGGATTGTTCTTTCAGCCTTCCAGAGCTCTGTGCTGAGGTGTTTTCTAAGACAAGGCACAGACTGGCCCACCCAGAAGCTGCCTGGCCATTGCTCAGCCTGGAGTCTGGGCAATTTCATCCTGGTGGTTGTGACATGGGCCCTGAGTCAGATCTGCAGCTCCTTGTGTTCCAGAAGTTCCAGGACGCAATTATTTCTATTCACTAAGGTTATTGGGCCTCTAGGGAGTGATTCAGTCAAAGCAAACTCACAAGAAAACTAATTGAGACCCTGAGATATTGTTTCTAAATGTAATTTCATGTACCATGATGCCAATATTCTTAGGAGTTACTTGGTGCCTTATTTTACCATGGGGAACAGTCTGTATGACAGAAGAAATTACTACCAAAAGTCTGTTAGGAGGGCCTAAGTTAGGTTAAGGAGGCTGAATAATCTGCAGACAAAATATCTCCAAGCTATACTACTGTGATGTCTCCCAACTCCACTAAAGAAGATATAGGCTGTAGTAGCAAGAGTCCTTAGAAAATCGTACTTCACCATCTCTGTGACATTAGTTCAGTCATTCGCCTTCACAAAACCTATCTCCAGGTCAGTGCTGGACACCCAAACAGGATTACTCGGCATCCACACCCAATTTGTCTACCTGTCATGGATTGTATTGTGTCCCCCAAAAATATGTGTCACCTTGGTTAGGCCATGATTCCCAGTATTGTGTGGTTGTCCACCATTTTGTGATTTCCCTGTGTTATAAATCATAATCTCTGTCTGTTGTTAAAGAGGATTAGGGTGGGATGTAACATGCTTGCTCAGGTCACACACCTGATCCAATGGGAAGGGAGTTTCCCTGAGGTGTGGCCTGCACCATCTTTTATCTTACAAGAGATAAAAGGAAAAGGAAGTATACAGAGAGTTGGGGACCTCATACCACCAAGAAAGTGGCACCGGGAGCAGAGTGCATCCTTTGGACCCAGGGTTCCTGCATGGAGAAGCTCCTAGTCTAGGGGAAAATTGATGACTAGGACCTTCCTCCATAGCCTACAGAGAAAACCTTCCCCTGGAGCTGATGCCCTGAATTTGGAATTGTAGCCTAGTAGACTGTGACAGAATAAATTTTTCTTTGTTGAAACTATCCACTTGTGGTATTGCTGTTATAGCAGCATTAGATGACTAAGACACCGCCCCTATTCCATCTTTCCATTATGACGGGGTTACCTCAGTCATGCTACAATTTAACTCAGATATATTTTAGTATCATCAAAAAGATTTGAGGACACCTATTTTGTAGTCAGCATTGTCTTTGCAAATATTCTGGAATGAGAACTGTGGCTTAGATTCTTAATCAGCTTCATTTCTATAGGGTAGCATTGTCCAGTCCTATCCCAAATTTTAGGAGTTATGTCCTATTGGTCCCATGTTTGTCCAGCTATACTAAATACCTCCAAAACATGGCTGCTTGCAATCATTAAGGTTGTGTCTCAACTTGGCTGGACCATGAGTCTCAGTGGTTTGGCAATTATGATGTAGTTTGGCCGTCGTATGATGATGTGATCACTTCCATGGTGGGATCTGCTGTGAGTAGCCAATCAGTTGAAAGGGAGTTTCCTTGGGGGTGTGACCTGCATAGAAATAAGTGGACTCTGCAGCAAAGCTCACCAGCTTTTGCTTGCTCTGGATCCTGCAACTGGCTCCTGGTGGTCTGACCTCTGGCTCTTGGGACTTGAACCAGCAGCTCACCTGTGATTTTGCCAGCTGATCTTGGGATTTGTCAGTCTTGGCAGCCTGTGAGCAAGAGCCCTGTTGTTTGACCTACTGATCCTGGGTTCGCCAGCCCCTGCAGCTACCTGAATCAGGAGAAGTCCAACCTGACCTATAATTTGGGATGTTCCAGCCTCTACAACTGCCTGAGCCATTTCCTTGATATAAATCTCTTTATATAGATACTTATATGTTTTACAGGTTTTGCTTCTCTAGAGAACCCAGCTAAGATACTGCTCAAAAAAGATTTGTTGAGTACAGTGACTCATCTTCAGCACAGGCCTTGCTAAGTTTTGTTGGAGTGTACTGAATGGAATTAAATTAAATTTTCTGTCATGAGAAGAAAAAAAATATTTGACAATTTACATTTAGTAACAATAATCTCTTTCCATGAGGAACAGTGGAATTTAAAATAGATTTGGAGGGAGAAGATTTGGATTCAAGGCCTGGCTCAATTCCTCAGAAGATGCCAGATCCCAGGCCCCAGGACTATGAAGGATATGAAGTGGGATAATGACTGGGAAGCCCTTTTTGAACTGTCTCACTGGGGAGATACTGATTGTTGTTGTTGCTGGAATAAGTGTCCTTAGTTATAAATATTGGCTGAAATTTTATATTCTTAGAATAATATATATCAATTCTAAGAGAAGGGATTCTATTGGTTATTTTGTCCACCCTTCTGCTTAATGCAAGGATCCCTTCTAAAGCCTTACAGTGAAATCAAAGTGTTCACAATGTTCTAGAAACTGTGTCCATGTAGGTAAAATCCGTGAGGTGCCACGGAGTCAGTGTTGTTTAACAACACGACTCATAGTGACACCTCAGCCCCTCCTCAGCTCACCTTCTGAGGAGCCCTGTATGTCACAGGGTTAATATAAACATAGACTGCCTGCTTGCGGTTGAGGGTGTGAGATGGCGTCATGGAAACTTCTTCTTCTAAATCACCATGGAGGTGAATCCCTAAGGAGAGCCTTCTGCAGACACAGGGAAGCCTGAAACACCAGGTGGAAGGAACCTCAGGAATCATGGATTCCTGTTTTTCAAACATTTTTTACTCTGACCCAGAGTTAGAAATGCATTTGATGTCATAACCAGCACACAAACATACATACATACACACACACACACACAAAAGTTTAACAGAACAATTTTTACATTGCTAAGTACAAGATGGCACATTCTGATCTATTTTGTTTCATTAAAAAAAACTGCAATTGAAACTCCAAATCGATTTCATGACCCACTAATGGATTATCTTTGAGGTTTGAAAAACACTGTCCAGTCCAATGCTCCCACTTTACAAATTAAGAAGTAATAGTTCCCTGAGGATGGGAAAAATGAAGCGACATTCTCTTGACTATTCCATGGACACAAATCCATCCATGGCATGGCAGTGACAAGGCCCCAGGCCTCCTGATCCTAAGCATGGCCTTCCTTCAGTCCCTCCTGTAACTTTTCCTCTCTCTGTGTGCAGAGAAGTAATAGTTCCTATTTTTATTGGGGGAGCAAGATATCAGTTCTTTTTCAGAGAGAGGGGCATATGGGCCTTCCCTCCCATCTGCTCTGACTGGCCTGCTGTTGCTGTGTCTGCACAGTGAGGGGCCCCTGCGAGCTCTTCGTCTGAAGACCTAATATAACAGTGACTCCAGCAGAAAGGACCCTCCTGGGGGGATATCCCAAAAACCAAACCCATTGCTGTCCAGTCAATTCCACAGGACAGAGTAGAATTGCCCCGTAGGTTTCCAAGGAGAAGATGCCAACCTTTTGTTTAGCAGCCAAATGCTTAACCACTCCACCACCAGGGCTCCACTGCAGGGATATAGGTGTCTTTTTCTCCTCTAGTCTTATCTTTGTGTGTATTTCTTCTTTAGTTGACAACTGGGAAGGATTACCTGAGAGTCTGGCCTCAGGAAGATAAGATAAAGGATAGTTCCTTTTCTTGAGGAGAAGTAAGATACAGGAAGAATCCTGCAGAGAACAGGTCCATCACTAACTCTTGTTGATAGAGGGCTGTTTGGGAGCAATTTGATACCTATTCAGAAATATAGGGCCAAAGTTGTGTAAACCTATAGCCTGGCACCTATTATGATGGACTTCAGAGAAACAAAAGCGGCACCTATTTGCCCTCAAAGAAGAAGGATCAGTAGTTGGAAAATATGGCCTTGGTGATAGAAACAATGCCGGAGATCCAATGACAGAATTTTGCAAGACCAACGACTTCTTCATTGCAAATACCTTCTTTCACCAACATAAACGGCGACTGTACACATGAACCTCGCCAGATGGAACACACAGAAATCAAGTTGACTACATCTGTGGAAAGAGACGATGGAAAAGCTCAATATCATCAGTCAGAACAAGGCCGGTGCTGACTGTGGAACAGACCATCAATTGCTCATATGCAAGTTCAAGCTGAAACTGAAGAAAATCAGAGGAAGTCCACGAGAGCCAAAATATGACCTTGAATATATCCCACCTGAATTTAGAGACCATCTGAAGAATAGATCTGACGCATTGAACACTAGCAACCACAGACCAGACGAGTTGTGGAATGACATCAAGGACATCATACATGAAGAAAGCAAGAGGTCGTTGAAAAGACAGGAAAGAAAGAAAAGACCAAGATGGATGTCAGAGGAGACTCTGAAACTTGCTCTTGAGTGTCGAGCAGCTAAAGCAAAAGGAAGAATTGATGAAGTAAAAGAACTGAACAGAAGATTCCAAAGGGCGGCTTGAGAAGACAAAGTAAAGTATTATGATGACATGTGCAAAGAGCTGGAGATGGAAAACCAAAAAGGAAGAACATACCTGACGTTTCTCAAGCTGAAAGAACTGAAGAAAAAATTCAAGCCTTGAGTTGCAATAGTGAAGGATTCCATGGGGAAAATATTAAATGACGCAGGAAGCATCAAAAGAAGATGGAAGGAATACACAGAGTCGTTACACCAAAAAGAATTTGTCGATATTCAACCATTTCAAGAGGCGGCATATGATCAGGAACCAACAGTACTGAAGGAAGAAGTCCAAGCTGCTCTGAAAGCATTGGCGAAAAATAAGACTCCAGGAATTGATGGAATATCAATTGAGATGTTTCAACAAACAGATGCAGTGCTGGAGGTGCTCACTCGTCTATGCCAAGCAATATGGAAGACAGCTTCCTGGCCAACTGACTAGAAGAGACCCATATTTATGCCTATTCCCAAGAAAGGTGATCAAACCGAATGTGGAAATTGTAGAACAATATCGTTAATATCACAAGCAAGCAAAATTTTGCTGAAGATCATTCAGAAATGGCTGCAGCAGTGTATCGACAGGGAACTGCCAGAAATTCAGGCTGGATTCAGAAGAGGACATGGAACCAGGGATATCATTGCTGATGTCAGATGGGTCCTGGCTGAAAGCAGAGAATGCCAGAAGGATGTTTACCTGTGTTTTATTGACTATGCAAAGGCATTCGACTGTGTGGGTCATAACAAACTATGGATAACACTGCAAAGAATGGGAATTCCAGAACACTTAATTGTGCTCATGAGGAAACTTTACATGGATCAAGAGGCAGTTGTTCGGACAGAACAAGGGGATGCTGCTTAGTTTAAAGTCAGGAAAGGTGTTCGTCAGGGTTGTATTCTTTCACCATACCTATTTAATCTGTATGCTGAACAGATAATATGAGAAGCTGGACTCTATGAAGAAGAACAGGGCATCAGGTTTGGAGGAAGATTCATTAACAACCTGTGTTATGCAGATGACACAACCTTGCTTGCTGAAAGTGAAGAGGACTTGAAGCACTTACTAATGAAGATCAAAGACCACAGTCTTCAGTATGGATTACACCTCAACAGAAAGAAAACAAAAATCCTCACAACTGGACCAATGAGCAACCTCATGATAAACAGAGAAAAGATTGAAGTTGTCAAGGGTTTCATTTTACTTGGATCCACAATCAACAGCCATGGAAGCAGCAGCCAAGAAATCAAAAGATGCATTGCATTGGGCAAATCTGCTGTAAAGGACCTCTTTGACGTGTTGAAGAGCAAAGATGTCACCCTGAAGACTAAGGTGCGCCTGACCCAAGCCATGGTATTTTCAATCGCATCATACGCGTGTGAAAGCTGGACAATGAATAAGGAAGACCGAAGAAGAGTTGACGCCTTTGAATTGTGGTGTTGGCGAAGAATATTGAATATACCATGGACTGCCAAAAGAACGAACAAATCTGTCGTGGAAAAAGTGCAGCCAGAATGCTCCTTAGAAGCAAGGATGGTGAGACTGCATCTTACATACTTTGGACATGTTGTCAGGAGGGATGCGTTGCTGGAGAAAGACATCATGCTTGGCAGAGTACAGGGTCAGTGGAAAAGAGGAAGACCCTCAACAAGGTGGATTGACACAGTGGCTGCAACAAGGAGCTCAAGCATAACAACGATCTTAAGGATGGCTCAGGACCGGGCAGTGTTTTGTTCTGTTGTGCATAGGATCGCTATGAGTTGGAACCAGCTCAGCGGCACCTAACAACATTTGCCCTCAGGCAAATAGCTTCCTCTGTCCTTTCATCCTGAGACTGACTTCTTCCTCTACTCCCCTTTCCCTAACCTGGATGAGGAGCTTTTAAAAGGTGTAGTTTTCAATCAATAAACTCCCAGTGAGAAAGGCTCTGTATACAGAAGATAGAAACAATCACTGCCTAGCCCTGGTTATTTAAGGGAGTCAGGACAAACAAATGCAGAAATGAAATTTAGCATCTCTTTTTGTTGTTTGTGTTTCCACAAGCCAAGCTTTTAACACAGAGTAGGAGGCTGTAGAGATATAATGGAAGAAGAAATAGTTAGAAAAGACAGGTGAGAGTTGATTTAGGAGATAATATTGGAGCCATTATTCCCTGTCCTTGAGCACAGAGAATGTGACCCAGCTGGAACTGGACTCATAGGGACTCACAAAAACACATCAACTGGGCCCTGAAGTATAAAGACAATAGGTAGGACAATGTTGGAAAACAACTTTTAGGGAAAGTTTCACATGAACAAATCATAAAACACAGCTCAAAAAACCCATATACTATTCGCTCTTATCTTTTTCTGTAAGTGAATAGAAGAGTTGTTGGACCAATGAGAACTCTTCTGACTGTCCTTGCTAAAACTGGCACCAATGATTGTTAAGAAAGACAACTCAAAATTTAGGAGTACTGTGATTTGGCAGTTTCTAGCCAATCAGTGAAAAGGTGAAGCTTTCAATGGTTTTGCCCATTTGTAATAATTAATATACACTGATAAATTTGTAATACCCTTGGAGTCAGACAGACATGGCTGTGGCAGCACGGTTATCCATTTCCCACTTTTGCCTTTTTGAATACACGCCAAAGAAAATTTTTCTTCTTGCTTTACTAAACGTTGTGATGTTTTCACCCTAAAGCTGTGTTGACCACTGGTCACAAAAAGAGTTTTCCCTTTCTCTCTAGAAAAAGAATGTGCTATCACTCGAGCGAGTTTGATCTGTTTTTCCCTAGAGTTCCACAGTACTTCTCTATGTTCTTCTTTCTCGGCCCCACCTATCTTCCCATCTTACCCTCACCCCACAGGCTAAAACAAGATTTAAGACCAAGATATCAAACTTGATACAGGACCCAAAAATAAAGAACCAAGAACAGA
This sequence comes from Elephas maximus indicus, assembly GCF_024166365.1. Taxonomy (NCBI): domain Eukaryota; kingdom Metazoa; phylum Chordata; class Mammalia; order Proboscidea; family Elephantidae; genus Elephas; species Elephas maximus. Next base: position 177,006,050 of record NC_064819.1, on the reverse strand, counting down.
TATGGAGTTAAAGATACGAAACAAAACCCCGAAATTGGCAGATTAGAACAGAATACAAATTTTTTAAAGAATTAAATTGTGTTCCCCCAAAATAAGTGTTGGAATGCTAATCTTTACACCTGTGGATGTAACTGTATTTGGGAATAGGATTTTTCTGTTATGTTAATGAGGCCATATCAGTATAGGGTATGTCCTAAACTTAATCACTTTTGAGTAATAGGGAGCAGCTTACAGACAGGCTAAGCGAGGACAAACAGGGATTGGGAGTTGAAGAGATAGATACCATGTGAAAATGGCCAAAGAACCAAGAGGCCGCAAAGGCTGAGACAGGGATCTACTTCCAAAACCAACAGAGAGCGGAAACTCCCCCTAGAGTCAGTGTCTTGAGTTTGGACTTCTAGTCCTCTAAACTGAGAAAATAAAAGTCTGTTTTTTAAAGCCACTCACTTGAGGTATTTCTGTTACAGCAGCACTGGGTAACTAAGATGCCAGTTAGTGCCAAAGAAGGCATTGTGCCTTACTTATCTCTCTGCCCAGAACTCACACAGTTCCTGCCTGGCGCATGGTAACTGTTCCATATGTACTTACAAAGTGAGTAAATGACATAGATGAATAAAAACAAGCAGAAGGTCTACAGAAAATCAGCTCAGACTTGGGATTCCAGACTCCAGCATCAAAATCAAAACACCAGGAACTACACAACCAGGAGAGAGAACTAAGCTAGACTAGGAATACAGAAAGTCACAAGTCAGAATCAAGGATGGCAGAAAACATGCTTTATCTGGTTAACACGAAATGGATTTCTCCCATTATATGCTAAGTGTACTTATAAGACAAATGACAACATATTGGCTCAAGGTCAGTAAATAATTAGGGTTTTCAGAAAAATAAACTCAAGAGGAGTCTGTGGCTGCTCCAAAACAATGCAAAATTAAATGGCATTATTAGAAGTATAGCATTATGCTGCCCAGTATGATACCTACTAGCCAATGTGGCTATTCAAATATAAAATAATTAAAGTTAAATAAAATTTAAAATTCAGTTCCTTAGTCTCATTAGCTATATTTCAAGTACCCAGTAGCTGGATATAGCTAGTAGCTGCCAAATTGGACAGCACAGATATAGAACATTTCCATCATTGCAGAAGTTTCTGTTGGACAGCACTGACCTAATCAGCAAAGTAATTGTCCCCATCTAAAAAAAAAAAATTTTTTTCTTTTTTTTAGGGGCGTGGTGAAGAATATTGAATATACCATGAACTGGTAGAAGAACAAACAAATCTGTCTTGGAATAAGTACAACCAGAACGCTCCTTAGAAGCAAAAATGGCAAGACTACGTCTCACATACTTTGGATGTTATCAGGAGGGATCGGTCCCTGGAGAAGGACATCATGCTTGGTAAAGTACAGGGTCAGTGAAAAAGAGGGAGACCTTCAATGAGATGGATTGACACAATGGGCTCAAACATAACAACGGTTGTGAGGATGGTGCAGGACCAGGCAGTGTTTTGCTCTGTTGTAAATAGGGTCACTGTGAGTCAGAGCCGACTTCACAGCACCTAAAAACAACTGGTGTGGAGTCCTTGGGTGGTGCAAGTGGCTAACAAACTTGGCTGCTAATCAAAAGGTTGGAAGTTTGAGTCCACACAGAGCTACCATGGAAGAAAGCCCTGGCAATCTACTTCTGAAAAATCAGCCATTGAAAGCCCTGTGAAGCACAGATCTATTCTGACACCCTTGGGACAGCCATGAAGCAGAATTGACTCCGCTGCAACTGGCACTGGCGCTCTGGCGTAGTCAGCTAGGCCCGGGCAGCACTTTTCAATGTAGACAAATAGGAACAAATTCAGAGGAAGGTAACCACAACGCTGAGAGACAACATTCGAGAAATAGTTAAAAGGGCTGCAGATGATTAGTTTAGAGAAAAGGAAAACTCAGTGAGGCTGTGAAGATTACCTTCAAATATTGAAGGACTGTCATATGGATGAGGAATTACCATCTATTTACCCAAATAATGCCTCATTCTGTTTTTCTGCCTGCCTACCACACCCTCCGCAAGTATTTTCATAAGTCCTCTGAGCCAATTTTTTTTACATGTTGCTGTAAAAAAAAAATTAGCACAGTGCAATTACAAAAATACCTCACAGGGCAGGGTGATATTGGCACACACAAAAAAAAAGAAACCTCAGAAAGAGGGCTTTTTTTTTTTTTTGCTTAAAAAATGTAGGTAGTATTGTTCCATGTGACCTAGGGAGTGAATTAAACCCATGGGTCACAGTTAGAGGGAAAAACTTTTTTAGCTCAAATCAAGGAAGAACTTCTTCCCAGTCATAGCTGTCCAAAGGCAGAATAAACTGCCTGATACAGGACTGAGCTCTCCACTTTGGGGGTGTTAAAGCAAATGCTGAGCCTGTGCCTGAAATATAGGTACTAACGCGTGCGCACACACGCGCACACACACACTTGTGGAAAAAAGGAAGTTATACGTTAAGTATATGGGAGAAAGGAGTGAATTTGAACATGAGCGGGTGGTTGGACTAGATGATCTTTGAAACCCCTTCAAACCTTGAGAACCTGACTCCTCTGACTGATATTCAGCTACTAGGTAAAAAATTCTGGAAAGTGTGAGTGAAAGTAGAGAAAGAATCTAGACTATTTTGAGCAAGACCAGGTGGAATTTCAAGAATATGACAGGGTCAGAGGGAGCTTGGGGGCGGAAAGAAAAAAACAGGTAATTAATCAATTTAAATGGAATTAAATGGAGAAGGGCAGAGAAGAAAAAGTTAAGGAGTAAAGAGGAAATATTGAGAAAAAGAAAGACAAAGAGAGGAAAGATGGGATGGGACGAAAGAATGAGACGTGTGGGTGGCTGAGATAAAAGGCACAAACGGAAGCTTAAATTTCAACTCTCCCTGACTTGCAAGTGAAATAGTAAGCTTTTTACGAGTCTGTTTGCTTAAATAGGAGTAGAAAAAATATGAATGGGACATGTAACCAGATAGCTTGATAAAGAGGGAGACAAAACAAATGAATAAGATAAACACAAAACATTAAAAAGCTTTTCAAATACTAAAGCGGAAAATATTTGGACACTACTACAGAGCCAAAAATATTTGAACATCACAATCCACCCATGTCTAGCCCTTCAATTATTGTTATTAGGTGCTGCTGAGTCAATTTGTCATGTGACAGAGTATTTCCTTTTCCCCCAGTGAACAGTCACTCTCATAAAAGGTTCTAGATCCCTTTGGGGAAGGCTGGGAGAAAGATTAACAGTACACATTTTTGGCAGAGTAGTGGAGTCCTTCCTGAAGGGGACCAGGCCTCCCCTTCTTTTAAGGTGTTGTAGGTCTGTAAACTAACTCAAGTCTGGGAATTGATCGAGGGGCCATGACTCTCTATTCTGGCGATTCAAGTTAGACTGTTGTTCACTTGACCTAGAATTCTTCCGCTTGTATTATCAAGTAAATATTTAAGAGATTTTTCATCTGTTGCACTCCTAGGGACACCATGACTAAGTAGCCAGTGCCACAAATCCATATGAGTCAGACTAGTCTGATTACTCCTTTGACTCTGCAGTCTGTTATGGTAACCACTCCAACCTTGTCTTTGTCAATTGAGTGCCACCACTTGGTCCCGACCACCACAAGGTCCAATCAGCCCTATTGTAGTTAGGTGTCTTAATTCAGTTAGGGCAGTTCATACTATCAAATCTGACTTACATAAAATAGCAATCACAGCAGTCTTCAAGGATGCTGGGGCTCCCTTCACAAATTTGCTCATCACTGTTGTGATAAAAGGTGTGTCCTCTGGGCATTCCATGTGTGAGTCTGTGGGTCTAATCTGATATCCACTCTAACATGCCAATTTCCCTAAGGCTTTGGATATCTTCCTGTACAGAATACCAAAGCAGGTCTGGTATTGCAACTTGATTTAGTGTAGGCCACCATGTAACCCATACTAGAGTGAACCAACCAAATTAGATCCTTTCCTGACCTCTCCAGCTGAAACACTGAATGAAGAATCTGTGCTTAGTGGGCCCATATCAATAAACTCAGACTGATCCATCTCTGTGTTCCTTGCACCATTATCCCACACTTTTAATAGCCATTCCCATACATATTCCCCAGGTTTCTGTTCGTACATATTAGAAAAGTCGAGCAGTTCTCTTGAGGTGTAGCGTACCTCCTCCTGGGTCATAATTTGTACTTCACCTTTTGGGATTCGCTGGGACTTAAGCCTAGTTATAGGTCTAGAAGCCAAAATCGGTGGTGAGGATGTGATTTGAGAACATTTAGCTATGTCTTATAAGGCATCTGCCTCAGGCAATGCCCCAGGCAATGACTCAGACACAGCTAGGTTAATCTCATCAAATGAGGGTGAAGGGGCTAATGGTTTTACTGGGGAAGGTGGCTTAGCAGACAAAGATGGAATAATCTCTTCAGATGGGAGTGAGAGGGCCGGTTCTGTTGGCAGAAGTGATTTAATGGAATTTAAGGACTTAATCCCCAGCTTCCAGATTATCTGCCCATATATACCCATCCCAAGTTTCAGGATCACGTTTCTTCCCAAACAATGCTTTCGCTTTAACTTCAGGCATCACTACCAAAACCAAAACACCAAACCCAATGCCTTCAAGTCGATTCCGACTCATAGTGACCCTATAGGACACATAGTGACCCTATAGGACAGAGTAGAACTGCCCCATAGCGTTTCAAGGGGCACCTGGTGGATTCGAACTGCCAACCCTTTGGTTAGCTGCCGTAGCACTTAACCACTATACCACCAGGGTTTCTCAGACATCACTAGAGGCTGGGAATTGAGTTGGCGTTGTAATTCAGAACCTCTTACAATAAGAGTCTGGGTTCGGTTTTTAGCAATATCAGCTTTGTTACTACGAGAAATAAGACTTTCTTTCAAGGCACAAGTGGAAACTTTGAGGTCATTTATGCAGCACTTGAGCTTTGATTCTGAAGCCCTGAGCTCATTTCTTTCCTTCACCACTTTGTTCAGAGAAAATAGGACCAACAAGTCAGCTTCCTTATACTTCTCATTCTGACAAAATTGTAGAAAAGTATCAAACATGCGATCCCCCAGAGCCTCACCTCTCACCAGTACTTGATCTATTGGTGGTGATATTCTGCATATTTCTACTGCCACCTCACGCCATGGATTAGCAGTGCCCTCTTTACCACTGGAAGCAGAGTCATCAACATCTTTAAGACTAACCAGGCTTGAGAACCAATTTAAAAAACTCATCCTTACAATTTTGTTTCTCTAGAACCATTCTCAATACAAATGTTATAAGCTAGGTTCTCTAGAGAAGCAAAACCAGTGAAGTGCATATAAATATATGTATATAGAGAGAGAGTTATGTCAAGGAAATGGCCTCTACGCAGCTACAGATGCTGGCAAGTCCTAAGTCCATGGGTCAGGCATTGGGCTGGAAGCTTCTCCTGATTCACATAACTGCAGGGGCTGATGAACCCAAGATCAGCAGGTAAGTTGCTAGATCAAGTCCCAAGAACCAGAAGTTAGATGGTGATGAGTCGGTTGCAGCATCCAGAGTGACAGCCTTGCTGGAACATCCATTTTATACTGGAGGCAGGCCATAGCTCTGAGGAAATTATTTTTCAGTTGATTGGCTGCTCACAGCAGATCTCATCACAGAGTTGATTACATTATTACATAACTGCCAAACTACATCATTACATAACTGCCAAACCACATTATAACTGCCAAATCACTGAGAATCACGGCCCAGCCTAGTTGACACACAATCTTAACCATCACAGATTGGGTGGGGAGAAAGAACAAGACGTGTCAGTGGTTGGAGACAAAAGGCACAAACAGAGGCTTCAATTTCAACTCTTCCTAACTCAGCAGGTGAAACAGTAAGCTTTTTATAAGTCTGTTTGCTTAAATACCCAACCCAGTGCCGAGGAGTAGAAAAAATACCAGTGGCATATGTAACCAGAGAGCTTGATAAAGGGGGAGACAAAACAGATGAATAAAATAAGCACAAAACTTTAAAAAGCTTTTGAAATACCAAAGTCAAAATATATTTGAACACCACTACTTGGAATTCTGGTGGCTCAGCTGCTAACCAAAAGGTCGGCAGTTCAAATCTACCAGCTGCTCCTTGGAAACCCTATAGGCAGTTCTATTCTGTCATATAGGGTCTCCATGAGTTGGAATATACTCGATAGCAATGGGTTGTTTGTTTGCTTTGAACGCTACCACCCACCTGTGTTTAGCCCTTCAATTGTTGTTTGTGTTAGGTGCCGCGGAGTCAATTTCACTCATAGTGACCCCTCGTGACAGAGTAGAACTACTCCCATAGGTTTTCTTGGCTGTAATCTTTACAAGGACAGATCTCCAGGTCTTTTTCCCATGAAGCCACTGGGTAGTTCAAACCACCAACCTTTTGGTTAACAGCTGAGCACTTAACTATTATGCCACCAGGGCTCCGTCCAGCTCTTCAGTAATCTAATAAAAATAATAGATTAGAGGTATTTTTAAATAAGAATTATATTAGTTTCTTATTGCTATTGTAAAAAATTTAGTGGCTTAAAACAACACAAATTAATTTTCTTGCAGTTCTGAAGGTCAGTGGTCTGAAATGAGTCTTATAGGGCTAAAGTCAAGATGTCAGCTGGGCTGGTTCTTTGTGAAGGCTCTAGGGGAGAATTCATTCCTTACCTCTTCCAACTTCTGGAGACTGCCAGTATTCCTTAGCTCATGGCCTCATCACTCCAATCTCTTGCTTCTGTCATCTTATCTCCTTTTTCTGACTCTCATATGCCAGACTCCCTCTTGTAAGAACAGTTATGATTATATTATGTCACCTGGATAATCCAGGATAATCTCCCCATCTGAAGATGCTCAACTTTATCGTATCTGCAAAAACCACTTTTCCCAAGTAACATGTTCACAGGTTCCAGGGATTAGGACATAGATGTCTTTGGGGAGCCATTATCCTGCCTAGCAGAAGAGTGGTAAGCATTTACTTTTCATAGTTAAAAATATGATGTAAAAATATAAAAAACTGAGGCCACTGACTCAGCATTTATAAGATGTGTGATGTGAGGGTGCATGGGGTGGTAAAAAATGCAATGGACCAAGATTCAGGGGACCTGGTTCTGTCCTACCACAGCCACTAGCTAGCTGTATGACCTTGATCCTGTCATTCCCCTTTCTCTAGAATTTCCTCACCTGCGAAATAAACTCCAGCATTCTCTAAAAGGAAATTGTAAACCCCTTGACTTGTTCTTTCTTTCTTGTGTTAAAAGGTATAAATCCTTCCTCTTTTGTTGTAGCTATGAAGCAGATTTCTAAGTATCCAGATGGTCCAGGCTTCCAGACACTGGGACATGCAACACGTCACTTAGTCTCTGTAGCGGTGTCAGTCTGCACTTTGTTCATGTAAATCAAGTCTTTTAAGAAAACAATTACAGAGGTTTGTTAGAGATAAGACCTATGAACTCAATGTGAGTGCAAAATCCAGGCTTATTCTTGCAAATAATGTTTGAGACTATGATTCAATACATATATACATTTATTCAACAAACATTCATTGAGTACCTATCATGTACAAACCACTGTGCTAGACTGGTTCCTAGAAAACTTGGTTGTTGAGTATAATAAAGACTAAAACCAATTACCATCTAGCCAATTCCAACTCATGGTGATCCCATGTGTGTCAGAGTAGAACTTTGCTCTACAGGATTTTCAATGGCTGGTTTTTCAGAAGTAGATTGCCAGGTCTTTCTTCCAAGGCAACTCTGGGTGAACTCAAACCTCCAATCTTTAGATTAGCAGCCGAGCGTGTCAACTGTTTGCACTGTGCACATAAAAAAAAAAAAAAAAAAAAAAAAAAATTTTTTTTTGTAGGGACTCCATAATAAAGATTACCCATAGTAGATTAAGTGGAACGTTTCAACCTTATCAGTCAGTAAATAACTCAATAAATGCTTACAAAGACTGAGCTAAGGAAATGTTCTTGTGTGCCATCGAGTTGATTCTGACTCATACTGACTCTACATGACAGCGTATAACAGCCCCGTAGAGTTTCCTAGGCTGTAACCTTTACAGGAGCAAATTGCCAGGTCTTTTCTCCAGTGGAGCCGCTGGTGGGTCCCAAAGGCCAACCTTTTTGGTTAGTAGCTGAGCACTTAACCATTGCATCACCAGGGCTCCCTGAGCTAAGGAAATGAGGAGTTTAAATTCTCTGACCTCAAGTAATGCCATACAATACAAGACAACATAAGGAGCCCTGGTGGCTCAGTGGTTAAGTGCTCAGCTGCTAACAAAAGAGTTGGCAGTTCCAAGCCACCATTGGCTCTGGAGGAGAAAAGACCTGGCAATATGCTTCCATAAAGATTACAGCCTAGGAAACCCTATGGCTTTCCACTCTGTCCTATAGGGTCACTGTGAGTTGCAATCAACTCAACGGCACACAACAAAAATACAAGGCATCATATAAAACATGCCTTACAAAGTGTTGGTTTTTTTTAAGTTTTATTTTCCTTTTGTATTTAAAATTTCTAAAACAAGCGTCATCCCCTACCTCCATTCCTTTTAAAGTGCTGCTTCTTCTAGTACAGGAATGTGAAAGCAGAAGTTTTGATATTATGTTCTAAGTATTTTTTCTGTTACAAGTATTATAACCCCCCCCCCATTTTTTTAAAGTATGTGTGTGATTTTCCCCACTGTGATGGGATTTTGAGTGATTTTTTTTCTTCTTTCTATTTATCTACATTTTTTAATTTTTCAGTAATAAACATAATTCATCATGTAATAAAAAAAATATTTTAATTGAAAAAATATATTCTCAGCACTTATGATAAATTTACCCTCAAAGTAATCTCTTTGTCGGAAAACTTCGACTTACTGTTAAAGCTCTACAATAGTAGTGCATGTCAGTGGCACCTGATAGCTTCGAGTAATAACTGTAGCCATGAAGCACTGGTGAGACTGTAAGATTAATTTTTCACTCCTCTCTGACTCATTCTGAAACTCGGAATGACTGTTAAACTTGTCTGTACTGTGGTTTTTGGCCACATTTCAATCTGGGATTTCTTACAAATCAGGGGCAAGATGGGTTTTAATGGTACGACAGCCCTTGTAAACTTTCTATGTATTAAATCTATCCACTAATGCTTACTTTATAATATTAAAAAACTTGAGAGAGTTAATTTGACACAATTCTCGTAAATCTTTCCAAACTTGTAAACCTCAGATCTTGACAAACTAATTCATTTCGAAATTAGATACGAAATCGTCATTGTAGCTTCCTGAAGGTCAGCAGGAGAAAGAAACGTAAGCACCAGCATAAGGTTATAATTTAACTAGTAGTTCCCATTTGAGACGACCACATTCCTGCACAGAAAAGGAAATGTTTGTTCAAATGTTTGAGGGAATTTGAAGGGATTTACAAGTGGGAAGCAGCAAGGCATTGTTCAAACTCCAGCAGCTTTCCTTAACAAACTTTAGGATGGAGGCAACTCACAAATAAGATACATCAAAGGATAGGGTTGCACTCCTTTACTCAACCACAGACAGATTAAGTCGCACAAGGCCACATGGTTACGAGAAGAAAGCTTAGAACATTGAGTTCCCGGTCTCTGGAATAATCAAGGAGCCCTATCTGGTGCTTTACTGAATCACACAAACCCCCTCCCAGTTTTCAGCCCCGAAGCTCTCCAGTTCTCACATACTATAGCTTGTTGTTTCATGTCTGTTGCTTCCTGCTCCTTATTTATTCATTTTCGGAGCACCTATTCCATGCCAAGGAGCCCTGGTGGTGTATTGATTAAGTGCTAGGCTGCTAACCAAAAGGCTGGCGGTTCAAATCCACCAGCCACTTCTCAGGAGAAAGATGTGGCAGTTTGCTTCAGTAAAGATTATAGCCTAGGAAACCCCATGGGGCAGTTCTACTCTGACCTGTAGGGTGACCGTGAGTCAGAATCCACTTGACAGCAAAGGGTACTCCATGCCAGCCACTTTACTAAGTGTTAGAAGAACCAGCACGCTGTAGTGTTGTGCTACTTACAAGCCACTTTCACAAACACCAGCATTATTTGGCCGTTTAACGTGAGCTATTCAAAGTCAAGAACTGAGTCATTCATTCTTGCATCACCTGGGATTTAGTTTGGGACCTGTTCAATGCATGTTTGTTTAATGGATGAATGAGTACAGGAAAGAATGAATGAGTGAGTGAATATATAAAGCCTCACATCCCCGGTCTATGCTGTTTTTTGTTTTCACAGGATTGTCAAACATTCACTTTTCTCCTTAACTTTTTTTTCCTTTGAAAAGGTTTTCTGGCTACTCTCATTTTTCTCCTGATGGCTCCCACAGGTACTACCTGCTGCCTCTGTTCCTTTGTTGAGGCCCTACCATTGGCTGCGGACCATCTCTCGGTGAGGGGACATGGTGTCTCACCCCTTCTCTGGCCTCAGCAGCCAACTTTTATGAAAAGCTTGGTCACTGGGCCATGATGCAAATTTTATCACTCCTCTTGCTGTGTGTAGTTTTAATTGGGATGAAAAGCTGTATAAGTAGGTTTTCCTTGTTAATTACAAACCAAGAAAGCACAAGCCAAAAAAAAATCTAGAAAACAGCAGTGGAAACCAGAAGCTAAGCCGTGTGCTTTTAGTTCGTGCTTGGAGTGAGATCAGCAGGCAGGGTCAGGAAATGGACCGCGTCAGGGATGGCTAAAAATGTTTCAAGGCAGCTACCTACTAACCTCACAAACAGAACTGCTTTTCTTCCCCCGCCACCCGCCCCCCCCCCCCCCGCCTCAAGGATAATCGGTGCCTTCCAGATCACTCAAAAAATTTTAAATTGCTCAGATCATCACCTCGAAGACATCCCGAAGGGCAGAGAAGACTCCAAGAAAACAAGGCTTGCCTTCCCCGCCTGAAGAGGGGTGGCTCAGTCCCTTCACACACTGTTAAGCTATTATTGGACACGTATTTGTTAGGCACTCTTGGGGATGTTGTTGTGTGTGCCGTCAAGTCAATTCCAACTCATAGCAACCCCATGTGACAGAGCAGAACTGCCCCATAGGGTTTTTTCTAGGCTGTAATCTTTACAGGATAGATTGCCAGGTTCTTCCTCCGCAGAGCCCTGGAGGGGTTCAAACTGCCCACCTTTTGATTAGCAGCTGAGAGTTTAACGGTTGCACCACTAGGGTTCCTTCTCTTGGGGATAGAGTGGTTACAAAATAAAAAGACAGATCGGGACTCTTCTGGATAGATATTTAGAGTGAGTGGTTGGAGGAGATGACACTTCAGCTGAGCGCTGAAGGACACGAAGGAGGCAGCCCTGAAGGACAAGAAGACTGGAGTTGGGGAGAGGGGAAGGAAAGGGTCCCAGTAGAGGGAGCAGCACATGTTGTTTTCTAAATACCCCCGTCAGGCACAAGCTCAGCCTTTGCTTGAACACCCCCAGGGTGGAGAACTGATTCTTTTATTAGACATTCCATCCTGCCTTTGAGCGGCTCTGACTGAGAAGTTCTTCTTTTTCTCTCTAATTAGGAATCTTTTTCCCTCTAACTCTGATTCATGGGTTTAATTCTATCCCTTAAGTGACGTGAGAAAACTCTAATTCCTCACCCATATGACGGTCCGTCAATATTTGAAGATAATCTTCACAGCCCCACTGAGTTTTCCTCTTCTCCAGACTAATTGTCTCTAGTCCCTTTAACTAATATTCAAATTATGTCTCTTAGCTTTGTGTTTACCTTCCTCTGAATTTGTTTCTGTTTACGCTTCATTTGAAGAGCAATGCCCAGGGCTGACTCACCACACCAGGGTAAATGAGGATCTTGCTCATTAGATCAGAGCTGTACCACAAAACCTTCTGTGGTGATGGAACCATTCTATATCTGTGCTGTCCAATTCAGTGGCCACTAGTCACATGCAGCTATTGGGCACTTGAAATGTGTCTAATTAGAATGAGGAACCGAATTTTTAATTTTATTGAATTGCTGAGTGGGGTGGGAGCTATTACTTGGTGCTAGCGAGTCAATTCCATCTCAAGGTGACCTCATGTGTTACAGAGCAGAACTGCTCCATAGGGTTTTCTTGGCTGTAATCTTTATGGAAGTAGACTGCCCGGCCTTTCTTTCGCGGTGCTGCTGGGTGGGTTCGAACCACCGACCTTTTGATTAGTAGTCCAGCACAAACCATTTGTCTCACCCAGGGATCTCGATGCAGAGCTACAGGAGGAGAGAAATGATGGGTTCTGATGTGTTTTTCACCTGTGACACATATGGTAACGCAACCAATGTTAAGGCGAAATGGTCTAAATAGCACCAAAGTTATCCCTAAATCCAGGGTCTACTTGGTCCAGTAATTTGCCTCGGTCATTTGGATAACACTTTTATAGATTAGCAGTATAAATATATTTTGTGTTACTTTATGAAACAATTCAATTTTAATAAAAATTGTGCCAGGGTTTACTTTAATTATCATTTTAAATCTTCATGAAAGTTTTCTGTATGAAGGTTGTCAAAAGCACCTGGAAATCTGTTGCCAACAGACTTCAAAGGCTTCCCTATCCCTGTGCATCTACAGCGCTGGGCCTCGTTGAGCTGAAGTTCTGATAATGCAGTGGGAAGAGAAGTAAAGGTGAGGCTCTGCTCCCTCTTCTTCTCCAAAAGCTTTCACCGCTAAGGCAAATAAATGTGCTTTCAGATTTTGATCAGGAGTAAACAATTGTTCCTTCACTCAGCACATAGTTATGGGCACTAGAGAGATGAAAACGGATGGAATGTAGACCCAGTTTGTCCTTCATCAAGTTGGACAGAAACTAGTTAAGAGCCCATATCTGTCACTTTTTTAAATCGCTCGGTCTCCACTTAAGTCCTTTGTGTATTTTTGTGGTATAATGGAAGAGATAACTTGTGGGGTAGCTGCTCAGGGACAGGGATAATTATGTGGCTGGGGTAGCTCACACTCATAACATGTACCCCAGAACCATTATGCATACAGTCAGGTGAAAATTAAGGTCTAAGGTGACCTTGCAAGATAAAAGAAGACAGATGGGGTAGTGGTTACAAGCATGGACTTTGGCATTGGCCAGACCAAGGCTCTGGGGCCTGTTCCACCACTCATTAGCAGTGTGATTCTGGACAAAATATTTAGCCTTATCTTGGTTATCTAGTGCTGCTATAACAGAAATGACACAAGTGGATAGCTTTAACAAAGAGACATTTATTTTCTTACAGTCTAGTAGGCTAAAAGTCTGAATTCAGGGCACCAGCTCCAGGGGAACACTTTATCTCTCTGTTAGCTCTGGAAGAAGGTCCTTGTCAGCAATCTTCCCTTGGTCTATGAGCCTCTCTGTGCAGGAACCCTGGGTCCAAAGGACGTGTTCTCCTGGCACTGCTTCTTGGTGGTATGAGGTCCTCATGTATCTCTGTTCACGTCTCTGTTTCATATCTCAAAAGAGATTCACTTAAACTGTAGATTAATCTTGTAGATTGAGTCTATATAACTGCTGCTAAATGAATTTCATTAACATTATAGAGATAGGATTTACGACACATAGGAAAATCACATTGGATGACAAAATGGTAGACAATCACACAATACTGGAAATCCTGAACTAGCTATGTTGACAGATATTTTGGGGTGACACAATTCAATCCATGACAAACCTCTTTAAGTCTTAATTTGTTATCTGTAAAAAGGTGATAATAGTACCTATCACATTCGGTTCTTATAAGGACTAAAGTGTCATGTAAAGTACTTATTTCAGAGTCAGCATATTGCAAGTATTAAATAATTGGTGGCTATTATTGCCCCAAGAAACCGTGATGGCACAATGGTCAAGTGCTTGGCTGCTAATGAAAGGTCAGCAATTTGAACCCACTCAGTCTTCTGGAGAAAAGACCTGGCGATCTTCTCCTATAAAGATTATAGCCTAGGAAACCCTGTGGGGCAGTTCTACTCTGTCATATAGGGCCACTATGAGTCAGAATTGGCTTGATGGCACACAACAACAAATTATTGCCCCCAGAGAATAACAGAGGAGACTTAGGAGTGGAAGAGATGAGAGGTCATCCCACCACTTTGCCTCGGAGGCATAGGAGAGGGTATGGGCTGGCAAAGACTGGCTCCACAAAGCCACACATGAAGTAAAATTCACAATTTCACATGCCATCTTGTACATAAATATGCCTTGGGTCAGAGGGGTAAAGGAGGGTATTGGCACCACTGGAAGAGCACCCCTCTTGGTTTCCTCCCCCTCTCCAAATCACTACCAGCTGCTGCTCATCATAGATGGAGGCACAGTGTCCGCAGTGAGGAGGCCCTGGGAGACAGGGTCTATTTACTCGTTCTATTAAGTTGCTATTCTCCCTCAGCCCATGTGGCCCACTTCTTTTATACACTAAACTGAAGAAAACAGACACCTAAACTGGGCCCAGAGGAACACAGTGTGGCCCAGCACCAGCTGACTTTATAGTCTTTACACATGCCACAAATAGTTTTCTACTATTTCTGTCAGGCAAGTTCAGAAGCCCTGCCCTCACCCTGCTACAAATCTGGCATGAAAGATAAGAGGACACCAAAAAGGACAGATGCCTTAGACAAAAAGAACATTGGGGTTTAGAGGAGTGAGGGAGGGAGGGAGGGAGAAGTAACTGAATCCCACTGAGGGCCCTGATGACAGCTCTGTGAAGCAGGTGGCCTCTCAGTGAAAGGGAAGGGAGAGTGTGTAGACCACAGAGGCTAATTTCTAAGCAGCTTAACTAACAAAAGAAAAGAGAGAGAAGGCATTAGCTGGAGGAAAACAGGATTAGAGGAGGGCTTGTTTTAAGGCAGGAGTGACTTGAACATCTTTTTAGACTGAGTGGACAGAATAGGAATGGCTGAAGGAGCAGAGGAGACAGCTCACCCTCTGACAAGGGAAAGAGGAGGTGAGGTTAGCTGTAAATGATGGTAAAATGGAGAGGGAGCAGGGAGTTAGAGTTCTTAAAACTCCATGTCTCACTTTTCTTGATGAAGTGAGGAGTCAGTTGCTGAGACTGAAGGAGGATGGGTTGAATGGGGCTTGAGGAGACCACTGAGGAGACCAGTAAGCTTCACAAGAGCCACTGAGAACCGTTGACCAGCATGGGCACAGCTGCTGGCTGTTGCAGATGGAGGCTTTGTTGGGGTCTTAGTCGTCATGCTGTGTGGTTTCCTTTAACAAACAACAAAAGCATGTTTCATCCACATGTGTGTCCATGTGAAGAGGGACAGACTATAGAGTGAACCACAGAAAATTGGGGAGGGGATGGTAAGGTTCAGGCCATCAGCTAAAAGTCTTAGGTCTAGAGAGGACTGATAAACTTGGACCAAGTAGGGGAGACAGTGAGACTAGAGGTCCCCGTGAGTAGATAGAGGAAGTGTGGGAGGAGTGAGGATATGATGGCCTGAGAGAAAGGAAGGAAGTTGTGGTTGTTGAGTTGGGTTGAGGGCTGGTAGTGTCCTCACTCCCACTTTTGTGCTCTGTCATGACAGTGAGAACAAAGAGAGTCAGAGAGAACTATGGAGGTGGACTCAGTGGGACTTGGAAACTCATTAGATGTTGGGGTGGTGGGGAGGGGAGGCGCACAATAGAGGCAAAGGTTTCACAGTAGATCAATGAGAGACTGTCTTCCTCCTGATTTTCTTGCTGTATGAATGACACTACCATTCTCCCAGAGCTGGAAGAGGACACGGTCTGAGAAGAAATTGGTGATTAAAGGGTCTTGGTGTACCCTCACGAAAGGAGCGGAGGTGGGGCCCCACTGCACAGTGATGAGTGAATTTGTTTTGAGGAAATGGAGATGGTTAAAAGGCATGAGGTCCTCAGAAGTTTAGAAATGAAAGACAGGAGGTAAATGAGACTGTAGCTGAAGTAGCCCCAGTCATTGCATGTTCTTTGGACATCAGTGTGGTCTGCCTGCTGAAGAGCTATCTCAGATTCAGAAAAATTCATATTATACCCATTCTTTCTCTCCATACCAGTTATAGTAAATTGAACCACATCTATGCATTGCAATCTTGGCTATTACGTATGTACAATCTTTTGCTTGTGTCTGCTACAGGCAGTGACACAGAATTAGAGGGAGGCTCAGATAAAGAAGTAGTGTGAGTATGTGCAAGTGTGAGTGTGTGGTGGAGGAATGGGAGCACTTAGAGACTAGACATCTTATCCCAAAAACCTTTGGTACACTTGTGTTGTTGATTTCCCAAATCATGGCTCCCACCGCCACCTATCCATTCTCTGCCCACGTTATGATTATCCCCTGGAGGTGTGGCAGTGGCAGCTGCCATCGAGAAGTCCCAGGCTAAGGTATTCTCCATTTGACAGGGGCTGTGGCTCCAGGGGAATCTGGTTAACCAAAGTAAGGAGTATACCTCTTCTTCTCTATGCCTAGATCACAGCTAAGGCTGCTCCTTCTACTTGTCCCTGCTTCATAAGGACCTATATCCTAATGTGTTACATCTGACTCTGACAGCAGTTTGTTACTGATGTTATTATTTTTTGTTCCTAAGCACAACCCCTTGGCTTACATTCCTGGCACAGAAACAAAGAGCTGGTTAAAACAAATACCTTATCATAATGGAGCTCTGGAGATCAAAGCCAGAGAATCAGAGTAGGCCACTCTCTTCCATGAACCCGAAAAGCATTTTCCTTCCAGCAGTTTTGATGCTCTCCTTTTCCATGTTTGTTCAGTTGATTCTTAGCTGTAATATAATCCTCTTGCTCCAAGACAGAATTCATGCTTATTTATTAAAATTTTACAAAGAATACAGTTGAGTGGGATGAAAATTAAGAACCCAACCAAATTAAAGGGGTAAGTATTTTACCAGACATACCACCACCCACTCAACCCAAGTCTGCTGATTGAGAGATAAGGGGGGAAAGATTGTACAAGAAGAACCAGGAAAACTGGTAGAAGGAAGGTTTCATCGCTAAGGGTTCCTTGAGTCCATAGCTCTGTTGACGCACAGTGGGTTGACAACATTTGAGGACCAGTACTAGCACAGTGGGAGTACAGAAGAAAAGCAAGCTTTTCTTCTTTCCTGTCTTTCTTTCATTCAACATATTGATTATCTACTATGTGCCAGATATTGTATAAGAAAGGCTGGAGAGATATAAATAAGAATAAAATACTATCCCTGCTCTTGTGGAGCGTCAAGGATTAAGGACAGTACAAAGCACAAGGAGAAGGGAGTGGCAGACAACTGTCTGGAAAAGTTGGGAAATCTTCATGGAGGAGGTGATAATTCAGGTAACTCCAGAAGGATAAGAAAGGTTTTCTAAGTACAAAGCACAGCATGTACAAAAGCAGAAAGTTGTAAAGAACTTATTTTGTTCAGGGAACATTAAAAAGCTGAAAGCTGGTTTAGTTCAGGCAGCAGTAGGGGATGCCGCCAGAGAGACAAGCTGGAATGTACTGTGAAGAACTCTTTCTACCACACGAGAAATTTGGATTTTATCGTGCGGATGATGCTCTGTGGAAGTCGTTCTGTAGGAGAGCTGCTTGGTCAGATTTTCATTTTAAATGAAAAGTGGTAGTAATGACTAGGAGACTGATTTGAAGGCTATCACCTCCAACTGAGGGATGATAGGTGCAGTGTATGGAGTGGAGAGAACTGGCAGAACAGAGGAAGGGAGAAAGGTAACTAGGATGAGCAGAGAATCAATGTGAGCTTCAATGTCCCTGGGTGGATGGTAGTGTTATTAACAGTGTGGGGACTATAAGGTAGGCAGCAGGTTTGGCAGGGGAACCACACACTCACTTCAAACATGTTTAATATACCTGGGTGCTCTCCCAGAGAAGAGACCCAGGAGGCAGCTGACAATATGAGACTGAAGAGGAGAAGGTAGAATGTCTGCCCTTGAAGTTGGAAGCACACCTACAGGTGAAGCATCAAAACAGACACTGCCAGAGAGGATAGCAGTTAGTGTGAAATTATGAGCTATAAGCTAAAAGGAAATCAGAGGAGTATGACTCCAAGAGGTGAGAGCGGAGTAGGCAGAAAAAGCTGTAACGAACAAGTATATCCAAGAAGGAACACCCTCCCACACTGGACAAACATCAGTTGTGAAAGTAAAGAAAATCCCTCAAGTGGAAGGCAACTTCTATCTTTTCCTTTTTGTGACCCTGCCCACTGCCTCATGGCTTCATCTCTAGTCCAAGCTAAACTTTCCAGCTATGAAGTGACTCAAGATCATGTGGGCAGGTTAGCCCTCTTGCTGCAACCTGGGAAAGAAAAGAAATTTCTTTTCCGTTTTAAAAGTTTGTTTATTTTTCACCATTATATAATAAAAGATATAATAAAAGAAAATGTGGAAAACAATGAAAAAGAGAGAGAAGAACAAAAGAAGCTACTTACAGTTTCAGAATCCACCTTTAGCCTTGCGGTATATTTCCATCTAGTCTTTTTTGTACATACATAGGGGTTTTGTTTCTTGTTGCTTTTGTGTGTGTGTGTATATATATATAATGGTTCATTTAAAATTCTATAAGTAAAAAAACGATATTATAAGTGATGATATTACCTGTTTCATAAATATCACTTTTAGGGGCTGCACAAATAGTTTTTATAGAAAATAATCATTTCTTTAAATAGGTTGTAATGTGTACATAGCAAAAAAACTCAAAATACAAAATAAGGTATACACAAAAAGTAAATCTGCCCTCATCCCTGTCTCCCAGAGACCAGTTCTCCTCGATCATAATACCAGTTCCAGTCTGCTGTGTGTTCTTGCAGAGATACTGTATTTGTACACAAACATGCATTTACAAAAAAAATTCTTCCTTCTTTTCCCCCTGATGGTAGCACACTATACAGACTATCTACGCCGTGTTTTTTTTTTTCACTTAACAGTGTATTTTGGAGCCTGTTCTGGACTACCAAATTAAAGCTGCCTCATTCTTTTCATTGGAAAAGCAATTTCTTGGCAGGCAACAGACAGTGGCTCTCTCAGGTGCATCGAGCCAGACCTTCCCCCTTGAGCAAAAGTGACAGGAAGCAAGTGGCCTGCCTTCCAGGTCTGCCCATGCTGGCTAGGAATGCCAAGTCTGAGATTTCTATCTTCTGGCTACAGAGTGGCAGGACTCAGACACACAGAAATGTCTCTTGTTAATAAGTGGAAGCACCATGTCCAGAGAAAACAAGACTGGAAGAGTGAACTTTGCTCCAGAAACAAGGTTGTTTTCTGTCTGGGTTCACTGGTTTGTGCAAGTCCACATGCTCTAGGATACCTCCCCAGACGCTACCAGCTGTCAGGCTCTGCAATGACTCAAATACAGACTCTGTGACAAGGACAAAAACTTCTCCCCATCAACTTGCCAGGGCCCTTTACTCTCTATTTTCTTGAAATTTCCTAGTTAGAGGCAGAACTCTCTGCCCTATCTCTATCCTGCTAGCACTTTAGAGCAGGTTACCAGATCAACTAGTCCGTGCTTTGAACACTAAGAAAGACACCAAAAACCTAAGGTTTGATATTATAATAATATTAGCCACAAGATGTGCCAGTCTGCTTCCATGAAGATTTCAGCCTCAGTGAGGGCTGGGGGCCAGAGTCTTGGGGAACAACTAGCTCAATTAGCATAACATAGTTTATAAAGAAAATGATCTACATACTACTTTGGTGAGTAGTGTCTGGGGTCTTAAAAGCTTGTGAGCTGGCATCTAAGATATTCCACTGGTCTCATCCCGTCTGGAGCAAGGGAGAATTAAGAAAACCAAAGACACAAGGGGAAGATTAGTCCAAAGGACTAATGGACTACAACTACCACCAGCCTCCTCCAGACTGAGTCCAGTACAGCAGGATAGTGCCTGACTACCAGCACTGACTGCTCTGACAGGCATCACAATAAAGGGTCCCAGACAGAGCTAGAGAAAAATGTAGAACAAAATTCTAACTCACACACACACAAAAAAAAGACCAGACTCACTGGTCTGACAGAGAGTGGAGAAACCCTGAGAGTGTGGCCCTGGGACACCCTTTTAGCTCAGTAATGGAGTCATTCCTGAGGTTCACCCTTCAGCCAGAGATTAGACAGGTCATAAAGCAAAATGAGACTAAATGAGTACACCAGCCCAGGGACAAGGACAAGAACACAGAAGGGGACAGGAAAGGGAACCCAAGGTTGAGAAGGGGAGAGTGTTGGCATGTCATGGGGTTGGCAACCAATATCACAAAACAACATGTGCATTGTTTAATGAGAAACTAATTTGCTCTGTAAATCTTCATCTGAAGTACAATTAAAAAAAAAAAAAAAAAGAGTGATTTCAGCCTCGAAACCCTATGGGGCATTTCTACTCTGTCGTGTAGGCCACTAAGAGTCGGAACTGATTTGAAGGCAAAAGGTTTTTTTTTTTTTTTTGAGCAATATGAGAAGTCCTAAAAAGAGGAAGATTCCTAAAGAGAAATGTGGGCAAAAACCTAAAGTATTTGTCAAAATTGAGATTTTCCTATTTGCCTGAACTTCTATGATTCCAACCTCCCCCATGGGAAGGTTGAGTTTTCCATGTTTATAGTGTTGAGGGGACCCAACGAGCCACACCGTGCAGCTCCTGGCCTGGCCTTAAGAAGCATATACTCCACTCTATGCTAGGTACAGTGGCAGGTGCGATGGGTACAAAAAAAAACCCAAAAAACCAAACCCATTGCCATCAAGTCGATTCCGACTCACAGTGAGCCTACAGGACAGAGTAGAACTGCCTCATAGAGTTTCCAAGGAGCAACTGGTGGATTCAAACTGCCAACCTTTTGGTTAGCAGCTGTAGCTCTTAACCACTGTGCTACCAGGAAGAATAAAGCAAGGTTGACAGTCTAGAAGGCCCCTAGGTGGTGCAAAGGGTTTGCACTCAACTACTAACCTAAAGTTAAGGTTGGTGGCTTGAACTCATCCAGCGGCACTATGGAAGAAAAAAAGCTTGTCGGTCTGCTTCTGTAAAGATTATAGCCAAGGAAACCCTACCGAGTGGCCATACGTCAGAATCGACTCAATAGCAACAGGCTTGTTTTTTTGTTTTTGTTTTTGTCAGTCTGGACAAAGAGACAAGACATTGGCATGAAAAGTCAAATAATGCAAGAGATATTACTGCATGGTAAAGAATGGGTGCCAGATAAATAACACAGTGTTTTCAAATTGTGGGTCTTGACTCATTAATAGATGGTGAAAGCAAACTTGGTGAGTAGTAAGTGTGACCACCAGAATTTTTTTTTTTGATGGAGTAGAATAGAATGGAAAATATTAAACACATGATACATATTTTGAATACTGCTTTGTAAAACTTTTTTTTTAGTTATATATAAAGTTGCATGTGTTTTGGTAATGATATAAAATATATTTTTTATTGCAGATTGCATAAAATTTAAAAATAACTGATGTTATAGGAAGGAGTGACCAATGTAAGTTTGAGTAGTCATGAAAAAATTCTTCAAAAGTAGTGGATCTAGCACATAGGAGGTGTTCCAGCAATGTTTTTGAGGCTACACATGCTACAGGACTATAGGAGAAGGTCTAATAAAGCAGGCTGGGCTCAATGGGCCTGAATAAATGAGGGGAATTATTGGTAGCCATGAATTGCTGCTCAGGCAATGTATCTTTTATCTGGAATCCAAGTTCATTCCCCCCCCCCCCCCGCCATCATCTCTGGTCTGGACCAATGCAAAGGCCCTCAAACTAACATTCCCTCTTACACCTGAGCCCTCTGTAAGAGGGCAGCTATAACCTCAGTGGTTTAAACAAGTAGGGGATTTACTTCATGATTCCTTCATAGACCTCAAGATGATTTGTAATAATTTTGTTTGCTTACTTTTGTCATCGTGGTTTTTGTTTATCTCTATGTAATATCTTAAGCTGCAGGCTGAGAGGGACGTGTCTGTCTTGTTCATACTTGTGTCCCTAGGGCCTAGCAGATCATAGGCCTTCAACAAATAGTTGCTGGAAGAATGAATGCGATGTGTGCTATCTGGTATTTTCTGTTGGTTAAGTTTATTTTAACTGTGTATTGGATTAGAGGAGAAAGAGCAAGCCTGGCCTTTCTGGATGGGGAACAGGTAGCAGTTAGATACACCTGTTGTGTGCCATCGAGTCGATTCTGACCCATAGTGACACTATAGGACAGAATAGAGCTGCCCCATAGAGTTTCCAAGGCAGCAACTCTCACGGAGGCAGACTGCTACATCTTTTTCCCGCAGAGCGGCTGGTGGGTTCGAACCACTGACCTTTTGGTTAACAGCTGAACACTTAACCACTGAGCTACCAGGGGTCCTTCTGGATACAACTACCAACACAAATATGCTCTGAACAGTTGTGGGTAGGTTCCACCTGCAGGGCCCAGGGGTGCTACTCTCCTGCTTCCTTTAAGCCACTTAACATCTTTTACTGCCCTCACTGGCTGGAAGTAAAGACGATCATCTGAGGAGTTTGCTTGTTAGTGGTTCTAGTGTCAGCCTGGTGAAGGTTCACCCTTCAGCCAGAGATTAGACAGGTCTTAAAGTAAAATGAGACTAAATGAGCACACCAGCCCAGGGACAAGGACAAGAACACAGAAGGGGACAGGAAAGGGAACCCAAGGTTGAGAAGGGGAGACTGTTGGCATGTCATGGGGTTGATTTAAACTGGTCACAATTTAGTCACCTTCAGTCAAGTACTCTCTTCCAAATTCCACCTAGTTCATTAAACGAAGACATCCAAATTCATTCTAATCCTTACGAACAACCCTTATGTGTTCCCTTTGTAAGATCCAACAGCAAAAGAAAAAATTAAAAGCCCAAAGAAACCATGCTTTTTAAAAAGTTACGTGAAGGGGAAGATTATTCCAACCATCACATATCACAAAGACTGAACTGTTCGACAAAGAACTGCCAAATGGAAACCGGAATCTGCTCCAAGTCCCTAGCCCCGAACCAGGAGTAAAAAGAGTCTGTTATGGTCTCCACATTGAACGTGAAATCTCGAGATTCAGAGCAGTGATTGCCCTGCCTTGGCTGGCCATAAACATCTCCTTGTTTGAAAAAACCATGCCTGCCAGATTACTGGAACGATGCAATATTATTTTAAAACATCTAAGTTTAGGCAAAGGCACAGAGGCCGCTAATCAAAAGTAAAGATATAACGAGGCTTACTGGAGTTCCATTAATAAAATCTACTTCAAAAGGTATTTGTGGTTTCTGGGCCTCTGAACGCGTTTAAGAAGAGCAAAAAATTTATTTTTGCGTGTTTCTGCTAAATAAATAAAATGTGGACAGAGTTGGCTCACAGTCTCAAGAATTAAATTAGAGCTTTTGCCTCTACAAGAAATCTAAATATTAGCTTTGACATTTCTCTCATTTTATAACATTAGGTGTGCCTTAAACTAAGGTACGCTTTCCTTTAAAAGACCATTATGTTCCTGGACATTTTTAGAAATTGAATCATCTAAAATCTAAAGAGGCCAAAAACTTGAAGAATCCTTATACTAATTTGTTTTTCAATATTAATAAACCTGTTTATAATGAAAACACTTTCTAACTTTTCTATCTTTGCAGAATCAGATTTTAGGGCCTTGGTTTTGTTTGTTTCGTAAATCCTCAAAGCTCATCACTATTAAAATAGTAGCTGACAAAATAAAAATGGCATGATATAAAACCCTGAAGGAAATTAAAGCAGTGGGATGGGAAGGTCTTAACTTAGTGCTGATCAAGAAGTAATAATGTGACAAAGGCTCTGAAGTCAGAAAATTATGGCCCTCTTCCTGTTTAACTTTCTTATCTCCCTTCTTATGTCTCCCTCCCTCCCCCAACTCCAGCAGGTCTCCACACGTTAAAGGGATAAGTCTGCTGTTTGACACCCCGTACTTGATCATCCTGCTCTACTCCAAACTCAGAAGTTGGCCTTCTGTAGTGAGTTGAATGATGACCCCCAAAAGATGTGCCGACCTCCTAAACCCCAGAACCCGTGAATAAGACATTATTTTTGGGGGAAAAAAGACTCTGCAAATGTAGGTAAGGGTCTTGAGATGAGATCATCCTGAGCTCTAAATTCAATGACAAGTGTTCTTAGAAGAGACAGAAGAGAAGACACAGACACAGAGGAGAAGACCGTGGGGTGATGGAGGCAGAGATTGGCATTATGCTGCCACAGGTCAAGGAACTCCTGGAGCCACCAGAAGCTGGAAGAGGCAATAAAGGATTCTCCCCTAGAGCCTCCAGAGGAGGTGTAGCTGGGCCAACACCTTGATTGATTTCAGACTTCTGGCCTCCAGAACTGTGAGAGAATAAAGTTCTGTTGTTTTAACCCACCACGTTTGTGGTAATTTGTTAAGGCGGTCTCATGCAAGTTCCACCTCTCTTCAAAATACCCAGCTCTACTGGGCAGCCTTTCCTTTACCACATAGGGCTTTAAGAAAAGAATCTGAGGAACTAATTTACACTAATACGGCAAACACTGGTGACAGTTTTCTATGTCATTCCTGCAGGGAGTAGTTCGTTTTTAAAAAGGTCAGTCAGAGGCAGTAATCCTTTAACTCAAAGGAACAATTCCTTAGTGAATGGATTCTAGAGAGGAATCCATTTTACATGCATTAATCTCTACTCTCTTCCCAAATGCCTCCCCAGTGAGAATAAAGACAAAAAAAAAGCATGAAGCCAAAAAGACAAAGAGAATGATAAAGAAGACAATAGCAACAAACTCTTAGAAAATGGGACTAGCAGTGCTGTGATATCTGAATACCACATGCCTACAGAGAGAGATGCCAACTAGAAGCAAGTCACTTTTTGCTTCACAGTCCTGGGTAGGCCAGAGAGTTGGAGGCCCCAAGTACTGAAGAAGGCAAGGACGAGAAAAGGGCTAAAAAGAGAGGGATTGGTTGAAAGTCTCCAGAAACAGCAATTAGAGACAGGAATTAAAGGGTCCACTCTCCTCTAGTTAGAAGGTCCTCTTCTCTCATCCCACACTGCTTGGAGAAAGACCTTTCTTATCTCAACAGCAGTGAGCTCAGGAGAGGGAAGGGGTTTTGTGGGAACTTCAGTTTTTCAGTATCATTTGAGTTTGTAAACTCTGTACATGTCCTACTTTGTTTATTTTTAAAGGAGAGTCCAGGAAGCTTGATGAGCCTTAAGGGAAATTTTCACAGACAAGGAAGACTTCTTCTCAGTTACATCAGATCATACGTATATAAGTCTCTGTCCATATTTGTTAGTTTATTTTAATTCCACTGTGTTCCAAAAAGGAAGTAAGTTGGCTTTCAAAATACATATGATAAAATGTAATAAAAATAAAATTAAAATAAGCAAACAAGGAGGAAATATGGATGGATAAATAAGAAGACAGAGGTAAAGTAAAGAACAACACAAATGTATATGAACTCTCACTTCCTGCCCTTGTTTTTTTTTTAAATAACTTTTATTGTGCTTTAAGTGAAAGTTTACAAATCAAGTCAGTCTCTCACACAAAAACCCATATACACCTTGCCACACTCCCAATTACTCTCCCCCTAATTAATGAGACAGCCCGCTCTCACCCTCCTCTCTCTCTTTTCGTGTCCTTTTTGCCAGCTTCTAACCCCCTCCACTTTCTCATCTCCCCTCCAGGCAGGAGATGCCAACATAGTATCAAGTGTCCACTTCATCCAAGAAGCTCACTCCTCACCAGCATCCCTCTCCAACTCATTGTCCAGTCCAATCCATGTCTGAAGAGTTGGCTTCGGGAATGGTTCCTGTCCTGGGCCAACAGAAGGTCTGGGGGCCATGACCACTGGGGTCCTTCCAGTCTCAGTCAGACCATTAAGCCTGGTCTTATGAGAATTTGGGGTCTGCACCCCACTGCTCTCCTGCTCCCTCAGGGTTCTCTGCTGTGCTCCCTGTCAGGGCAGTCATCAGTTGTAGCTGGGCACCATCTGGTTCTTCTGGTCTCAGGATGATGTAGTCACTGGTTCATGTGGCCCTTTCTGTCTCTTGGGCTTGTCTCAAGTTGACAGGGTGGGTTCCTGTTTACACAACTTCTAGATGGTAATCTTTTAACACCTCTTTTGTTCAGCTGCCAGCATAGTTAACCCTATCTGTCTCAGTAGGAATATTAAACTTTTTTTTCTTTCTTTCTTTGCTGTGCATTAGGTGAATGTTTACAGAGCAAATTAGTTTCCCGTTCCATAGTTTGTACACAAAGTGTTTCATGATCTTGGTTTCATTCCCCACAATGAGTCAGCATTCTCCCCATTTCTGCCTTGAGTTCCCATTTTCTTTTGTCCTGATTTTCTCCCCCTTCCTGCCTTTCACCTTTGCTTTTGGGCAGATAATGACTTTTTGATCCTGTGTAATTGATTGTTTTAAGGAGTACATTCTTCTCAGGTATTATTCTTTATCTTACGTGTTTGTCTATTGTTTGGCTGGAAGGTGGTCCCCAGGAATAACTTCAGTTCCAGGTCAAAAGGGTGTCTATCTTAGGGCTATAGTCTCACAGGTTCCTCCAGTCTCTCTCAGACCAGTAAGGCTGGTGTTTTGGGTGAATTTGAATTTTGTTCTACATTTCTCTCCTGCTCTGTGTGGGATCCTCTATTGTGATCCACGTCAGAGCAGCCAGTGGTGGTAGCCATGCACCATCTAGTTCTTCTTGACTTGGGGTCATGTAGGCTGTGGTTCATGTGATCCATTGGTCCTTTCCCCCACATTTGTCAGTTTGTTGTACTTTGGGGGCTTGCGTGTTGCTATGATGCTGGAAGCTATCGCATTGGTATTCAGATACCAGCAGGGTCACCCATGGAGGACAGGTTTCAGCTGAGCTTCCAGACTCAGACAGACTAGGAAGAAGGACCCGGCAGTCTACTTCTGAAAAGCATTAGCCAGTGGAAACCTTATGAATAGCAGCGGAACATTGTCTGATATAGTGCTGGAAGATGAGCCCCCCAGGTTGGAAGGCACTCAAAAGATGACTGGGGAAGAGCTGCCTCCTCAAACTGGAGTTGACCTTGATGTGGATGGAGTAAAGCTTTCGGGACCTTCATTTGCTGATGTGGCACGACTCAAAATGAGAAGAAACACCTGCAAACATCCATTAATAATCAGAACCTGAAATGTACGAAGTATGAATCTAGGAAAATTGGAAATCATCAAAAATGAAATGGAATGTATAAACATCGATATCCTAGGCATTAGTGAGCTGAAATGGACTGGCATTGGCCATTTTGAATCAGACAATCACATAGTCTACTATGCTGGGAATGACAACTTGAAGAGGAATGGTGTTGCATTCATCGTCAAAAAGAACATTTCAAGATCTATCCTGAAGTACAATGCTGTCAGTGATAGGATAATATCCATACACCTACAAGGAAGACCAGTTAAAACGACTATTTTTCAAATATACGCATCAACCACTAGGGCCAAAGATGAGGAAATAGAAGATTTTTATCAGCTGCTGCATCTGAAATTGATGGGACATGCAATCAGGATGCATTGATAATTATTGGTGACTTTAATGTGAAAGTTGGAAACAAAAAAGGATCAGTAGTTGGAAAATATGGCCTTGATGGACAGAAACAATGCTGGAGATCGAACGGTAGAATTTTGCAAGACTAACAACTTCTTCATTGCAAATACCTTCTTTCACCAACATAAACGGTGACTATTTTTATACACATGGACCTCGCCAGATGGAACACACAGAAATCAAACTGACTACATCTGTGGAAACAGATGATGGAAAAGCTCAATATCATCAGAACAAGGCCAGGGGCTGACTGTGGAACAGACCATCAATTGCTCCTATGCAGGTTCAGGCTGAAACTGAAGAAAATCAGAGTAAGTCCACGAGAGCCAAAATATGACCTTGGGTATATCCCACCTGAATTTAGAGACCATCTGAAGAGCAGGTTCAACGCATTGAACACTGGTGACCAAAGACTGGATGAGTTGTGGAATGACATCAAGGACATCATCCATGAAGAAAGCAAGAGGTCACTGAAAAGGCAAGAAAGAAAGAAAAGACCAAGGTGGATGTCAGAGGAGACTCTGAAACTTGTTCTTGAGTGTCGAGCAGCTAAAGCAAAAGGAAGAATTGATGAAGTAAAAGAACTGAAGATTTCAAAGGGCGTCTCGAGAAGACAAAGTAAGGTATTATACCGACATGTGCAAAGAGCTGCAAATGGAAAACCAAAAGGGGAGAACACGCTCACCATTTCTCAAACTGAAAGAACTGAAGAAAAAATTCAAGCCTCGAGATGCAATAGCGAAGGATTCTATGGGAAAATATTAAATAACGCAGGAAGCATCAAAGGAAGATGGAAGGAATACACAGAGCTGGTGTTCAACCATTTCAGGAGGTAGCATATGATCAGGAACCGATGGTAGTGAAGGAAGAAGTCCAAGCTGCTTTGAAGGCATTGGCAAAAAACAAGGCTCCAGGAATATCAATTGAGATATTTCAACAAACAGATGCAGCAGTGGAGGTGCTCACTCGTCTATGCCAAGAAATGTGGAAGACAGCTTCCTGGCCATCTGACTGGAAGAGATCCATATTTATGCCTATTCCCAAGAAAGGTGATCCAACCGAATGTGGAAATTATAGAACAATATCATTAATATTACACGCAAGCAAAATTTTGCTGAAGATCATTAAAAAACGGCTGCAGCAGAATATCGACGGGGAACTGCCAGATGAGTCAGAAGAGGACATGGAAGCAGGGATATCATTGCTGATGTCAGATGGATCCTGGCTGAAAGCAGAGAATACCAGAAGGGTGTTTACCTGTGTTTTATTGACTATGCAAAGGCATTCGACTGTGTGCATCATAACAAATTATGGATAACATTGCGAAGAATGGGAATTCCAGAACACTTAATTGTGCTCATGAGGAAACTCTACATAGATCAAGAGGCGGTTGTTCGGACAGAGCAAGGGGATACTGATTGGTTTAAAGTCAGGAAAGGTGTGTGTCAGGGTTGTGTTCTTTCACCATACCTATTCAATCTGTATGCTGAGCAAATAATAAGAGAAGCTGGACTATATGAAGAAGAGCAGGGCATCAGGTTTGGAGGAAGACTCATTAACAACCTGCGTTACGCAGATGACACAACCTTGCTTGCTGAAAGTGAAGAAGACTTGAGGCACTTACTCATGAAGATCAAAGACCACAGCCTTCAGTATGGATTGCACCTCAACAGAAAGAAAACAAAAATCCTCACAACTGGACCAATGAGCAACATCATAATAAACAGAGAAAAGATTGAAGTTGTCAAGGATTTCATTTTACCTGGATCCACAATCAACAGCCATGGAAGCAGCAGCCAAGAAATCAAAAGACACATTGCGTTGGGTAAATCTGCTGCAAAGGACCTCTTTGACGTGTTGAAGAGCGAAGATGTCACCCTGAAGACTAAGATGTGCCTGACCCAAACCATGGTATTTTCAATCACATCATATGGTTGTGAAACCTGGACAATGAATAAGGAAGACCAAAGAAGAATTGGCTCCTTTGAATTGTGGTGTTGGTGGAGAATATTGAATACACCATGGACTGCCAGAAGAATGAACAAATCTGTCTTAAAAGAAGTAGAACCAGAATGCTCCTTAGAAGCAAGGATGGTGAGACTGCTTCTTACATACTTTGGACATGTTGTCAGGAGGGATCAGTCTCTGGAGAAGGACATCATGCTTGGCAAAGTACAGGGTCAGCGGAAAAGAGGAAGACCCTCAGGGAGGTGGATTGACACAGTGGCTGCAACAATGAGCTCAAGCATAACGATTGTGAGGATGGGTCAGGACTGGGCCGTGTTTCATTCTGTTGTGCACAGGGTAGCTATGAGTCAGAACCGACTCGAGGGCACCTAACAATAACAACAACATTGGTCCTTTGGACTAATTTTTCCCCTGAGTCTTTGGTTTTCTTCACACTTCTTTGTTCTGGACAGGAAAAGACCAATTGTTTTATCTTAGATGGCCACCTCCAAGCTTTTAAGACACCAGATGCTATTACCAAAGTAGGATACAGAACGTTGTGTTGTCTTTATGTACTATGTTGTGCCAATTGACATAGATGTCCCCCAAGTCGACGGTCCTTCGTCTTCTAGTGTAGGGACTTCATCTTATGAGATGTTTGTTATGTCTAAGGGATTTCCCTAACTATACCCCTTGTGAGCTCTATATGAATGCCTGAGTCATCTAGTGCCACTATAACAGAAATACCACAAGTAGATGGCTTTAACAAGAGACATTTATTCTCTCACAGTCTAGTAGGCTACAAATCCAAATTCAGGGCATCAGCTCCAGGGGAAGGCTTTCTCTCTCTGTTGGCTCTGGAGGAAGGTCCTTGTCATCAATCTTCCCTTGGTCTGGGAGCACCTCAGTGTAGGAACCTCAGGTCCAAAGGACTCGCTCTGCTCCCAGCACTGCTTTCTTGGCGGTATGAGGTCCCAGCTTTCTGCTCACTTCCCTGTCCTTTTATTTCTTGTAAGACAAAAGGTGGTGCAGGCCATAGGCCAGGAAAACTCCCTTTACACTGGATCTGGGATGTGACCTTAGTAAGGGTGTTTCAATCCCACTCTACTCCTCTTTAACATAAACCAACCTGGCCTCATTAGCCACAGGCAGAGATCAGGATTTACAACACATAGGAAAATTACAATCACAAAATGGAGGACTATCACACGATACTGGGAATCATGGTCTAACCAAGGTGACACATATTTTGGGGAGACACAATTCAATCCTTGACACGCTTTTTCATGAATTTTATAGTTTTAGGTTTTACATTTAGGTCTTTGATCCATTTTGGGTTAGTTTTTGTGTATGGGGTGACGTGTGCATCTTGTTTCATTTTTATGCAAATAGACACCCAGTTTTACCAGAATGATTTGTTGAAGAGACTATCTCTTTCCCATTTAATAGATGGAATTATTTTTTGGGTCCTCAATTCTGCTCCATTGGTCTGTGCATCTGTCATTATGCCAGTATCAGGCTATTTTGACCGCTGTAGCTGTATAGTGGATTCCGAGCCTGGGTAGTGTGAGGTCTCCTACTTTGTTCTTTTTTAGTAAAGTTTTGCTTATCCAGGGGCGCTTTCCTTTCCATATAAAGTTGGTAATTAGTTTTTCCATCTTGTTAAAGAATGTTGTGGAATTTGGATCGGGGTTGCATTGTATCTATAGATTGCTTTGGGTAGTGTTGACATTATCACAATGTTAAGTCTTCCTATCCATGAGCATGATGTGTTTTTCCATTTATGAAAGTCTCTTTTGGTTTCTTGTAGTGCTGTTTTCTAGTTATCTTTGTATAAGACTTTTACATCTGTAGCTAGATTTATTCCTAGGTATTTTGTCTTTGGGGGACTATTGTAAATGGTATTGTTTTCCTGCTTTCCTTTTCAGAGTTCTCTTTGTTAGTGTAATCTGACTGATTTTTTGTATGTTGACCTTGTACCCTTCCACTTTGCTGAATTCTTCTATTAGTTCCAGTAGTTTTCTTGTGGATTCTATGGGATCTTCTGTTTGTTGTCTGCAAATAGGAATAGTTTTACTTCTTCCTTACCAAATCTGAATTCCCTTTATTTCCTTTTCTTGTCTTATTGCTTTAGCTAGGACTTCCAGTACAGTGTTGAATAAGAGTGGTGATAAAAGGCATCCTTATCTGGTTCCTGTTCTCAGGGGAATGCCTTCAGTCTCTCTCCATTGAGAATAATGTTGCCTGTTTTGTGTATATGCCCTTAATTATGTTGAAGAATTTCTCTTCTATTCCTATTTTGTTGTGAGTTATTATCAGGAATGGGTGCTGGACTTTATTAAATGCCTTTTCTGCATGGATTGAGATGATCGTGTGTCTTAGTCATCTAGTGCTGCTATACAGAAATACCATATGGGGATGGCTTTAACAAAGAGAAGTTTATTCTCTCACAGGCCAGTAGGCTAGAAGTCCAAATTCAGGGCACTGGCTCCAGGGGAAGGCCTTCTGTCTCTGTTGACTCTGGAGGAAGGTCCTTGTAACGAGTCTTCCCTTCGTGTGGGAGCGTCTCAGTACAGGAACCTTAGGTCCAAAGGATGTGCTCCGCTCCCAGAGCTGTTTTCTTTGCGGTATCAGGCCGCCATGTCTCTCTGCTCACTTCTCTCTTTTATACCTCAAAAGAGGTTGGCTTAAGACACTATCTAATCTTGTAGACCTCATCAAAATAACTGCCAGTAATCAATCTCATTACATAATAGCAATAGGATTTACAACACACAGGGAAATCACATCAGATGACAAAATGGTCACAATCATACAATACTGGGAATCATGACCTAGCCAAGTTGACAGTTATTTTGGGGGGGAAAATTCAATCCATGACATCATGTGAGTCTTTTCCTTTGTTTTATTTATGTGGTAGATTACATTGATTGATTTTCTAATGTTGAGTAATCGCTGTATACCTGGTATGAATCCCACTTGGTCATAATGTATTATTTTTTTGATATGCTGTTGAACTCTGTTGGGTAGAATTTTGTTGAGAATTTTTGCATCAATGTTTCTGAGGGATACTGGTCTATAATTTTCTTTTTTAGTGGTATCTTTGCCAAGCTTTGGTATCAGGGTTATGCTAGCTTCATAGAATGAATTTGGGAGCATTCCTTCCTTTCCTATGTTCTGGAATAGTTTGAGTAGTATTCGTGTCAACTCTTCTCTGAATGTTTGGTAGAATTCTCTAGTGAAACTGTCTAGGCCAGGGCATTTTTTGTTGTTGTTGGTAGTTTTCTTATGACCTCTTCAATTTCTTTTGTTATGGTTCTGTTCAGATGTTCTGTCTCAGTTAGTTTAGGTAGTGTGCTTCTAGGAATTTGTCCATTTACTCTAGGGTTTCAAACTGTTGGAATAGAATTTTTTATAGTATTCTGTTATGATCCTTTTTATTTCAGTAGATTCTGTTGTGATGTCTCCCATCTCATTTCTTATTCGCTTATTTGTGTCTTCTCCATTTTTTCTTTTGCCAATTTGACAAGTGGTTTGTCAATTTTATTGACTCAAAGAATCAGCCTCTAGTATTATTGTTTCGATTGTTTTTCTGTTTCATTTATTTCTGCTCTAGTCTTTATTATTTTCTTTTTTCTGCTGACTGTGAGCTTATTTTTCTGCTCTTTTTCTATTTGTTCAAGTTGTAAAGCTGAGGTATTGATTCTGGCCCTTTTTTCTTGTTTGATGTGTGTGTTTATTGCTCTACATTGGCCTCTGAACACTGTTTTGCTGTGTCCCAAAGGTTTTGATGTGTTGTATTTTCATTCTCATTTGATTCTAGGAATTTTAAAAATTTCATTTTTAATTTCTTCTATTACTCCATGGTTTTTAAGCATGGCTTTGTTTAGTTTCCATGTATTTGATTTTTTTCCTTTTCCTTGTTATTGATTTTGAATTTTATAGTGTTGTGATTTGAGAAGATGCTTTGTGTTATCTCAGTATTTTTTAATTTATTGAGGCTTTCTTAGTGGCTTGGATATGGTCTATTCTAGAGAATGATCCATGTGTGTTGGAGAAGAATGTGTACTGTGCTTCTGTTGGGTGGAGTGTTCTGTATATGTCTAGGAAGTCAGTTTGCCTGATTGTGTTATTTAGATCTTCTGTATCTTTGTTGAGTTTCTTTCCAGTTGTTCTGTCCATTGTTGAAAGTGGTGTGTTAAAGTCTCCTGCTTTTATTGTAGAACTATTTCTCTTTTCATTTCTGTTATGGTTTATTTTATGCGTTTTGGAGCTCTGCGATTTGGTACATAGATATTTATTATGTCCTCTTGGTGGATTTATCTCTTAATCATTGTATGTATAATGTCCTTCCCTGTCTCTTATGATGAAGTTTGATTTAAAGTCTGTTTTATCAGGGATTAATATTGTCACTCCTGCTCTTTTTTTTTTTTTTGGTTACTGTTTGCTTGATATGTTTTTCCATCCTTTGATTTTTAACCTCTTTATGTCTTCGTGTCTAAGGTGTGTCTTGTAGACAAAGTATTGATGGGTCACATTTTTTAATCCATTCTGCCACTCTCTGTCTCTTGACTGGTGCATTTAACGCATTTACACTCAGTGTGATTATTGATAGATATGAATTTAGTGCTATCGTTTTGTTATACTTTTTTTTTTTTGTCACTTTGACAGTTTCTTTGCTCTGCTTAATTTTCTGTGCTGAGTTCTTTTTGTTCATGGATTGTCTTTTAATTGCCTTCATTTTTGTCAATTTTGTGTTTATTGAGGGCTTTTTTTTTTCTTCTTTATTTTTGTGAGCAGGTTTGCTAATTTTCTTTGTGGTTACTGTGAGGTTTACCTTTATGATCCTATGTTTAAGACAGCTTGTTATTTTTAGATATCACCTTGATTTCCTCTTCATATGAAAGTTCTATAACTATGCTGTTCATTCCCTTTTTTTGTTTTGAAGTTGTTGTCAATTTCAGATCGACATCTCTTGTTCCCTGAGTTCAGTTCTGTAGCTTTATTTTACTTTTGAGATTTCTCTATCTGGGCTGGCATCTTGGTGATGGCATCATATAGTTTACTCTCGGGTTGGTGTCTGCTGTTGTGTCTCCATCTGAAGGACTCCGTTTAATATTTCTTATAAGGATGGTGTGGTTTTTACAAATTCCTTCAATTTCTGTTTACCTGGGAATGCCCTGATTTTGCTATTGTATTTAAGAGACAATTTTGTTGGGTATAAGATTCTTTGTTGGCCGTTCTTTTCTTTCAGGCTTTTATTTATATCATCCCATTGCTTTCTGTGCACATGATCTCTGCTGAGAAATCAGAGATTAGTTTTAATGGAGTCATTTTTCTTGAGGTGCTCTAAGAATCCTTTCTTTATCTTTGTAATTGGAAAGTTTTATTATTATATGTCTTGGTGACTTTCTTTTGGGTTCTATCTTGATGGGGTTTGTTGAGCTTCTTGGGTGAAAATCTTCTCATTTTTCAGGATATTGGGGAAGTTTTCTTCTAGTAAATCTTTAAAAAATTTTTCTGTGCTTTTTGTTTTTCTTGTCTCCTCCTGTTCTGGGATCCCATCATGTGTAAATTATGCCTTTTCATAGTGTCCCACATAACCCTTAGGCTTTCTTCTTCTTTTTTTTTTTCTCATTGTTCCTCAAATAAATTGGTATCAAGGGATTTGTCCTCTAATTTGCTAATTCTTTTCCATTGTTTCAGTTCTTGTATGTCCTTCCATTGAGTTATCTATTCCTGATATCTTATTGTTAATCTTTTGGATTTCTAGTTGCTGTTTTTGTTTGATTTCTAGTGGTGTAGTGGTTAAGTGCTATGGCCTCTAACCAAAAGTTCAGCAGTTTGAATCCACCAAGTGCTCCTTGGAGACTCTATGGGGCAATTCTACTCTGTCCTATAGGGTTGCTATGAGTCCGAATTGACTTAAGGGAAGTGAGTTTTTTTTTTTTTTTTAATTCAGTTTGTCATTATGTTCTTGTATTGTTTTCCTGAATTTTTCTAGGGTTTTGTCTCTGTTTTTCTTCATCTCTCTGAGGACCCTATATATAAGCATTTTGAATTACTTGTTAGGCAGTTCCATTACTATCTCTTCCTTGGGAAAGTTTTCTGCACCTTTATTTTGGTCATTTGGTTGAGCTATCTTGTCTTGTTTCTTTATGTGATTTGATATTGTTTGCTGTCTCTGAGGCATTAAGGTGTTTATTTATGATTGTTTTGTTTTATCAGTGTAAATGGGTCAGGCGTGCCTTGGTGATGGTTTATCTGGCAGCACAGGAGTGTTCACGTCCTTCCCCCAGTTGGATGGGGCAACTACAGGCAGGGCAAGCCCTCATCACTCTTCACTGTATGTGTGAGACAGCTGAGGGAATACTGGATGGGCGTTATCTGGTGCTACAGAAATGCTCACAGTCACTCACCAGGTGAGCAGGCAGTGGGCAAGGCAGAAGGTGGGCATCTGGGGGATTTGAGGCACTCCCTCAATTGGGGAGCAGGGCAGACAGCTGGGGAGAACGCAGGTGCTCTCTTGGGGGGGAGGGAGAGGGCAGGAGACCAGGGGTTGTGCAGGCACTCTATTTGGTGGGGGAGAGGCAGGGCAGGTAGCTGGGAAGGAGAGAGAGGGAGAGGGAAAAAAAGGGGGGATTTCATCTATTTCTCTGTGCTCACCACTCACTCTACCAGTCAGGTACTGCCACTAGAGAGTTGCCCTGTCTCTGGGTCCTGGTTTCCTCCCTGCTCTGTGTACACCAACATCCCTGAGGCTCTCGTCCTCCTTCTTGTACTTTCCCTCTTTTGCTCCAGTTCATGTCCTGCTCATCTTGCTTCACTCTGGTATGTTGACACAATTTCTCTGTCTCCTATTGAGAGTTCTATGATGTTGTCTTCCTGTGCTCCTCACTCAGGGCCACTGCTAGCTTTGTCTCAAAATGGCCCTGCTGTGCTGGGTTGTCTGGCAGGGCACCTCTACTCTGTATTTTTCCTCATTCACTGCTGTTGTTCAGTTTCTTTTTCCATCTGGTGTTTGATATACTTCTTTATCTTTTCGTTTTATGCTCAGGGTTCTGGGGTTGTCATTTGTATCTGTTTCACTTTGCTTCTGGGGTCTTTGCTGTAGAGGGATGCGTGGTGCATCTCACTAGGTCACCATCTTAAATCTTCCACCTAAACTATTTCTTTCTACAGATTCATTAATAATTAAATCTAAACTGACAATGTAGAACAGTATCATTAATATCACACACAAGCAAAATTTTGCTGAAGATCATTCAAAAATGGCTCCAGCAGTATATCAACAGGGAACTGCCAGAAATTCAGGCCGGTTTCGGAAGAGGACGTGGAACCAGGGATATCATTGCTGATGTCAGATGGATCCTGGCTGAAAGCAGAGAATACCAGAAGGGTGTTTACCTGTGTTTTATTGACTATGCAAAGGCATTCGACTGTGTGCATCATAACAAATTATGGATAACATTGTGAAGAATGGGAATTCCAGAATACTTAATTGTGCTCATGAGGAAACTTTACATAGATCAAGAGGCAGTTGTTTGGACAGAACAAGGGGATACTGATTGGTTTAAAGTCAGGAAAGGTGTGTGTCAGGGTTGTATTTGTTCATCATACCTATTCAATCTATATGCTGAGCAAATAATACGAGAAGCTGGACTATATGAAGAAGAACAGGGCAGCAGGATTGGAGGCAGACATATTAACAACCTGCGTTACGCAGATGACACAACCTTGCTTGCTGAAAGTGAAGAAGACTTGAGGCACTTACTAATGAAGATCAAAGACCACAGCCTTCAGTATGGATTGCACCTCAACAGAAAGAAAACAAAAATCCTCACAACTGGACCAATGAGCAACATCATAATAAACGGAGAAAAGATTGAAGTTGTCAAGGATTTCATTTTACTTGGATCCACAATCAACAGCCATGGAAGCAGCAGCCAAGAAATCAAAAGACACATTGCGTTGGGTAAATCTGCTGCAAAGGACCTCTTTGACATGTTGAAGAGCAAAGACGTCACGTTGAAGACTAAAGTGTGCCTGACCCAAACCATGATATTTTCAATCACATTATATGCATGTGAAAGCTGGACAATGAATAAGGAAGACCGAAGAAGAGTTGACGCCTTTGAATTGTGGTGTTGGTGGAGAATATTGAATATACCATGGACTGCCAGAAGAACGAACAAATCTGTCTTAGAAGAAGTAGAACCAGAATGCTCCTTAGAAGCAAGGATGGTGAGACTGCGTCTTACATACTTTGGACGTGTTATCAGGAGGGATCAGTCTCTTGAGAAGGACATCATGCTTGGCAAAGTACAGGGTCAGCGGAAAAGGGAAGACCCTCAGGGAGGTGGATTGACACAGTGGCTGCAACAATGGGCTCAAGCATAACAATGATTGTGAGGATGGCTCAGGACCGGGCAGTGTTTTGTTCTGTTGTGCACAGGGCCGCTATGAGTCGGGGCCGACTGAACGGCACCTAACAACAACAACAACAAAAGGACAATGATGTTCAATTTTAATTATGATCTCAAAACATTTCAATACACAGAAAAACATGATGTAAAATGTATTATTTTTTAAATTTTATTTTAAATATACTAGAAGTCACTGCAGCAGAGTCACTTTAAAAATAGTATTGTGATGAAAACACCCCTAACATACTGTATAAATATTAAAGATTAGTAGGAAATTTTCCATTTAATACTATAAAATACACTGAAAATAAACTTAATTTTGATGTAGGTGACGTTTCACTACTAACACTTGTCACATAAAATTGATAAGAATTTATTCATGAAATAGTATAAGTGCAGCGTACTATCTTACCTAATACATCAATATATAAAGACAAAGCACAATAAAATATTTAATACTGTAATATTCACCCTGGTTCTAAGCGAAGAACTGTCACATTACAGAAAATAGACTTTTTATTACAAATACGGACTTAATTCATACTCAGTTATGCAGCTCATTAAGAAAGTATCATTGCAATAAGCCATAATTATACCTAATTAAAAGAAAGTCCTCTAATATTTTTTCATTTAGGCTATCCCTCTTGTCTTAGCCATCTAACCTGTTGCCGTCAAGTCGATTCCAACTCATAGTGACCCTGTAGAACAGAGTGGAACTGCCCCATAGAGTTTCCAAGGAAAGCCTGGTGGATTCTAACTGCTGACATTTTGATTAGCAGCCACAGCACTTAACCACTACACCACCAGGCTTTCCTAGTGCTGCTATAACAGAAATACCACAAGTGGGTGACTTTAATGAAGAAAAATCTATTCTCTCACAGTCTAGTAGGCTACAAGTCCAAATTCAGGGCATCAGTGCCAGGGGAATGCTTTCTCCCTTTGTTGGCTCTAGAGGAAAGTCCACCAATCTTCCCATGGTCACGGAACTTCTCCACACAGGAACTTCAGATCCAAATGGCACACTCTGCTCCTGGTGCTGCTTTCTCGGTGGTATAAGGTCCCCCAAAATTCATGTCCTTTCCACATGTAAAACACATTCGCCCCATCATATCATGGTAAAAGTCTTAATTCAACTCCGAGTCCAAAATCCTAAAATTCGTCTTCATCTGTGATATCTAGAATACAAGTTATCTGCCTCCAAAGTACAATGGCAGAACAGACACAAGCTAGACATTTCCATTACAAATGGGAGAAATTGAAGGAAACGAAGGCATAACAGGCACCAAACAAGTCAACGGAACATATTTCATTAGCCCTCAAGGCTTGAAAATAACCCTCTGTTCTCTGAGACCATTTACAGAATTGCCTTGCCCTCCAGACTCTAGACATTGGCCACATTCTCTGGGTTCTGAGTGGAGACGCCTAGGCCCTGGGCTTTATCTCTGCCTTCCAGGCCCACTGGAATGGCAAGTCTACTCCCTCAGCTTTAGGCGCACCATTGTCCTGGTCCATCTGTGGGGTGACTCCACCCTTAGAAACACCAGAGGCCATGGCTCCACCCTTTGAACCTCCAGAGGTCCTGGTCATACCATTTGAGACTGAGGTTGCTCCGCTTCCTGTGTTCCTTGTCTCTTCAACTTCTGCTTCTTGGTTCCTTGTCCTCTCAGTTCCTCAGGCCTCTCTGCCCATGTCTACCCTGCTGGGGCAAGTGTTTCAAAGCTCTTTAGCTCCACCAATAAGAGCCTGCAGGTACCCTAATCCACCAGTAAACTTCAGCCAGAAGGCACCCAGTTGTCTTGCTCCACGAGTCAGCAAGCCTGGATCTACTGATAAGTGCCTAGAGGCACCCCACTCCACCAGAAAGCCTCCTGTGCAAAGGCAGTCAGCTCTCTCACTTTTTGGGTTGGCTCCAGTGCTATCTGGCTTTGGTCCCTTGCTCCTGCCGATTCTCTGCTACTGCTGCCGATTCTCTGCTACTGCTGGTTCTCTGCTGCTGCTTCTTGCCATCTGCGCCATCTCCAGTGTAACAGCTCTCCTCATTTCCTTCTGAGTCCTGTATCCATTCAGAGTTTCAAAACTACTTCCACATTTTAGGCATCTGTTAGAGCAGTACCCCACTCCTGGTAGTAAATTGTCTTAGTCACCTAGTGCTGCTGTAACAGAAATACCACAAGTGGATGGCTTTAACAAAGAGAAGTTTATTCTCTCACAGTCTAGTAGGCTAGAAGTCCAAATTCAGGGCATCAGCTCGAGGGGAAGGCTTTCTCTGTCAGCTCTGGAGGAAGTTCCTTTATATCAATCTTCCTCTGGATTAGGAGTTTCTCATACCTCCAAGAAACCAGAGCCAGGTCCTTTGGACCTGGGGTCCCTGTGCTGAGAAGCTCCTAGTCCAGGGCAAGACTGATGACAAGGACCTTTCCCAGAGCCAACATAGAAAGCCTTCCCCTGGAGATAATGCCCTGAATTTAGACTTACTAGACTCTGAGGGAATAAACTTCTGTATGTTAAATACATCTACTTGTAGTATTTCTGTTATAGAAGCACTAGATAATTGAGACACGTGTTGTCTCACAAGATGAATATCCAACCTGAGAAAGCACTCTCAACACTGACCTAAGTAGCTGGTGCATCCAAAACTACCATAGCAATTTCATATAACTAGGGGTATTATGAAAAGTTTTGTTCCCAAAATTCAAGAATACTTTTTTTTCTCTCAACTCTGTATACCATCAAAGCTTATTAATATAGAGTCAATATTAACCATGCAGTGGTTTGATCTCAATTTAATTTTTTCTCTTATTTGGAGAAATAATTCCATTTCATTAACATCATCATTTGAAACTAAGTATTTCCTGAATTGTTTTCCTTTGTTACACTCTCAATATTGCTCCTTTTCAGATTTTCTATAATTTCCAAAATGCTTTTTAAATGTAATATGGCCTTCACCTTAAGTTCAGAACAAATTCAAGTTTGATAACTAGGATCTAGATAAACTGCTCCTGATATGCCATCATTTTTAAGGGTAAATTTTTCCCTGATATTAAATTTTTCCATCAATGTGTTTCCAAATGTGTGATTAAAACTTAATTTTAGGTTAGTTCCATTCACATACCAAAAACATCACTCAAGGTTAATTGCCCACTTTACAGTCTTACCATAACTTTCTTTAAAGGTTTTAAAGTTTCCAAAAGCAATTTGACGCATACTCACTTACCATTAGAAAAATAATAGTTCATATTATTCTCAGCTAGTACATCACAGAGATTTTTGCATTCTAATAAGTGTTCTAGCAGGGTGTATATACTGTGTCATCTTGTTGGGCAATCCAGTACAGGTTTCCTTAAATTAGTTTCCAAAATTTGGTATACAATGTTGGAATGAGAAGTATTCGAATGACTTCACAACATTTTCCTAAAAATTCCTCCAGTTCAGAATCCTTTACTGCACTTTCATAACTAATTGAAGTGTGCGTGCAGCATACTTTATGCCGGTCAATCTTGTCGCTTTCACTGCAGTCTGCGATGGTTAATGTGTGCAAGTCAGAGTGCACCGTTAGTCTTCAAAATTGCAATTTTGCCCTGACATTTGCCATTGAATTTCACTATCATTTCTGAGTAAATTAACAACTTTAATCATCTTAGGGCCATTATCTGTGGTTACGGAGTAAATCTGTTGTAAATCAATGTTGCACTCCTCTAAAATTTGATACAAAGTGTTTTTTTTTTATGTACAGATCTGTGTGTCTTTTAATTCTTTCATTCCCAGTGTCAATAGGCTTGTGTGAATTGAGCGTTAATTCCTAGAATTGACAGACTCAATCTATTGGCAACATCCACTTTCAAAAAGAATATTCATTTTTCTAGATTACTACTAATTTTGGAGCTAAGTTTTAAAGACAAGCAAGATATCATTTTCCTAAATATTCTCTGAGTTGAATGAAAAATTTTGACCAGGTGAAGCAATAATTGGATTTAAAATTTTACAGAATCCCAAATATTTAATTAACTCAAATAAACAAGCATTAACAGTAACTAATTCGACACACACATCAACAACTGTTTATCTAATTTCACCTTAAGGCATCCTGGAACAGCAAACTTGTCTAATTTTTTTGTTGCTTATTCAGAACCCTTCTGACACTTTCTTTAACCTTTATTTTTTTTGTTTTGCACTGTGTCATGGACTGAATTGTGTCCTCCCCAAAATCTGTCAACTTGGCTAGGTCATGATTCCCTTGTATGATTGTATGTTTGTCTACCATTTTATCTTCTGATGTGATTTCCCTATGTGTTGTAAATCCTATCACTATGATGTAATAAGATGGATTAGTGGCAATTATATCAAGGTCTATAAGATTAGTGTCTTAAGCTAATCTCTTTTGAGATATATAGAGAGAAGTGAGCAGAGAGACATGGGAACCTCATACCACCAATAAAACAGCGCTGGGAGCAGAATGTCTCCTTTGGACCTGAGGTTGCTGTGCTGAGATGCTTCCAGACCAAGGGAAGACTGATGAAATGGACCTTCCTCCAGAGCAAAAAGAGAAAGCCTTCTCCTGGAGCCAGTGCCCTGAATTCAACTTCCAGCCTACTGGTTTGTGAGAGAATAAGCTTCTCTTTGTTAAAGCCATCCACTTGTGGTATTTCTGTTATAGCAGCACTAGATGACTAAGATACACTGTATTGTATTCATCCACATGGCAACACTTCAGGTGCCTCTTTAAATTCACTGCATGGTCTCCAACTCCATCTGCGTTGCTAATTTTACATGTACTTTTATTTTCAACCTTTTCATACCTGAAAAATTCTCAACATGGATTTTCTCTGGTTCATCCCACACCAGAATTCAAGGGATAAGAAATAATATTAACATTAGACATATTTTATAGTTATTATGGCACAGTGGTTAAGAGCTCAGCTGCTAACGAAAAGGTTGGTAGTTAGAATCCACCAGCTGCTCCTTGAAAACCCTGTGGGGCAGTTGTACTCTTTCTATAGGATCACTATGAGTCAGAATCAACTCAAAGGCAACTTTTTTTTTTTAATTACATTAAAGTAAAAATAAGTCTTAGACTTATGATGACATAAAGAGGATAGAATGCATAAATACATTTGTAGAAATGAATTAGAGCCAGTATATATTAAAATGCTTCTAGCCATGTATTGTCAGTATATTAGAAAAACCAGAATAAATTTGATTTTATATTTGTATGGTTTGCCAATTTCTTCCATTCAAAGTCTCACTTTACAACATTCTTGTACATTTATCCAGCACATTTTGAGGGAAATTTCACTTCATAGTGATGCCATCAAATTGTTTTCATTGAAATAATGGTATATCACAACTGAAACATCAATTTTCTTCCTGCTAGTTGCTGATGTTTGTTAATATTTCAGTTTGTGAGATAAATATCAAATTTGAGCATAGAAGTACAAACTATGCGTAATAGTACATTTAAATCAAGATTGATGTCATCCCACCTGGAGCAATGGAGAATGAAGAAAACCAAAGACACAAGGAAAATACTAGCCCAAAGGACTAAAAGACCACATGAACCAGAGACTCCACCAACGTGAGACCAGAAGAACTAGATGGTGCCCAGCTACCACCAACGACTGCCCTGACAGAGACCACAACTGAGAATCCCAGACACAGCAGGAGAAAAATGTAGATCAGAATTCAAATTCACATAAAAAGATCAGAATTACTGGTCTGACAGAAACTGGAGAAACCCCATAAACTACGGCCACTGGATGCTCTGCTAACCCAAAACTGAAACCATTCCTGAAGCCCATTTTTCAGACAAAGGTTAGACAGGCCTATAAAAAAATAACACACAAGAAAAGTGTGCTTCTTAGTTCAATCAAATATACTAGACCAAATGGGCAGCTCCTGTCCAAAAGCAGGATGAGAAGGCAGGAAGAGACAGGCACTAGACAAATGGACACAGGGAACCTGGGGTGGAAAGGGGGAGCGTGCTGTCACATTGTGGGGATTGCGATCAATGCCACAGAACAATATGTGTATAAATTCTTTAACGAGAAATTAGCTTGGGATTTAAACTTTCACACAAAGCACAATACAAAAAAAAAAAAAAAAACCCAAATCAAGCTTGAGTGCAAGAATGGAGTCTTCATAGTACACGATCCTGGGGAAGTCAGCACAATTCGACCAAGGCAAGGTCGTGAAAACTTCATAGACACATCCAAACTTCCTGAGGAACTGAATTACTGGGCTGAGGGCTGAGAACCATGATCTGGGAGGACATCTAGTTCAATCGGCAAAACACAGTTTATAAAGAAAATGTTCTACATCCTACTTTGGTGAGCAGCGCCTGGAACCTCAAAAGCTTGTGAGTGACCATCTAAGGTACTCCACTGGTTCTACCCTGTCTGGAGCAAGAAAGAGTGAAGAAAACCAAAGACACAGGGAAAGATCAGTCCAAAGGACTAATGGACCACAACTGCCAAAATCCCATCAGACTGAGTCCAGCACAACTAGATGGTGCCCAGCTATCACCACTGACTGCTCGGACAGGGATCACAATAGAGG
Source organism: Elephas maximus indicus (assembly GCF_024166365.1). Lineage (NCBI taxonomy): Eukaryota > Metazoa > Chordata > Mammalia > Proboscidea > Elephantidae > Elephas > Elephas maximus. Next base: position 176,961,648 of record NC_064819.1, on the reverse strand, counting down.
GTCCCAGACAGAGCTGGAGAAAAATGTAGAACAAAATTCTAACTTACAAAAATGACCAGACCTACTGGTCTGATAGTGACTGGAGAAATCCCAAGAGCATGGCACCCGGACACCCTTTTAACTCGGTACTGAAGTCACTCCTGAGGTTCACCCTTCAGCCAAAGATCTGGCAGGCCCATAAAACAAAATAAGACTAAATGGGCACATCAGCCCAGGGGCAAGGATGAGAAGGTAGGAGAGGACAGGAAAGCTGGTAATGGGGAACCCAAGGTCAAGAAAGGGAAAGTATTGACATGTCGTGGGATTGGCAACCAATGTCACAAAACAATATGTGTATTAATTGTTTAATGAGAAACTACTTTGCTCTGTAAACCTTCATCTAAAGCACATTTAAAAAGAAAAAAAAGAAGAAGACTCATTAATGACCTGTGATATGCAGATGACAAAGCTTAGCTTGCTGAATTGAAAGTGGAGAGGATTTGAAGCACTTACTGATGAAGATCAAAGAGTACAGCTTTCAGTATGGATCACACCTCAACATAAAGAAAACAAAAATCCTCAAAACTGGGCCAAAAACCAACATCATGATAAACAGAAAAGATTGAAGTTGTCAAGGATTTCATTTTACTTGGATCCGTAATCAACACCCATGGAAGCAGCAGTCAAGAAATCAAACAACGCATTGCATCGGGCAAATCCGCTGCAAAAGACCTCATTAAAGTGTTAAAAAGCTAAGGTCTGACTTTAAGGACTAAGGTGCACCTGACCCAAGCCATGGTGTTTCCAGTCACCTCGTCTGTATGAGAAAGCTGGACAATGAATAAGGAAGACTGAAGAATTGATGCCTTTGAATTATGGTGTTGGCAAATAATATTGACTATACCACGGGCTGCTAGAAGAACAAACAAATCCTGTCTTTGAAGAGGTACAGCTAACGTTCCTTAGAAGCGAGGATGGTCAGACTTCGCCTCACCTACTTTGGACATGTTATCAGGAGAGAGCAGTCCCTGGAGAAGGACATCATGTTTGGTAAAGTAGAGGGCCAGCGAAAAAGAGGAAGACCCTCAAGATGATGGACTGACACAGTGGCTTCAATCATGGGTTCAAACATAGCAATGATTGTGAGAATGGTGCAAGACTGGGCAGCGTGTTTCCTTCTGTCATACATAGGATTGCTATTTCGGAAACTACTCAACGGCTTCTAACAACAGTGTTGTTGGTAATCTTCAGAGACGTAGAAATAATATCTCCATGTCTATGAAGATTATTAGCAATACTAAACACTTTATTCTGATTTTTCAATATTGAAACACTGAAATAAACACTTGGAGCTCAGTTTTTATTTCTAACTCTCAGACAGGCTTATATGCTAAGTACAAACGCATTTCCTTTCTGGGTATTACCAAAACAAAACCCATTGCCGTAGAGTCGATTCCAACTCATAGTGACTCTGTAGGACAGGGTAGAACTGCCCCATACAGTTTCCAAGGAGAACTGCCAACCTTTTGGTTAGCAACCATAGCTCTTAACCACTATGCCACCAAGGTTTTCATTTCTGGGTATTAAGTACTTGTTGATATAAAGGATCTTAACTGTCTGAATGGAAGAGACTGAAGAAGAGAATGGTCACAGATTTTGTATCTGTTTCATTTAAATTGGCATAGCTTCTCATGCCTGTTTATTTATGTGTGTATATGCAATTAAGAAAAAAATTTGAGATAATTCTACATCTCCAAAATTTCTAAGATGCAACTGTTATCACACCAAAAGCAGTTGAATTCAAGATGTTTGTAACTTAAGGACTGGGTTCAAATACATTCAGGCAATAAATAAATAATTTTGATGGAAAAATTTTTTTTTTCTGTTTGTTCTTTTTTTGTTTGTTTTGGCTTTCAGTTCTGTTCCCGTTCGAAGCCCTGGATTAGAGTATACTAGGTCTCTGTTACCTCCACTTTTATTATTACTATATATTTACATCAGGTATTGCTGTTTTCAGACTTTCTCGATCTCATGTGTAATATTTAAATCAGCCTGAATGTTCTACTTTTGTCTGTGCAGCTTAAATTTCCATGGACCTTTCTGGAAGTCTGCTCACACAGATGACTGACATTGAGTTTGTCCCCTGGCTTGTTTTCCAACTGTAGAACTAAGTCTTTTTAATCCTGTGCACACATTTTCCCCGTCAGAAATGAACTTTTTATTTGTCTTACTAAATTTCTCCTCTGGGCTTCAGTCCACCTTCCAGCCTGCCAAGATATTTTATAACTTTTAATACTATCATCTAATACTCTCAATGCTTTGTGTCACCCACAAATTTAATAAGTGTGTCTTTTTTGGCTTCATTCAAGTGGAAGACAAAATTGTTTAAGAAGACAAAGTTCAAGGACAGAATCCCAAGGCTTGCTAATAAAGATTTCCTTTCCAGGTGCCACAGGTTTATTTGTCATTCATCAACACTCTTAGGGTACAGTCCTTTCAAACTGCTATGAATTAGCCTAACTGCTTTATTACTTATATCCCTAGATGGTTTCTCCATTTGATTCACAACGATCCCTTGGAACTTAGATATCTTGTTGAGAAACCATTAGACTAGGAATTAGAAGACCTGGGTTCTAGGTCCAGTTTTAACCACCTTTACCTGTGTAACTTCAGACAAATTACTTAATCTCTCTGAGTCTCTTTCCTCAACTGGAAGTTATATAAAATACCAACTGCATTATATATTTTACAGTGCATTAAAAAAAAAAGTGTGTATTGAATATTAAATAAAATAGTCATGTGAAAATGCTTTCTAAAAATGTTTCAAGATATTTATCATATTATTTATAATAATACAAAATGGAAGTGACATTAACAGTCAACAGACTGACTAAATAATGACACATCCATATAATCAAATATTATGTAATCATCAAAAATGGTGTTTTCAAAAAATAATGACACAGGAAAAATGCTCACAATATAACATTTGTTTCAAAGAGCAGGGCACCTAGTGGTTAACCCTTGGCAGAGGGATTAATAGCTGACTGGGACAAAGTGGGCTTCTGAGGGCCTTGACAATATTTTATTTCTTGATATAAAATGGTTACACGAGTTTGCTCACTTTGTGCTTTACTCATACGAGCACTTCTCTGTATGTTGGCTTTTGTTTAATTTTACTCGAAAAAAGCAGGACTCCACAGGAATAGGAGGAGGTAATAGAATCTGTGGCTAATTGTCCCCATGAACAACTGCCTCCTTTGCCATGAGACCAGAAGTGGATGGTGCGACTGGCTGCCATTACTGAACATTTTGATCAAAAAATTCTATAGCAGAATCCTGATCAAAAGAGAAAACGTGGAACAGAATTTCAAATTCTCATGGAATCAAGGTTTTCTGGAGCTATAGAGGCTGAATGAACCCCTGCAACTACTGTGCTGAGATAATCTTTAAACCTTAAACCAAAAATATTTCCTAAAGGCTTCTTAAAATCAAATCATAGTTTAGCTTAACTAGTAAAGAATGCCTACCTTGAGCATTGTGCTCTTTTAAGATCTATATGAGATCAAATTGACAACAGCAACCAGAAAGATTAGATAGGAACCTCAGGGGGCAGTGAGTTTATGTTAATAGGGGAGGAACAACTGCAAAAAAGGTGGTGAGAATGCTTGCACAACTTGAAGAATGTAATCAATGTCACTGAATTGTACATATAGAATCTGTACAATTGGTGTATGTTCTGCGTATATTCTCAACAAAAATAAACTGTATTTAAAAAAAAGCAGGACTCCAAATAGTATGGTAAGATCATTCTGCATATTTTATACTTTGTGTTTTAAAAAGCAGCAAGAAATATAGCAAAATATTAATAATGGTATATCGGGATGGTGAGTTTACAAGTGACTTTAATATTCTTCTTTGAAGCTTTTCCTTCTATAATAGGAATAAAACAAACATTAAAAAATCTTTTTAAAAATGTTAAAACATATTAAAATGTAAGGCCTTATTTTAGCACTGTGCCTGAAATGTAACGCTGCTCGATAAATGTGGGATGGATGATTACCCCTGTAGTTCGATGGATCGCTTTTACATGGCCTTTCTCGCCACGGTCTTGTAATCATTTGGGTGGGACTATACAAATAAGGTAATTGTGGCCTACCAAGGCGATTGGATAGCTTGCTAATATTGCTAATAAAATTCATGGCACCCCTGTGGCTGTGGGACCACGCAAACAAGGTCTATGGAACAAAGGGATTGGTCATTTTTGCCTTTCCACTAGGCTTAAAACGAACCATCCCAGAGGCAGTAGGAGAGGATCTCTTCACCACCAAGGAAGGAAAGCCAGGAGCAGACCATGTCCTTTGGACTGAGGATCTCTGTGCTGAGAAGTTCCTGGAACCAGGAGACCAAGAGAGAAATGCAACACCGAAGATGGCAAGAAATGATGACAGAGAAAAGGTGGCAGCAGAGGCAGATGGGCAGGATCGGCAGGAGGCTGGCAGGAGATGGCGTGATGGGCCGGAGGGAGAAAGCTGAGTGCCTTCAGGCAAAAGACTTGCTGACAGAGTAGGTCCCCCTGGCAAGTTGGTGGAGCTAGGTTTGCTGATCCGTAAAGGTAAAGCTGAGTGCCTTCAGGCCAAGGCTTACTGGCTGAGTGGGGTGCCTTGGGGCACTTATCAGCAGAGCTGAAAGAGCTTTGTAACACTTGACAGGGCAGGCCAGAGGCCAAGGGCCAGAGGGTGCCTGAAGGCATGGCTGAGAAGAGGCTGTCCTGATGGAAGAACTGTATCCTGAGTGTTCCTGAGCCTGAATTGTAACCTGTTACTTCACTGATAAATCCCATAATCGTGAGTATTGTCTGTGAGTTCTGTGTGGCCACTGCAATGAATTATCGAACTCAGCAGAGAAGTAGAGAGTGCTATAGAAAGGGTAGTTAGTGTCAGAATTGTTAAAGATGGCAGAAAGAGGAGGTATGTCTGACCTTCACCTCATAGGAATCAGCATTGGGCTGTTGATCTTGATTTTCCATACTCCTTGTGAAATTAGAGGTCTGAGCCCTCCACCACGCCATTTGTTCAACCCTCCTAATCTACCAGCCAAGTACCTCTTTCAAAAAAGTAAATGTGATCAGTTGACACTGTTAGCTTCCAGTAAACCTTGAGGGCTACCAGCAACAACTACTTCCATTTGTAAGTAAGAGCTAGCAACATGATTCTTTACAAAATGTTGCTGAGGTCAAATGTAGACATCTGCCCGTCACCAGTTCTCTGCTTCACTCTACTTTCCTAGAATTTCTTTAAGATTAACTGATTGTCCCACACAAACCCATTGGTTTCTTCTAACCTGAGACCAGAAGAACTAGATGGTGCCTGGCTACCACTACTGAGACAGATAGTGTTAACTGTGCCAGTGGCTGAACAAAAGAGCTTTTAAAAGATTATCATCTAGAAGTTGGGTAAACAGGAACCATACTCTATCATGAGACCAAACCCACTGCCGTCGAGTGGATTCCGACTCATAGTGACCCTATAGGACAGAGTAGAACTGCCCCATAGTTTCCAAGGAGCACCTGGAGGATTGAACTTCCAACCTCTTGGTTCGCAGCCGTAGCACTTAACCACTACGCCACCAGGGTTTCCATCGTGAGACAGATAGGGTTAACTGTGCTGGTGGAACAAAAGAGCTTTTAAAAAGATTACCTTCAGGAAGTTGGGTAAACAGGGACCCACCCTGTCAACATGAGATAGGATTGGGGCAGCCCATGAATTACTATCTCCTTCTTGGTGTCTTTCTAGTGCCCTCCTTTGCAGGCTCCATATGCAAAGAGGAGCAGAGTGTGACTGCTGTTTGATCTTCCTTAGCTCTCTGAAGATGGCGATGTAGCTGCCAAAGATCAAGTGTGCTTGCGCTATATATATCCCATAAGTGATGCCAAGGGCTGCCGAGAGGACTCCATCTTGACTATCAGCAGGTTCCATCTTAGATTCCAAATGCACGCAACCTAATTAACATAGCAACCTAATTAACATACACCGCCATTCTGAGAAGTACCCGCCCCTTGAAAGAAGCCCACTAAATATTCATTATTGTCTCCACCGAACCCATGTAAGACCTAGCCTTGCTTCCCTTTTTGAGTCAGTCTTTCGGAGAGGCTTAGATCCCCCCGACTTCTTCTGCTTGACTCAAGCAAAATAAAGCTTGCTGAAGATAAAGCTTGTCTTTCGTGTATATTCTTACTCAGGAAAAGACAAGGACCCATTGTGTCAGATTGGCAATTGGTAACACTACCTGTTTTGACCAGGGACATAATAGAAAGTCCCAGATAGAATGCGAGAAAAATGTAGAACACAATCCAAATTCCTAAAAGGCCAGGCCTACTGGACCGATAGAGACTAGAGAAACCCCTGAGACTATCACCCTAAGATACCCTTTGAACTTGGCACTGAAGCTACTCCTGGAGGTCACTTTTCAGCCAAATATTAGATTGGCTTATAAAATAATATTACCCATAAGTCATGTCCCCCCTTAAACAATCAACTATATGAGACCAAAGAGTCAACATTTACTCAAAAGCAAAGATGAGGAGCAGAAGCTAGATCAACGGAAACAGAACAAACAGAATGGAAGTGAGAATGCTGACACATTGTGAAAACGATAACCAATGTCATGGAATAATTAGTATAAAAATTTTCAGATGCAGCCTGATTTGCTGTGTAAACTTTCACCTAAAACACAATATTAAAAAAATTTTTTAACTTGTCTGGGGCAAGAGACTCCAAGTCATTTCAGTCAGTCAAGCGCTTCCCGTACCTCATCTCACCCACCTTGAGGTTGGAATTACTCTCTCAAGCCCCATTTCCTTCTCAACCACAGTGGCTCTATTCCCTCTCATTTTCTAAGGGTGGAAATAAGAGTTTGGACTTCTGCCTTCTGTCCTATCATTGGGCTTCTCCCTGTTTGTATTGTCATACTACTGCTACAAGCACAAAACTAAGCCTTAAATTATTTTCTTTGCATTTCTTGAAAAACTCTGGGAACTAATGCTTCTAACACTGCTCTTAGAGATCCATGCCACTTACTAGTACTGCCTATGGTTTTGTGCCATCTTTAACTTGGGTCCTTGTCCTTTTAAATCTCATTTAAGTGCTCAGAGAGCATCAGGGTGTGTCAGTTTTGATCATATCTATGATCTATTAAACATGTTTTAAGGACATAATGAAGATCCTGTTTTTGCACTTTTAATGATAGAAAAAGCACCGATACCTGAAATTCAATTTTTAAAAAACACCGAATTGCCCCTTGTCTAACTGTAGCAGTAGTTTTAACTTATTTTAAAGCTTCTTTGAATCCTTTTCTGGCCTCACCATCTCATGGTGGGGGCCTTGATATGACTTAAAAATATAAAGAAAAGAGAGATCCAAAGATGCTAGACAGATCATTGAGAACCAATTTGTGTAAGCCCCTCCCCCCACTCCTTTCTTGAATTTGGTAATATTTATGTATACTTAGGATTATTTTCAACACCAAGAAAACAAATGTCAGCACTTAAGTTATAAAAGGGAACCAAGTTTTATGAAGTTATATGTACCTTGGTAGTAGTAACATCCTAGGAAAAAATACGAGGAGCCTAATATGAAAAAATAACCTGTTTTCCTCATCTACCAAAATCCAGAGTTAAAAACTTAAAAGACCAGCAATTTACCACCTCTGTTAAAATGAATACATGTTGTTTTCAATTTATATATGTTCTACTCTAAAGTGCAAGGACTACTGGAGATCAGAGTGTGCCTCCAAAAAAAAAGTGATATGAACAGTGATTAAAGACTCCAGCCGATTCAACAAAAAATTTCAGCAAAGTTTTTGTAGTTAAATTTTAGTAATAATATGTATCTCTGTTAGTGAAGAGGATGCATTCCAACACTTATTAGACCCTCCATTATGAGATAAAAATTACATAGGAAGCAAAGGGATGTATTACCAAATCTCAGACACCCTTACGACAATGTCCTACATGCTGCAAATGTGGCCATCGTTGTTAAGATTGACTGAAGTTAACATGCAGGTAGGTAAGTGCTGGGGTAGTTCTTTCTGATGGAGGGGTCAAGATGTGGTAGGTCCTGTAAGTGGTTGGTGACAGACATCCATTGGTTTGCCTGCTGAATCTCAATCTCCACTGGCATCAGCTAGACCAGTCAGGAGAACAGGCATCTAGAAAGACTACTGGTCCATCCTTTCTGATGCTCCTTTCATGGCTCCCCTTTTTCCCAGCTATTGTCCGTATACTTGAAGATGGTAAGAAATGAGTCACTTCAGCCCCCAGGCCCCCTATAAATATAGAAGGCTTAAAATTAAATGCAAATGTCTACCTCAGAGAAAAGGCTGTGTGGTCTTTGGTTAAATGTATAATCAAGCAACAGATATGAGTAATACCAGCTTCCTCATTTTTATGGGGACAGCAGGATATTAGCCATTTGGAAAGGGGTGGGGAGAGGGAAGGCTAAGAAAAGGATTTGCAAGAGAAACGAAAGAATACAAAAGGTGAAACTGAAGACTCCAGCCTTTGCTTTGTGTCAGAACTGTTGACCTGTAGCTGGACTAAATCAAGATCACACACATAAAAGAATGCACACACAGGCATGGAGGAACTCCTTGACATGAATAAAAAACACTTCTACTTCAAATAACAAATTATGATTTATGTACGTTTGTGCTTTTACAACACAACTGGCTTGCACTTGTATAAAGTGGATTCTTTGCCACTCTACTCTAAGAGAACAAGTATGCAGCACCAGGAGGAGGAAGTAGGAAGCTCCTTTTCATGTTCCTAGGCACAGGGCCAGTCTTCAAGAAAATTTCCAAATAAGCACTTTGGCTTTAGCTTATTCTTGCTCCGTCTGCAAATAACCAGCGCCTTCGTGAAACCTTTAGCTACCTTGGGTTGCCTAGTACCCTAACACGCCCTGTGCTTTAAACTCATCCTTCTCTCCTTTCTCACTTCTACCTCTATCAAAACTCCCTTTTCCTTAGAGAGGAAGGGGGCTCCACTTAGTAACAGAATCTCTTAAGATAATCAATACTAATGGGTCAATGATCAGAGTGGACACCCCTCTCAGAGACCTGTTTTAAGAGAAAAGCTTAAAATCTCAAGGGAATCTCTAACTGGTAGCATTTCAGGCAAAATAATCATAAGGTAAAAAATAAAAATCAGGTTGCAGGTGAATGTTGGGAGATGGGCTTAGCATCCAGGTAGTTCATACTGAGTGCGTATACAGCTCCTTTGGGCCATTTCTACTTTACGTGGCTTTTTCCCCTTATCTAATGCTTAACCCAGAAATTTTCTAAAACCACCCATGTTTGTTCTGGAGATCCCTCTCCACTCACTCACCCACTTTTTGAGACTGTATCATATCACAGGGAAATAATGGTACTACACAAGAGTATAACAGCTCAAATAGGAAATTTTAAACAATACTAGTACATTACTGCTCATAATAACATACATAATACATAGGTTAGGTAAATTATCATGTTATAAAAATATACAGTGAAATTTTATAAGAAAGTGTGAATGGGCTAATTGATGCTTGATAATTCTCTTAAAAAGAATAAAATGAAACTGTAGTTCTTGGTTAAATTCCATCAATTTTTTTTAATTCTTTTTGATTTATTCTCCTCTTTTTCTACTGTTACCCTTTCTGCTGGTCGTTTCTTCAACCCCTTCATTTTCCTGGTTTGTAATTTGCTTAGGTCTTGCTTCTGCATGTGAATCCTTCCATAAGTTGTACCAAAAGTATCATGGGAGATATTTTTCTTCTTCTTTGGCTATAAAACAAGAATGTTTTTTTAAAAACAATAAAATAAACCCAAAATATTTAATGGTCTCTATTTTTTTTTTACTCTTATGAACTGATAACAAATGCTCTGTCTTACTAACCATTTCCATTAGTGAGCACCCCTTGAATGCTATATAGCCCATACAGACCTTTCTTCTTAAATGTGCATACAAAACACCCTGGGTCTTGTAACATGCAGCTTCTGATTAAGTAAGTCTAGGGTGAGGTCTGAGATTCTTCACTTCTAACAATCCTCAAGTCAATTGTCAGACCACACTTTGAGAAGCCAGCCTACTGACTACCTTAACAACCGACACGCAGAGAATTTCCTGTGTTTAGCTTAAGGAATTGCAACTATCATTTCAATCTTTATTGGCATTCCACAGATGCCATTTATACTTGTCTTTAAAAAATGGTTAAAAGCTAGAACATATACACATGTGTGGTTTATACACTCTGTGCTCTAAATCCCAGGCTTCATGATGCCCAAAATGATTATTACTCTTATTAAAATTTTTAATAAGAAAGTTGAGAAAATTCTGTGGTTTTGCTGTATTTTTTTTTTTTTATTATTATTGAAAACTGGCAGTCTTGGCTACAAGAAAGCCCTCAGCCAAATTTGATGCCTGGTTTCTGCAACTCTGTTATTATCCTTCATAACTGGCTTATCTGCTTCTTCCTCTTTGTCTTGCCTCTGGGAGTTCAATTATATCTATATTGCTTTCATTATGTATGTCCTTTAATGTAATATGCCTCAGTTAAATCCTTCCAGGAAACATGAATGGGATATGCAAATAATGTGACACCAATCTATGAGTCATATACCTTGAGGGCTTTAGGCATTTTCATAGATAGCTTATAAAGATCATCTGATGCCAGGTGCGTCCTCCTCAGAACCAGATCCAAAGAGGGTCCTATCTCTTCCAACTCAATCCGGGGTGTTCTGCAACCAGATTTCTTCAACAGCAACCTATATGAAAAAAGGAAAAAAGAAAAGCTGCCTTAACTTTTATAAAAAAGTTCTTCCCCCAAAATATTTCTGTTGAAGAGAATTATAGTTCTGTGAAAAGACACAATATGTCTAGAAGGCCAAACTTAATTAGCATAAAAATTTGAATCGGATCTTTGGAACAATATGAAACATCTTGATTAACAATTTCTTATATATCTCTAAGACTGGGAGGTAAATCAACCCATTCAGAATAAACTTTCCTCTATAGCAGACATTTACTGATTTCTGGATTGGGATGAACTTAAAAATCTTAATATAACAAAACCACAGCTTTATGGATATTACAGGCCCAAAATAGCTCTGGATCTGGGAACAAAAGGAACGCAAATCCTTTTTGCGAGTAATATTGGAAGAACAGCTAAAGACCTAAAGATTATACTCAATTTGTTACAGGAGCCAGGTCTCCACAAGGAAAAAAGGGTTGATTGAATAATAATGTTTATAAAAGACAGGCCTTTTTACACAAAAGCGAGGGTGTGGGACAGGAAGCAGGAGACACAAGAGAAGAAGGAATCAAAGAGAAAAACACAGTAAGGAATATGCAGGAGAGCAGCAAACACCAGGGAGCAGGAAGAGTGTGCAAAAGCCACGTGCAGCTCTTTGAGCCCGAAGAGCGTCACATGCTGCGGGGCCAGCCACCAGTCCACTCACAGAGGTGCACCTACTGGCTGCAGAGGAGTGATGGTAATAGAAATGCTGTAGCGGACACAGTAATTTATACCCACTTGAACAAGCCTCCCTCCTAAAAAAATCAGCCTGGAATATGTAAAGAGCAGAAGTGTTAAAAACAAGGACAATAAAAAAACTATGCCAGTTTTTTTTTTTTTTAAATTAATGTGAATATTACTATGGGGCTTGACGGGGGCAAGCACAGGCAAAAGGACAGCCTAGATGAAAGCCCTAGGCCACTCTCTTCACAGTGGTTCCAGAAGAGATCAGAGAGAATGCCCATTTCATGCTCACTGTGGGGGGAAAATATTTTTAGAAGGTATAACTGGCTGCTATCAGAACATCTTCCCTAAAACCTAATTCAAAGACCCATTTGGGAGCAGTGACCACTTGACTGCTGTATCACATGTACTTCTGATTTGCATCCACATTTTTGGTACCGCCAAATAACTGATATATGTAATGATACACTCACATACTTCATCAAGATACAGGGTACAGTACAGTACAACAATCAGGGAAATTACATGTAAAATTTCAACTAAAAAGATTTTCCACCACCTGAAGTGCTTATTTTCAGCAAACTGAAAAACTTGTCAACCAGAACAGCTTATTCCACGCCTGATGGATTCATATCACCCAAGCACCACTGCACATAGTGCAATAATTAAGCACTTGGATACTAGCAATTCAAATTCACCCAGCAGCTCCACAGAGAAAGATCTAGCCATCAGCTTCTGTAGAAATTACAGCCAAAAAAATTCTATGGGGCAGTTCTACTCTGTCATATGGGGTCATTACTAGTCGAAAGTCAACTTGACAGTACCCAACAACAGCGACACGTGTAACTACCCATGTTGCTATTTTACTGAAGAATTAAGTTACGGTGCCATACTATCCAAGTAGAAAACCTTATCTTAACCATTACTCTGAGTATGTTCACTGGCATATCAAATTGACAGAAATAAAACGTTTGCCAGTTTTCATTTCTCTGCATATAGTTTCTAATAAGAGGCCTATCCTTTTCCTTTATTAAAACCTAAAGTATTGAGACTATAATTTATATTATAGGTTTAAAATATATCAAACAATACTTAATCATATGATAGATCTCTTATCCCCCTCCACCCCAATACACACCAAAAAATGCTACTTCTCTTTTTTCTTGTTGGAATCTAACAACTTCAAACAGTACCTATAGGCCAAGAGGTTCTGAGTTCAGTATCTGAAATATACTGATTTTTCTTTTGTGAAATTAATATTACATCCTTCATGCTAATGGATTTGCTTTTCTTTAATGATAAATTAAACTTCTCAACTGTTAATCCTTTAAAAAATAACCTAACCTGCTGATTACTGTCTCTACAGAGGCAATATATATTTTTTTTTAAAGATGTTCAATCACCAGTTTTAATTCATTAATTTTCTCTATAGAAATAGAAAATTTATAAATAGATTTTGGGGATCATGTGAAGCACAATGAAGACACTATAATCAGTTGTTAAAAAAAAAAAAACCCTAAAATTAAAACCATTTCCTTCACCCCCATTCTATCACACACACTACACTTTTTCCCTTTTGAAAGATAGTCATTTCCATCCCAGGCCTTCACGTCTCCAGTTAAACACTGCCCATGATTTTTACATCATATGTCTAATCTCCCTCTCAGGTCCTAACCTCAAGGTTCTTTGTTTTGCTTTTCCTGTAAATTCTAAATCAAAAGTGACATTCAGTTCTGCAAGGCTGTATGGTACAAGATGCAGAGATACACACAGAACCCAGTTTTTCCCTCTCAGGTGGGCTCTGACTGGTAGATATGCTAAGAGGCAATTTCTATATATATATTTGTATTATTTGTCTAATTCTTGAAAAAGATTGGTATTACTACTCTTGTTCAAAATGTAACTTCCTGATTTTTTTCCCTCTCATACCCCTCTCTTCAGCTGACATTCTCTGTTTTCATTAGTTAAACTCCTTGCTTATAATGTTGTTTGCTTTTTAAGGTACATTAATTACTTCCTGTTATTGCATATTTCTCCCTGGAAAACCTAGCCAATATCACAACAAAGACATACCTGGTAGTCTGTTTCACAGTAAACAGCTGTGACTATAGTCAGGCCCTACAGTAAATACAAGACGCCAAGGAATACAAATGGTCACTCACATACGAGGAATTAATTATAGGGTGTGCAGGAACAGGTCAATAATTCTTATTATTTATTTCCCCAGAAGGTCAGGTCAAAGTTATATTAATTTCATGTTCAGAGGTCCTTTCATTCAAGAAGCTCAAAACCATCTTATAAGCGCTATTAATTTTCACAAATAATGTGTGTGAATACTACGCATTACCACTTACAGATAAACTGCTTAAGGGCTAAGTTGCAGTAGCCAAGAAAGCAAGTAAGGACAAGGCACTGCACCATGTAAGAATGCCTGGGATGTTACTTTAAATCAGACACCCTTCTCTAGCATGTTCCCATCTGCAATGGTTAAGGTTGTGTATCAGCTTGGCTGGGCCATGATTCTCAGTGGTTTGGCAGTTATGTAACAATGTAATATGTCAGTGACATAATGATATCGTTATCCTCCATGTTGTGATATAATGTAATCACCTCCATGATATGATCTGATATGATCAGATAATCAGTTATAAGGCAAGTTTCCGGTGGGGGGTGGGGAGGGCCTCATATCTAATATATACAGATGATCTGGTAACACTCAGTGGCTTTTGCTCGCTCTGGATCCTCCTACATCTGGCTCATCATCATCTGACCTCCACATCTTGGGTCTTGAGCCAGCAGCCTGCTGTCTGACCAGCTGATCTTGGGTTCGCCAGCCCCTGCAGCTACGTGAGTCAGGAGAAGCTTTCAGCCAAATGCTTTTGACCCAAGGACTTGGGGCTTGCCAGCCTGTATAACTGTGTGAGCCATTTCCTTGAGATAAATCTCTCTGTGTACGTATATACATTTATACATATATATACACACACACGATTCACTGGTTTAGCTTCTCTAGAGAACCATCGACCTGTGCATTTCCCCCATAAAGCAGTACTATTGACTCATAGACCTCAGAGGGTGGCGATGACCTGTATGGAACTGCTACATTATGCAGAGGAAGAAAAAGAGGTTCGGAGAAGTAGTGCCCATGTCATGAGGCTAAGCCCAGCGCCAGGTCCCCAGGCTTGGAGGTGATGCTCACTTCCTGCAGCCTCCTTTTCCTCCCCTGCACAAGTACCGCAGACCTTGAATGCTAAGCTCAGCCACGTGTTTAGTGATTTTTTCCATAGCAGCTTGCTTTCAATCATGCTGCCCATTTTCTATTTCAAATTAATAACTAACAGGCATTATAGCGTACATATGAATACACCTATGTAAACTTTTACACTAGGATCTCTGATGTTAAAAAAATAAAACTTTTTTTTTTCCATTACGGGAGATGCCATGCTAAACTAAAGTTGATTCCAGAAATCATATTCTTCTTAAATTAAGTGGATGGGATGGATATATGTAGACACTGCCGATTTACCCTGGGTCTTAAGTGTGATTTGCTCATTTTCTGCTCATTTTGCTTTATTCTCTTTGCATTCGTTTCTTTCTTTACAAATAAATCTTTCTTTTCCCTAAATATAAATTCTGGTAAAAGCAAATACTTTGTAATTGTTCACCATGAAGGAATTTTAGGCTATTCTTATTAGTCATTTCTCAATCTCAAAGACTTTTATCTTTATACCTCTACCTCCTTTGTATCCTCAAAATCTCTATATTTAGCAGAGTTTTCAAAATTTTTTTATGTTAGCAGTTTTTCATCTTTGATTTCTTGTTCTCTAAATAGGAGCCACTTAATTTATAGTATAACACATCCTGGAAATACCCAAATCAACTGTAGATACTCAAACAACATATGTCAGAAGCTCTCAACCACAACTATCTAAAAATGATAATAAAATCCCTAATTATATCAGGTAATCATTTGGGTATTTACTACATTTTGCCTTTTATTTATTTATTTAATGAAAGGAAAACAGAAAAATGGAAGTCGTAGTACTAATGATATGGTAAGAAGAAATAAATTATCTCTGACTCAATACAGCTAAGACAAAGATTGAAATCATTCATTGCCAAAAGAGGTGAATATTTAGTTTCATTTGGATGTTCACCGAACATAAGCTGATCTTCGATGTACTCCACTGTGAAGGAGACCCCCCCCAAAAAAATTTAAAGCCATGTAAGAAACACTGAAGTCCACAAATGCTGAACAAACAAGCAGTACTGTACAGACCACGCTGTCAACACTGAGCTCGCAGGCTGCGCCGCCACACCACAGCTCAAGATGTGCATCAAAGTCTGAATTCATTGTACAAAGAAAGGCGATTGTAGAAGTCAATGTATTCTCTAGGAAAATGTGGTCTGTACCAGCCAGTGGCAATACTTTATTTTTAAAAAGGAAAAAAGTATTAAGCTTACCTCAAAAAAAAAACAAAAATCGCTTGCTAAGATTTATATAAATGGCATCATAGTAGAAGCGAGAGGCAGAGGAACTAGTCTGGAGAGAAAAGGTAAAATGATTCTGGCCATTAAATCTTCTTGTTCCCTTCAGATATTCCATTTTTTGGACCCAGGATTTTGAGATTTACTTGGGCTGGCCTAAGATGTACCGCTTAGTGCCGCAAATCTAGTCAGGAAAAACAAGGAGTTACTGCATAAAGCTAGGGGAAGCCAGGGCTGAATTAGTGTTCTAGACTCAGAGAGTATAGCATTAGAGGCTTTGGTGCCCTGGAAAAATAAGGTTTCAGATGTATGGGTTACCAGTGGATGATCAAACTGAGGATGAGCACAGAGCTGCTGCCACTGCTATTCTGCAAATTCTCCTAACAAACTTCTGACTTGACATCAATTCCAGGTTTGAGCGCTATAAAACAGTCACACTAAAACACCAACCCTGAGGATTTACAAAAGCACGGACTTACTTATAGCTTCGAAAGTGAATCTTCCCATTCAGTGCAGTGAAGTGCAGAACATACTCTAAACCAGCCAGGCGGATATTTGACACTGTGGGGCCTCTGAAGAAATCTAAAAGCAGACATTAAGTTGTTTTAAAAAAGGAAGACCAAAACACTTTTAAAATTGGGTTACAAAGTGCTACATTTAGTGCTCAGTTTTATTCTAATACTCACCTAGAACTTACCTAGGACAGGCAGCATAAAAAATGATCCCTGAAAAATGTTGGAAGCCCACCTCACCCCCACCTCTACCACTGAATCTCATGACTTTCTTTCCGTGTTTAGTTCAATGAGCCAAACGATTTTTCAGTTTTGAAGTTCTTCTCCCTCTAAGTCAATGCTGCCACAGGAGCACATCATATAATCATATTCACAGAAAATTTCTATAAAAAATGACTGTTCAAACTTCAGCTATTAAAATAAATGCTAATAACCAAACTAGCCTTTGTTTTATGGGGGAGGCCAATAAAATTCTAACAAGAAATCTCAACTATGTGAGCAAAGTACAACAGACTTTATAAAGTGTTAAAACCGGAAAAAAAACCTTACAGATCAGTGAAAAGGGTGTTTAACTGCCATATGGCAATCATACCACTCATTGGTGACACCAATGAATGATTTCAGATGACACATGGACGAATATAATTTATTATGTATGTGTTTATTTTATCGTGTACTATTTTCCATTTAGGGAAGGGACATAAAGTTTCCTTTTAAAAAGAGGAGAGTCAATTTAGAGAAAAATCTCCAGTGAACAATAGTATACGGATACAATGTGGACTTGGCTATCATGAAAGTGGTACATGAATGAAAGAAATCTGGAAAAGAGAAATCAAGACTGACCCCCTCGTTTTACAGTTGAGAAAACTGAACCCTAAAGAAGCTAAATGGAAACACATGAATAACATTTAGCTAAGATTATCACTAAAAGTACATCCAACTTAATTACTTAAGAAGGGCTGCCCCAAAGCAGACGATGTGAGGAATAGGAAATCCCATTCTTATCCCAATCTGTACCTCCCAGAGCTTTCCTTTCCTCTTTCTCATTAGCCCATACTCCCTGACCCAAAACAAAACAAAAATCCTGATGCTGTGGAGTCGATTCTGACTCATAGTGACCCCATGTGTATGGCTACATACATCCTTTGTTGTTTGCTTTTCCTTTTTTTATTTTTTAGTTTTATTGTGGTAAGATGCATATAATAAAACACTTGCCATTTTAACCATTTTTAAATGTACAATTCCATTATGTTAATTATATTCAGCATACTGTGCAATCATGAGTATCCATTTCCAAATGTTTTTCATTACTGCAAACACAAACTTAGGGATCTGTCAAGCCATAACTCCCCATTCCCCACCCCCGCAAGTCCCTGGTAACCACTAACAAACTTTTGTTTCTATGCATTTGCCTATTCTAGATATTTCCTATAAATGAGATCATATAATATTTGTCCTTTTGTGACTGACTCATATCACTCAGCATAATGTCTTTAAGGTTCACCCATGTCATCACATATGTAAGAACCTCAATTTTCTTTATGGCTGAATAATACTCCATCATATGTATATACAACATTTTGTCCATCTGTTTACCTCTTGATGGACACCTGGGTTGTTTCTACCTTTTGGCTATTGTGAATAATGATGCAATGATCACGTATCTGTCTGGTGTACACGTATGTGTCTCTGCTTTCAGTTTTTTGGGGTATGCCTAGGAGTAGAATTGTTGGGCCGTATGTAATTCTATATTTAACTTTTAGAGGACGTGCCAAACTATTTTCCACAGCTGTTTTTCCTATCTCATGGCTAATGAAAGAAAATCACAACTAAAAGAAAATCACCAAGAACTACTTTAGGTGAAGGGAAAGACAACACACAATACAGGCGAGGTCAGCACAACTAGACTAAACCAAAAGCAAAGCAGTTTCCTGGATAAACCAAACACTTCAAAGCCCAGAGTAGCAGGGGCGGGGGTCTGGGGACCCTGGTTTCAGGGGACATCTAAGTCAATTGGCATCATAAAATCTATTAAGAAAACACTCTGTATCCCACTTTTGTGAGTGGCGTCTGGGGTCTTAAATGCTAGTAAGTGGCCATCTAAGATGCATCAATGGGTCTCAACCCACATGGAGCAAAAGGAGAATGAAGAACACCAACGACACAAGGTAATTATGAGCCCAAGAGACAGAAAGGGCCACATAAATCAGAGACTACATCAGCCTGAGACCAGAAGAACTAGATGGTGCCTGGCTACAACCGATGACTGCCCTGGCAGGGAACACAACAGAGAATCCCTGATGGAGCAGAAATGCAGTGGAGTGCAGACCTCAAATTCTCGTAAAAAAACCAGACTTAATGGTCTGACTCAGACTAGAAGGACTCTGGAGGTCATGGTCCCCAGACCTTTCGTTAGCCCAAGACTGGAGCCATTTCCAAAGCCAGCTCTTCAGACAGGGAATGGACTGGACAATGGGATAGAAAATGACACCAGTGAGGAGTAAGCTTCTTGGCTCAGGCAGACACAGGAGACTATGTGGGCAGCTCCTGTCTGGAGGGAAAGTGAGAAGGCAGAGGGAGACAGAAGCTGGCTGAATGCACACAGGAAATACAGGGTGGAGAGAAAGAAATGTGCTGTCTCATTAGGACGAGAGCAACATAGCAAGGTGTATATAAGTTTTTGTATGAACGACTGACTTGATTTGTAAAGCACAATAAAAAAAAAAAATCACATTAGTGTGTGTATGAAATAAATACAGTGTGGGTGCACATGTATATTTACCCTTCCTACTCCCCCAAAATAAAATCCCCTCAGGGACATATTTACAAAACAACTTGGTACCTTTTCAAGGTATTTTGATCTAAATATCATAATTAATGAAGAGCTTTCCAATAATTTGCCAAAACCCAGCTTTCTTTCAGCAGTCCAGTTGATAAAGTCCTACTCATTGCTGTGGTAGCATTATTGGACTCAGAGAAGTTCTGGGGAACAAGACGTGTATTCTGGTCTGCTCTGAAACCACTTTTATAACGCAAAATTTTCCACGCATATGTGCTTTTCCCATTAACTTTTAAGAATGAAATGAAGGGAGAAAGTTTTAAGAAAATAAGCATATGGAAAAGTACTCTTTACCAGATGAAATTTTCAAAGACAATGATTATAAAAGAACTTTTCCACCTATACCCAACAGTACTAAACAGTCATTCTGTTATGCCAACACTTTCCCTTAACTACCAAATTGAAATTTCAATACAGTTCACAAAGTATCAAGATAACACAAACGTATGCAGTGAAAAGGGTTTGGGGAATAGGGAACAGCCAGCCTAACGGGCATAAATGGCAGAACTTAGCAGCCCAAAATCAAGTATGGCTAATAGCAAGATACTTTCTGAGGTTAGAAAGAACAGAGTATTGCTTACACATAAAGACTGTTGGCAAGGATTCATTCACTTAACAAATGTGTACTACAGCACCTATTACGAGGTATTTTTGTTAAGGGCCACTATGCCAACTTTTTTTTTTTTACATGTTGCTGTAAAATAAAATTGGCACGGAGCACTTATGAACGTAATTATGAAGGGAAAGGGAGGGGCTGGCAAACAAGCATAGAAGGTGAGCATTATGTGCTTTAAAATATAATAAACAAAAAAAGTGTATTAAAGATTAAAGGTTAAGAGAACAGTGTGTAAAGCACAGGAATAGGTACCTTATTTTGTAGATCTGACTTTGAAAATATATTATTATTTTACACTATTATATAACAAAATTAAGTTTAATAAGCAATCCCCTCCCACCAAAAATCCCATTTATACTAGCATCAAAACACAAACAACACTTAGGAATAAATCTGACAGAAAACGTGTTACAGAACACTGCTGAGGGAAACTTTAAAAGACCCACATAAATGAACAGAAACACTATGTCCATGAATTAGAAGACTCAATTTTATCAAAGAATACAATTCTCCCCAAATTGATGCACAGATTGAATACAATCAGAACAAAAATTCTGGCAGGCTTTTTTTTTTTTTTTTAGGGTTTTAGGACAAGCTGGTGGAATCTTTTTTTTTTTTTTTTTTAACTTTTATTGAGCTTCAAGTGAACGTTTACAAATCAAGTCAGTCACATATAAGTTTATATACATCTTACTCCATACTCCTACTTGCTCTCCCCCTAATGAGTCAGCCCTTCCAGTCTCTCCTTTCGTGACAATTTTGCCAGCTTCCAATTCTCTCTATCCTCCCATCCCCCCTCCAGACAGGAGATGCCAACACAGTCTCAAGTGTGCACCTGATATAATTAGCTCACTCTTCATCAGCATCTCTCTCCTACCCACTGTCCAGTCCCTTTCATGTCTGATGGGTTGTCTTCGGGGATGGTTCCTGTCCTGTGCCAACGGAAGGTTTGGGGACCATGACCGCCGGGATTCCTCTAGTCTCAGTCAGACCATTAAGTCTGGTCTTTTTATGAGAATTTGGGGTCTGCATCCCACTGGTCTCCTGCTCCCTCAGGGGTTCTCTATTGTGCTCCCTGTCAGGGCAGTCATCGATTGTGGCCGGGCACCAACTAGCTCTTCTGGTCTCAGGATGATGTAGGTCTCTGGTTCATGTGGCCCTTTCTGTCTTCTGGGCTCTTAGTTGTCGTGTAACCTTGGTGTTCTTCATTCTCCTTTGATCCAGGTGGGTTGAGACCAATTGATGCATCTTTGATGGCCACGTGTTAGCATTTAAGACCCCAGACGCCACATTTCAAAGTGGGATGCAGAATGTTTTCATAATTGAATTTTTTTGCCAATTCACTTAGAAGTCCCCTTAAACCATGGTTCCCAAACCCCCGCCCTTGCTCCGCTGACCTTTGAAGCATTCATTTTATCCCGGAAACTTCCTTGCTTTTGGTCCAGTCCAATTGTGCTGACCTTCCATGTATTGAGTGTTGTCCTTCCCTTCACCTAAAGCAGTTCTTATCTACTAATCAGTAAAAAACCCTCTCCGTCCCTCCCCCCCTCGTAACCACAAAAGTATGTGTTCTTCTCAGTTTATACTATTTCTCAAGATCTTATAATAGTGGTCTTACACAATATTTGTCCTTTTGCCTCTGACTGATTTCGCTCAGCATAATGCCTTCCAGGTTCCTCCATGTTATGAAATGTTTCACAGATTCGTCACTGTTCTTTATCGATGTGCAGTATTCCATTGTGTGAATATACCACAATTTATTTACCCATTCATCCGTTGATGGACACCCTGGTTGCTTCCAGCTTTTTGCTATCGTAAACAGAGCTGCAAGAAACATGGGTGTACATATATCTGTTTGTGTGAAGGCTCTTGTTTCTCTAGGGTATATTCCGAGGAGTGGGATTTCTGGGTTGTATGGTAGTTCTATTTCTAACTGTTTAAGATAACGCCAGATAGATTTCCAAAGTGGTTGTACCATTTTACATTCCCACCAGCAGTGTATAAGAGTTCAAATCTCTCTACAGCCTCTCCAACATTTATTATTTTGTGTTTTTTGGATTAATGCCAGCCTTGTTGGTGTGAGATGGAATCTCATCGTAGTTTTAATTTGCATTTCTCTAATGGCTAATGATTGAGAGCATTTTCTCATGTATCTGTTAGCTGCCTGAATATCTTCTTTAGTGAAGTGTGTGTTCATATTCTTTGCCCACTTCTTGATTGGGTTGTTTGTCTTTTTGTGGTTGAGTTTTGACAGAATCATATAGATTTTAGAGATCAGGCGCTGGTTGGAGATGTCATAGCTGAAAATTCTTTCCCAGTCTGTAGGTGGTCTTTTTACTCTTTTGGTGAAGTCTTTAGATGAGCATAGGTGTTTGATTTTTAGGAGCTCCCAGTTATCTGGTTTCTCTTCGTCATTTTTGGTAATGTTCTGTATTCTGTTTATGCCTTGTATTAGGGCTCCTAAGGTTGTCCCTATTTTTTCTTCCATGATCTTTATCGTTTTAGTCTTTATGTTTAGGTCTTTGATCCACTTGGAGTTAGTTTTTGTGCTTGGTGTGAGGTATAGGTCCTGTTCCATTTTTTTGCAAATGGATATCCAGTTATGCCAGCACCATTTGTTAAAAAGACTATCTTTTCCCCAATTAACTGACACTGGGCCTTTGTCAAATATCAGGTGCTCATATGTGGATGGATTTATATCTGGGTTCTCAATTCTGTTCCACTGGTCTATGTGCCTGTTGTTGTACCAATACCAGGCTGTTTTGACTACTGTGGCTCTATAATAGGTTCTGAAATCAGGTAGAGTGAGGCCTCCCACTTTCTTCTTCTTTTTCAGTAATTTGGCAGACTTTTTTGATAGAAATTGACAAGCTAATTTCAAAATGTATAAGGAAATGCAAAGGACCGAAAAAGAATAGTTTTTAAAGAACAAAGCTTTAAGACTTACTCCATCTGACTTCAACCCTTACTATAAAGCTACAGTAATCAGGATAGTTTGGTATAAGTGAAGAGAGATGTAGATCAGTGCAACACATTAGGGAATTCAGAAACAGACCCACACTTAAATGGTCAACTGATTTTCAACAAAGGTGCCACTGCAAGTCAATGAGGGAAAGGAAAATCATTCTAGCAAATGGTGCCAGAACAACTGGATATCCATATGGGGAAAAATGAACATGGACCTTTACCTCATACCATATACAAAAATTGATTCTAAATGCATCATAAGCCTAAATCAAATGTCAAACCTAAAAGTAAAAAAAATTCTAGAAGGAAATACAAGAGAAAAATAACTGCAACCTTGGGATAAGCAAAGGTTTCTTAGACAAAACACAATAAGCACATACCTATTAGAGAAAAAAAATGGATAAAACTGACTTCGTTCATAATTTTAAAAATTAAAACCTTCTGTTGTTGAAAAATACCATTAAAACAAAAAAGCAAGCCAAACTGGGAGAAAATATTCACAGAATGTATGTATCAGACAGAGACAAAGGACCTTTAATATAAACATATACATATAATAAGACAATCCAATAAAAAAGAAGGAAAGATTTCAAAAGACACTCCACGAAAGATATATTAACGGCCAAGAGCACATGAGAAGATGCTCAACAGCACCGATCACCAGAAAATACAAAACTAAAACTACACGATATCACTATACATCCATTAGAATGGCTAAAATTAAAAAGAATGGTATACCAAGTATTAACAAGGATATGGGGCAAATGAAACTCTCATACACTGCTGGTGTAATGTGAAATGGTATGGTATACTTTGGAAAATACTTTGGCAGTTTTCTTAAAAAGGTAAACATCCACTATCCAAATGACCCAACCATAAATGAAATACCCAAAGTAAGTTAAAATGTATGTCCTCACAAAGACTTGTACACAAATCTTCATAGAAGCTTTATTCGTAACAGCAAAAAGCTGGAATCGACCTAAATGTCCAAACACAGATGAATGAATAAACAAATTGTGGGATTATCTATTCAATGGGATATTGCTTGGCACTTTAAAGGGATAAACTATTGATATGTGCAATGACATGGATGAATCTCCAAGTATTTACACTGAACGAAAGAAGTGAAATCCAAAAAGTACTTACTGTATGATTATACTTATCTAAAACTCTAGAAAATGCAGACAATTCTATGGTGATACAAAACAGATCAAGGTTTGCCTGGGATAGTGAAAAAAAGATGGATCGTAAAAGGGTGTCATGGATTGAATTATGTCCCCCGCCAAAATGTATTAACCTGGTTAGGCCACGATTTCCAGTATTCTGCAGTTGTCCTCCATTTTGTGATTGTAATGTTATGTTAAAGAGGACTAGGGTGGGATTGTAACACCCTTACCAGGCCACATCCCTGATCCAATGTAAAGGGAGTTTCCCTGGGGTGTAGCCTGTACCACCTTTTATCTCTCAAGAGATAATAGGTAACGGAAGAAAACAGAGAGTTAGTTGGGGACCTCACACCACCAAGAAAGCAGTGCTGGTGGGAGCAGAGCTTGTCGAACGCTGGGGTCCCTGCACGGGGAAACTCCTAGTTTGGGGGAAGACTGAAAGAGAGAGAAAGCCTTCCCCTGGAGCTGACACCCTGAATTTGGACTTTTAGCCTACTTTACTGTGAAGAAATAAACTTCTCTTTGTTAAAACCATCCACTGGGGTATTTCTGTTATAGCAGCACTAGATGGCTAAGACAAAGGGGCACAGGGAAACTTCTGGGGGTGATGGAAAAGTTCTTTATCTTGATTACAGTGGTGTTTTCACAGGTGTCTACATATGTCAGAATCCATCAAATTTTAAAACTTTAAAAATGTGTACTGATTAAGGAAATTATACAATAAATAAGGAAGACTGAAGAAGAACTGATTCATATGAATTATGGTACTGGTGAAGAATATTCAATATACCATGGGCTGCCAGAAGAATGAACAAATCTGTCTTGGAAGAAGTACAGCCAGAATACTCCCTAGAAGCAAAGATGGCGAGATTTCATGTCATCTGCTTTGGACATGGTATCAAGAAGGACCAGTCCCTCGAGAAGGACATCGTGCTTGGTAAGGTAGAGGGTCATCAAAAAAGAGGAAGACCCTCAATGAGATGAACTGACACAGTGGCTGCAACAATGGGCTCGAACACAGCAACAATTGTGAAGACGGCACAGGACCGGGCAGTGTTTTGTTCTGTTGTACACAGAATTGCTATGAGTTGGAACCGACTCGTTTGATTTCTTGACTACTGCTTTGACAGGTAAAATGAAATCCTTGACAACTTCAATCATTTCTCCATTTATCATGACGTTGCTTATCCATCCAGTTGTGAGGGTTTTTGTTTTATGTTGAGGTGTAATCCATACTGAAGGCTGCAGTCTTTGATTTTCTTCAGTAAGTGCTTCAAGTCCTCTTCACTTTCAGCAAGCAAGGTTGTGTCATCTGCATAGCTCAGGTTGTTAAAGAGTCTTCCTTCAATCCTGATGCCCTGTTCTTCTTCATAGAGTCCAGTTTCTCAGATTATGTGCTCAGCATACAGACTGAATAAGTATGCTGAAAGGATACAACACTGACGGAAACCTTTCTTGATTTTTTTTTCACTTAAGATTTTTAAATTTTACTTTAAATGGGTTATACATTTACATGCTTCAAAATTCAAATGGTACAATGAGTTGTTGTTGTTGTTAGGTGCCATCAAGTCAATTTCAACTCACAGAGACCTCATGTGACAGAGCAGAACCAGCCCACAGGGTTTCCTTGGCTGCAAACTTTATGGGAGCTGATGGCCAGGTCTTTCTCCTGCAGAGCTGCTGGATGGGTTCGAACAGCCGGTATAATAGGTAAAAAAAACCAAACCTATTGCTGTTGAGTTGATTCTGACTCACAGCAAACCTACAGGACAGAGCAGAACTGCCCCATAGAATTTCCAAGGCTGTAATCTCTACAGTAAATCTCTACAGAAGCCAACTACCACATCCTTCTCCCATGGAGCCACTGATGGTTTTGAACTGCCAACCTTTCAGTTAGCAGTCGATCACCTTAACTATGGTGCCACCAGGACTCCTTTAACAATGGGTGTATAGTAATAATTCTCCCTCCCAACTCAGCCTATCAAGATCCCTACTTGGAGGCAACCAATATTTCTAGTTTCTTATTAGTCTAGTCACATCAAAGATTCGCATGTGTTTTCCTTATTTCACTCAGCAATTTATCTTTCTTGATTTTAAACCACACAGTATCAACAAATTCTGTTAAAATGACTGCCTCCTGGTCTATCTATAGGTTCCACATGAACACAAGTATTATGAAATTCCTATTCTTTGCAATGTTATCCATAATTTGTTATGATCCACACAGTCAAATGCCTTTGCACAGTCAACAAAACACAGGTAAACATCTTGCTGGTATTCTCTGCTTTCAGCCAAGATCCATCTGACATCAGCAATATCCCTCTATGTCCTCTTCTTAATCCAGTAAGAATTTCTGGCAGTTCCCTGTGGATGTACTGCTGCAACTGTTTTCTAATTATCTTCAGCAAAATTCTACTTGCGTGTGATATTAATATCGTTTAATGATTTTCACATTCTGTTGGATCTCCTTTGGAATGGGCACAAATATGAATCTCTTCCAGTTGGCTGGCCAGGTAGCTATCTTCCAAATTTCTTGGCATAGATGAGTGAGTACTTCCAGCGCTGCATCATGTTTGCTGAAACATCTCAACTGATATTCCGTCATTCCTGGAGTCCTGTTTTTCGCCAATGCTTTCAGTGCAGCTTGGACTTTTTCCTTCAGTACCATCAGTTCCTGATCACATACTGCCTCTTGAAATAGTTGAACGAACGACCAATTCTTTTTGATACAGTAACTCTGTGTACTCCTTCCATCTTCTTTTGATGCTTCCTGCACTGTTCAATATTTTGCCCACAGAATCCTTCAAAATTGCAACTCGAGGCTTGAATTTTTTCTTCAGTTCTTTCAACCTGAGAAATGCCGAGCGTGTTCTTCCATTCTGGTTTTCTAACTCTTAGTTTTATTATAATACTTTATCTTCTCAAGCCGCCCTTTGAAATCTTCTGTTCAGCTTTTTTACATCACTATTTCTTCTATTTGCTTTAGCTACTCTACTTTGAAGAGGAAGTTTCAGAGTATTTATACTGTATGTACGGTACAGTATAAAGCAAACACACAATTATGTTGGAGTCACTGAGAATTTGGACTTTTGTCATCAAAAAAAAAGAAAAGGTACAGATGTAAAGTCAATGAGGTTAAGTAAATACTCCTTTGTCCTAAATGTGAACTGGAAGTATCAGTATAAACTCAGGATGTATTTTATCTCAACAAACAAACATATTTGATAACTGTGCCCACCGGAAAAGCCTAGAAACAATGGCCAACTCAGAAGCAATGGGCATTTTAGTGTCTGTATTCAGATTACAGTTTCTTAAATAATTTCTCACTTTAAAACAAACCTAGGGCTCCTTGGAAAAATAGCTGATTCTGGGACTGGGGCCAGGAAGGTACAAGATGAGTCTGAATAATCAGAACAGTGGTGGCTGAAATATGTCTAAAATTAAAACAGCCAAAAAGGCTGACCCTAAAATGGGCAGGAATGATGGCCTGCTTAAAAAGAGAGACATTATGAAGATAAAGATAAGGGTAAACTAAGTAACAGGTTAAGCAGAGGAAAGCCGGTGGGAGAGGTAGAAGATAAATCAGCTGTGGTCAGAGAAAGCAAGCCTGTTTGGACAATCTTTTAATGAATCAATTCTAAGCAAAGAGAAGATGTCAAGGGCAGCTGTGTCCATGAGCAGATACAGTGGAAGAGGGCCCAAGAGGTTGCCTGGGGTGTTGACAGGTCTCTTAACCTCAGGTTATAGCAAATACAGCAGCACACCTGACTAGAGAATCTACTTTGTATATGGCTGGCTTTCCTAACACAGCCAAGAAACCATGAATATGATAGTCTAGGAACTGAGAGCATGCAGAATTGGGAAGGGTATCGAAGTCGGTAAAATCCCGTGGTTCATCACTCTACTATTCACCCCATGGTTCTGAACCCTGCTTCATTTCAGCACGCAAACAAGAGTCCCCCCTAAGGGATGAAATGAATATAACCATAGTCTCCAACAGATCAAGATGTAGTTTTCTGAGAACTGTAGCCTTTCCTTACAAACAGATCCCTAGTAAATCTTGAGATTCGGTATACTGTGTGGGAATATCTTTAAGAGGTTTTTTTTTTTTTTTAAAAGCCCCTCAGAAACACGAGAATCCCTAATTCATTTTTGAGCACACTGATATTTTGGAAAATATGTTCTTCTTAGCTCTGCCCAAAGATACAACTGCTTCGTTGATCCTTTCCCTTATTTAAAAAAAAAAATGTTAAAGCAGCAGATTCCTCCTAACATGTCCAAAGTATGTGAGACGTAGCCTTGACATCCTTGTTTCTAAGGAGGATTACGGTTGTACTTTTTCCAAGGCAAGTTTGTTTGTTCTTTTGGCAGCCCATGGTATATTCAGTATTCTTCTCCAATACTACAATTCAAAAGCATCAATTCTTCTTCCATCTTCCTTATTTCATTGTCTAGCTTTCACATGCATGAGAGGCGACTGAAAATGCCATGGCTTGAATCAGGCATACCTTAGTCTTCAAGGTAACATCTTTGCTTTTCAATGCTTTAAAGGGATTTTTTGCAGCAGATTTGCCCAATGCAACGCATCTTTTGATTTCTTGACTGCTGCTTCCGTGTGTATTGATTGTGGGTCTAAGTAAAATGAAATTCTTGACAACCTCAATCTTTTCTTCATTTATCATGTTGTTTACTGGTCCAGTTGTGATGATTTTTGTTTTATGTTGAGGTATAATTCATACTGAAGGCTGTGGTCTTTGATCTTCATCAGTAAGTGCTTCAAGTTCACTTTCAGCAAGCAATGTTGTGTCATCTGCATAACGAAGGTTGTTAATGAGTCTTCCTCCAATCCTGATACCCCTTTCTTCTTCATATAGTCCAGTTTCTCAGATTATTTGCTCAGCATACAGGCTAAATAGGTATGGTGAAGGATACAACCCTGACATATACTTTTCCTGACTTTAAACCACATAGTAGCCCCAGGTTCTGTTTGAATGACTGCCCCTTGATCTATGCACAGATTCCACATGAGCACAATTAAGTGTTCTAGAATTCCCAATCTTCATATCATCAAACCCCATAATTTGTTACGATACACACAGTCAAATGCCTTTGCATAGTCAATAAAACACAGGTAAACGTCTTTCTGGTATTCTCTACTTTCAGCCAGGATCCACCTGACATCAGAAATGATATCTCTGGTCCTGTATTTTCTTCTGAATCCAGCTTGAATTTCTGGCAGTTCCCTGTCGATATACTCCTGCAGTCACTTCTGAATGATCTTCAGCAAAATTTTACTTGCATATTAATGATACTGTTCGGTAATTTCCACATTCAGTGGGATCACCTTTCTTGGGGATAGGCATAAAATATAGATCCCTTTCAGTTGGCTGACCAGGTAGCTCTTTCAAATTTCTTGGCATAGACGAGTGGGTACTTTCAGCACTGCATCCGTTTGTTTAAACATCTCAATTGGTATTCTGTCAGTTCCTGGAGTCTTGTTTTTCACCAACGCCTTCAGTACAGTTGGGACTTCTTCCTTCATTATCATTGGATCCTGCTCATATGGTACCTCCTGGAGTGGCCGAACATCGACCAATTCTTTTTGATATAGTGACTCTGTATATTCCTTCCATCTTCTTTCAATGCTTACTGAGTCTTCTGATATCTTCCCCATAGAATCCTTCAATATTGTAACTCAAAGCTTGAATTTTTTCTTCAGTTCTTTCAGCTTGAGAAATGTAGAGTATGTTCTTCCCTTTCAGTTTTCCACCTCCAGGTCTTTGCACATGTTGTTATAATACTTTATTTTTTCTTCTCAAGCAGCCCTTTAAAATCTTTTGTTCAACTCTTCTAAACAAAAAAAACCAAACCCAGTGCCAATGAGTCAATTCCGACTCATAGCGATCCTATAGGACAGAGTAGAACTGCCCCATAGAGTTTCCAAGGAGCACCTGGTGGATTTGAACTGCCGACCCTTTGGTTAGCAGCCGTTTACACTTTTACCACTGTGCCACCAGGGTTTCCCAACTCTTCTACTTCATCATTTTTTCCTTTCGTTTTACCTACTTGATGTTCAAGGGCAAGTTTCAGAGTGTCTTCTGATACTCATTTTGGGCTTTTCTTTCCTTCCTGTCTTTTTAATGACCTCTTGTTTTCTTCGCGGATGATGTCCTTGATATTCCATAGCTCATCTGGTCTTCAGTCATTAGTGTTCAACAAGTCAAATTTACTCTTTAGATGGCCTCTAAATTCAGGTGGGATATACTCAAGATCATACTTTGGCTCTTGTCAACTTACTCTAATCGTCTTCAGCTTCAACTTGAATTTGCATATCAGCAATTGATGGTCTGTTCTGCAGTCGGCCAGTGGCCTTGTTCTGACTGATGATATTGAGCTTTTCCACAGTTTCTTTCTACAGATGTAGTCAATTTGATTCCTGTGTATCCCATCCAGCAAGGACCAAGTGTATAGCCGCTGTCTATGTTGGTGAAAAATGGTATTTGCAATGAAAGAAGTTGATGGTCTTCCAAAATTCTATCATGCGACCTCCAGTATTGTTTCTATTACCAAGGCCATATATTTTTCAACTACCAATCCTTCTTCTTTGTTTCCAACTTTCACATTCCAATCTCCAGTAATTATAAACGCATCCTGATTGGAAATTTGATCAACTGCAGACTGCAGACATTGGTAAAAATCTTTAATTTCTTCATGTTTGGCCTTAGTGGTTGGT
The DNA here is from genome assembly GCF_024166365.1 of Elephas maximus indicus. Classification (NCBI taxonomy): domain Eukaryota; kingdom Metazoa; phylum Chordata; class Mammalia; order Proboscidea; family Elephantidae; genus Elephas; species Elephas maximus. The sequence continues at coordinate 176,930,832 of NC_064819.1, read as the reverse complement.
GCACAAATTTGAATAATAGTTGTATTAACTGGTCTTCTTTGTAGGTGTATGGATATTATCCTATCATTGACAGCATTGTACTTCAGGATAGACCTTGAAACATTTTTTTTGAGGATGAATGCAACGCTATTTGTCTTCAGTTTGTCATTCCCACCACAGTAGACCACACGACTGTCCAATTCAAAATGGCCAATAGCAGTCCCTTTCAGCTCACTAATACCTGGAATATCAATGTTTATGCGTTCCATTTCATTTTTGACAACCTACCAATTTTCCTAGATTCATAGTTCGTATTCCATGTTCCAATTATTAATGCGTGTTTGCAGCTGTTTCTTCTCATTTTGAGTTGTGCCACATCAGCAAATGAAGGTCCCGAAAGCTTTACTCCATCCATGTCATTAAGGTCAACTCTACTTCGAGGAGGCAGCTCTTCCCCAGTTGTCTTTTGAGTGCCTTCCAACCTGGGGGGCTCATTTTCCAGCACTATATTACAACGTTCCGCTGCCATTCCTAAGGTTTTCACTGGCTAAATCTTTTCAGAAGTAGACTGCTGGGTCCTTCTTCCTAGTCTGTCTTAGTCTGGAAGGTCAGCTGAAACCTGTCCGCCATGGGTGATCCTGCTGGTATTTGAATACCGGTGGCACAGCTTCCAGCATCACCGCAACACATAAGCCCCAGCAGTCGACCAACTGACAGACACATGGGGACAACGGCAGCTAACAACAATAAAAAACACACGTTTATAATAGTGGTGGGGAATATATCTTCCTTCCCAGAACAGTCTATTGGAAAGAATGTGGAGTCTGTAGTCAGAAAAAAAAATAAGGTCACATGCTGCTGATTCCTCCATTTACTAGTTTTGGGCAAGTAAGTTAACAGTGGTCTTAATTTTTTCATCCATAAAATAATATTAACTGTGCAGTCCTTAAGGACGATTAATTTTAAAATTATCTAGCCCAATCAACAGCAGTAATTTTTTATTTCACTATTACATTAACCAAAACCAAAAACCAAACCCAGTGCCGTGGAGTCGATTCCTACTCATAGCGACCCTATAGGACAGAGTAGAACTGCCCCATAGAGTTTCCAAGGAGCGCCTGGTGGATTTAAACTGCCGACCCTTTGGTTCACAGCTATAGCACTTAACCACTACATCACCAGGGTTTCCCTAGTACATTACAAACCCGTATTTTTCAAGTGGAATAAGAATTAGGAGTGAGAAGGGCTAAAGAAAATAAAACGATAACCACTAACCTAGAAAAAATACAATGAAGAAAAAGTAACCCAGTTAGGTAGTTAAATAATGGTAGGTCTTGAAGGAGCAGTTAATAAAACTAGCCTATCACTCGACTTGCTATCATCTTTATACACAGGCAACAGTCACATAAGAAAGTAACAATAAAAATTAGGATGGACCGGATTTAAAAATAAATATCTGCTGGTTTTCTATAAAGAAAAGCAGGACCCACTAGGATTAGCCACAAATCTATGTAACATTTAAGAAATCAAAATGCAAGCAAAATTGAGAATGAGGTAAATGGATATCTGCAAGAAAATACCTAAGCTAAGAAAGTCCACTTTTCTTTCTGGCCAAGTACAAAAAAAAAGGAACTTCCTAGAAGAAAGTTCTTTGACAAAATTCTCTCTACTGATTTACTTGCTTTCATTTGAATACACCACAAAAACCAAGTATGAGTCAGTAGTTCTTACTTCATATTTATACTAAAAACTCAACTTCCCTTGGTGTCCTACAATCTCATTCCATTCTTCTTCTACCTTTCTTTTTTCTTGTTACCAGATTCCTTTTTGGTTTTCACTCCCTCCCCTCCTTACTGCATCATGTGGTCATTCCTGCCATCTAGTGGAAGCACAAAATAAGGCAACATAAGCTTTTTATAAAAGCCATTAAACAAAAACAAAAGCTCTTTGTTTTGGTTTTTTTTTCCCCCAGTTGGCATCAAGTCAATTTCAACTCATGGCGACCCCATGTGTGTCAGAGTAGAACTGCACTCCATAGGGTTTTAAATGGCTGATTTTTTAGATGTAGATTGCCAGGTCTTTCTTCTGAGGCACCTCTGGGTGGTCTCGAACCTCTGACTTTTCAGTTAAAAGCCAAGCATGTTAACCATTTGCACCACCAAGGAACTCCCTCTCTGTTATAACGAAATTGAAATGCCTGCCTCACTGACAATAGTTATATGGAAGGACTAGGGGAAAAAAGGGAAGAAATCTGAGGCAAAGAAATACAAGTTACAGGGATCTTGGTGGAAAGTGGTCTTGTTATCTTGTGGTGTAATACTAAAAGAAGGAAATTTTGGTCATTTTCTCTCATTTACATATACATAAATATATACATACATATACACTTTTTTTTTTTTAAGTTCACAGACAATATAGTTAAGGACCTACAGGCAAAGAATCTAAAAGGAAATATGTTCACCAGAGGCAAGACAGAGAGAGAAAATTTGAGGCTTTGGGTTTCAATTCTGGCTCACTACCTCTTATTTAACTTCTCTGGCTTTCCCATCTGCAAAATGGATTAATTGTACCAAACTCAAGAGGTATTGTAATGATTAAACAAACAAAAGTAATCATTATTAATAAGAGAAATAAGTCCTGATTAAAACCCTGACAATAAGACCATTAATAATCTCAATTAGGAAAAATTAAAGCGATGGGTTTGCCCACAAACCTTTTTCTGGTGGGCTCAGAATTAAAGAGAGCATGTAAACAATTTCATTTATAACTTATGCCTCAACTTTTCAAAAGTGATGCAGAGATAATTAGGAGTATATAGCAATGTGTATATAAATTTATGTATGATAAACTGACTTGATTTGTAAACTTTCACTTAAAGCACAATAGAAATTTTTTAAAAAGTGATGTAGGGCAAAGTATATAAAAATTCAGTCAGAACAATAAAAAGTATGGAATAAGCTGTAACAACGGCGTGTGGGAAGCTCAAACAAAGCAAATTATTTAAACTTGAGAAAATGCTGCTGAGCATCAGAAGGAGGATCACATGGCTGTTAGAAACGAGGTGAGGAGGAAACATAAAGGACTGTTGCTTTGCGAGTAACAGCATACTGTGAAGGCAGAAACTCTGAACCCCTATGGGGTCTGTCTTCTCTGTCAAGGAGGTATCTGAGCAGGAAAGAAGAAAAAGAATTCAATAAGAAGTTTTGTTTCTTTAAGAAAAAAAAGATACCTGGATCTTTAAGTGAGTTCAGATCTTCTGAACAAATTTTAGGAGTTGGCAAATGTGATCACAAAATATTAAATATTAGTAGCCTTTGAAAAGTCATGGACAACAAAAATGCCAGCTTTTCAACAAAAGGCAGAAAGGGTGGATTAAAAATTTAATATCAACCCCAGACAAAGGCAATAACTCTACACAGGATTTTAAGAAAGTGGCTTGTAAACACATAGGAAAGAACACAGGAATCATTAGGAACTTGCATAGTTCACTAAGAATAAGTCATCTACAAAACAACCTTAAAAAGTTGCTGTGAGAATGAAGCATGTATTAGTACATGCGTGGCATTTCTGATAACGAAGTAAAAGGAACTAAGAAAGTCACTGAGGGTTTAATGGAAATGATATCTGATCTGAAACTTGAAAAATGGTAGAACTGGATAAATAGGAATGAGAACAGAAAAGACAACAGAAGTGTGTATTTTCAATAAACCACTGTGATTGGTTGTGTCAATTTGGCTGGGCCATGATTCTCAGTGATTGGTACTTATGACGTAGTCCAGCAGTCACATGATGATGATGGGATCACTACCGTGATGAGATGTGATATAATGTGATCACCTCCATGATGGGATTTGCTCTGAGTAGCCAATCAGTTGAAAGGGAGTTTCCTTGGAAGTGTGGCCTGCATTGAATTTAAGTAGACTTTCTGGCAAGGTTTGGGGATTTTGCTTGCTCTGAATCCTGCAGCTGGCTCCTGTTCATCTGACCTCTGGATCTTGGGTCTTGAGCTAGCAGCTTACCTGTGGTCTTGCCTGCTGATCTTGGGATTCACTGGTCTTTGAGGCCTGTGAGCAAGAGTCCCGCTGTCTGACCCGATGATCTTGGGTTCACCAGCCCCAGTGGCTGCGTGAATCAGGAGAAGCCTCCAGCCTAACCCATGGACTTGGGACATTTGAGCCTCTACAACCTTGTGAGCCATTTCCTTCATATATATCTCACCATATAGATATTTATACGCTTTACTAGTTTTGCTTCTCTAGAGAATTGAGCCTAAGACAACCACTTTTCTGAAGTGGGAGATCAGGCAGACAAGTTATTATACTGGGGTTATATTGTGAAAAGTATTTATCAGACTAAGAAAATTTAATTTAATGATTCTAAGAATCATCAGAGATAGGCGCATTTTATAAAGTGTAAAAGACTATACAAATAGGTCGATATCTAAATTATCATAGGTTTAAAAAGTAACGATGATCTACGAAGTACAAGCAAACACTTCAGTTTTACCAGCATGGTTAAGTACTTTCCTGATATTGGTGGGGAAAAAAAGAAAATAATGAAAAGAAAAAGAAGAGATCAAAAAGAAAGAAAAAGCTACAGACAGGGCAAAGAAGCTGAATAGACATTTATCCAAAGAAAAAATACAAATGGTCAACAAGCACTTAAAAAAATGCGCAACATCATTAGTCATCAGGGAAATGCAAATCAAAACCACAATGAGATACCGCTTCACACCTACTAAAATGGCTATGATTAAAAGCAAAAAACAGAAAACAGGTGTCCGCAAGGATGAAGAGAAATTGGAAATCTCATCCATTGCTGGTGGGAATGCAAAATCATACAGCCACTGTGGAAGTCGGGCAGCTCCTCAAAAAGTTAAACCCAAAATTACCACATGGTCCGGCAGTTCTCCTCCTAGGCATGTACCCAACAGAATTGAAAGCAGGAACACGAACAGATACTTGTTACACCAATGTACAAATGTAACTGTCTAGCAATGTTGCAGCCCTATTCATAACAGCCAAAAGGTAGAAACAGCCTAAATGTCCATCGACATATGAAGGGAAAAACAAAATGGAATAATACTCAGCCATAAAGAGAACTGGAAGTCCTGATACCTGCTACAACAGGGATGAACCTTGAAAACATGCAAAGTGAAATAAATCAGTCACAAAAGGACAAATACTTCACGACCTGTTTATGTGAAATATCTAGAATAGGCCAAGTGTATAGGAGACAAGTTTATCAGCATTTACCAGGGGAGAGAGGGAAGGGGAAAGGAGGACTCAATGCTTAGGGAACACTAAGCGTCTGTTAAAGATAGAACAATCTGGAAACGGATACGGGTGAATAACATGATGAACATAAGTTAACATTACTCAACTGTTTATGTGAAATGGCAAGTGTTTTGCTACAAATATATTTACCACAATAAAAATAAATAAAATAAACTTAGTATCTCTTTAAAAAAAAAGTTGTACACCTAGAGTGAAGTGGCAAAGTGCCATCATGATAGCCTCAGATTGCCTACCTGAGCTACCTCGCAGATAATAAGTTAAAATACTTACCAATAAGAAGACTTTTTAGTCTCCTATAGTCTTCAGTTACATCAAAATCATCCCCAGCAAATATTAACATGGGTTTTGTTCCCTCAGGACATTTACTATTCTATGAAATGAAAAAATACAATCATATAATTATCAAATTCTAAACTGTTTATGTACTAATTTTAAAGCAGTCAATAATGAATTCAGTCCTACTTCTTAACTGTCTAAAACTATACCTGTGAATACTGATTTTAATTTTAAAATCAAGAATTGAGAATTTTAAAGCTTACAGGTTTTTATATAAAAAAAAAAAACTCCACTCCCTCACATTGCTAATTTTTTTGTGATCAAAGAATGTAAGCTGCTTTTGAGCATTAGTCTTTGCAAAGAATAAAAAAGCTGTGCTTGCTAAAATACAATAACCCAAAAAAAACCCTAATAGCCAGCATCCTAAAGTAAACAAAAACTTTAGTTTCTTTGAATTATTTGTACCATTGTACTACACAAATGTAGTTTTAAAATTAAGACTAAAATACCAGCTGGATGTTCATATGGAAAGTGATACAATTTTATCAAAGGTGCTAATCCTCACTCAGCAGGGTTGAAGTTCTCACTATAAAAAGTATTTTGTCCAGTTCTGCATTTTCTATAGCAAGAAGAATATAATAAGAAGACTTAGAAGTCACCAATATACAAGAAGGGGAAAAAATCAAATAGAAAACAATTCTTTAACCAAAGGATTAATCTATGGAGGAAGGTAAACGGTTGCTGGTCTGGGCTTTCCATTGATTCCAGTACTTCTGCTCTGACATCAATCAGGGATAATCCAAATCCAGCTAAAAAGAACAAAAACAGAACAAAAAAACAAGTATTTTCTGCCCTAGGACCAGAGGTCATCTGCTGCTTCTGTGCCCACTATGGCCTCTGTTGTTGACGTTCTCTGATTCTAAACCCTGAACTTTACCAACACTCTCAGGCAATGTGCCTAGGATCTGTCTGGTTGAGGATTTGAATGGACCTTCCAGCCCTGACTCTTCCATGCTCCATCTGTGCCTGCCTGACGCTCCTGATGCCGCCCCCAGGACTACAGGGTTATTTAAGGGTACAGTAGGTAAGACAAAATGAGGCAACACAACCACACCTTTGGCTTTCAAACCATCTTGACCACAATGCACAATAATAATGCATTGTTAAGTCATGACCCAGTGTATGTGCCATAAAAATATCATTAAACAAGTTACGCGAAACAACACTTAACATGTAGAACACTGATGTTTTCTATTCTTCCATTTCTTAAAAACACTCGTCACCCCCCCAGTTTGAAAACCCTAAGCTAAAAGAAGAGACTACAACAGATAAGCTTTAATCAAATAGTCTCAAAGGTATTAAAAATTCAGAATATGATACAGTAAGACTAAAAATACGATAATCATGCAAAGTTTTTGAACTAAATTTTTCTGAACAAAGAAAAAATTAGAAAATAATTTTTCTAAAATAATTATACAGCATACCCAAAACTTTCCAAATAAAATATCTCAGGCAGTTGCAATGTATTTTACCTTACCTAAAATAATTACCAGCTTGGCTTAAAACTTAATTATCTTGTTTAGTATGGTTTATTTCATGCAGAATAACCACGCCTACAAATTTGGTCATCTTAGAAAACATGCATGTAGAATAATTACTCAATTTCCTGGGTGAGTTCAATCACCTGTTAAAATCATGTTACTGAGCTTGCTTCAAGAGTTAACGAAGTGAAAAATGTGGAAAAGGAGGGTAGCGATGGTTGCGCAACATGATTTACATAGTTAATGTCACTGAATTGTACGTGTAAAAAATGTTGAAATGGAAAATGTTTTGTTAATGTATAGTTTTATCACAATTTTAAAAAAAAGGAGAAAACAAAATGGGTTAACAGAGGGAAAAAGAGTTAACTGAGGGAAAAGGCTCGGCAACAAAAGTGGACAAGTGAAGAAAAGTATCTGGTGAAGATACCTTAAAAATGAGGAAGCAGGAAGTAAAGATGAAATAAATATGAAGGGAAAGTGCAGCAAAACATGCAACTATGAAACAAACTAAGAAAGTAAGCCTGTAACCAAATAGTGGGGTAAAAAGTGAAAGGCTGCTGCCTAATAGTCTGCGTGTATGTGTGGATTGCCAATGTAAGCGTATTCTCACCAATTAATGACTTTTATAGACACTCCAAAGATGAAAATTCAGTATTCGATTTAAATGGTTCTTGTTAAGAATGAGACCTGACAAGAATACTGGTTTTGTGGTCCAGTTTAGAAACCGCACAGGGACTAAAGTATTTCCTTAGTTTTGGAAGTGAAATGGAAAGAGTATGTACGGGGTTGTGATGTAAGCATGGACCAGTGCTCACACCAACTAAATTGGTAACCAAGCTAGCAGTAATAGTAAAGATGAGATAGGGATACACTGCTCATTTCCAGGGATTCATTCGTGCAGGGCCCCAAAGAGGAACTGCGATGATACGGTGGCTCCACAATTCTCGAGCATCACAGTTTATATACTTTATTAAATATCTTCCAATACATTATCTTCCTTGATAAACATTTTCACATTTATTACCTCTTTCAATGTTGTTATACTATTTTACACTGGGTGCAACTGAGGACCAGGGAAGTAACTGGTCAGATCACAAGCATCACCTAAATATACAAGACAGTCATCAAACCCAAGTATTCTGCCTCTAAATCCAATCTCAGGCCATTGTTCTACCAAGTACCTGAGTAGGCTGGCGTGGATGACCAAGGGGGGACCTTTTTCCACACTCACAGTCTAAGGATATTTAGTTTAGGAGTTCTACCAAACCTGCATGCCGTGTCCCTTCTTTACGGAGAAGCTGGGAAAATAAGTGACCACATTTGCTAAGGACCCCTGGTGGAGGAGTGGTTAAGCACTCAGCTGCTAACCAAAATGTCGGCAGTTCAAACCACCAGCCACTCTGTGGGAGAAAGATGCGGCAGGCGGCTTCTGTAAAGATTTCAGCCTTGGAAACATCACAGGGCAGTTCTGATGTCTTAAAGGGTCATTATGAGTTGGAATTGACTCAACGACAATGGATTTGGTTTTACATATTTGCTACATTTCTTTCAACTATACCACAAGCCTCAAAACTCATCAACAGAACAGTTTCCATCACAAACTGCAATCTCCTTTTTCTTAAAGCCCTTGAGTCCTAATCCTGGTTACACCATTTACTATATGTGTGACTTCAGTTCACCAATGGAACTTCTCTAGGCCTCGATCTCCAAATCTATAAAATGTTGCTGGTTAGGAGCTGTCTAGTCAATTTTGAATCTTAGTGACCCTATGTACAACAGAACAAAACACTGCCCAGTCCTGTGCCACCCTCACAATAGGTGCTATGTTTAAGCCCATTGTTGCAGCCACTGTGTCAATACATCTTGTTACGGGTCATCTTCTTTTTCGCTGACTCTCTACTTTTCCAAGCATGATGTTCTTCTCCAGGGACTGGCCTCTCCTGATAACATGTTCAAGGTATGTGAGATAAGGTCTCGCCATCCTCACTTCCAAGGAACACTCTGGCTGTATTTCTCCCAAGACTGACTTGTCTATTCTTTTGAACAAACAAATATTCAATATTCTTCACCAATACCATAACTGAAAGGCGTCAATTCTTCTCTGGTCTTCCTTATTCATTGTCCAGCTTTCGCATGCATATGAGGCAACTGAAAATACCACGGCTTGGGTCAGGCACATCTTAGTCCTCAAAGTGACCTCTTTTCAACACCTTAAAGGGGTCTTTTGCTGCAGATTTGCTCAATGCAAATCTATAAAATAGGGAAAATAATTCCAGCCTTATATAGGGTGGCTGGGAGACCTAAGTGAGATAATGTTTAGACGGACTAGGTTAAGCCGGAAGCAGAGTTGTCAGGGAGCAAAAGTCCAACCTGGACCCAGGAGCAGAGTCAAGATAGGGTTCTTGTCCTCCTGAGACTATCTACTTCTTTCTATTTCATATTCCCATTCAACCAAAGAAGACAAGAAGAACCAAGTGCCCAAGGTAGAACTGAACTAACAATTTGGTGACAAGCAGCCAAAATACAATAGGATCAGCTATAGCTCCCTGGGTTTAGAAACCTCTACTGATATTTCTGAGGTTCCATAAAATAGGCGCTGTGGTAATTCAAAGGGAGAGGTTAGCATTTCAATTGTGGGCTTTGATTGTTAATAGCAATCACAGTCTTGAAACTGTGCTTTTACCTCACAGCACACCAGAATAAAAACACAAAGTTCCTCATTTAGACTACAAAACTGTATCAGTACTCTTCACCACAAGATGTCACTATTGCCTGAGAGTAACATTACAAACGGCTTTTTATTTTTATGGTATCTTACCTTAATATCTTTTAGAGAGACAAACTTCTCAATACCTAATTCAATCATATCTAGCACATGGTAATCATACATACGACCTAGAAGGAAAACACATTTTCTTTTGAGCATTTAAGTTCTCCCCGACATCTGCCTTATACATACCCACTTATCCACATGTCCAAAATGTTGATATCTGCCTTTTCTCTTTCTCGTACCCCAAAACATGCCCCTCACTCCCACGACCTTCTTAAATTTTTTAGAATAGATTCCTAGGGTCTTAGCCCTGGAAAGGATCTTAAAGATCATTTGGCACAACTCCCTTATTTTACAGAAGAGTAACTGAGGGCCTCCAGAGGGTAAAGGCTTGCCTAAGTGAGTGAGCATGCCAGGCCAAGCCTCAATACATCCAGGCCTGGCTTCTTTTTCAGTATATTTATTCAACAGATTTTATTAGGAAAGGGTTCACTTAAAATTTGTTTTTTTCTAATTCCAATACTGATTTGGGATACATATATATATCTATATGTGTGTGTATTTACCTATATGTGTGTGTATATATATATATTTCATATTAGAAAAATATCCTACAGTTTGAGGAAGAGTAATATTTATATGTTCCATTCTTTATCTAGAGGATGGTAGCTAAAAAATTTTATTCAGTGTCACAAGGAAGAAGAAAAAAAAAAAAAAGTTCAGAGCTTACTGGTTGCTCCTGAATTTTCAACACCATCAGTTAGTCTGAGTCATAGCACTGACTCTATAATTAATTTCTAAAAAATTAGAAAGTAAATGATACTTACCTATTACTAGATTATTTGGCCGCTTCTTATTATGAGAGCCAAATAGGAATAAAGAACAATCAGACTTTTTTGAGAAGAATTCCTATAAAATCAGAGCAATCCCATCAGTCAATGCATAAATATAAGGACTTTTTTTTTAAGAATGTTACCTCTGAACTACATAAAAATCCTTCAAAAAGAAAAGTGTATCAATTTTTTCCACAAGAAGTTAATGAGCACAGGATGAACTGGATAAGAACATACGGAGGAAAAGTATTTTATTTCTACCTTTACAGATCAAATTTTCTGATTTGAGGTACTTAAAGCAAAGATGTAAATTCAAGATTAAAAATATGGGAAAACTGTTAGGTGAATAAATGAAAGGAGACCGTTTGTTTTCAGCAATGCAGTTGTTTTGGCACAGCACACCAAATGTTTCATCTGCTGAACAAACTCCTTTACTCATAGGACATTACTGCTATTATCAAGTACATCTTAGCATGCATTTTAAACATACATGAATATATAGGGCACCTACATAAATCTGTCAATATGGTGATTTTGGGTGTTTATGATTAGATTCATGAGTTTACAACGCATATTAACTACTTCTCATTGCAAACTTCATCCACTCAGAAATTCTGCCCTAAAATCTCCATGTCACCCCAGCTGTGACCAGTTCCATGCTCTGAACGCAGCAGGAACTTAATAACAAATCTATGACGTTCCTTCGCATAAGAGATACTTCCTCCCTTTGTCTCTCCAAATGCCACTCTCTGAGGTGTGGGCCCCTATAGTGTGGTCATCATGCGTTCTAGCACCTAAGCAGAAGTAATCAGGCCAACAACTATCCACTTGCCCATGTCACTCCCAGCGTGGAGGACGCAGTCATGAAGTCAGAACTCAGCCTCTGCCACCTACTATGAAATCTAATTATGTTACCCTTTCAGAGAACTGGTTTTATCATCTATGTACCAGGGACAATAACTCCTCCTGCAGAAACCTGCAAGGGCCACAGGAGATGTCATATGTGAAAGTACCCTGTATACTATTTGGCACAAGTGTTCAAAAAATGTCAAGTGTCCCAATCGATGGAAGTGCTTTCTTAAAACGTGTTTTGCTGTTGCTGTTTTTTTTTAACATTCTAATGATATGACTATCACATGCCAAAGACTTCCATAAGATACCCTTCACACATATATATTACTCATCCCTGTCTGTCTTCTCCATAAAATCTGGTTTTTGTTAAAATTCTAGAGCAGCGATAAAGGGCCTTCTGTAAAAGACCAGTTAGCAAATATTTTAGGCTTTTTTTTTTTTTTAACAACTCTTCAAAAATATAAAAGCCATTCTTAGCTATCGGGCCTCACACAAACAGGGCCCACAGGCCATGTATTGCCGATTTCTGTTCTAGAGTACCAGGACACATTTCCCAAATTGTGGTGGAAAAAAAATGGGTGATAGGGGAGGGCCAGGGAGGGGAGATTGGCCACATTCCCAGTATAAGCACTGATCCCAAACCCATTTTAAGCTCTGGAGCTCTGAAGTCTATTAAAGCCAATGAAATATCTCCCATCTTTAAAGGTAGGAGAGCAAAGAGAAGGAATGTCATAATGCCAAGTGTAAGAAAAGCTGTCATATCAATTCTGGATTGAAAAAGAAGTAGAGAGTGCTACAGACTTTACAACACGACACTGCTAAGAAGCGGTCACTCCACTGAAAGCATCATGGTGCCACGAAACAAAATCAGCCCTTGATCAAGTAGTGTACGAGAGAGCTGTAATTGTGGGTTAAACTCTTTATTTTTGTTTTCATGATCCCTTCAACAAATGACTGTGGAAAATATGAGACTGAAATAAAAGCAATTTTCTTTTAAAAAAAGAATAGAATTTATTTTGCCAATATTCTTAACATATTTTAATTTTATACTTTAAATTGGTTGCCACATTAGAATAAGACGTTCGATTTTAGTCTCCTAATTATTAAAGATTCTATTTAAAAGTTCTTTCTCTTCAATTCACTAAATAAAAAGAAACAAGCAATGATGTTCCCATCAAGAGAACATAATCACACTTTTTTTTAAGAAAGTTAAATATTTTAAACCATTTACTCTCTTAAATTTTTCGAAACCTACAGTATGACACAGTCAAAGTGCATTCATCATTCACTATAAGCAATCTTTTATCTTTTGATTTCATTCACTAGCCTTTTTCTTCTAGATATGGTTGCCACAACAAAAAAAGAGTTCAATTAACTCTAGTAAAACAACTGACAATTGTTAGCAACAATTCAGGTAACAGTTCCTTGTTCTAAATATATCTGAAAAAAGAAAGGCCAGATTTTTAAAAATAAAGCTTGCTTTATTATAAAGATACAAAAAGCTTCCTTTTCACAATCCATTAATTCCTTACTCAAAACATAATCTGATTTTTTAAAAATTCTATCAAATTCTTGCAAGCAGTGACTAACACATCTACTCCTCATAGTAAAATTTAAGGCCTACAATTATAACTTCTGAAAGTGTATGTCTTTTTTTCCTCTTCATTTTAAATAAAAATTCCCTCACATAAGATGATTCTTAATTCAAAAAATCACAAATTAGGAGTATTGCATCAATTAGTCTGAAAGTTTCTTGTACTTACCAGTGACGTCTGATCCTCAAATGGCCTTGTAATATTTTTCCTAAGGGTATTTAAAAAAAGGTGACCCCAATTTTAGTAACCTTGATAAGTAAATTTGCCCGTAACAATTAAGCAATATTCAAGAAACAAAAAGAAGGCAAGCATCACTGAAGCCTAGTATTCAGGTATAATGGTGGGATATAAGGTCAAAGGGTGTAATGGTGGGATATGAGGTCAAAGATACAGACATAGACCAGATTATGTAGGGTATTGTTGGCCAAAGTAAAGAATGTAGATTATATTAACAGTAATGGAAAGCACTGGAAGATTTCAGGAAGGAGAGTGGTATCACTAGATTTAAATTTTCTTCTTAAAGGATTGCTCTACTATGTGAGAATGGACTGTAGTGAGGCACAGGGAAAGAATAACCAGTAAGGTGCTATTGCAATATTCTAGGAGAGAATTTAAAAAAATAAAAAATAAAAAAACAGTGATTAGACCAGGAACAGAAGTAGCAGAAACAGAAAAGTGGTGTACAGAAAAATGTGGAGCATGCATTCATGTAAAAGGAGGAGAAATAAAAATATGTATTTATATTTACTTAAACATGCATTAAAAAATTCTGGTAAAATATATAAAAAACTAATAATCATGGCTGCTCTGGGAAGAATATGTGTGTTTATATTTTCATTGTATAATTTCTGATTTTTAGTCATGTAAATAAAATACCTATGAAATGGCTAATCATTTTTTTTTAAAATGTAAAGAGAAACAAAATCATATAAACAACATGATCTCAATGTTCTTCAAAAGAATAAATGTACATATATAGAAAATACACTGGGAGAAATAGGTCAAAATGTACACAGTGCTTATCTATGGGTGATCATTTACTTCTGTAAGCATTACCCAAATTATCTAAAACAAATATATATGACTTTCATAATCACGGGGAAAAAGTCTTTTTAAAAAAACTATAGAAAGTAAACAAACGAGAAAAATTACAGCAATTATGACTAACAGCTGTTATGGAGTATAAATGAAGAAGGAGAAAAAAATTAAGGTACTTTGGAAAACAGTATCGTGACTAAATACAAAATACGCTAAGGCTAAAGACAAAGATCTGTACACAAATTTTGTACTCTAGTCAGTGTATTTGTTTCTTACAGGGTTATAAATTCCAAAACTATGTAATAAAATTATACAAATAAGTAAATTTATTCTATCACCTATGAAAGCAGACAATGAGAGTCAGGTTTCTTACTGTAGGAGGAAAGAAGTTACAGGCTGGAATGAAGCCTGTGATACTGGACTGAAATCAGAAATATTCATATGAATATGAATGTATGTTTTTTTAGGAAGTATCAGTAGGAACTCAGGGTTTTTTAATATATAGAAAGACAAAAACAAATACAGTCACGTGTGTATGGGTTAGCATATACAGCATATATTTCCAAGCTCTGTCTGCTCAGAAGGCCTAGTAGCAATAAGCACACTTAGCTTCCAGATCTTGGTTTCTAAACACCAGTCTCCAATATAAGGAACCAGAATTCCAATAAGAAATTATTGATTCTAGGGCTGGGTACAGTTTTCCTTCCATACAAGGTGAGCCTGGAACATCTTGTGATGCCAGAAAGTAAGAAGGGCTCAAAAAAAAGGGTCATGTTCAAAGGGCACAGGAGCCAACCTGAAAGAGCTCCTAATGGCCAAAGGCAGAACAATTCGAGCAACAAAATAATGATAGCACTGGATTATAACCCAGAAGAATATAATACCCATGAGTCCATACCGATGCATAATTAAATGATAATTAAACAAATTGGAGACAACAGAGTCCTCCTTACAGAATTCCAATTAATAAATGTAGAAGGAAAGAAGAAAAGAGATCATCATCAGAACACCATAATAATCACTGACATGCTGAAGTTAATGAGCAAAAATTTGAGAGAGAGGATATTTGCATAGTCTCAGAGTAGCTCCTCTAACATATTTGTTAATTACCCAAGAAAAAATAGTAACTTTATATTGGAAAAACCCAGTAGACATAGTTTTAAAAAAAGTTAGTGCTACCAGTAATAAGACTTAGCAACATCATGTACCCTTGGTATGATACATTGAGAGGGGCATATATATTCACTTTTGTGATAGTGCCAAAAATACATAACCTCAGTCTATTCATGAGAAAACTTAGGTTAAACCCAAATTTAAGGACATTTTACAAAGTAACTGACAAGTACACTTCAAAAGTGTCAAGATTATCAAAGACAAGGAAAGACTGAGGAACTGTCACAAATTAGAAGAGACTAAGGAGACATGACAACTAAATGCAATATGGGATCCTGGACTGGGTGCTCAAACAGAAAAAGGATCTTGGTGAAAATCTGGTTATTTAGATAACAGTATTGTACCAACGTTAATTTCTTAGTTTCGGTAATTACACTATGGCTATGCAAGGTATATAACATTAGGAGTAGTAGGTAAAGGGTATATTGAAACGTTGTACAACTTTTGTAACTTTTCCCCAAGTCTATAATTATTTTAAAATGAAAGTTAAAAAAATAAAAATTTTAAAATCTGCACATATGTTATGATTACAACCATGTATGAGCATTCAGTACAAATGAAGAAAGACTAGAAAGAAATAAATTAAAATGTCGATATTGTATGTAAGGAACTGTAGTGTTTAAAAAAGAAAAAATTCCAAGTCTTCCATAAGGTGGTTACTTTTATAATGGAACAAAATAAAGTAAAAGAAAAAAAAATGACTTACTTTTTATACAGAATGCCATAAGGTTTTTTCAGTGCATACTGTAAAACATAAATTCACAGCTTTCAAAACAAAATACATTCTAAAAAGCAGAGATAACAATAAAGCATAACAACAGTCATAACACAAGACTACCCTGGTCTCTGAATTCTATTCTGATCTCGTCTGTTTGGCTCCCTTTCGATCATTTACAATTTTTACTAAATAACTTACAACATAAGCTTAACGTTCTATTCTTAGTCTGGACTTCCTAACTAAAGGTTTCTGTGTTCTTTCAACAGTCTATCCAGTTTATAATTCCTTTTACTTCTTTAAACTCTACCTATTTCGTTTTCCCCAGGCAAACAATTTGACAGTACTATACATAATACAGATAGTCCTCGACTTATGACAAGGCTGCATTCCAATAAGTCCAGCGTAAGTCAGTTCTGATGTAAGTCAACTATGTTTTTTTTTTTTTTAGTTTTCATTATTACCGCCTTTTAGCATCAGTACCTTTATAAATCCAATCTTTATTTGTCTTTGGGGGTTGGAAACACTACATATAAACTCTGCAAGTGAACATCTGAGTAAGAAATACCAACTAATTACACATGGCGAAACTGTACATAGTATGTTATTACTAACAAGATGTATAAAAAAAAAAACTGGAAGGCTCTAAGTGTGGTTCATCATAACTTGAATGTATCATAAGTCAGGGATTACCTATATAAAGAAGAAAAAGGGCAGAAGAAAAGAGAAAAAAATAAAATTTATGACGAAAAGTTAATAAAATTGAAATCATGCCTGGACATTAAAAAAAAAACCTGAGAAACAGCCACAATGAAGACAATCAGAATACTAGCCAGAGTTTCAACACAGATCTTTAAAAAATTCCTGTTATTCAGCCCTCTTTTCACTTTTTCCTACTTCTTTCAACCCAACCACTAATAAGCACTTATTACCTGCATGGCCAATACTGCTCTATCACAGAAATAACAAAGATTTAAGGTTACTGCCTTGCACTGAGAAATAGGTGAGGGAACAACAACTAAAGATAGGGTCATTCATCAACTATCAGAGCTGGTGAACAAAGGGAATCACCAATAAAACCTACCCTTGAAGTACTAAAATTTTTTATGATTCTTGACCAAACGTTTCCTTGCCTCAGTGTCATTAATGCCTTTTCAAAGTGAAGTATTATTTACTTACAATGAAATGCTCATAGCTCAAGTGTACCATTCAGTCAGTTTTAACGAACGTATACTCTCATGTTACTCATTCAAACAAATATTTCCATCACCAAGAAAGTTCTCTCATCCCCCCTTCCCAGTCAGAGCCCTATCTACCCCACCCATCACTGATATGATTTCTTATCACCATGTTATTTTTGCCTGTTCTAGAATTTCATATAATGTACTTTTTTGTTTACACTTTTTTTTGGGGGGGGGTTGACTTTTTTCACTAACTGTTACATAAACTCACTTTTAAGGAATTCTTGCATACCTCTCTTAAAGAAATTCCTTCTTTTTATCCTTACTGCCATCAGGCCAAATTGTCTTGACCTTGCCCCACTGCAGCCTCATTTATCTCCCCTTCCTCCAATCTATTCTGAACCCTACCTGTGAATTATCAGGAAGTATTTTTCTTTTTTATCTAAGTTATCAGGAGGGACCAGTCCCTGGAGAAGGACATCATTTTTGGAAGAGTAGAAGATCAGTGAAAGAGAGGAAGATCCCCAAAGAGATGGACTGACACAGTGGCTGCAACAATGGGCTCAAGCATAACAACAATTGTGAGGATGGTGCAGGACCAGGCAATGTTTCATTCTGTTGTACACAGGGTCACTATGAGTCGGAACTGACCTGACAGCACATAATAACATCTCTACATTATTTTTCCTGAGGCTGTCTATACCCTACTCTCTCTATTAAGCACAAACTTTTCACCCACCTCTTCAAGATTCAGCAGAGTCTGTTCAATCCTGATGAGCCACACTCACTTTTGTCTCAGAACCTTGGGCCATTCAATGGCCTCCAGCCTGGAACGCTCTTCTCCTTGCTTAACCGTACTCCTTTCTAAGGCCAAATCTAAGTTTCAATTTCTTCAAGAAGCTTCCCCAAACACAATATCCACACTGATCTCTCCCTCCTCTCAATTCCTAATCTTGCCCTCACTATTTGACACCTGAATATTTTATTTCATCAGTGGGGTTCCTAGCTCATAGAAGGACAGAGGCAGTACTCTAACAACACAATGACATTCAGAAAACCTATCAAAAAAGTATAAGCATATATTAGGCATTTAATTATTTGAATTGACTATAACGTATAACAAGTATGGAGAGTTCAGTCAAATTCATTCAATTACTTCATTGATTTAACATGAAGAATCTATCTGCTGTGCTCAAGGCCTAAATATTCAACTACCTACTAGTCATCTCCACATACTATGCCTTTCATTCACTGATTAAACACTTATTGAGCACCTACTATGTGCCAGACACTGGACTAGACACAAGGCTATAGAGGTAGAAAAACTATGGCTTCTTGGAGCGTTTATCTTCATCATTTAAATTTCACGTCCTAAATGGAACAGATCACCTTTCCTTCCACCTGCTCCATTCTCTAACTGATATGATCACCCATCAGGTACCCAAGCCAGAAACCCAGAAAGTCATACTTCTCACTGGTGTCCAAACTCTCCTACCTTCAATATCTCTTCTCTCTCACCATCTCTCATGTTCACTGCAACCACCAGGCTCCAGATGCTCTTCACCTGAGAGCAATGGCTCAACTAGTTTCCTACACTGGGTCTCATCCATCTCTAATCCAGTCAATTAAAAAGATTAATCACATTTTTCACTTAAAATCTTTCAATGGTTGCACAGAGCTTTCAGAACAAAGTTCAAACTCCATGCTACTATCATCTTCTAGCCTTATCCAGGCCACACTCCTTTAGCCATTCCCAATTATCTGAAGTTCCCCAAATGCATCATGTTCCTTCACATACTCTTTTACACACTTTTCTTCCTCAGACTTGGAAGTCCTACCCTTCCTATTCTGCTTAATTCCAACTCTTTCTTCAAAACGAAGGTTGAATGTCATCTCTCAGAAGTCCACCTGAAGGCCCTAACTCTGCCTCTCATCCCACCCTGTGCATGCCTCAGAATGGTACTTAATTCACAAGGCTAAAACTGTTTACTTGTCAGTCTCCCTCACTAGGCTCACTGACGGAACTATCTTAGGTAACTATTAATCTCCTACACCGAGCACAATAACTAGCACTGTTGAATAAATATACAGTAATAGAGCGAATAACTATACAATAATGTACAGTTATTTCATTTTATAAATTATGTTTCTAAGACGTAAGCCAAATTCTAATAATTCAAATCAGTTTAAATTTGCTAATTTTAAGTAAAGGAAGTAGTTGCTTTGAGGAAAACCATTAGTCAGTGCCTTGGCAAGGCAAATAATCTCCAACTTTAGCTCTTCTCTCGGTACAATGGTTAAGTGCTCGCCTTCTAACTGAAAGGTCGGCGGTTCGAACCCACCAGCCGTTCTGGGGGAGAAGATGTGGCAGTCTGCTTCCGTAAAGATTTACTGTGTCCTACAGGGTTGCTATGAGTTGGAATTGACTCGATGGTAATGGGTTTTGGTTTCAGCTCTTCTCTAAGGCTAGCAGTTCTTAAGACAAGGCAAACCTACACATGTATTTCACCAACAGCTGAAACCAGTACGTTGAAAATTTCCTAAAATGATTTCAATACCATTTAAAAAATACATATATATACGTACCACATCTTTAAGCACTTGTGTCACTGTTGCATTCGCATTTCCCCCTTTAATCAGCATGGCATTTTTAATGTTTTCACTGAGTTTCGGTTCTCTCTTTTCAAGGAATCTCTTGGCCCTTTTTGTTTTGGGCTTTCTGTTTAGAAAATCAGAATAAAGAACAGCTTAAAACATTTTCTTCATATTTCAAAACTGGGACTTGACTGATGTGCAAATTCTTAAAAAAGCAAATGAGACGTTACATAGCTTATCAATTAGGATTCCACCATTAAATAAAATCTCATTTTTAGTGATACTAGTAAAAGATACTCAATTATTACTGTTAAGTGTTAGTTTTACTAACTTTTGATTAAAAAAAAAAAACTTTTGATATTTCCAGTTTTTTTATTACTGCTTTTTAAAATAATTTTATTTTTGTTGTTGTTGGGGACATACACAACATAACATACACCAATTCAACAATTTCTACATGTACAATTCCATGACATTGATCACATTCTTCGAGACGTGCATTCTCACCCTCCTTTTCTGAGCTGTTTGTCCCCTACTAACAAACTCACTGCCCCCTAAGCTTTCTATCTAATCTTTTGAGTTGCCACTGTCAATCTGATCCTATATAGACACATCTTAAAAGAGTACAATGCTCAAGAAGACTTTCTTTAGTATTTAAGCTAAACTATTGTTTGATTTTAAGAAGACCACACAGGATATTTTTGGTTTAAAGTTTAAATCATCTCAGGGATTCATCCAGCCTCCACCGCTCCAGAAAGCCTAAATTCCATGAGAATTTGAAATTTTGTTCTGCATTTTCCCCCAATTGATCAGGATTCTTCCTTAGGATCTTTGATCAAGATGTTCAGTAATAGTAGCTGGGCACCATCCAGGTCTTCTGGTCTCATGGCAAAGGACACAGTTGTTTACTGAGGCAACTGGCCACCATTCCACTTCCTCCTCCTATTCCTAACTCTCCTTCTTCCTCTGTTGCTCCAGGCGATTAGAGACTAATTGCTGTACCCTGAATGGCTGCTTGTAAGCTTTTAAGAACCCAGGTATGTTACTGCCTTTTCACCTTTTTCATATTTAAAAAAAAAAAAAAGGACTCAAATGTATACTGTTGTTATTCTTCAATCTTAAAACAGTCAAACTATACCCTGCACATAAACTGCTGATGAACCTGTAGGCATTTACTGAACACAGCTTATTAATTCAAAGCCACATAGTAGGCTAATTATTTCTTCTCTTTCTTCCAGGTGTTAGACCATAATGCCTGCCAGGAGGTACATACTGTCCCACTCCATCATTACTTCTGAGAAAGTAAACATTTCTGCCACCAAAGGGGAATAATAATGGTTGACGCTTTTAAAGATACACTGTTTTAAGGCTTAGTTCTCACCACAACCCAATGAGACAGGTACAATTATTTTCATTTTACACATCAGACAATTGAGGCAGAGTGGTAACGTCCACATTAGTAAGCAGACAAATCCTCAAATCCCAGATTTCTAATCACTCAGTAAAACACGAAGAGAAAATAAATCTATTATTCTGATTGTAAGATGTAGCTGTAGAAGCAGCATGTTTTTACACATTTCTGTTCAGGAACGGTGCTGTTACTTCTGCTAACTACACTTTTCCAACAGTTTTTGCCATCTACTGAAAGAAACCCAAAACCCACTGCCATCGAGAAAGAACTCCTCCTTAAATAACTGTGACTCTCCGTCTTCTAGTATTACGAACAGTCCAGGAAAGAAAAGAAAAACAGCACACGTACAATTTAGTTTCCTATGCAGATTTTTTTTAAGTCTCCTCCAGACAAAGTGCATATAAAACTTGTACTCGTTTACTGGTTGAAAAAACACAAGAAACATTTAGTGTGTCTATATGGCAATAACAGTGTTATATACTCTATATCTCAGGTCGTTTCTCACTTCTCATTAACCAATAATCAAGGCAATAGCTTTTGTTGCCCAATTAGACTGTAACCTAGCCTTATTCATCTCTGTAGTCAAAGTATCTAGACAACTATATAACAAGTAGGCAGAAATCTCTGAATGACTAAAAAGAAAAACTCTTGTTTTGATTACATGTTACGTCAGGTAAGTCGCAAGAAAAAAACCATAGCAAATAGCAGGAATGTCTACGAGATCAATAAATAGTTTCTGAATGAATCTAAAACAGTATCACTCAAATATAACTCAGAAAGTGTACAAGAATGGGAGGAAAAGAAAAAGCGGTATGTTCTACGTGCTGTAGAAAAGTCTTTACAAACATTCTTGCAACTAATCCTCAAAGTTCTATTAAATATGACTATTATAATCTCTATTTTACACAGTAAACTGAGACTGAGGAAGATTAAGTGGCAAAAAGTTACAAGCCTTTAAATGGACGCGTCCGCATTGTCACCTAGATCTGTCAGGTTCCGAGGTCTGTGCTCTTAACCTCTCGCTGTACCATTCTCACACTTCTACGGAAGCCAGGCGTTTTTAATCTCCAAGGAAGGCAGCGACAAACGTCTCCGTCCCACCTGCATCCCGCGGCTCCCACTTGTGGACTTCGGCGCTCTTAGTCTCCCGGCCGCCGGAGCAGACCGAGACCTGATTTGGAGGACTGAACAGCCCCACCCGGACAGCACTGGCAACGCCCGTGAGAAAGGAAAGCGGTGCCAAGAGGAAAGCAAGCAGAGTCAATATCACTCTTTCCCGCTACAGAAGCCCCTGTCCCCAACGTTTCCGGGACGGCGACCCCGACGCACTTACACCACTCGGTCCAAAGCATCCATCGCTACCGCAACCCGAGCCAGTAAACGCACGTGCGACGCGCCAGTACTCCGGTAGGTCTGTGCCCCGGAACAAGAGGAACCGGAAATTCGCGTGACGCCACTTCCTCGGCCCGCCGCACGGTTGATTCTTGGAGACGATGGTGGTCATTTTGGATCGAATCTTGCTGTTCCTTTTGTAATGAGTTTGTGTCATGGTTCTTTCCTGCGAGTTACAGTTGCGAAGTAACACTTTAAGTAACGCTGGTTCTCACTGCGTATATACTCGGGGTCAAATATCCAGGGATCAGGTGTTATTCTTTAGAAAATTTCCCAGGATGCTTAAAAACAATGTGATACCGTTGAACTGTATATGTAGATATTGTTGAAATGGCAGATGTTATGTTACTTACATATTTATCACAATAAAAAAATTAATGAGGCATGCACACTATTGACTAAACTGTGAGATCAGTGAGGGCGTAGTTTATGACTACCACAGCACCTGACGCAAAAGGTGCTCGGAGAATAATACTGCTGATCATGATTTTTTTCCCAATTTTTAGAGATGTAATTCACATGCCATGAAATTCATCTTTTAAAAGGAGCCCTGGTGGTGGTTAAGAGCTTGGCTGCTAACCAAAAGGTCAGCGGTTCCAGTCCACCAGCCACTCCTTGAAAACCCTATGGTGCAGTTTTACTCTGTCTTACAGGGTTGATGTGAGTTGGAATCAACTGCACGACAACCGGTTTGGTTTTGGTTGGTGGCTTAAAAAAAAAAAAAACACATCTATTATTTTACATTCTAGAGGTCAGAATTATGAAATTCTACCACAGGTCTGAAATCAAGATGTCAGTAGAGCTGTATTCCTCTTGAGGCTCCAGGGGAGAATTTGATTCCTTGGCATTTCCAGCTTCTAGAAAACAAAACAAACAACAACAAAAAAACCAAACCCAGTGCTGTCGAGTCGATTCTGACTCATAGCGACCCTATAGAACAAAGCAGAACTGCCCCATAGAGTTTCCAAGGGGCGCCTGGTGGATTCGAATGCCTGCCAACCCTTTGGTTAGCAGCCGTAGCGCTTAACCATTACGCCGCCGGGGTTTCCAGCTTCTAGAAACTGACTTCATTTCTTGGCTCATGGTCCCTTTCTCCATCTTCAAAGTGCATCACTAGAATCTCTGCTTCCATTGTTACAACTCCTTTTTCTAACTCCTGGGCCCACCTGAATAAACCAGGATAATCTCCTTATCTCAAGATCCTTAATCATGTAGCAGAGTTCTTTTGGCCGTGTAAGTAACATATTGACAGTTCTGGATTGGTTGCTGTTTTTGAGGTGGTATTAGGAGAAGTGAGGATTAACTAGGGTTTGGATGTTGTCATGAAGCAAGAGCAATTTAGCAGTTGGGTGTCCCAGGAATAGATGGGTATGGCAAAGTGGGCTGAGTGGCATAATTGATATAAAAAACAAGAAAGTAATCAGTCAAGGAGAGGGTCCTTATATTTTACAGCTGTTGCATGACCTTGGGAGAAGCAATGTTCTCTGTTAAATTTGCATCTGGTTTTGTATCTGTACTCCCACCCTGATGAACTAACCATGGGACTGCTTTTTTTTTTCATTCTAAGCTGATTTTCACTTTCAGTTTCAGACAAGTTTTTATTCTTTCACATTTATTCAGTTAATAAATATTCAATACTACCTAATATGCAAAAGGAAACCCTGATGGTGCAGTGGTTAAGAGCTATGGCTGCTTACCAGAAGGTCAGCAGTTCAAATCCACCATTCGCTCCTTGGAAACTGTATGGGGCAGCCTACTCTATCCTATAGATTTGCCATGAGTAGGAATTGACTCAGTGGCAATGGGTTTGGTTTTTCATTGGTTACTATGCAAAAGGAACCCTGGTAGCACAGTGGTGAAGAGTTCAGCTGCTAACGAAAAGATTGGCAGTTCAGATCCACTAGCCACACCTTGGAAACCCTATAGAGCAGTTCTGCTCTGTCCTATAGGGTTGCTATGTGTTGGAATTGACTCAGTGGCAACGTGTTTGGTTTTTTGGTTTTTGACTATGCAAAAGACATTATGCTAGATGCCATGAGGAACTCAAGTGTGAGGAAGACATGAGTTTTGCCTCTTAGAGAATTCACACACTAATAGAAGAGAGAAGGTGTGTTTAAAATAGCTAAAATATTACAGTGTAATATGAGATCTTAAAATATAATCACTGTCATTTTCTCCGATCTTCATGGAAAAAAATAGATAAATAAAAGCCAGGTCACCTTTCTGGCAGTAGTTACTTTTCTGATTCACCCCCAGAAGCACCTAGAAAAGGAATCTTGAAAGAAACTATAGTGAAACCTATGAGAGCCAGAAATCAACGAAACTGCCTTGTTTTTCTGGGTCTTGCAAGTTTTCCACCTTTGACAGGGTGCAATCTTACCACTTTTCTATTGCTCTCAATGGAAAATATTTGAGTTTTCCTTCTCTGACAGGTTTCCACCTTACACAGGTTCCAGCTTTAGCAGGTTTTCTGGCGTTATTGGCAGGCTAGGCTTATTCAATTACTCTTCCTAACCACATCACCATCAACAGCACTCCTACCACTCACAAGTTATTATGGATTCATATATATTTATTTACCTTGGCCTTCTTCCTGATACTTCTCTAACTTTTGGCCTATCTTATTTCCTTAATAATAAAAATACTTGAAAGAGAGCCTATATTCGTATAAGTTTAACAAATATATATTAAGCATGTGTATTAAGATGGCACAGGACCAGGCAACATTTCATTCTGTTATACATAAGGTTGCCCTGAGTTGGAACCGACTTGACAGCAAATAATACCTAACAACAACATGTAATGTGGTAATAGGAATGCTTGGGTGGTCCAAATGGTTAACGTGCGGGCTGCTAACCAAAAGGTTAGAGGTTCAAGTCCACCCAGAGGTACCTCTTAAAAAAGCTTGGTGATCTACTTCCAAAAAATCAGCCATTGAAAACTCTGCAGAACACAGTTCTGTGACACATGGGTTTGCCATGAGTCAGGATCTACTCAACAGCAACGGGTTTTTCATGTGGTAATAAATGGGGGTACTGGTAGTTCAGTGGTGGAAGTCTCGCCTTCCATGCAGGAGACCTGGGTTCAGTTTCTGGCCAATGCACCTCATGCACAGCCACCACCTGTCTGTCACTGGAGGCTTTTGTGTTACTATGATGTGGAACAGGTTTCAGTGGAGTTTCCAGACTAGGACTAAGAAGAAGGACCTGGCAAGCTGATTTCAAAAATCAGCCAGTGAAAACCCTATGGATCCTAACGGTACAGTCTGCAAGTGATCATAGGGATGGCACAGGACCAGGCAGTGGTTTGTTCTGTTGGGCATGGGGACCAGCTTGACAGCAGCTAACAATGCAAAGATTACCCTCACCCTTGAGGAGTTTACCGAGCTGGGTCGGTTTCTAATGACTGACTTTTTTTCCTCATTACAGGTTGTGTTTTCCTGTTTCTGTTCATGCCTGATAATTTTTTATTGAATTATCAGACATTGTGAATATTATCATGTTGGGTGCTGGGTATTCTTTAAAATATTCTTGAGTATTGTATTGGGATGCAGTTACTTGAAAAGTTTGATCCTTTCAAGTGTTGCTTTTAAGCTTTGTTAGGTGGGACAAGAGCCATATTTAGGCTAATATTGCACCACTACTGAGGCAAAACCTTTGTGAGTACTCTACTCCATCCCCCATGAATTATGAAGTTATCCCACTCTGGCGGCAAACTGAACTCCGGGAATTGTTCAGGTGGCTCTTTTCCCTGCCTCTGATGGTTTTCTGACACACACGTGCTGATCAGTACTCTGCCGATCTGTGGAGCTTTCTCTTTGTGCAACTCTCTCCTTCTGATACTCTACTCTGAGAACTCCAGTCCCCTTGGTCTCTGTGGACTCCCAGTTCCATCTCAACTCAGAGACTGCTGGGCACCACCTGGGTTCCCCTTCCCTGCAGTGTAGCCTGGAGTAATCATAGGGCTCACCTCATTTGTTTCCCTGGACAATTTAAGCATCAGAATGAATAGTGTCCATATGGTAAATGGAACAATATCTGTCTCCTAATCCCTAGAACCTGTGAATGTTGCCTTACATGGCAAAATGGAGTGTGCAGATGTGATTGGGTTAAGGATCTTGAGATGGGAAGACTATCCTGAATTTTCTGAGTGAGCCTAACGTAATCACAAGGGTTCGTACAAGAAGTCAGGAATGTAAGTCAGAAAAGGAGGTGCGGTAGGGGAAGCAGAAAGAGCAGTATTTGAAGATGCTACACTGCTGACTTTGAAGATAAGAGGACCAAGGAATGTAGATGGCCTGTAGAAGCTGGAAAAGGCAAGAAAATGGATTCTCCCCTGAAGTATCCAGAAGGAATCTGACATGTTGATCTTAGCCCTGTAAGGCTAGTTTAGAAGTTCTGACCCCCAAGCTGTAATTTGTTGTTTTTTTTTTTTTCTTTCTGTGCTTTAGGTGAATGTTTACAGCTCAAGTTAGCTTCTCATAAAAAAATTTATATACACATTGTTATGTGACCTAGTTGGTCTCCCTATGTATCAGCACACTCCCCCATCCACTCCAGATTTCCCATGTCCATTCAACCAGCTCCTCTCCCTTTCTGCCTCCAGACAGGAGCTGCCCATTTAGTCTCGAGTATCTACTTGAACTAAGAAGCACATTCTTGACGAGTATCATTTTATGTCTTATAGTCCAGTCTAATCTTTGTCTGAAGAGTGGCTTTGGGAATGGTTTTAGGTCTGGGTTAGCAGAGAGTCTGAGGGCCATGTCTTCTGGGGTTCCTCCAGTCGCAGTCAGACCATTAAGTCCAGTCTTTTTACTCGAACTTGAATTCTGCACCCCACTTTTCTCCTGCTCCATCAGGGACTCTCGTATTCCCTATCAGGCAGTCATTGGTGGTACCCGGGCACCATCTAGTTCTTCTGGTCTCAGGCTGATGGAGTCTGGTTTATGTGGCCCTTTCTGTCTCTTGGGCTAATATTTTCCTTGTGTCTTTGGTATTCTTCATTCTCCTTTGCTCCAGGTGGATTGGGACCAAGTGATGCATCTTAGATGGCCACTCACAAGCTTTTAAGACCCCAGATGCCACTCACCAAGGTGAGATGCAAAACATTTTCTTGATAAACTTTATTATGCCAGTTTACCTAAATATCCCCTGAAACCATGGTCTCTAGATCCCCGTGCCCCTGCTACTGTTTGTCCTTTGAAGTGTTTGGTTGTGTTCAGGAAGCTTCTTAGCTTTTGGTTAAGTTCAGTTGTGCTGACTTCCTTTGTATTGTGTGTTGTCCTTCCCTTCATCTAATTCTTAATTTACTATCTAGTGAATTCCTCTTTCCCTCCCTACCCTTGTAACCATCAAAGAATGTTTTCTTCTGTGTTTAAATCTTTAGTTCTCGTAATAGTGGTCTCCTACGATTACTTGTCCTTTCGCAACTAATTTCACTCAACAGAATGCCTTCCAGATTCATCAGTGTTCTTTGTCATTGCATAGTATTTCATTGTGTAAATGTACCATAATTTGTTTATTCATTCATCCATTGATGGGGACCTAGGTTATTTCCATCTTTTTGCTATTGTGAACAGTGCTGTAATGAACGTGGGTGTGCATATATCTATTTGTCTAATAGCTCTTATTTCTCTAGGATATATTCCAAGGAGTGGGATTGCTGCATTGTATGGTACTTCTATTTCTAGCTTTTTAAGGCAATGCCAAATCGATTTCCAAAGTGGTTATACCATTTTACATTCCCACCAACAGTATATAAGTGTTACGGTCTCTCCACAACCTCTCCAACATTTATTATATTGTTTTAAGTCACTAAATTTGTGGTAATTTGTTACAGCAGCAATAGGAAATTAATAGCAAATGGAAGCATGGAGTATGAGTAGAAAGTATTGTTAAGACATGATGGTGAAAGAAATCTTACTTTGGATCTGAGGAAACTAGGACCTCTGGTACCCTGACATTTTCATTAATGATACTCAAGTATGATTATATTAAACCCAGATAAAATTGTAAAATATTTAGAAACTGTAAGTTGTCATTAACAAAAGAGTATAATCACTCTGTATTTTATTAATAATATAAAATATATTTATAGGCAACTTTATAAACAGAATTTGCCTATTCCACAAGGAAATAACAGTGGAAGTCATAGAAGAGAGACGGCAAATCCATTTTCAGAATCAATGAAGACATTTCTGGAGGATAAGACTGTACGATCCTGACACATCAGGAAGCCTAATCAGTTTCACGTAAGCTTTGGAACAAGGGAAATGAAAACAGTAGATTCTAAAAATAAGCTGCTGCTATATGAGTAGAGATGGGAGCCCTGGTGGCACAGTGGTTAAGTAATACAGCTGCTAACCAAGGTGTTCAGTTTGAATCCACCAGCCGCTCCTTGGAAACCCTATGGAGCAGTTCAATCTGTCCTATAGGGCTGTTATGGGTCGGAATTGACTCGATGGCAACTTTTTTTTTTTAATATGAGTAGAAAAGTACATGATATCATCAATAGTTTCTACTAAGCTGACTATATCGGTCAGGAAATTTGTTATGACCAGCTATGCAGTACATAATGAACAAATGGGCAGATTTTCAAACATTTCTTTAATGACCATAAGGAATAATTCTTCATGATGCACCTTAACAATATCATCCTTTTAGGTAGAATAATAATATTTGCAAGCAAAAGCAACCCATTGCCTTCAGTGTCAAAAGTAATATTTATTTGACAGCTAAATAAATTGTGGTTCTAAGATTAGTTTGTAAGTAATTACTGTAAGTTAGTAAGGTAGTTGATCAATGGCAGAGAAATTTATATATGAAGTTTTAGTCTCACAAAATACTACATATTTGAAAAGTAAGACTTTTATTTTACTGAATTCCAAACATTTATTAACAGGTAGAGAGCTAAAACATACCATGTTCTCTTAAGAATTTAAGACTTTATTTTCCTCTCCAACACAGGTAGAACTATATTATAGTCTACAGCAGTTTCTTCTGCAAGATGACAAATCTCAAGAATCTCCCACTCTACCTCTTTACACTTTTCTAAATTTTTCAAGTTTTCTAAAATGCATAATGTATCGATTCGGATTAAGTTTAATTGTAACTGAGTGACTTAAACAAGAGGGAAGTTTATTTCTCTCTCAAGTAGAAGGCCAGAGGTAGGCAGTTGCAAAACTATCTCTGCCTGAACAGCAGCAGTAGTCACAGGTTTGGAGTGACATTCAAAATCACAGAACCTTTGTCCAGCTAAATCTGACACCAGGCTCACTTAACCTTGCAGGATACAGAGCAAGAAACACAGCATGGCAGCATAGCACCAGCAGGCTTGTTTTCAGCTGGAGGAGTCTTTACTCTGGCCTCCCAAGCGTCAGTTCCAGTCCCTATGTGCATGGGGCCACAAGTCTGGGTTAACTCAATGGCAGCTAACACCACAAGTTTATGGTAATTTGTGACACCTGTACTTGAAAACTAACACACTTACCTTAGCAAGACCTCCAATTTAAAGGACTTATCAGAGAAGAGTCTCTATGATCATTTAAACTGGTTTTTGTTTTGGTTTTTGAATTCAATTGATGTCTGGTCTTGGAATGACTCTGCTACATTAAGTTATGCTATAAAATTGGAAATGTGTGAGGTAAGAAAAATAACAGATGAACAACTGGAAGCTACAGAGCCAATTTGATGTAAAAACTAAAAAGTTCATGATTAGATTATTATGAGAAACATTCATCTAGGAGTGGCTTCTAAGTCAGCATCTTGAGTTTCCATAAAATCAAAACCTTCTGTATCAAAAGAAGGGATCTCAATAAGAGGACCAGAATCTTCTATTTCCAAGTGCAGTGGTTTCCCCTGTTCATAACTCAGGTCTGAATTATCTTTCATTTGAATTTCTTGCTCCTTCAACTCGAGAGGTTTATCTGGGGCCTGAGCTACAACTTCTTCATCTTCATTTTCATGAAGAAAGCTGCAAATCATGTTGGGTCTATTGGAAGAATCATTATCCTTGATTTGCAGCCACTCCACGCCACCTAATTTGGGGGGTGGGAGGAGAACCCACCAAGAAAGACACATTAAAAAAAGGAATTTTAGTTACTTAAGTATATTTTTCTTTAAATTTTTATCCTATATATACATATGTCAAAACCCCAGCATAAACTAAGGAGCAGGGTGCCTGTAACTACTGATAAAATAATCATGTAATTTCCATCGTCCATGGAGACCTTGGGATGCCTATAGGGTAGGCTTCATCAAAAATCACTGAAGGTAGTCAACTTCAGTTACTATTCCAAGTTTTTCCAGAGTTCAGTTATCTCATTCTGAGAAACCATTTGAGCTCTCACCACCATCTCACGCCTTAAAGAAAACTTTGTCACTTCCCTATAATATTTTCCCTGGCTACTCAATTTTCATAATACAGCGGACGATACTATATTGTCTTCCAAGTCAGTACTCTCATGTCACCTTGAGTTAGAACATCGACTTGTGAAATAATCCACTTCTCAAAAAAAAAAAAAAAAAAACTTGAAAAAATCTATTCCTTTCTGTATTCTCTATCAAAGCCTAACCTTTCAATGAACCTCCTAGAATTGGTCCAATAATGCTACTCAGTTTTTCTTTTATTTTTTATTACCCTTTCAGCCAAACTTTTGCAATGGATCCTCATTAACTTTGATAGCAAGTTCAAGCTGTTTATTCTCATCTTCAACATTCCATTAGATATATCTAAGATACTGCAACCTATCTGCCACCTGTTCACTCCTCTATCTGCTCCTACTCCCCACTGTAAACTAACTCCTCTGTAGCTGTTTGTTGAAACTTCCTCACTGCTGATCCCATGTCTTCTCATGTGTTATTCCTGGAGTCTCCTCTATCAAAAATGGATTAATCCTTTTCCCTCCAATTCAGTTTCAACTGCTGACTTCCATATTTTTTCCTGCAATAACATCATTCTCCTAGTTACCCAGGCTCAAAATCTTGAAGCCATACTTTACTGCTATTTAACACAGTACTTGGCACGTAACAGATACTTAAAAAGGTAAGATGAATGAAATGGGTGGAGTCACATTCATCCATGTCTGTTTCAATGTAATTATTCCTAGAATGCAAGGGCCATCTCTTGTCTTTATTTTGTTCTGCCTCCAGTATACTGCCTTGCTTGGTAACCAGCCTCCATGATGGTCTCCAATGATTCTCACTCCTAGTATTTATGCTCCTGTGTAGTCCCTCCCCCACTAAATAGGATAACAGAGTATAACTTTCAAGGCTAGTTCTTAAGACATTGCTTTCATGGATCACTAGTTCTGAGAGAAGCCAGCTACCATGTCATGAGGATGCTGAAGCAGTACTGTAGGGAGGTGCATGTGATCAGGAAATGAGGCCTCCTACCAACAGCCAACACAAAGTTGCTGGCCATGTGAGTGAGCCATCTTACAATCAGATCTTCCAGCCTTAGTCAAGCCTTCAGATGACTGAGGCCCCAGCTAACATGCTGACTGCAAACTCAAGAGAGACCCTGGGCCAGAACCATCCAGCTAAGCCACCCCCAAATTCCAGACTCATAGAAACTATGTAAGATAATGTCTTTTGTTGTTTTAAGCCTTTAAGTTTAGGGGTTATTGGTTATGCAGCAATAGATGACTAACACAGCCTTGAATAGCTGGTTCCTAACTTATTTGATTAAAGGAAACACCCTATCTTTCCAAAGATCTATAGGCTTATTAAAGACTACCAGAAAAAGAAATTCTAAAACATTCTTTAATAAGAGTGTCCAAATGATAGCTACATTTATCTAATATGCATTTGCCTTTCAAGTTCACTGTAGAATTTCAAGTACCTCCTCTTTCCTTTTATTTTTACAGGGTACCTAAAAAGGGTGGAGGTTTTGGGATATATAAGAGTAAAGGTTTGTTAGTTGTCTGTAGTTGCTACAACTAAGTTCTGTATGATTAATGTACCTTCAAATGTTTATTCCTTGATTAAAATAAATCTATCAAGTCATCAACACTTATCACTAGAGTTATAATTACCAGAGTCTCAAATATGTCATTGAGCAAGGAGCTTTCAAACAATTAAAACCAAACTTGTTTCCATCAAGTCAATTCTGACTCTTAGTGACCCTATAAGACAGAGTAGAACTGCCTCATTGGGTTTCCAAAGAGCAGCTGGTGAATTTGAACTGCTGACCTTTTGGTTAGCAGCTGAGCTCTTAACCACTGCACCACCAGGGCTCCTCAAACCGTTAAGTAGTTATTTATTCAGCTTCACAGACATGTGCCTGCCACAGGTGCAAGAAAAACTGGTTCAAAATTTGTCTCTAGTCTATGATGACCAGCAACTTCAGAAAACTAAATTAGATGCAAATTAAGAACTAGACTCAGGACTACCAACTGTGGTCTTGGAGTCTCTCTCACATATAAAGCCAGCTTCTTCCAAATGTAAGCATTTTGAAGAAGGTTGCTGCACCTGCCAAAAGTTCCAAGAGGATCCACTTGGGAATCCAAGACTGCTGCTTCCATATTTTCTCCACTTACGAGGAAGTTTTTCTAAAAAGGACTGCTGAATTTCCTAAGGGTTGGAAATCATAGCAAGTTTTTTTGGCAAATTCCTCATAGTTGTTTCTAATGCAAAGGAAATAGAGATTTCTCACATGTCCCCATTACCCTCTGCTATATTAAAGTTCAACTGAATTTTAATCTACGGTTGGTACTTTTTATGGAGAATCCTGAGTTTTAATATATTACCATAAACATATTACACAGTTATTGCTATAAAGAACAAGGAGTGTTCTGGCAGCAGTATGTACTGTCAAAGCCAATGCTGAATCACCTATTTTCAGAGAATGAAATGAACTAACCTATGTTTTCTTCTCCTTCCTTCTTTTCTGTCAGAAGAGTTCTTGTCATGCTGAGCTTCTTCATTGTATGGCATTTGTATTTTAGCACTGTTTTATTATTGCCTTCTGCATCCACTAGAACGTAAAATGGACCCAATTATTATACTGATTGATGCCATCAAATAAAATAATCATGTTAAGCCTGGGATAATCTCAGTTTAGGGAATTAGACTAAACTTTTTCCTGTCAAGATATTTTAATTTAAGGTTTAACTCATCCCTTCCGTTCCAATCACAGAAAAATGCCAGAAAAATACATAACAACTGAAGGCACGACCAGACTCAAAAACAAAGACTGTGAATGAGATTAAAGCCATGGGCCTACTAAGCACCAGCCCTGAAGTAGGAATTCGACCTTATAGGGTAATGAAGTCTAAAATTTTACTACTCAAAACGAAGGATCAGAGCAAGTCTATTTCAAGCCAGAGCCTGGGGTGAGGACATCCCCACTCCTGAAAGAATGCTGAGGAAAAAAACTGCTGCCAACCTGCTGCCTGGGATTACAACCTTACAGAAAACTGTGGACTTAAGTAGAAAGGAGAATGAGGCTCTCAGCCAAGGATGTGAAGCACTGAAAACGTCTATACACTGCTGTGAGTGTAAAGTGATAACTACACTTTAGAAAGCAACATGTTGGTACTTTGTTGAACCATATGAAATTATTGATATCCTAACAAGAGTAACTTCATATGGTTCAACCTAATAGTAAAGTTGAAGATACACTCATCAATCTAGCAATTCTGTTTTTGAGATTATACCTTAAAGACATTTTTACACATATGCACAAGGAGACACATACAATATTCATGGCAGCATTATTTTTTCTCTTTTTTATTGTGGTGAAAACACACCAAAAACATCTACCAACACAGCTTCCACACTAACAACTCAGTGACACTGATTACATTTTTCATGTTGTGCCACTATTATCACAATCCTCATCTAAAACATTACACCATCATTAACATGAACTCAATACCCCCAAACAAAAACCCTTCTTTCCTCCTTCCCTCCCATTTCTGGTAACTATTATAATTTTTGGTTTTTTTTTTATACTTTAGGAGCCCTGGTAGCATGATGGTTAATTGCTCTGCTGCTAACTAGGTGAGTGGTTTCAACCCACCAGATGCTCTTCCAGAGAAAAGACCTGGCAATCTGCTTCTGTAAAGATTACAGCCTATGTTTAATGAGAAACTAATTTGCTCCATAAACTTTCACCTAAAACACACAAAAAAAGATTATAGCCTGGGAAACCCTATAGGGGAGTTCTACTCTGTCCTATAGGGTTGGTATGAGTCAAAATCGACGGCATACAACATATATTTGTTTATTTTATATAAGTGAGATCATAGAGTGTTTGTCCTTTTGTGACTGACATATTTCATTCAGCATGTTTTCAAGGTTCAAGCATCAGAACCTCTCTTTATAGCTGCATGATACTCCATTGTATGTATAAGCCACATTTTGCTTATCCATTCATCTGTTGATGGACATTTTAGTTGTTTCCACCTTTTAGCTATTGTGAAAAGTACTGCAATGAACACTAGTGTACAGGTTTCTGTTTCCATTCCTGCCTTCACTTCTGTATATATACCTAGGATTGGAAGTGCTAGGTCATATGGTTAGTTCTACGTTTAACTTTTTAAGGAACCATTTTTTTCCACAGTGGCTACACCATTTTACATTCCCACCAGCAATGGATGAGGATTCCAATTTCTTCACATCTTTGCCAATACCTGTTTTTTCCGATTTTTTTTATCATAGCCATTCTAGTGAGTGTGAGGTGGTTTTGATTTGCATCTCTCTAATGGCTAATAATGCTGAGCATCTTTTCATGTGCTTGTTGCCCATGTGTATGTCCTCTTTGGTGAAATGTCTGCTCAAGTCCTTTGCCCATTTTTTGATTGGGTTGTTTGTCTTTTCATTGTTAAGCTGTAGAAGTTTTATATATATTTTAATACTAGGCCCTTATCAGATATATGGTTCCTAAAATCTATAGGTTGTCTTTTCACTTTGTTGATTCATGGAAGCATTTTTATAATAAGCATAATTAAGAATGTGGGTTCTGAGAAAGACTACCTCGGTTTGAATCCTGATTCTCCCATTTACTCCCTGTATAACCTTGGGCATAATATTTAACCTCTTCAGTTTCTAAAGAAAATTAAGAAACCTGCTTCAGTTTCTTTACATATAAGATGAAAATAATAAGGATATCTACTCATAAGGTTATGGTGAGGATTAAATGAGCTAATACATGTAGCATTTAGAACAGCATCCAGCAGATGGAAGGCACTCAGTAAATAGTAGTAGTTATTAATAATTGGTGAAAATGGAAGCAACCAAGAAGTCTGTTAACTGGAGAATAAATAAATTATGATGTAGTAATAAAACAAAACACTAGCAGCAGAGAAAATAAGATATATGTCAACATGTAGAAATCTCAAAACATATCTGAGTGAAAAATGATACAGAATGATGAGTAGTATATGCTATAATGTATATCAAGTTTGGAAACATACAAAACCATGCTATTATGTTTTGTGGATGTATACATATGTAATATAAAATTATTTTTTTTACACAGGAAAGATACCAAATTCTGGAGTGATTACCTCTGAAAACAGAAAATAGGAAATAAGTTTGCAGAGAGGTATACAAGGGGCTCCAAATGTATCTAGAATGTTTTAGAAGTATAATCTGAGTGAACGGCTGGGAAAATAGTACAATTTTATACAGCCAGACAATGGGTACGTGAGATGTTTAATATTAACTGTACATAAGTTATCTTTGAAATATTTCATAGTAAAAAAGTTGAGTTAGCATAGCAGTCACTTACCATGTTCCTCCACATCTTCTTCAAATATAACACAGGTCCCAAGAGTATCTGCAGAGAAATTTGAAGGCAACTTGTTCAGAAATAACAAAGCTGCATTCTCTGAAAGGCATATTAAAAAAAAAGTTATCTATGACACCAGCCTACCTTCATACTCCCCAGCAAAGACATAGTTGTCCACTTGCATAATAGGCCTCTCAGTGTCAATTCCCTACAACACAATATAGGATCATAAAATCATCTTTAGAAAACTGGCCATCAACATGTACCCTTGCTCCCAAGACTGATTTGCAAAACTGAGGAACCTACAGAGCTTCTTGTCCCAGCAAGTACAAGATAAGCCAAAACTCTTCTGATCACAGCAGCTACTGGAGACTGCTTAATTCATACTCAAGTAGCAAGATCTATTTCAATCAACATCCTCTTCAAAAGTTTGTCAAGAGTAGCTGAAAATTTTAAAGTGATAAAACAGATGGTAACTTAGGACGCTACAGCAAGTCAACAGCAGAGTGAGAGGCTTTTGAAGTCTTAGGTATCTTCCCGTCCTTGTCCACAGTTTAACCTGTGCATGCATAACTGATTTTCCTCCCTTCACTTTGTGGGTCTCTTCCCCTGATTTTCTAAAACAGTATTTTTTTTTTTCAAATTATTACATATCAAAATGTTACCTCCTCCAAATCTTTTCTCTCCAGCCACAAATTCAAACACTCAAGCCGAATTAAGCATTCTCCTATCTGTTCCCGCAGTCCCTCTGTACTTCTGTGATGTACACTGCTTTGTAACATGGAGTAAATACATTAATCTTCGGGGAATAGGTATTCCAATTATTCGTTTCTGTTTTAAGTATAAGAAAATCTACAACAATCCCAATCCAGGAGACTCACCAAAATCTTGCATTTATTTTCACATTTTGAGAGAAAGTCTGAATCAATAATTCCTGACAGTTCCACCAAAACCAACTGCTCCTGGTGAAAGAAAGAGGGGTTTGCATACTAGCACGCGGTGTGCAGGAACAGGCAACAGGAGAAGCCAAAAATCCCCTTTAAAATTATGAAACTGTTGTGAAAACAAGGTCCTGCTTTTCAGAAGAGGTAGCAAGTACCGCTTCCTCAGGTAATTTCTTTGCATCCCAATTCTAAGTAAAAATTCTAAGTACTGTTTGGCAAATAAGGTTGAGGCCCGACCACCTACCCCACCCCCACCCCCATCCCCACCCCGCAGGCTCTGCGCTCCCAGGGGCCTCCCTCCCGCCAACCGCCTCTGGCCTTCCCGCCTTAAACACACCCTGCAGAGCCATCACCGCGACCGCCAGCTAGGCTTTCGGCGTAGCACTTACTTCTTCCTCTTCCCACTCCTCGCATCTCCGGTCCTCTGCCGCCGCCATGATCCTACTTCCGTGCCTCCTAGTCCCTAGTTACGCCCTCCCAGCGCCGCCATCTTGAGTACGGGCGGCTGCTGCCCGAGACCGTGCTCCTCCTCAACCACAAACTTCTGCCAGAACGTGAGATGGCGACGTCCCGCGACAGGGTGGTGTCGGGCGCAGAGAGGTGCCACCGCCCGCCACTCCCGGCCCCGCCCACTTCAAGACTCGCCCCAGGCCCCCGGGGAGCCGGCTTTGTTTCAGTTGGGGGCCCCGCGAGGGGTGACTTAGGGTCCTTAAGGCTGCTGGCCCAAGTGGGCATAGAGGACTGGAGAGGGAAGAGGATAAAGTGCAAACAGGGAAACCACTGTGTAGGAGGAAAATGGAGAGACTTTGTGTTGACCAGAGTGTACATTTCTTGAGAATTCTTAATACTGTGTGAGCACTAATCTTCAACATCATCCGAGACATTTTAAGGGCACATTTCAGTTTAACTTGTAATGAATGCCTACTGCGTAGAAACACCTCACTAGGAGCTCAGAAAAATAAAAAATGAACTCGTCTTCTAGGTGGTGGTTAGTTGTCTGTAAAGTCGATTCCTATTCACAGCGGACCGCATGTGTGAGAGAGTAGAACTCTTGCTGTAACGTTTTTTGGCTATAATCCTCCTTGGTTACCCTGGGTGAGTTCTAACCACCCACCTTTAGGTTACTAGTCCACTGCAAACCATTTGTGCCACCTAGGATCTAGGAGGGGGTGTATGAATGTTGTCATCAAGTTGATTCAGAAATGGAGCCGACCAATTAAACTCCAATCAGATTGACTTAAATGCTGTAAGAGATAGAAATTGCTATGAGAATACAAAGAGACCCGGGAAAGAAGAGTATTGAGCAGAATTTTTTTTAAATAGCCTCATGGATTTTCTGATTATAAAATAAATCATCTTTGTTCTCGAGGCCAGATGATCTAGCATATAAGAGCATGAGCTTTGGGGTCTGAGAGGAGTCTAGTTCTGCGGCATTGTTAACAGCAAGGACTTAGGTAAATTGGTTTTTGTGAAGATGAAATGAAATAATGTAAAACGAATTTGGCCCAGAACGCTGCACATAGTAAGCATTTTATGTGCATTTAATCTCTTTGTTGTTGTTAGTTGCCTTGGAGTCAGCTCTAACTCCTAGAGACCCCATGTTCAACAGAAGGAAACGTTTGCCCAGAGGTTGCCTAGTCCTGTGCCATTCTCGCAGGATGTTGGTATGTTTGAGTCCATTCTTGTAACTATTGTGTCAATCTATTTCATTGAGAAGTTTCTCTCTTTTTCTTTAACCCTCTACCAAACATGATGTCCTTTTCTAGTGATTGGTCTTTTCTGCTGAGATATCCAAGGGAAGCAAGAGGAATCCTCCCTCACTTCTGAAGAGTTTCCTGGCTGTACTTCCTCCAAGACTGATTGGGTCATTCTTTAGGCAGTCCATGGTATGTTTAATCTATTATTAGTAGTACTATACAATATTTTAAAGAAGTGTACCTTTTAAAAAAAACAGTGTATACCCTTCCAGACTTCTTTTCTACATACTCACTCTCCCCCTTTTTTTAATGTGTTCCAAATTGTACATCCTGTTTTTAACTGGCTTTCTTCACTTTATACATCTTGGATGTTTTCTGTGATAAATATAGATCTACATCATAATTTTTACAAACTGCACAGTGTTTGGAGGCCTGGCGACACACTGGTTAAGAGCTCAGGCTGCTAACCAAAAGGTGGGCAGTTTGAATCCTTGGAAACGGTATGGGACAGTTCTACTCTGTCCTGTAGGATCACTATGAGTCAGAATCAATTCAACGGCAACTGGTTTTTTGGCACAGTATTTTGTTGTGTGGGTGTGGCATAACCTAGTATTCTGTTTTTAATATTTACGTTATTTACAATTTGTGACTACGATTTGGTAGCTTTTATAAGAACGAGCAACTGGACTTGTTAAAAGTTTTAGGTTTGAATTCTAGCTCTAAACTTAGTAATTGTGGTCTGGGACAAGTCACCACCCTTTCTCAACCTCAGTTTCTTGTTAAACAAGGATAAAAATATTTACTGTGCATTTTTTATCTGAAGATTAGATCATGTATCTAAAATTGCTTTGTAAATTGAAAAATGACAGAAATTGGCAACCATTTTTACCAGTTTCTTGTGTATCTTTCTGTGAGTCTGTGGAATATTTACAAAAAAAATACAAAAACATATATACACAAAAGTAATTTTAATGTTATATCACACGAGACTAGAAAACCATTCCCTTCAGAGGAAAGAAGATTTTATAGTATTGGCTCTGTGGCCTAAGGCTGCTGCCCTTTGGAAATAAGATTAGAGGTTGAAACATCTCTCAAACAGAAAGCAGAAACTTATTGGGCAACATAAACCATCAGCATCAGCTTTGAAAGAGGGATTGGTGATTGGGAGAGGTAAATGCCTAATTTTGCAGGACCCTGCAGTGTTTCGTTCTATTGTACATAGGGTGCTGTGAGTCAGAAGTGACTCAACAGCACTTAACAACAATAGTTAGAGTTCATACTTAATACCTCTGCTCTCAATGACTTATATTTAATTCCTAAAAAGATAAAGCCCAGATGCTAGCTTAAGCCCATCAAGTTGGTTCTGACTTATAGCGACCCCATAGGACAGAGTAGAACTGCCCCATAGGGTTTCCAAGGAGCAGCTGGTGGATTCAAGCTGCTGAACTTTTGATTAGCAGCCATAGCTCTTAGCCACTGCACCACCACGGTTCCAGATACTCCTCATTCTCCCTTGCTCCAGGTGGGTTGAGACCAGTTGATGCACCTTAGATGGATGCTTGCTAGCTTTTAAACGACCGGGCAGTGTTTTGTTCTGTTGTACATAGGGTCACTATGAGTCGGAACAGACTTGATGACACCTAACAACAATAACCTATTTAGAACTGATAAAGGGAAAAGGGCAGGATTTTGGTATCTCCATTAATTATCCTGCTGTATCAGTAAAAATCCTTTGAAAAAGTCAAACCTTGT
This sequence comes from Elephas maximus indicus, assembly GCF_024166365.1. Taxonomy (NCBI): domain Eukaryota; kingdom Metazoa; phylum Chordata; class Mammalia; order Proboscidea; family Elephantidae; genus Elephas; species Elephas maximus. The sequence goes on along the minus strand of NC_064819.1, from coordinate 176,890,057 downwards.
TTTGTTGGTTTTAAGAATTAAGAGGATTTTTTTCAGTCTTAGGTTAATATAGCCTAGCAGCCTGAGGTCTCAAAGTGCTCATTGGAAGAGATTTGGTGACAGTGGCTATCCCGGTACCGTGGAGATTTTGTGTGGTTCTCTGGGGGAGCACAAGAAAGGGAGTGGCAGTGAAGGCAGTAAAAGAAAAACACCTGGATGTTGTTGAAATCCTACAAAGGAAGAAAACTAACATCAAAATCTAATAAAGTTCTACCACTAAGAAGTTATGGAGTAACAGTATGAGAAAAAATTTACAAGTCTAATTAGAAAAAGCCATGTAAGGGACAAGTTACCTGGTTTTCTGCAGGCACAGGTCAAACTTGTTGTTGTTGTTAGCTGCAGTAGAGTTGATTTTAACTCATGGCGACCCCATGTGTTCAGAGTAGATCTGCTCCATAGGGATTTCAAGGCTATGACCTCTTGGAAGCAGATCGCCAGGGCTGTCTTCAGAAGAGCCTCTGGATAGATTCAAACCACCAACATTTTGGCACTTACTGTTTGTGCCACCCAGGGACTTCAGTTGGAGCTGTTGTGTTGTTGTTAGGTGCCATTCAGTTGGTTCCAACTCATAGCGATGCTATGTACAAAAGAACGAAACACTGTCCAGTCCTGGGCCATCCTCGCAATCATTGCTGGTTGAGCCCATTGTTGCAGCCACTGTGTCAATCCATCTTATCAAGGGCCTTCTTTTTCGTTGACCGTCTAACTTACCAAGCATGATGTCCTTTCCCAGGGACTGGTACCTCCTGATTACATGTCCAAAGTAAGTGAGACAAAGTCTCACCATCCTTGCTTCTAAGGAGCACTCTGGATGTACTTCTTCCAAGACAGACTTGTTTGTTCTCCTGGAAGTTTATGGTATATTGAATATTCCTTTCCAACACCATAAATCGAGGCACAAGTTCTTCTTTGGTCTTCCTTATTCATTGCCCAGCTTTCCCAAGCATATGAGATGACTGAAAACATCATGCCTTGGGTCAGGCGTACCTTAGTCCTCAAAGTAACATCTTTGCTTTTCAACATAATATTTTACAGTAGGTTTGCCCAATTTATTATGTCTTTTGATTTCTTGACTGCTGTTTCCATGGATGTTGATTGTGGATCCAAGTATAATGAAATTCTTGACAACTTCAATATCAGTTTATCTTGATGTTGCTTATTGGCCCAGTTGTGAGGATTTTTGTTTTCTTTAAATTGAGATGTAATCTACACTGAAGATTGTAGTCTTTGATCTTCATCAGTAAGTGCTTCAAGTCCCCTTCACTTTCAGCAAGCAAGGTTGTGTCATCTACATATCACAGGTCATTAATGAGTCTTCTACCAATACTGTTTCCACATTCTTCTTCATATAGTCCAACTTGTCAGATTATGTGTTCAACATACAGAGTGAATAAATATGGTGAAAGGATACAACCCTGATGCACACTTTTCCTGATTTTAAACCACACAGTATCCCCTTGTTCTGTTTGAATGATGGCCTCTTGGTCTATGTACATGCTCCACATGAACACAATTAAGTGTTCTGGAATTCCCGTTCTTCTCAATGTTATCCATAATTTGTTATGATCCACACAGTCGAATGCCTTTGCATAGTAAATAAAACACAGGTAAACATCTTTCTGGCATTCTCTGCTTTCCTCCAAATCCATCTGACATCAGCAATGATATGCCTCATTCCACATCCTCTTCTGAATCTGGCTTGAATTTCTGGCAGTTCCCTGTCAATGTACTGCTGAAACTGTTCTTGAATTATCTTCAGCAAAATTTTCTTATGTGTGGTATTAATGATATTGTTTGATAATTTTCGCATTCTTTTGGATCACTTTTCTTTGGAATGGGCACAAATATGAATCTCTTTTAGTTGGTTGGCCAGGTAGTTGTCTTCCAAATTTCTTGGCATAGAAGAGTGAGCGCCTACAGCGCCGCATCTGTTTGTTGAAACACCTCAATTGGTATTCCATCTATTCCTGGAACCTTGTTTTTTGCCAATGCCTTCAGTGCAGCTTAGACTTCTTCCTTCAATACTATCGGTTCTTGATCATATGCTACCTCTTGTAATGGTTGAACATCAACCAATTCTTCTTGGCACAGTGACTGTGTGTATTCCTTGGATCTTCTTTTGATGCTTCCTGCATTGTTCAATATTTTGCCCATAGAATCCTTCAGAATTGCAACTTGAGGCTTGAATTTTTTCTTCAGTTCTTTCAACTTGAGAAATGCTGGGCGTGTTCTTTGCTTTTGGTTTTCTAACTCCAGGTCTTTGCATATTACATTATAATAATTTACTTTGTCTTCTCAAACGGCCCTTCGAAATACCCTCTTCAGCTCTTTTACTTCATTTCTTCCATTTGCTTTAGCTACTCTACGTTCAAGAGCAAGTTTCAGAGTCTCTTCTGACATCCATTTTGGTCTTTTCTTTCTTTTCAATGTGTTTTTAATGACCTTTTGCTTTCTTCGTGTGTGATGCCTTTGATGTCATCCTACAACTCGTCTGGTCTTCGGTCATTAGTGTTCAGTGTGTCATATCTATTCTGGAGATGGTTTCCAGGTTCAGGTGGGATATACTCATGGATATTTGCAGCTGTTTCTTCTCATTTTGAGTCCTGCCACATCAGCAAATGAAGGTCTCGGAAGCTTTACTCCATCCACATCACTAAGGTCAACTCTGCTTTGAGGAGGCAGCCCTTCCCTGGTCATGTTTTGAGTGCCTTCCAACCTGAGGGGCTGATCTTCTGGCACTATATATCAGATAATCTTCTGCTACTATCCATAAGGTTTTCAATGGTCAGTTTTTTCAGAAATGGACCACTAGGTCCTTTTTCCTAATCTGTCTTAGTCTGGAAGCTCCACTGAAACGTGCCCACCATGGGTGAACCTGTTGGTAGTTGAAATACTGGTGGCATAGCTTCCAGCATAACAACAACACACAAGCCATCACAGTACAACAAAGTGACAGATGCATGGTGGTCAGCTGGAGCTAGTAGAGAAAAATCTGTTTGTGATTTGCTGTGAAGAGGCAATTGATTTTTTTAAAATTGTGTTTTAGATGAAGGTTAAACAATTAATACACATGTTGTTTTGTGACATTGGTTGCCAACCCCAGGACATGTCAACACTCACCCCTTCTTGACCTCAGGTTCTCCATTACCAGCTTTCCTATCCCCTCCTGCCCTCTCATCCTTGCCGCTGGGTTGATGTGCCCATTTAGTCTCGTTTTGTTTTATGGGCCTGTCTAATCTTTAGCTGAACAGCGAACTTCAGGAATGACTTCAGTACTGAGTTAAAAGAGTGTCTGGGGGGCATACTCTCAGGGTTTCTCCAGTCTCTGTCAGACCAGTAAGTCTGGCCTTTTTTTGTGAATTGGAATTTTGTTCTACATTTTTTTCCGGCTCTGTCCAGAACCCACTATTATGATCCCTGTCAGAGTCGTTGGTGGTGGTAACCAGGCACCATCCACTTGTACTGGACTCAGTCTGGTGGAAGCTGTGGTACTTATGGTCAGTTAGTCCTTTGGACTAATCTTTCCCTTGTGTCTTTGGTTTTCTTCATTCTCCCTTGCTCCAGTTGGGGTGGATCAGTGGAGTATCTTAGATGGCCACTCACAGCTTTTAAGACCCTGAATACTACTCACTAAAGTAGGACGTAGAACATTTTCTTTTTAAATTATGTTATGCCAATTGAGCTAGATGTTCCCTGAGACCACGGTCCCCACAGCCCTCAGCCCAGTAATTCGGTCCCTCAGGGAGTTTGTTTGTATCTATGAATCTTCCATGATCTTGCCTTGGTTAAGTTGTGGTGACTTCCCCAGTATTGTGTACTGTCTTACCCTTCACCAAAGTTACCACTTAATTATTGTCTAGTTAGTGTTTTTCCCTCCCCAGCCCTCCTCTTCCTCGTAACCATCAAAGATTGTTTCTTTCTGGGTGTAAACCTTTCGTGAGTTTTTATAATAGTGGTCTCATACAATATTTGTCCTTTTGTGATTGTCTTATTTCACTGAGCATAATGCCTTCCAGATTCATCCATGTTGTAAGATGTTCTTTATTGTTGTGTGGTATTTCATTGTGTGTATATACCCTAATTTGTTTACTCATTCATCTGTTGATGGGCACGTCTTTTTGCTATTATGAATAATGCTGCAATGAACATGAATGTACATATGCTATCATGTGACAGCTCTCATTTCTCCAGGATATATTCCTAGGAGTGAGATTGCTGGGTCATATGGTATTTCTATTTCTAGCTTTTAAGGAAGCACTATATCATTTTCCAAAATGTTCGTGGCAATTGATTTTAACTGGAGTTAATAAAAGGGATCGTACGAAAAGAATTCAGAAATATAATTTCTGAGACATAAATGGGATGTCATGCTTAATATTTAAGTGTCTGCCACTAGGAGGAGACAAATTAATTAAAAATTGTTTAATCTGTTCTTTTAGAACACATTTCCAACTTAAGAAAAGCCTGTATGAAAAATACATTTGGTGCAGAACTTTTGTAGAAATTAGCCTTTAATGAATATTAAAGCTTTGTCTTTAAAATGAAAAAAAAAAATTAATGGACATTTTCCACTTACATAATAGTTTATATTCCATTTAAGGATAACAAGTTCTTTTTTAATCCATATTTTACTGTTTTAGATCTAAAAATTAAATGCTAGGTCAGTGGCTCTCAAACCTTAGCTGCATTAGAATTACCTGGAGGTAACTGTTAAATCACCTTATTAAAGCCCCACACCCAGAGTTTCTGATTCAGTAGGGCTGGGCTAAGGCTGAAAATGTGCCCTCCTAACAAGTTCCCAGGTGATGCTGCTGCTGTTGCTAGTCCTGGGAACACAATTTAAGAACCACTGTGCTAGATGACTAGAAAAGCAAACACCATTTGCCAACAACCAGATTCAATTAAATATTGAGAACATATTAAAAATTGAAGTATGAAAGTTTTCTAGAAAGCAGCTTAGTGTTGGAAATAAGACTGGCATGGTCATTTTGTAGAGGGCTTTGAATTCAAAAGAATGCAGTTTATACTTAATTTGATGGCAGTGTGCAGGGATGGATCACCTAATAAGCACAGTATACAGGGGCTTAATTGTGCTTACTTACTAATCTGTAGTGCACAATTTCACCTGGTTTTTACCACATCTCTGAAGATTTTATGTGAAATTTCACCATGTGAAATTGTGCACCACAGATTAGTAAGTAAACACAATTAAGCCTGTGCGTACCTTGTTTAGCACGGCACCATTAGAAGATTTTGGAGCTGGGTTTTAAGTAGTGAGGAAGTAAAATGACACAGACTGAGGGCAAGGAGACTAGGTAGGAGACTATTAAAAAGGAGTCCTCAAACCAAGGCAGAGGGACCCTATATGAAGCCCCTGATAAACAGAAAAATTGTTCCCAAAGTGTCAATTTGGCTCATTGACAAGTAACTAAAAATATTATTTTTATGTTAAAACAAAAATAGAGCATTATGCTGAATGAAATAAGTCAGTCTCAAAAGGACAAGTACTATGTGAGGTCACTATTATAAGAACTCAAGGAAATGTTTACATATAGGAAAAAAAATTCTTTGATGATTACAAGGGTGGGGAGGGAGAGTGAGGAGAAATCACTAGATAGCAGACAAGTGTCAACTTTGGTGAAGGGAAAGACAACACACAATATAGGAGAAGTCTTCACAACTCGATGAAAGCAAAGGCATAGAAATTTCCTAGACACACCCAAACACCTTGAGGGACTAAGTTGCTGGGGCTGGGAGCTGGGGACCATAGTCTTGGGAGACATCTAGGTCAATTGGCATAACATAGTTCATAAAGAAAATGTTCTTCATCCCACTCTGGTGAGTAGCACCTGGTGTCTTAAAAACTTACAAGTATCCATCTGAGGTACATCTATTTGTCCCATCCTGTTCAGAGCAAAGGAGAATGAAAAAACCAAAGACAAAAGGAAAATATTAGTCCAAAGGACTAAAGGATCACATGAACCAGAGCCTCCACCAGCCTAAGCCCAGAAGAACTAGATGGTGCCTGGCTACTACCACCAACCACTCTGACAAGGATCACAATAGAGAGTCCCCACTACAGCGGGAAAAAATGTAGAACAAAATTCAAATTCATGAAAAAAACCAGACTTGCTGCCTGACAGAGATTGGAGGAACCCCTGACACTATGGGCCCCAGACACTCTGCTAACATAGAACTGAAACCACTCCCAAAGCCCACTTTTCAAGCAAAGATTAGACAGGCCTATAAAACAAACAGTAACACACCTGAATACACCTGAGGAACGTGCTTCTTAGTTCCATAAAATGTATGAGACCAAGTGGGCAACTCTTGACCAAAAGCAAGTCAAGAAGGCAGGAAGGGACAGCAACTGGATGATTGGACACAGGGAACCTGAGGTGGAAAGAGGGAACGTGCTGTCACATTGTGGGGATTGCAAACAATGTCACAAAGCAATATGTGTATAAATTTTTGAATAAGAAATTAACTTGAACTATAAACTTTCACCTAAAGCACAATAAAATAAAATTAAAAAATAGATGGAGGAGAATGCAAAATCTGCATATTTAAAGATACAGGACTCTACCAAGCAATTTCTCCAAGGTGGGTAGAACCAAACTAAACCCATTGCCATCAAGTCGATTCTGACTCATAGTGACCGTAAAGGACATAGCAGAACTGCTTTATAGGGTTTTCCAGGCTGTAATCTTTACAGAAGCTGACAGCCACATCTTTCTCCCACAACAGCTGGTAAGTTTGAACCTCAGAACTTTTAGTTAGCAGCTGAGCTCATAACCACTATGCCACCCAAAAAAACCAAACCTACCACCGTCAAGTCAGTTTTGACTCATAGCCACCCTGTAGGATTTCTAAGGCTGTAAATCTTAAGGAAGCCAACTGCCACATCTTCATCCTGCAGAGTGGCTGGTGGGTCCAAACTGCCGACCTTTTTAGTTTGCAGCTACCGCTTTAACCACTGCGCCACCAGGGCTCCTTAAAGTAGGTAGAGAAAGATTTAAAGACTCCTTAGGGCTATACTTTCTTAAGGGTCCCTCTCCCTGCCCTCTGTATCTTCTCTGCTGGTAAAGGTACTTTTGTGGAAATGTTTGAGAACACTGCACCAGGTCAAAAGCTTGGAATATCCTGGTGACGTTTGTAGTTGGAGGAGCACCAGCTTTCAGCAGCTCTGCGATATGTGGTAGAATCTACAGACTTGACTTCTAATTAGATGTAATGGGATGAGGTGAAGAGAAAAAAGGAAGAGGGGCAGCTGGAGAGAAGAACCCAAATTACTATGATTAAGAGCCTGGATGACTGGTAAAGTGGGGGGGTGGTATTTTTAAAAAGAAATAAGAAAAACAGGATGAGGAACGAGTATGAGGGGATAAATGTTGTTTGGCTTTGGACACTGAGTTTGGGCTTCTGGGGGTACAATTAGGTGGAGTTAGCTGCTAGTAGTTGAAAATGTAGTCATGGAACTTGAGAGAGTTTCAAGGTTCAGATTCCAGAGTCATCTTTATAAAAAAGTTGAAGTTTTTTCTTAAAATCTGGTCCTGAGAAGTTTTTGGTAGGTATGTTCCCAAGGGACAGGGTAGAGGTCATGTTAGAAAGGAAATAGCAACGTGGAAAACAAAAATGTAAATATTATTGATTTAAGAGCAAAAAGTTTAAAGGCGTTCCAAAGTTTCATTTAATGCGATGGTCAAAGGGAGCCAGAGGGAGTTCAGAGAAACCACAAAGCATTTGAGAGTTGCCTGTGGGAAAGGTAATTTAGCAGCTGTGTTCGAGGTAAGTGGAGAGGAAGCTTTTCTCTAGATATTCAGGTGTGAGGAGATGAGACCCCGATTAGGGCTTAGAACTAGGGCTTCAGTTCCTTCCAGTTTGAGCCCCTGCTAAGAATTTTTATCTCTAACAAGCTCCCCTGTGGGAGCTGCTGGTTAGGGACCAATTCTGAGAACCACTAGTAGGGCAGTGGTTCTCAGAATTTATTATACATAACAATCACCTGGGGTTCTTGTTAAACTGTAGATTCTGATTCAGTATATCTGGGGTGGAAATGCAAATTCTGAGCAGGGGTTCAAACCAGAATGAACCAGTTCAAAGCCCTGCCCTTAATTAGGTCAGTGATTGAGAAAAAATAAGAAGTCAAAGGCATTCCAGTTGAAAAAAGCAATAGGACTTGGGTGACTTCCTGAATGAACAAGACAATAAGAGAACAAAAAAAACCAAATCCACTGCCATCGAGTTGATTCCGACTCATAGGGACCCTATAGGACAGAGTAGAACTGCCCCACAGAGTTTCCAAGGAGCACCTGGCGGATTTGAACTGCTGACCCTTTGGTTAGCAGCTGTAGCACTTAACCACTACACCACCAGCGTCCGACAATAAGAGAAGGGAGTTGAAAATCTCCAATTATGAGCCTGAGAGTCTAGTCCACAAGGACAGTATTGGCAGTATAAGGTAGCTTGCCCCAATTTCTCTGTCCAAACAGAAAAAAGGCTAGTTTGTCTCAAGAGGGTCCCTAGACCAGCATAGTTAGTGTTTACCTGGGATTTGTTAGAATGCAAATTCTAAGGCCCTAACCCAGACTACTAAATCAGAAACACTGGGAATGGGGCCCAGCAGTCCATGATTTAACAAGCCCTCCAGGTGATTTTGATGCACAGTGAATTTTAAGACCTGAGCTAGGCCAGTCAGAACTTTTTATTCTCAAGAATTTGAATTGGGTCATACAGAGAGAACCAGTCTGTTGCTCATGAGGAGAGAAGTTGAATGTTGCTTATATAAAGACTATGAGTAAGCTGGAATTTTGAGTAACAGAAGCTATGACTAAATGAAGTACTTGGCTGGTAGTCATAGAAATAAAGAAGAATGGTGACACCCTCATGGTTGGGGGGAGAACTGCATTCCTGCTGCTGCCGAGAGTGACAATATAACCCCGTTTCTAGGTGTGTAGGGAATTTGTCCAGTTCCGTGTACATTCTAGTTTCCAAATAAAGCCCAACAATATTGCTATTCTTAGGTTCCTATGTTATCTCCTTTATTGTCATGCGTATCCTTAAAATAGAAAGATCTCCCGTTACTTGAAGTGACCTGAGTGAATCTGTATTCCTAAAACATGAAAAGCTGATATAGCTTGAAAGTAGATTGAGCAAAAGATTAATAAAAATAAATTAAAAAAAGAAATTAAGTTGCATTTATTTAAACTTAAACAAAAGAAATCATACTCTACATAATTTTCTGCATCTCAAGTTTTTTTTACCTAATAACATAAAAGTTACTTTTTTAAGAAAATTTTTATGAAATGAGTTCTGATTATCACCTTTCCTTGTAAATAACTACCACCTCCAAACTTAACTATCAGCACTGATTGTCAAGTTCATAGTTGGAGATTTTATTTTTACTTTCTTTTATTGGCCTCCTCATTCAGGCAGTCACCCTGAAAAAGTCCTACCACATTATCTACTGGAAAAGCCCTGCTCCTTCCTTTCATTTCCCTCAGCCACTGTCCTAATCCAGGTCTAAACTTCCCACTTTCACACTTCAAGGTCTTTTGGATATGTTGTCTCTATCTTTTTTCTTTTTTTAAAAAAATATGTTTCATAGTTTTCATATTTATCTCCAAGTAATAAAATCATTTAATTCAGGTAGAGTTGTAAACATAACAATTCCATCACCTGTTGGCAAGCGAGGCAGCAGCCTAGCCTGGCATTGCCAATACCTTGGATCCAAAAAAAAATCAAACCTGTTGCCGTCGAGTGGATTCGAACTCATAGCAACCCTGTAAGACAGAGTAGAACTGCCCCATACAGTTTCCAAGTGTAACCAAACGAGGGTTCTTGTCCTGTCCCGTTAGCCAACTGAAATAAGATGGATGCCACACCACCAGTTGCAAGGGAAACAAAGTGGAAATTTATTGTTTGTGCAAACAAGGAATAACATGGGGCTTAGCAGCTGAAAGACCATGTGCTTGCTGTCAGAGGAGGTTGGAAAGCTTTTTATTTCCAGTGGCATCTGGGGGTTGGGTTTGGTGCCCGCAACTCTCTGCCTTTAGCCCTGCCATTCCACATTTGGAGGTCCAGATGTTGAATCATGTCTGTGATGTTCAGGTCCAAGGACAGATTGAGGACACAGCTCTTCAGGTCCTGCGCGGTCCAAAATCCTGGTGTGCGCATGCGCAGGATTCTGGCACCAAATTCAAACTGTGCTTAGGGCCACAGCATGGTCAGGCCAAACCGCAGTTGGAAGCCTCGGCTTGGCGGGCTTCCAGGGGGGAACCACAGCAGAGCTGGCGGGGGTGGGGAGCCTGGGCCGAGGCTTCACAAGGAGTGCCTGGTAGAACTGCCGACCTCTTGGCTAGCAGCGGTAGCACTTAACCACTACACTACCGGATTTCCAATACCTTGGATAGGGCCCTACATTTTCTGGATTTTTTTTTTTTTTTTTAACCTGAGGCTCTGAGCCTTCATTTGATTAAAAAAACACTCCTTGCAATTGAGTTAGTTCCGACTCATGGTGACCCCACGTGTTTATAGAGTAGAACTACTGCTCCATAGGGTTTTCTTGTCCGTAATCTTTATGGATAATGAGCCCTGGTGGCACAATGGTTAAGCGCTCAGCTGCTAGCCAAAAGGCCAGTGGTTCGAACTCACGGAAGAAAAATACCTGGCAACCTTCTCCCCTAAAGATGATAGCCTAGGAAAACCTATGGGGCAGTTCTACTCTCTCTTGTAGGGTTGCTCTGAGTCGGAATTGGCACACAACAACAATCTTTACTGAAACAGATTGCCAGGCCTTTCTGCTGTGGTGCCGTGGGTTCCAGCCTTTTTTTTTTTTGAGATCACAAGATTATATTTTATTTATTGTCTCATTAAAAAAATTTATACATGTATTGATTGTGACATTGGTTGCAGTCCCCACAATGTGACAGCACACTGCCCCTTTCCACCCCAGCTTCCCTGTGTCCATTTGACCAGGTCCTGTCCCTTCCTGCCTTCTCATCCTGCTTTTGGACAAGAGTTGCCCATTTGGTCTCATATATTTGACTGAATTAAGAAGCATGTTCCTCACATGTATTATTTTTTGTTGTTAGTCTTGTCTAATCTTTGTCTAGAGAATAGGTTTCAGGAACTAGATGGTGCCCGGCTACAACCAATGACTGCCCTGACAGGGAACACAACAGAGAACCCCCGCGGGAGCAGGAGAGCAGTGGCATGCAGATCCCAAATTCTCATAAAAAGACCAGACTTAATGGTCTGACTAAGACTAGAAGGACCCCAGTGGTCATGGCCCCCAGACCTTCTGTTGGCCCAGGACAGGAACCATTCCCGAAGCCAACTCTTCAGACATGGATTGGACTGGACAATGGGTTGGAGAGGGATGCTGGTGAGGAGTGAGCTTCTCGGATCAGGTGGACACTTCAGGCTATGTTGGCATCTCCTGCCTGGGGGGGAGAGGAGAGAGTAGAGGGGGTTAGAAGCTGATGAAACAGACATGAAAAGAGAGGGTGGAGGGAGGGAGCGGGCTGTCTCATTAGGGGGAGAGTAATTGGGAGTATGTAGCAAGGATTATATGTTTATGCGTGAGAGACTGACTTGATTTGTAAACTTTCATTTAAAGCACAATAAAAATTATTAAAAAAAAAAGAATAGACTTCAGGAATTGTTTCAGTTCTGGGTTAACAGAGTGTCTGGGGGCCATAGTTTTGGGGGTTCTTCCAATCTACCACCGACCTTTTTTAGGTTAGTAGTCTAGTAAAAACCCATTGTGCCACCCAGGGACCTCAACTAATAAAAGAGATAATCTCTAAATTCCTTTCATCCCTGATATTGTCTATTTTATTTTGCTTTATCATCTTCATGGCATTTCTCTTTAGTCTGTTTACCTTATTTAAACAGTCTTGTAGAATTAACTTTTTATTATCATTAATTTCAAGAAAGGAATTCAAATTTCTAAGAACAAAACTGTTGTACTTAGGGTGTTAAAAATGTTTTCATTTGTTAAGATAGTTTGGCTTGTATCAGAACTTATCAAACCGTATCAAACTCCACACTCTTCCTCTTCACCCACCAACTAACCCCTCAAGGAAGCTAATCTGTAGCAATTCTACTTCCTTGGTAACCTCCCTCCCCCAGCCCCTCCCTGGGTCTTGCTAAGGTCATTTGCTTCACCAGGCTGACCTTTGTTCCTTCTCAGTCCACGGCCATTACTTTTTGTCTTGCTCAGAGAAGCTGTCCTGACCAGCCCACTCTAATCTTACATTCGTTACTTAACCCCACATTTATTGAGCACTTAATATTTGCCAGGCTCCACCTCTACTTTTCCTGTGAATGTCTGTCAGCAACTTTAAGTCACATTGTTTATATTCTGCAGTATATTTGTTAGTTCATGTGTGTATTTTTTCTCAATTTGACATTAAGTGCCTTGAGTTAATATTTTTTACTTCTTTGTATTGTACACTGTTGTATATTCATTATTCACTAAGGCTATTGAATAATGGATGGATGAATGAATGAAATAATGGGAAACTGGTTTAACTCAGAGGAATTTGAGGGAAATAGTTAACTCATATTTAAAAATCATTCTAAGTCCAAATGGGTCACATTATGGATGATTGAATGACCCGTCTCTATGCTGTGCACTCCTAAGTACTTTTGGTTGAAATCATTCATTTTCGACTCTTACTCATTCACTGATTACATTATTTCTTCTCTATAGAGGTGAGTTGACCCAATGACACATGACAAGCATTCAGCAAGCAAGTGCTGAATGATTAAAGTGCTTGCTGAATGATTCAAACTAAAAAATTAAACCAATTGCCGTTAATTGAGACTCATGGCAACCCCATGTGTGTCAGAATAGAACTGTCCTCCACAGGGTTTTCAGTGGCTGATTTTTCAGAAGTAAATCACCAGGCCTTTTTTCCTAGGTGCCTCTGAGTGGACTTGAACCTCCAACCTTTTGGTTAGCAGCTGAGCATGTTAACAGTTTGCAATACCCAGGGACTTATTAAAATTATGTAACGTGTATTATGTTTAGCCTCTACAATAAAACTAGAAGTTCCTTCAGTACAGGGACCCAATGTTTTAATCCCTCTTAGTCTCTGTCATTGGTAGGCATATAGTGGATATTTAATAAATACTTTATGAATGAAGCTTGGCAGGAATGGGGGACACACAGACTTTAGAACGTAATGCAAGTCTGAGTTTACAGTGGGTGCTTAATAAATGCTCCTTGAGCAGATGAATAAATTGCAAAGAAAAATACTTTTCCCATAGGAGAAAGTATCCTCTTTCCCTAAGTCAGTATTTCTCAGTGTAATACTGGATCCCTTATATTAGAATCACTTGGGATACTTGTTAAAAATATAGATTCTCCAGGCCACATCACAGACCAACTGGAATCAGATTCTCGGTGGTGTGAGTGCTGGATATGCTGGGAGCAGGGCTGTAAAGATGAGAAAGATGTAGTCTTAAGAAATACCTCAGGTGATTCTGATGCTCTCTTAAATTTCAGCACCATTGCCCTAAAAAAAAAAACCTAAACCTGTTGCCATCCAGTCGATTCCAACTCATAGCAACACTGTAGGGCAGAGTAGAGCTGCCTCACAGGGTTTTCAAGGTTCTAATCTTTTTAGACACAGACTGCCACATCTTTCTTCTGTAGAACAGGCTGGTGGGTTCAAATCGCTGGCCTTTTGGTTACCAGCTGAGTGCTTAACCACTGCACCATCAGGGATCCCTAAGTAGGGCTAACAAATAGGGCTTTTGAAGGTACCTGCTCAGTAGTGAAGAGTGTGGACCCTGGAGCCAAACTTCCTGGGTTTACCAAACTCCACCACTTCCTAAATGTATGTCCTTGGGCAGGTTATTTCACCTCTCTGTCCCTCAGTTTCCTCGTATCCTTTCCTCACAAGGGTGTTGTGAAGATTAAATGAGTTAAACCCACATTTACTGAGCATTTAATATTTGCCAGGCTCCATCTCTACTTTTCCTGTGAACTTCTTATAAGGTTCTTAGAACAGAGCCTAACACATAGTGAAAGTACTATGTGTATGTTTGCTATTGTTAGAATTATGAGTGTCCATTTTGCAACAAAATAGTACATTTCTGCATGAAAACTGCCTTATTGTAGAAAACCCAACCCACATAACTTTGTCCTCGCTTCCTTTTCTGCTTTAGAGAAGTGGACACTTCAAACCAGGGTACTGCCTTATTGCAATGTAAAGCTGTACAAAGAAAGCTAAGCTCATTTACCCACATGCTCATGAGACAGAGGATCAGCACTCAGCCTTCTGTACAGCTTCCCAAACCAAGGTCCCATAATTAAAATCATATAAAAAGGGCAGGGATTCAAATGAGTGTAATGCGTTTTCTCACTTACCAGAAAGCGTTTGGGTGACTACAAAGGGTAACAAAACACAAAACCTATTGTAGCAGTAATCCCATGTCCAAGTCATCTCCTGACCCAAGCCTCTGTGGAGATCATGTTGACTCCACGACCTTTTCTTCCTTCCTACTCCTGTCTCCAGGAGGTTTGTTATTCTCTGATAGACGGAAAAAAAAAAAAAAAAAAAATTCCCATGACCAAACCCATCCCCCACCCTTCATAGAGTGAGAAGAGCTTTGGCAACCCATCAGTGGAGGTTGGATCCTTGAGAGCAGGTGTGCCCTGGGAAGTTTAGGACAGTTTTTCTACAATGCGCGCTTTGCTGGTATATGTATCCAGCCTGGATATGATTGTCTCTTTTAAAATTAGGCTTTCCTCTTATCCTGTGACTTCTGGAAAGTTACTTAAGATTAGAATTTCTATTTCCCTATTTGTAAAAAGGAACTTACAGTAGACTGTGAGTGTTAGAAGGAACTTCTAAGACAATTTAATGTAACTCCCTAAATTTTATGAAGAGGCTAGATCCAGAGAGGTTGAGGGACTGAGTAAAGTAAGAGAGCTTGTAAGTACTTGGTTCAGGAGTATAATTTCTGGAATTTAGTCAATGTTGCTATTAACAAAGGGCTAAAACTGGTGGATTACTGAAATTTTTGCTTGCAAGCCAAAAATATAAATGCCATTAGTATTTTATTTTCAGGGTATTAATTATTTCTGGCAATCTAGCTAGTGAATAAATGCACAAGGAACCATCTTCTAGCATTTCATCTAATGATAATATAATAGAATCTTTGCTCTAAAGAGCTCGGCTGCTAACCAAAAGGTCAGCAGTTTGAATCTACCAGCTGCTCCTTGGAAACCCTGTGGGGCAGTTCTCTGTCCTGTAGTGTTGCTATGCGTCAGAATCAACTCAATGGCAATGGGTTTGGTTTTATAATACAAGTTTTCCTATTAAACTTAAGGTATAGAAGAAAGTTTCTGTGAATATATATTTTTCTTAATAATTTGACATAATAATTTTAGTTAATGTTTCAGTGAATCTTGATTTTTTTAAAAAATGATTCCATTATGGTATATGAATTATATCTCAATTAAAAATTTTTTCCAGTTTTCCATTACTCAGTCAGAAGTGTATTTCATATCTGTGAATTCTAATTAATATAATTCTACTGAAAGATTTTTTATATAATTTTAGACATACAGAAAATTTGCAAGAATAATAGAAAGAATCCCGATTCTCTTCACATGATTATACGCACACATACTTTTTTTTTTTTGCTGAGCCATTTAAGAATAAATTGCAATTAAGTAACCACTAAGGAGACTAAAATCCTACTCATCAAAATAAAATACAAGAAAAAAACAAAGACTCAGCAAAAACAAAATCAACAACAATAAATAAGAGGAAAAGACAATATATAAAGATACACTACTCGGCACAAAAAGTTGAGTGGGAAAAAGAAACTGTCAACAACATACAAAAAAAAAAAGACATCAAAATGACAGCACTAAACTCATAAAAAAAAAATTTCATACCTATCCATAATTACACTGGATGTAAATGGACTAAATGAATCAATAAAGAGACAGAGTGGCAGAATAGATTTAAAAAAAAAACAAAACACTATCCATCTATACGCTGCCTACAAGAGACACACCTTAAAGACACAAAAAAACTAAAACAAAGGATGGAAAAAAATATATCAACCAAACAATCAAAAAAGAGGAGTGGCAGTATTAATTTCTGACAAAATAGACTTTAAAGTTAAATCCACCACAAAGGATAAGGAAGAACAGTATAGAATGATTAAAGGGACAATATACCAGGAGGATATAACCATATTAAATATGCACCCAATGACAGGACTTCAAGATACATAAAAAAAATAATAATAAATTGCACACAGCACAACCAAAGTAAAAACAAGTATTTGAGCACATATGGATGGGTATAGACACAAAGAGAATATGGACAAATTGTGATAAATGTAACTAACGTCAGTGAACAATTTGTGTGGAAACTGTCAAATGGGAACCTAATTTATTGTGTAAACTATCACCAAAAACTTAAAAAAAAAAGTAAGTTGCAGACATGATGCCCTTCTAAGTGTAATTCTTAACTAGAAAAATATACCACACCCAGTAAACTGTAATCCAGTATCGATCTTTTCAGCCACACCCACTCAGATAATAATTATTGTTGATAGCCTCATTTTCAAATTGGAGCATCATCTGACATGAATAATTGTAAATAAAAGTCTAGCTATAAGAACAATTAATATTGTCTTCCAGCTCAATAAATATTTACTAAAGAGTATCCTGGTGCTTCGTGGATGGAAGAATAAAATATGTCCGTAGTTTACTCATCTGAGAGTTGCTGAGTTCAACAAAGATGTCTTTTTTGTCATTGTTGTTCTTTGTTTTTTTCCCCTGCTTTTCCCTTACACACTAAAATATTTTCTTTCAGGGTGAGAAGAGGATTTAAAATAGAGTTGCATTTGCTTACCAAATCAGAGATCTAAAATAACCATGGCAACCCCACGCAGGACAGAAGGAAACGTTGCCCTGTCCTGTGCCACCGCTGTGATTGGCTATGAATTGGAACGTTAGGATCCATCAGGTTTTCTCTGGCTAATTTTCAGAAGCAGATTGACAGGCCTTTCTTCCTATTATAGTAACATCTGTGAAAGCCAGAATGTATGTAAGGCAGAAACCTATCAGAGAAGGAAAACTCAAATATTTTCCACTAAAGTGAACGATAGAAAAGTGTTAAGACTGCACCCTGCCAAAGGTGGAAAACTTTTGGGACCCAGAAAAACAAGGCAGTCCTGTCAAGTTCTGGCTCTCATAGGTCACTGTAGTAGTGTCTAATGTTGTAAGGTTACTGCTGTCTGGCTGGTGCCAACGTAGCTTTGGTTAATTAAGGGCTAAAGAAAAATATTTTATATTACTTGTGTGAACACAAGTAAAATGCACTTTATTTTTGTCGTGCTGATAGTCAAAAGACTGAAAACAAAACCAAATCCGTTGCTGTTGAGTCAGTTCTGAGTCAAAAGACTGAAAAACAAACCAAACTTGTTGCCATTGAGTTGATTCCGACTCATAGTGACCCTGTAAGATAGAGTAGAACTGCCCCAAAAGGTTTCCAAGGAGCTGCTGGTAGATTCAAATGCCGATCTTTTCGTTAGCAGTGGGGCTTTTAACCACTGCACCACCAGGGCTCCAAGTCAAAAGACTAGTAGTTCAGAAAAAAAAAAAAAATCCCCTCCAACTTTACTGCCTGCTGTAGGAATATAGTGTCAGTTAATATTTTATCAAACACTTCTGGTGTGTGATAATCTTACGTACTCATGAGTGTGGAAATAAAAAGGCTGATGATGCAATTTGATTAGATTGCACTATGATTTATGAGGCTGAGATTTTTCCATAAAGGTAATGTTTCTTTTCATTCTTTGAGTGATGGAGTATAGCAACGAGTTAAGGATGAGAGCACCCAACATTAAACAAAAAGTTTCCAGTATTTAAAAAAAAAAGAAAAAACTTCATTAAGTAGTTGTCATTGGATCTTCTCAGTTTAAAATGAAATATTTAAGCAATGAACACCACTTAGTATCATCTTAACTGGATTTCCTCATGCTGCCTTTATTTTTGCATGTGTCAATTGACACAATGTTGTTTTTTTAAAGGGAGGGTATGCTTCAGTGCCACAGAATTCAGGAGAGGGTAGTCACTCCCTTAAACTGGGAATCCAAATGGGCATCACCAGTGACTTATCATATGCCAGTGATAACTTTAGACACACTTTAGGAAGAAGAAAAGATATTTTACTTGCATTATGCTGAGTTAACAAAATCTATTTATCTTTCACAGAACTTACTGTATGTATCTGTCTGCCCACTATCTGATAAGCAATTTGAGAGTATGGGGCCATGTCTTACTTATTTTTGTATCCTGCACTGTAAAGCATAATTCAGTGAATCAAGTAGGAATGTGATATATATTTGATGAATTTGAGCACAATCCAGTTTGCAGATAAAACCTCAGTATGTAGGGGCATGTAGGGGCAAACAAAGAAGGATTGACTGTAGGGAAAAAAGCAACTTAGTTCTTCTGATGTTCCTAATTAAAACCACATATGTCTCTATTCAGAAGTATATTACCAAATCCAAGTAAGTGTCATTTAAAATTGAAGCTTGGAAAAAATATATATATACTAAGAAAAAGTAATTTTAAATTTCTTATGTATTACTGTGTTCAACAGTGTTGATGTTGTCCTGGGAGAAATAATAAGCTTTCTTTTTTAACTGGCATGGAAGTTATTCTATTACTAATGGGGACATGGGGATGGGCAGCAGAAGTTTCTTAGAGCATTTAATTATGTCAGTGCCAACAGATGTCTCATCCTGGATTAGTCATGAAATAGGAAGTTTAAGAAATGTCTAAAAAGACAAAAGGCACTTAAAATATAAGTGCCTTTCTCATTAATTAAATTAATGAAAGACAAAGCCTCATAATCTTAAGCAAGTTCTTTAACACATCTCAGTTGCCTCCTTTACAAAATGAGAACATTGGAATGGATAATACCGAGGTCCTGCCACATAGCTTGCTTAATGCGTCTTCAAGAGCAAAAGGTCTTAGGGAATTGATAAAACCAGTTATAATGAGAATAATGGTGAGGATGCTGAGGGACTAACACATGGCATCATCCTTCAATGATGCAGATCAGTCAGCCTTGTGTAGTAGCACTGGACCAGCCACTCACCTGATATCATCCACAGCTATAACATTTTGCTGGAATTTGCCATCTGCTGTGTTCTCTAGGAGCCCCGCTAGTACAACAGTTAAGTGCTCTGCTGCTAACCCAAAGGTTGGCTGTTGGAACCCACTCAGTGGCTCTGCAGATCAAAGACCTGGTAATCTGCTCCCATAAAGATTACAACTAGAAAACCCTATGGGACAGTTCTACTCTGTCACATGGGGTTGCTATGAGTCAGAATCGTCTCCAAAGCACCTAACAGCAACAAGAGATAGACCACACAACAGGCAGAAGACCTCTGTTCCAGTCTTGAGGCTCCAGCTCTCTGAGGCTCCTTCATTCTGCAAGTTGTTACATGTTGGCAGTCTTCATTATATTGTGATCTCTTGGATGACAGGGATCAAACCGTACTTATGTCTCTATCCCATTCTACCTTGCACAGTGCTTTGCAGTTAGTAGACACTCAATAAATGTCATTTGAATGATACCTCTGTCTATAAAACAATAGTGAGACCTAGTTTTTAAAGGGCATTTCGCATCAAAGAGAATAGTATTCATACAGTATCCTGCACCTAAAATGTTTGCTTTCCTTCTGCTTATTAAATGTTTGTTTTCCTTCCACTTATTAAATGTTTTATATGTTTGACTCTTCCGAGGTCAGATCAGGTCTGTCCTCCTCTGTGAAGCATTATTTGGTTGTTACAGCCCTTAATTATTGGCTTCCTCTTATTTTTTATACCACTCAGGTGGCTTAGCATTTTCTGTGGGGTCTGTATCATTACGTTAGACTTAGTTCATCACAGGAAAGAAGCATTCAATTTCTCCTTGTATCCTGTCAGCCTGGTGCCTTCATGACAAAGGTGCTAAATAAATATTTGGTGATGATCATAGTGGTCATAATAAGTGATTTATTGTTCAGGGTTCAAACCAGTTGCTTATGAACCTGTTGCCGTGGAGTCGATTCTAACTCATAGCGACCCTATAGGATAGAGCAGAGCTGCCCAACAGCATTTCCAAGGAGCATCTGGAAGCAAGGAGTGGTTAGCAGCCAAGCTCTTAACCACTGTAGCACCAGGGCTCCCCAGTTGCTTATAGCAACCCTGAAATACTTCAACTACTGGTACATGTCTTCTAGGAGGAAAGTGCTTTGGGAGTGGCAGCCTTGCTCCTAAGTTCCCTGGTACAGGCCTCCTTTCCACACTGCTTGCAACCTGTCGCAGATCTATCCCAGGGCATAACCCTCTACAGTTTGTCTTCGTTTTCCTGGAAGCCAAGGGATTTGGAGGAGGATACAATGTTTAAAAAGGAAGAAGAAAGAAAATTAAAATGTTTTTTATGAGTTAATTGTGAGGAGGCGGAGCCAAGATGGCAGACTAGGCAGACGCTACCTTGGATCCCTCTTACAACAAAGACACGGAAAAACAAGTGAATCGATCACATACATAACAATCTACGAACCCTGAACAACAAACACAGATTTAGAGACGGAGAACGAACTAATACGGGGAAGCAGCGATTGTTTCCAGAGCCTGGAGCCAGCGTACCAGTCAGGTACGGTACAAGCACAGAGAGCTGCTCCACCCCCCTGAACTAACCCCGGGAGGGGGACCAGCCGGTTCCACGGGCGGCGTGGGACGCAGCCGGTAGGAGAAGTCCCCGGGAGGCAGTGACTGGTCTTGGAGCAGAAAGAGCAATGTCCGAGCGGGGGAACCGTCCTGCAGGGATTTGGACTGGACGCAGGTACGGCATAAACACGGAGAGTTGCTCCACCCCCCTGAACTAACCCCGGGAAGGGGCCCAGCCGGGTAGCGCGGGCGGCGTGGGACGCAGCCGGTAGGAGAAGTCCCCGGGAGGCAGCGACTGGTATTGGAGCGGGGAGAACAGCGTCCCAGCCGGGACACTCGGTCACGGCACGAGCACGGGGAGCTGCTCCACCCATCTGAACTAACCCCGGGAGGAGGCCCAACTGGTTCTCGGGGGCGGCACGGCCACGTGGCTGGAGGGACGAGAAGTCCCCGGGAGGCAGCGACTGATTTTGGAGTCGAGAGTGCACCGTCCCAGTAGGGGAGCCTTGACGCTGGGCGTGGGGCTGGAAGTGGAGGATCTGACCGTGACTCCAGCGGGCCAGACCCCCCGGGGGCAATCTCCACACAGCCAGCACACATAGGCTACGCGCCCACGGGAACCTCAGATATAATAGTCATTACAAGCAAGACAAGCAACTCTGGCTATATTCTGAGGTGCTACTCTCCTATCTCTCTGTTCCCTCCCCCACCCTCCCCAGGCGGCTTCATTAACATCTGAATAGCCTGAGCCAGAGGGAGAACTCTGATAGGGATCTGACTGCATTTTTTTTTTAGTGGATTTTCTGGAAAAACTAGTTTCCCAGTGATGGCTCGGAGACAACAATCCATATCAAACCACTTAAAGAAGCAGACTATGACAGCTTCTCCAACCCCCCAAACAAAAGAATCAAAATCTTTCCCAGATGAAGATACAATCTTGGAATTATCAGATACAGAATATAAAAAACTACTTTACAGAATGCTTAATGATATCACAAATGAAATTAGGATAACTGCAGAAAAAGCCAAGGAACACACTGATAAAACTGTTGAAGAACTCAAAAAGATTATTCAAGAACATACTGGAAAAATTAATAAGTTGCAAGAATCCATAGAGAGACAACATGTAGAAATCCAAAAGATTAACAATAAAATAACAGAATTAGACAACGCACTAGGAAGTCAGAGGAGCAGACTCGAGCAATTAGAATGCAGACTGGGACATCTGGAGGACCAGGGAATCAACTCCAACATAGCTGAAAAAAAATCAGATAAAAGAATTTAAAAAAATGAAGAAACCCTAAGAATTATGTGGGACTCTATCAAGAAGGATAACCTGCAGGTGATTGGAGTCCCAGAACAGGGAGGGGGGACAGGAAACACAGAGAAAATAGTTGAAGAACTCCTGACAGAAAACTTCCTTGACATCATGAAAGACGAAAGGATATCTATCCAAGATGCTCATCGAACCCCATTTAAGATTGATCCAAAAAGAAAAACACCAAGACATATTATCATCAAACTAACCAAAACCAAAGATAAACAGAAAATTTTAAAAGCAGCCAGGGAGAAAAGAAAGGTTTCCTTCAAGGGAGAATCAATAAGAATATGTTCTGACTACTCAGCAGAAACCATGCAGGCAAGAAGGGAATGGGACGACATATACAGAACACTGAAGGAGAAAAACTGCCAGCCAAGGATCATATATCCAGCAAAACTCTCTCTGAAATATGAAGGCGAAATTAAGATATTTACAGACAAACACAAGTTTAGAGAATTTGCAAAAACTAAACCAAAGCTACAAGATATACTAAAGGATATTGTTTGGTCAGAGAACCAATAATATCAGATATCAGCACAACACAAGGTCACAAAACAGAACGTCCTGATATCAACTGAAATAGGGAAATCACAAAAACAAACAAATTAAGATTAATTAAAAAAAAAAAATACACATAACAGGGAATCATGGAAGTCAATAGGTAAAAGATCACAATAATCAAAAAGAGGGACTAAATACAGGAGGCATTGAACTGCCATATGGAGAGTGATACAAGGCGATATAGAACAATACAAGTTAGGTTTTTACTTAGAAAAATAGGGGTAAATAATAAGGTAACCACAAAAAGGTATAACAACTCTATAACTCAAGATAAAAGCCAAGAAAAACGTAACAACTCAACTAACATAAAGTCAAGCACTATGAAAATGAGGATCTCACAATTTACTAAGAAAAACGCCTCAGCACAAAAAAGTATGTGGAAAAATGAAAGTGTCAACAACACACATAAAAAGGCATCAAAATGACAGCACTAAAAACTTATTTATCTATAATTACCCTGAATGTAAATGGACTAAATGCACCAATAAAGAGACAGAGAGTCACAGACTGGATAAAGAAACACGATCCATCTATATGCTGCCTACAAGAGACACACCTTAGACTTAGAGACACAAACAAACTAAAACTCAAAGGATGGAAAAAAGTATATCCAGCAAACAATAAGCAAAAAAGAAGAGGAGTAGCAATATTAATTTCTGACAAAATAGACTTTAGACTTAAATCTACCACAAAGGATAAAGAAGGACACTATATAATGATAAAAGGGACAATTGATCAGGAAGACATAACCATATTAAATATTTATGCACCCAATGACAGGGCTGCAAGATACATAAATCAAATTTTAACAGAATTGAAAAGCGAGATAGATACCTACACAATTATAGTAGGAGACTTCAACACACCACTTTCGGAGAAGGACAGGACATCCAGTAAGAAGCTCAACAGAGACACGGAAGATCTAATTACAACAATCAACCAACTTGACCTCATTGACTTATACAGAACTCTCCACCCAACTGCTGCAAAGTATACTTTTTTTTCTAGCGCACATGGAACATTCTCTAGAATAGACCACATATTAGGTCATAAAACAAACCTTTGCAGAGTCCAAAACATCGAAATATTACAAAGCATCTTCTCAGACCACAAGGCAATAAAACTAGAGATCAGTAACAGAAAAACTAGGGAAAAGAAATCAAATACTTGGAAAATGAACAATACCCTCCTGAAAAAAGACTGGGTTATAGAAGACATCAAGGAGGGAATAAGGAAATTCATAGAAAGCAACGAGAATGAAAATACTTCCTATCAAAACCTCTGGGACACAGCAAAAGCAGTGCTCAGAGGCCAATTTATATCAATAAATGCACACATACAAAAAGAAGAAAGAGCCAAAAGCAGAGAACTGTCCCTACAACTTGAACAAATAGAAAGTGAGCAACCAAAGAATCCATCAGGCACCAAAAGAAAACAAATAATAAAAATTAGAGCTGAACTAAATGAATTAGAGAACAGAAAAACAATTGAAAGAATTAACAAAGCCAAAAGCTGGTTCTTTGAAAAAATTAACAAAATTGATAAACCATTGGCTAGACTGACTAAAGAAATACAGGAAAGGAAACAAATAACCCGAATAAGAAATGAGAAGGACCACATCACAACAGAACCAAATGAAATTAAAAGAATCATTTCAGATTATTATGAAAAATTGTACTCTAACAAATTTGAAAACCTAGAAGAAATGGATGAATTCCTGGAAAAACACTACCTACCTAAACTAACACATTCAGAAGTAGAACAACTAAATAGACCCACAACAAAAAAAGAGATTGAAACGGTAATCAAAAAACTCCCAACAAAAAAAAAGCCCTGGCCCGGACGGCTTCACTGCAGAGTTCTACCAAACTTTCAGAGAAGAGTTAACACCACTACTACTAAAGGTATTCCAAAGCATAGAAAATGACGGAATACTACCCAACTCATTCTATGAAGCCACCATCTCCCTGATACCAAAACCAGGTAAAAACATTACAAAAAAAGAAAATTATAGACCTATATCCCTCATGAACATTGATGCAAAAATCCTCAACAAAATTCTAGCCAATAGAGTCCAACAACACATCAAAAAAATAATTCACCCTGATCAAGTGGGATTTATACCAGGTATGCAAGGCTGGTTTAATATCAGAAAAACCATTAATGTAATCCATCACATAAATAAAACAAAAGACAAAAACCACATGAGTTAATTGTGAACATATTGTACAAAGAGTAACAAAAGAACAGACAAGCAGATTTAGAGGACATTATAATTTAATGGGATCATTGGAAATATGTAAGAATGTGTACCATAGAAATACAAATGTAATATATCATATATAAACAGTTGTATCTCCATACTCAGAGCCAGAACTAGTCAAAGTAGGCCAGAGGAAAGGAGAGAGGGAGTTCATACTCCATAGCAGGCTAAGAATAGGGTTGAGGAAGACATAGGAAGAGAGAAATTGATAAAGGGCCTTACCCATTGTCATCCAGTTGATTCCAACCCTAGTAGAACTGCCCCATAGGGTTTCAGGGAGTGGCTGGTGGATTCAAACCGCGCGCGACCTTTTGGTTAGCAGCTGAGTTCTTAACCGCCGCACCACCAGGGTTCCCATATAGGGCTTTAAGGTCAGTGTAACTAATTTACTGTTGTTATGAGGAGCTGCTGAGAGCCTTTAAAGTTTTATAAAAAAGGACTTATGGTGTATTCAAAACAATGCTTGAGGAAGGTGATTCTTAATATAATAATAGCTAACATTTATTGAACACTTATTTATGCCCAGTGCATATATGTAAGTGCTTTACGTATTAGTTCCTTTAATCTTTCAACAATCCTATGAAGGAGGTACTATTATCTCTGAGTATAGAGATATAATTGTTTATATATGATATATTACATTTGCGTTTCTATGGTACACATTCTTACATCTTTCCAATTATCCCAATTATTCCTTGTACAGGTAAGGAAACTGACGCACAGAGACAGAGTTGTTAAAATGATCTGCTTCCCCAAGGCACCATTGCTTCTACATGGCAGACCTGGAGGATGAACTCAGGCAGAGTCTGAGCCTGGTGTTCCTAACCATTATGGAATAAGACCTCTCTTTCTGTAGAGCTGTTTGTTTATATGTGAGATAGCTGGGAAGTTCCTTTAGGATAGCTGAGAGATTCTTTATTACGCAGAAGTATTACTCAAAATATATAAAATATATATATATCAGTCTAAGGCATAAGGTAATTAGACCCTGAGTTTGGACTGTGATCGCAGAAAAAGAGAAGAGTGAATCTGAGAAAAATTCCTATGGGAGAATCAATCAGACTTGCTAGATATATTTGAAAATGGGAATGAGAGTGATTAGAGAAGTAATGATAGTATCTGTGTTTATATTATTTCATTCCAAAACTATTTATTGAGCACCTGCTATGTGCCAGGAACTGTTAGGTGCTGGGGAAGAAACAGTGAACCAAATAGACAAAGTCTGTGCACTTATGGAGCAAGATTGTATTATTAGTAGAAAGCAGATTATATATGCATAGACTAGATCTAGAAGGAAACACATGAAACTGGTAATACTGGTTGTTTTGGATGGGAACAAGAATAATGTGGGAGCATGGATAGAAGGTAGATTTCAGTATTATATCTATTGAATTTTAACATACGCATGTATTATCTATTCTTAAAACTCTTTAAGAAACAGGTATTAAGACTGCTGTGTACTAAGACATTTCTCTGTCTATACACATGCACACATATTTGCTTGTATATGCATGGATTCTAGCAGTTCATACAAGAAACTGACAAAACCACATGCCTCTGGGGAGTGGAATTGCATAGGTTGGGAATAAGGGTAGGAGAATGACTTTTCATGCTATACCCTTTTGTACCATTTGAATTTTATATTGTGCACAAGTATTACTCAATAAAAAAAATTAAATGCGTTTTTAAAATAGTAAGCAGAAACCTAATAATAAATAGAGGTTTTATAGAGAAAGAGAATCCCACAAGTTTTTAAATGTATTCTGGTGTGCATTCTGTAAGTTGTAACTTTTACCAGAATTCACATTTTAAGAAAAAAAAAAAAACAAAGTGTGCGTGGTGGATGGGAACTAACAAAACTTTGATGTTTATGAAAATAAAGGAATTGACATTTTTTTGCCTTTGGCTAATGTGGGAAAAACTCCTCAGTTATCAAAACTCCCCAGATAAGCTTTCAAAAAACACCTAAGGCAGTTTCACTCTGTACAATACAAAAACACTCTGTCCAAACAGGTTCAGGTGGTGGCTAACCTCGCCCACTGGCTGCAGGGTTTTTGTGCTCTCTTGTATAACTAACTAACCCTGACATGACAGCTTGTACAGTTTTTAAATTCTGAATTGATCCATGTAGCCTCGAACAAAATTTAAATCATACTGTGAAACTCATTCTTTCATGGAAGGAAGATGGCAAATGTGGTAAAACTATGATTGGAAAATTTTTTCTTGCTACAGATATGTTAACTTTCAGTTTTTTAAACAGCTTTATTGAGGTACAATTGATATAAAATAAATTGCACATATTAAAAAGTATATAATTTGATAAATTTTTGTACATGTGTACAACTTTCACTGCAATCAAGATAATGGATGTATCCATTACCTCTAAAAGTATCCTCATTTGCATTTTCTAGAATTTTATACAAATGTAATCATACAATATGTATCCTTTTTGATCTGCTTCTTTCACTCAGCATACTTAGAAATTCATCTATGTTGTGTGTATAGAGTTCATTGCTTTTTTTTTAACTGAAATTTTTATTCACATGCAGTTGTAAGAAATAACAGAGAGATCTCATGTACTCTTTACTGCAGTTTCCCCTAATAGTGAAAACTGGAAAAACTAGTACAAGGGATATTTGCATTGATATAACCTACTTATATTTGTACGCTTGTGTGTGTGTGTTTAGTCCTGTATAATTTTATCATGTGGAAGTTCATGTGTCCACCACCGCCTTCAGGATCCAGAACACCAGAAGGATTGCTCATGCTGCCTTCTTGGAACTGAACCCCCTCCTCCTCCCTCCCACTCAGTGTTTTCCTTTTTATTACTGAGTAGCTTTCCATTACGTGGCTATATCACAATTTGTTTATTCATTTATCTCTTGATGTATAATTGAGTTGTTTCCTATTCTGAACTGTTAGAAACATTCATGTACAAGCCTTTGCAGGTACATGTGCTTTAATTTCTCCTGGGTAAATATCTAAGAATGGAAAGGCCGACTCATGTGGTTGTTGTTGTATGTCGTTGAGTGCAATTAAAAAAAAAAAAAAAAAAAAACTCCATTGCCATCAACTCAATTCTGATGGATAGTGACCCTCTAGGACAGAGTAAAACTTTCCCAGAGGGTTTCCTAGGGTATAAATCTTCTTGGGAGCAGATTGCCAGGTCTTTCTCCTGCAGAGCCACTGTGTGGATTTGAACCACCAACCTTTTGATTAGCAGCCAGGCAATTAACAATTCCACCACCAGGGCTCCTTGATACATATGGCAGATGTATGTATTTTTAACTTTTTTAGGAAACTGACAAACTTTTTCAAAGTGTACTGGTCAGCAGCATGTAAGAGTTTCAGTTGCTACACATTCTCTCCAACACTGCAACCTCTTTTTAAAAAAACAGCTTTATTGAAATATAATTCAAATAGCATACAATTTGTCCATTTAAAGTATCCAAATAGTCTGTGATATAGTCACAGAGTTGTGCATCTGTCATCACAATCAATTTTAGAACATTTTCATCGCCCCCAGAAAGAAACCTCTGTATACATTAGCAGTCATTCCTCATTCTCCCCTAATCCTTCCCCCAGTCCTATGCAACCACTACTCTACTTTCTGTCTCTAGGGATTTGCCTATTCTGTACACTTTACATAAATGGAATCATACAAAATGTGAATTTTTATGACTGGCTTCTTTCACTTAGCATAATTTATTTAAGGCCCATCCATGTTGTAGCATGTATCAGTACTTCATTCCTTTTTACTGCCAAATAATATTCCATTGATATACCACACTTTATTTTATCCATTCATCAGTTGATGTACATTTGGGTTGTTTCTACATCCAACATTTTAAATTGTAGCCAATCTAATAGGTGTGCAGTGATAATCTCATTATTGTTTTAATTTGTTTTTCTCTAATCACTGATAATGTTGTATTTCTGAAAAATTCTTTATTTCACATAGGTTTTTGAAAGATATTTTCCCTGGATAGAAAGTTCTATGTTGACAGTTTTTTCTTTCACGCCCCTAAAAAAGCTGTCGCACTGTCTTCTAGCATGCATTGTTTCTGACAAGATATCTGCTATCATCTTTGTTCTTCTGTATGTACTGTATTTTTTTCCCTCTGGCTGTTTTTAAAATTGTCTTGTTTTTACTGATTTTAAGCACTTTCATGTTTCTTGAGCTTGGGGTTTGTTAAAATTATTGGAACTGTAACTTTTTATTTTTCATCAAATTTGGGAAATTTTCAGCCATTTTTCCTTCATCGTCAAAAAAAAAAAAAAAAAAATTTCAAGATCTACCCAGAAGTACAACGTTGTCAGTGATAGGATAACAAATATCCATACACCTAAAAGGAAGATCGGTTAATACGACTGCTATTCAAATTTATGCACCAACCTCTAATGCCAAAGATGAAAAAATTGAAGATTTTTCCCAACTCCTGCACTCTGAAATTGATCAAACATGCAATCAAGGTGCATTGATAATTACTGGTGATTGAAATGCAAAAGTCCAAAACAAAGAAGAAGGATCAGTACTTGGAAAATAAGACCTTGGTGATAGAAACAGTACCAAAGATCGCATGATAGAATTTTGCAAGACTAACAACTTCTTCATTGCAAATACCTTTTTTCGACAACATAGTGACTATACACATGGACCTCACCAGATGGAATACACAGGAATCAAATGGATTACTTCTGTGGAAAGAGATGAAGATCAAGCTTAATATCATCAGTCAGAACAACGCCAGGAGCCCACTTTGTAACAGACCAGCAATTGCTCATATAAGTTCAAGTTAAAGCGGAAGAAAATTAAAGCAAGTCCACAAGAGCCAAAGTATGACCTTGAGTATATCCCATCTAAATTTAGAGACAGCGTCAAGAATAGAGTTGACACATTGAACTGTAATGACTGAAGACCAGAAGAGTTGTGGGATGCATCAGGGACATCATACATGAAGAAAACAAAAGATCACTAAAAAGACAGAAAAGGAAAGACCAAAATGGATATCAGAAGAGACTTGGAAACTTGCTCTCGAACATAGAGTAGCTAAAGTGAATGGAAGATGTCATACATTGAATTTTGTCCTCCCCAAAATGTGTGTATCAATTGGGCTGGCCATGATTCCCAGTATTGTGTGATTTTCCTATATGTTGTGAATCCTGCCTCTATGATGTTAATGAGAGGATGGGAGGCAGTTGTATTAGTGAGGCAGGACCCAAACTGCAGGATTAGATTGTGTCTTGAGGCAATCTCTTGAGATATAAAAGACAGAAGCAAGCAGAGAGACAGGGGACCTCATACTACCAACAAAGCAGCACCGAGAGCAGAGTGCATCCTTTGGACCCACCTGAGAAGGCGCCTGAGAAACTCCTTGACCCGGGGAAGATTGAGGACAAGGACCTTCCTCCAGAGCCAACAGAGAGAGAAACTCTTCCCCTGGAGCTGACACCCTGAATTTGGACTTTGAGCCTACTTTACTGTGAGAAAATGAACTTCTCTCTGTTAAAGCCATCCACTTGTGGTATCTCTCTTATAGCAGCACTAGATGACCAAGACAGAAGAAATGATGATGTAAAAATGCTGAACAGAAAATTTCAAAGGGTGGCTCAAGAAGACAGTATTATAATGAAACGTGCAAAGACCTGGGTTAGAAAACCAAAAGGGAAGAACACGTTCAGCATTTCTCAAGCTGAAAGAACTGAAGAAAAAATTCAAGCCTTGAGTTGCATTTTTGAAGGATTCTATGGGCAAAATATTGAACAGCGCAGGATGCAAGGAATAAACAGGATCACTGTACCGAAAAGAATTGGTTGATGTTCAACCATTTCAGGAGGTAGTATATGATCAAGAACCAATCGTACTGAAGGAAGAAGTCCAAGCGGCACTGAAGGCATTGGAGAAAAACAAGCCTCCAGGAACTGACAGAATACCAACTGAGATGTTTCAACGAACGGATGCAACGCTGGAAGCACTCAGTTGTCTATATCAAGAAATTTGGAAGACAGCTACCTGGCCAACTGACTAAATGACATCCACATTTGTGCCCATTCCAAAGAAAAGTGATCCAACTGAATGTGAAGGTTATCAAACAGTATTATTACTGTCACCTGCAAGTAAAATTTTGCTGAAGATAATTAAAAAACAGTTGTAGCAATACAGTGAGAGGGAACTGCCAGAAAATCAAGCTGAATTCAGAAGGGGACATGGAACAGGGACATCACTGCTGACGTCAGATGGATCTTGGCTGAAAGCAGAGAATACCAGAAAGACGTTTACCTGTGTTTTATCGAATATGCAAAGGCATTCGACTGTGTGGATCATAACAAACTATGGGTAACATTGCAAAGAATGGGAATTCCAGAACACTTAATTGTGCTCATGTGGAACCTGTGCATAGATCAGTCATTTGAACAGAACGAGGGGATACTGAATGGTTTAAAGCCAGAAAAGATGTGTGTCAAAGTTGTATCCTTTCACCATGTTTATTCAATCTGTATGTTAAGCAAATAATCTGAGAAGCTGGACTATATGGAGAATACGGCCTCAGAATTGGAGGAAGACTCATTAACAACTTGCGATATGCAGATCACACAACCTTGCTTGCTGAAAGTGAAGAGGACTTGAAGCACTTACTGATGAAGATCAAAGACTGTATAGCTTTCCATATGAATTATGCCTCAACATAAAGAAAACAAAAATCTTCACAACTGAACCAATAAGCAACATCATGATAAATGAAGAAAAGATGAAAGTTGTCAAGGATTTCATTTTATTTGGATCCACAATAAAAGACCACGGAAGCAGCAGTCAAGAAATCAAACAACGTATTGCATTGGGCAGATCTGCTGCAAAAGATCTTTTTAAAGTGTTAAAAAGCAAGATGTCACTTTGAGGGCTAAGGTGTGCCTGATCCAAGCCATGGTGTTTTTAATTGCCTCTTATGCATGTGAAAACTGGACAATGAATTAGGAAGACCGAAGAAGAATTGATGCCTTTGAATTATAGTGTTTGTGAAGAATATTGAATATTGGAAGTCACACTCCATCATTTCTGCAATATCTTATTGGCTACATAGGTCAGCCCTAGCCAGTGTGGGAAGGGACTACAGAAGGGTGTGAATACCAGGATGCAGGAAATATTGGGGGCCATCCTGAAGGCTGGTCTCCATACCTGGAATACATCAAGAAACAAAACAAATAAAATAAAATCCCTACCTCAGTGAAGTTTGCATTCTAGTAAGGGTAGCTGGACAATCAGTAATAAATGTAATAAATACATAGATTAGATAGCATCTAATGGAAAAAAAACTAATAAATCAGATTAAGGTGGATTAGGATTGCTTTCGGGTCACGTTACAATTTAAAATAGATGGATAAGGTAGGTCTTATTGAGAAGATGATATTTGAGCAAACCTCAGGTTAGTGAAGGAGTGAGCTATATAGCTATCTGAAGGAAGATCATTCCATGGGACAGGTAGTGCAAATGTCCTAAGACAGAAACATGCCTGGTATGTTCTAGGAATAGCAAGCAACCAGTGTTCCTGGAGAGCAGTGAGCAAGGGGAAAGCAGTAGATGAAGTTAGAGAGGTGGGTGGGGACAGGTAGATCATGTAGGGCCTTATAGGCCATTCTAAGGATTTTGGCTTGTAACTGAGTGAAATGAGGAGCTATTGGAAGGTTTTGAGCATCCTTTTCACTGTCTAGCACTATATCTTACGCTTGTTAATATCTGTGGATTAGCTGATTGTAGTGGAAGCCGTATGTGAAAATGCTCTAACTTAAAGGAGTTATATACTAATAGTGACAACTGTTGGCGGCTTCAGGGCGAGGTGTTTTGAGGCAGTCAAAGCATGGCAGAATCTTTAAACCACAGCACATAGCTAAAAACAATTAAGAAATACCGTCCATTAAGATAATTCACTTTCAAATTCTCATGGACTCCAGACTTCTTGGAGCCATGTTGGTTAGATGAACCCCTAAAAGAATTGTCCTGAGATAATCTTTAAACCTTAAACCAAAAATATCCCCTGAAGTCTTCTTTAAACCAAACAGTAGTTTAGCTTAAAAAGTAAAAAATGTCTGCCTTGAACATCATACTCGTTTAAGAACTATCTCTATGGGATCAAACTGACAACAGCAATTTCAAAGATTAGATAGGAACCTTAGTGGTAGTGAATTTATGCTAATAGGGGGAGAAACAACTCAGAAAAGGAGGGTGAGAAGGGTTGCATAACTCAAAGAGTGTAATCATTGTCACTAAACATTGCATGTAGAAACTGTTGAATTGGTGTATGTTTTGCTGTCTATTCTCAATGACAAAATAAATAAATTATGTAAAAAAAAGATAATTCACAAGTATATACTTAGAAAAAATGTAAAGAAGTGATTTAATGAATTCTGACACTAAACTTTTTGCGACTATGACTTTCCTCACAAGTTGTCTCAAACACTTAAAAAAATAGAAGTCTGCAGTTCCATTGTCTCACTCAATCTTTAGAGTGGAAATAAAGGTGGCTGCCTTTTGTTTAATAACATTTGATAGCTTTTTATAATAAGACCACACAACAAGCAGCAGATCACAAATATAGAGTGCCATTTAGTGATAATGCCGTGTTTTTTTTTTTAATTATATAACTTTTTTATATAATTAAAAAACTCTTTCCAAATCTGTATTCAAAAGGTTGTTGCACTTTACACTCTGCAGGAGTGGTTGAGAATGCCAAATAGCCTCTCCAGCACTTTATATCATCAATTCCTATTTGCTTCTTCTGGAAATATGAGGGACAAAAATCGATGCTTTGATTTTATTTCATATTTCACTGATTATTAGTGGGCATATTTACAAATATGTTTTCACCATTTGCATTATTTTTATGAATTTCCATTTGTATCCTTTGCCCATTTAGTTGTTTGTATTTTTCTTATGGACTCCTTCAGTTTATTATAAAATCCTAATATTAAATCCTTGCCATATTTAGCACAATATTTTTATTGTCAATTACCTTGATATACATGGGTTTTAAATTTTAACGTAGTCAGCTCTTCAGTTTGTTTTTTTTTTAATTATGCTTTTAGGTGTTATGGCTTATTTAAAAAGATTTTTTCTTTACCCTAAGTTTATAAATATTTTCTACTGTATTTACTTGTAAGATTTTGTTATGTTTTTGCCACCCTTAGATTTTTTTTAAAAATTATAATTTATTTTTGTTGTTGCTGTTGAGAGTACACACCAATTCAACAATTTCTACATGTATATTTCAGTGACATTGATTACATTCTTCAAATTGTACAGCTATTCTCACCCACCTTTTCCAAGTTCTTCCTCTCCCATTAATATCAACTCACTGCCTCCTAAGTTTCCTATCTAATTTGAGTTGCTATTGTCGATTTGATCCCGTAAGTTGTTGATGTTAGGTGCTGTCAAATTGATTCCGACTCATAGCGACCCAATGTGACAGAGTAGAATTTCCCCCACAGGATTTTCTAGGTTGTAACCTTTACAGAAGCAGATCGCTGGCCCTTTTCTCCCACAGAGCCGCAAGTGGGTTCCAACTGCTGACCTTTTGGTTAGCAGATGAGCTCTTAACCATTGTGCCACCAGGGCTCCTTTTGGTCCCATATAGACAGTTCTTAAAAGAGCACAACGCTCAAGGCAGACATTCTTTACACTAAGTTAAGCTAAACTATTGCTTGGTTTTAAAACCCATCAAATATTTTTGGTTTAAGGTTAAAGATAATCTCAGGGTAACAGGTTCAGGAGTTCATCCAGCTTCCATGGGACCAGAAAGCCTGGATTCCACGAGAATTTAAAATTCTGTTCTACATTTTCCCCTTTTGATCAGGATTCTTCTATAGAATCTTTGACAAAAAATGTTCAGTAATGATAACCAGGCACCATTCAGTTCTTCTGGTCTCATGGCAAAAGGAGCAGTTGTTCATGGATGCAATTAGCCACGCATTCCATTTCCTCCTCCTATTCCTGACTATCCTTTCTCTGTTGCTCCAGGTTAAAAGAGACCAATTGTTGTACCTTGGATGGCTTCTTGCAAGCTTTTAAGACCCCAGGCACTACAGGATAATGCAGTGTTTTTGAAAGGAGAATCTACAGTGTTAAGGTCTGATAATTTGGTAAGAAAAAATTTAACAACTTGTCTTTCAGGTCATAGAACAGTTAGTTACTAGATTAAAGAGTAACTGGTGCAAGAAAGGTCAGACTGTGAAACAGCTACTTCAATTAGGTTCCATAATGTTCTTGACAAGTCTTGCCCCAGAATAGTAACAGTGATAATGATTATTTGAAATGGGATGATCTACTTTTCAGCTCTAGGAAATTAAGAATTCTTTGTTCTTCCAGGAATTGAGTATTGTGTTAAGTCCTTATTTCATATGTGTTTTATTCTTTTCTTTTTTTATATGTATCTTAATATCATATTTTGTAAATGCCTAACAAAAACTTCTAACAATTATGCAGAATTAGTCTACCTTAGTAGATAGAGTTCATCTCCTTAGGACAGCTAGTACTGGCACTGAAATGCTTTTTGAAAGAACAATCTAATGAACAAATGAGTGAGCTGTGGCTAGTGGGGGTAGCATCTGGCTGCAAGTGCCATTTGGATCCCTACTTCTTCGTCAGGGTGGCATGGCCTCCATAGAGCAAGCCAGGACAATGCCCTCATGTCATGTCTCTCCTGTTCTGTTTCCCCTCTTCTACCTAATGAAGTGCATAAAGCTCAAGATCAGTGCTACCAAGTGTGGTCTGTTGACCTGTATTGGTCCCAAACGGTTGTCAGTTTGCAATGAGATAAATACAGAAGCTGAAGGTAAGCATTTAGAAATTTTAGAACTCCTTGGTGGAGTAATTTTGTCTGCTGATTTCTATTAATTAAAAAATAAATTGACTGCTGTTTTCTATTTCTTAAAAAATTCATTTTCGTAGTAATTGACTTGTATTGTTTAAAAAAAATGTGACAGATTGGAAATAAAAACAGTTCTTTTACCACAAAATTTTGAGAAACATTGTTCTAGACGACTCTTTATCCTAGATGCTACCCGAAAAATGTTCAGTAACTTCCAGCATCAATCTAGCCCTTTTTGAATATCTGAACGTCATTGGTCTCAGCTCTGACCCTACCTAGTCTTACCTTAACCTGGCCTTCATTCTACTTCTGTAGCAAAGACAGTTACATATGGTGATAGTTTTGCATTACACAAAGTTGTCCTACCGTAATGTAGCCCATGCAGGCTAGCACTGTGTGAATTAGAAGACAGAGCTCCTTCTGAGCAGACATAGCTCTGTGGAGGCATGGTCTGCTGAAATGAGCTGAGAATGTGCTAGATTTCAGCTCCTGTGGCCCGGACACTTTTGTACAATGCAAAACTACACAAAAACAAAACCAATATAGACCTATATTGGCATGATGCAATTTTTATAACATGGTAAGTGAGAGAAGAAAATTATAAAACAATAAATAATCACATGTTTGTTTCAACACACAGACACATATAATTCTCTACATAGGTATTTTAGATGTACATAGGTATTTGTAGATGTTTACTTCCTCTACTAGACTGAGCTCCTTGACAGGCAGAGATTATGGCTCGCTCATTTTTATATTCTCAGCACCTAGTACTATGACCTGTGTGTAATTCATGATCAATCAGTATTTTTAAGAGATGGAACATTTTTGTTGTTTTACTTAGTTATAGTGAACTCATTTCCTTTACAAATTTAATGAAATTGCATAGACATTATGACCACATTAACTAGCTAGCACACTAACTTTTGGTGTTTAGGTTATTTCTATATGTGACTTTGTATATGGCTTTTTCTCTTTTTGGGGAAAACTTTCTCAGGCTATAAATGCATTGCCATATTATCATCCCTAGGAATGTTTACCATGTTCCAGTACTGAATTGGTGTATTTATTTCCAAAAGGCCCCAACATTGGGTTGCACTATTTCTCCTTATTTTGCGGGCTTTGAATCCAGATTAAGGCTGATAGGGGAATATGGGTGTTTGGGAAAAGCTATGCACCTGCTTGGAACACCAGAGTCAAGCATATCCAGGGGTTATGGAAGGAGGCTCTTCTAACTTCCAGGATTCTTCACCTCAATCTTATCACTAAAATGCTAAAGCTGAAGCCGCTAGAACCAAAGATGCTGTCAAGGATGGGGAATTATAACTAGGAGGTGAAATAATTGAATTTCCAAGTTTTAGGTAGGTGTAAAAGGTTAAAAGACTTGGAAAAGGAGCTTTGGCTGAGAGACACTGAAGTATTTAAGATAATGAGCTCTAGAGTCAGGCTGCCAGAGTTTGAATCTGGGCTCTGTAATTTCTAGCTGTACAACCTTGGGCAGTTTCTTTAACATATCTGTGCCTGTTTCCTCATTTTTAAAATGGGGATAATACTACCTATCTTATAGGGCTCTTATAAGGATTAAATAAGTTAAAAATATTTAAAGAGCATAGAACAGTGCCTGGCAAATAGCAACTATGTTACCCCTTAGTAGTAACTCTAAGGCATTATCTAAAATTTAAAGAGTTAAGTAGGAGAAACAATTTAAGGTTCATCTCCCTAAATATGGAACCCTGGTGGTGCAGTGGTTAAGAGCTACAGCTGCTAATCAAAAGGTTGGCAGTTCAAATCTCCCAGCCACTCCTTGGAAACCCAATAGGGCAGTTCTACTCTGTCCTATAGGGTCTCTATGAGTCAGAATCAACTTGATGGCAATGGGATTGGTTTGGTTTGAGTTTCTCCCTAAATTCCACGTTATGACAATTTAAAACTATTTCCCAATTTTTCTGGGAATTTAGAATGTAGAGTTACCTTAATCTCAAATTTCTTGTCTTCACATACTTGAATAGTGATTTAATCTCTATAAAATTCATCCATACTGATGAATCCGGAGGGCATTCTGCTGAGTGAAATAAGTCAATTACAAAAAGACAAATATTGTATGAGACTTCTACTAGTAAAACTCATGAAAAGGTTTATGCAAAAAAAGAAACAATCTTTCATGATTACGAGGAAGGGGAAGGGTGGGGGGAACACACTAAATAGACAACAGATAAGTGATAACTTTGGTGAAGGGTAGGACAGTACACAATACTGGGGAAGTAAATACAACTTGTCCAAGGCAAGGTCATGGGAGCTCCATAGACACATCCAAACTCCTGAGGGACCAAATTACTGAGCTGAGGGCTATGGGGCCCATGGTCTTGGGGAACATCTAGCTCGATTGGCACAACATAGTTTATAAAGAAAATGTTCTATGTTCCACTTTGGTGAGTAGTGTCTGGGATCTTAAAAGCTTGTGAACGGCCATCTAAGATACTCCATTGGTCTCGCCCCATCTGGAGCAAGGAAGAATGAAGAAAGCCAAAGACACAGGGAAAGATTAGTCCAAAGGACTAATGGGTCACAACTTCCACAGCCTCCACCAAACTGCCTCAAGTACAACTAGATGGTGCTGGGCTACTACCACCGATGGCTCTGACAGGGATCACAGTAGAGGGCCCTGTACAGAGCTCGAGAAAAATATAGAACACAATTGTAACTCACACAAAAAAAGACTGGACTTACTGGTCTGACAGAGACTGGAGAAACCCCAAGAGTATGGCCTCGGATACCCTTTTAGCTCAGTAATAAAGTCACTCCCAAGGGTCATCCTTCAGCCAAAGATTAGACAGGTCATAAAACAAAATGAGACTAAATGGACACATCAGTCCAGGGGCAAGGACAAGAAGGCAGGAGAAGACAGGAAAGCTTGTAATAGGGAACTCAAGGTCCAGAAGGGGAGAGTGGTGACAAGTCGTGGGGTTGATGACCAATGTCACAAAACAGTGTGTAGTAATTGTTTAATGAAAAGTTAGTTTGTTCTATAAACCTTCATCTAAAGTACAATAAATAAATTTTAAAAATAAAAATAAAGAATTCGTCTACATTGTTCTGTATTTTCCTATAATGATCTTAAATCTCATAAGGTATAAGTCACTATTATTATTAATTAATTGGGAAATTTCTAATTTTCTAAGATAAAATCTTACACAACACAAATTCTCATTATCTGATACCTTTATGTTATTTTTGGCCTTTTCCCAATTGTCTTGCCCTGTGGTTTGGCTTGTATTTGCCTTGCCTTACTCATTGTTCTAGATTCAGTACCGTTATAACTGATCGTTATTCTAGATTCTCCCTTCCTAATCGATGATACCATTATTGCTTTGTCCAGTAATGGAAATGATTCAAAGCACTTATCAGTCAGTTCAATTCCAATAGCATCGAGGAAATTATACTCTTTGTCACTATGCATTTAAAAAAAATCATCTTGCCAGAAGTACAACTATTCTCATAAGGGGATTCTCAAAGTTACTTGCTACTTGAGGCCTAGGAATCTCAGTTCTTAATATTTTGTGTGATACATAATTTGATAGCAGACATAATTTTGACTATCAAAATTATTTCTAATGTGTTGCTTTAAAAAATCTAGATGAACTATTTTGAGCAAATCAACAAAAGAAACTTTGGTTATACAGGTTATCTAGTAAACTTTCTCATTTATTCTTACATCGGGTAAGAGAGCACTTTTTCATCTTTGAATACCAAAGCAACTTTCAATTTAAACCGAATAAGTGTCAGGAAAAGAACTTTTTTTTTTTCTTCTATACCTTACAGAACTCTTATTAAATGTGCTGGATTATTACCCAAGTCCTAGAAGAATCCTTGTTATTTAACATTATTTTCTTTTTCATTTTTAAAACTCAGGTGAAACTGACATAAAATTAATGATTTTAAAGTGAACAATTTAGTAGCATTTATATATTCACAATGCTGTGCAACCACATGCCTCCATCTAGTTCCACAACATGTTCATCGACTCAAAAGGAAACCCCGTATACATTTAGCAGCTGTTTCCCATTCCATCCACCCTGCAGCTACTGGTAGCCACAATCTGTTCAGTCGCTGTGGATTTACCCGTTCTGGATATTTCATATAAATGGAATCATACGGTATGTGATCTTTTGTGTCAGGCTTTTTCACTTAAATTGTAATGCTTTTGAGTTCATCCACATTGTAACATATATCAGTACTTCATTCCTTCCTATGGCTGAATAATATTCCATTGTATGGATGTACCGCATCCATTCATTGAGTAGATAAAATATGGTATATACATGGACATTTGGGCTGTTTCCACCTTTTGACTGTTGTGAGTAGTGCTGCTATGAATTTATGTATTCATGTATTTGAGTACCTGTTTTTCTCTTCTTTTGGGTATATACCAAGGAGTGGAATTGCTAGGTCATATGGTAACTCTCTGCTTAACATTTTGAGGAACTGTCAGACTTTTCCAAAATGACTGCACTATTTTACATTCTCACCAGCAATCCATAAGAATTCCAATTTCTCCACATCCTCACCAACACTGTTATTTTCCCTTTTTCTGATAATCGCCATCCCAGTGAGTGTGAAGTGGTATCTCATTGTGGTTTTGATTTCCATTTCCCTAATGACTAATGGCTTTGAGCATCTTTTCATGTGCTTATGGGCCATTAAGTCCTTTGCCCATTTTTTAATTGGGTTATTTGTCTTTTGTTATTGAGTTGTAAGAGTTCTTTTTTTTTTCTTAATAGATTTTATCATGCCAATTGATCGAGATATCCCCTGAAACCATGGTCCCCAAACCCCTGCCCCTACTACGCTGGCCTTCGAAGCATTCAATTTATTCAGGAAACTGCTTTGCTTTTGGTTTAATCCAGTTGTGCTGTGTCTTTCCCTTTACCTAAAATAGTTCTTGTCTACTATCTAATTAATGAATACACCTCTCCCTCCTTCCCTCCCCATTCTCATAACGATTAAAGAATATTTTCTTCTCTGTTTAAGCTATTTCTCAAGTTCTTATAGTAGTGGTCTTACACAAATATTTGTCCTTTTGCAACTAATTTCACTCAGTATAATGCCTTCCAGATTCCACCATATTATGCAGTGTTTCACAGATTCATCATTGTTCTTTATCGATGCATAGTATTCCATTGTGTGAATATACCATAATTTATTTATCCATTCATCTGTTGATGGGCACCTTGGTTGCTTCCATCATTTTACTATTGCAAACAGTGCTGCAATGACATGGGCGTGTGTGTTCACGTAAAGTCTCTTATCTCTCTAGGATATATTCCAAGGAGTGGGATTGCTGGATCATATGGTAGTTCCATTTATAGCTTTTTTTTTTTTATTAACTTTTATTGAGCTTCAAGTGAACGTTTACAAATCAAGTCAGTCTGTCACATATAAGTTTATATACCTCTTACTCCATACTCCCACTTGCTCTCCCCCTAATGAGTCAGCCCTTCCAGTC
The DNA here is from genome assembly GCF_024166365.1 of Elephas maximus indicus. NCBI lineage: Eukaryota > Metazoa > Chordata > Mammalia > Proboscidea > Elephantidae > Elephas > Elephas maximus. The sequence continues at coordinate 176,848,804 of NC_064819.1, read as the reverse complement.
TCTCCTTTCGTGACAATTTTGCCAGCTTCCAGCTCTCTCTATCCTCCCATCCCCCCTCCAGACAGGAGATGCCAACACAGTCTCATGTGTCCACCTAATATAATTAGCTCACTCTTCATCAGCATCTCTCTCCTACCCACTGTCCAGTCCCTTTCATGTCTGATGAGTTGTCTTTGGGGATGGTTCCTGTCCTGTGCCAACAGAAGGTTTGGGGACCATGACCACCGGGATTCCTCTAGTCTCAGTCAGACCACTAAGTATGATCTTTTTATGAGAATTTGGGATCTGCATCCCACTGATCTCCTGCTCCCTCAGGGGTTCTCTATTGTGCTCCCTGTCAGGGCAGTCATTGATTGTGGCCGGGCACCAACAAGTTCTTCATTTATAGCTTTTTAAGGAAGCGCCAAATCAATTTCCAAAGTTGTTGTACCATTTTACATCCCCACCAGCAGTGTATAACTGTTCCAGTCTCTCCACGACCTCTCCAGCATTTATTATTTTGTGTTTTTGGGGTTAATGCCAGCCTTGTTGAAGTGAGATGGAATCTCATTGTAGTTTTGATTTCCATTTCTCTAATGGCTAATGATCGTATTTCCTCCCGTATCTGTTAGCTACCTGAATGTCTTCTTTAGTGATGTGCCTGTTCATACATAGCCTTTGCCCATTTTTTAATTGGGTTGTCTTTTTGTAGTTGAGTTTTTGCAGTAGATTTTAGAGATCAGACGTTGATTGGATTTATCGTGGCCAAAAACTTTTCCCCAGTCTGTAGGTTATCTTTTTACCCTTTTGGTGAAGTCTTTGGATGAGCATAGGTGTTTGATTTTTAGGATCTCCAAGTTATCTAGTTTCTCTTCTGGAGTTTGTGCATTGTTAGTAATGTTTTGTATACTGTCTATGCCATATATTAGGGCTCCTAGTGTTGTCCATGTTTTTTCTTCCATGATCTTTATTGTTTCAGAGTTTATGTTTAGGTCTTTGATCCATTTTGGGTTAGTTTTTGTGCATGGTGTGAGGTATGGGTCTTGTTTCATTTTTTTGCAGATGGATATCCAGTTATGCCAGCACCATTTATTAAAGAGATTGTCTTTTCCCCATTTAACTGACTTTGGGCCTTTGCCAAATATCAGCTGCTCATATGTGGATGGATTTATGTCTGGATTCTCAATTCTGTTCCGTTGGTCTATGTGTCTGTTGTTATACCAGTACCAGGCTGTTTTGACTACTGTGGCGGTATAATTTGTTCTAAAATCAGGTAGTGTGAGGCCTCCGACTTTGTTCTTGTTTTTCAGTAATGCTTTAGTTATCTGGGGCCTCTTTCCTTTCCGTATGAAGCTGGTGATTTGTTGTCTCCATCTCATTAAAAAATGTCATTGGAATTTGGATCAGAATTGCATTGCACCTATAGATCGCTTTTGGTAGAATAGACATTTTTACAATGTTGAGGCTTCCTATCCATGAGTAAGGTATGTTTTTCCACTTATGTAGGTCTCTTTTGATTTCTTGCAGTAGTGTCTTGTAGTTTTCTTTGTATAAGTCTTTTACTTCTCTGGTTAGATACATTCCTAAGTATTTTATCTTCTTGGGGGCTACTGTAAATGGTATTGATTTGGTGATTTCCTCTTCGATGTTCTCTTTGTTGGAAACCCTGGTGGCATAGTGGTTAAATGCTATGGCTGCTAACCAAAGGGTTGGCAGTTCAAATCCGCCAGGTGCTCCTTGGAAACTCTGTGGGGCACTTCTACTCTGTCCTACAGCGTCGCCATGAGTCAGAATCGACTCAACGGCGCTGGGTTTGGTTTTTTTGGTTTTGGTTTCCTTTGTTGGTGTAGAAGAATCCAACTGATTTTTGTATGCTTATCTGGTATCCTGATACTCTGCTGAATTATTAGTTTCAGTAGTTTTCTTGAGGATTCTTTAGGGTTTTCTGTGTGTAACATCATGTCATCTGCAAATAGAAATAAGTTTATTTCTTCCTTACCAATCTGGTTTCAAGAGTTCTTTATATATTCTGGATACTAAATCCTTGTCAGATATATGGTTTGCAAGTATTTTCTCCCATTCTGTAAGTTGTCTTTTCACTTTTTTGAAAATGTCCATTTTAATTTTGATGTGGTCCAACTTTTTTTTTCTTTTGTTGCTCACAGTTTTGGTGCCAGACCTAAGACTTCATTGCCAAATAAGAAATAAGTAGATTAAGCCAGATGGAGTTAGGGAATATTCTTCTTAGAGGGCACAGCACTAGCCAAGGGCTAGAGGCTGAAGGGAGCAGAGTTTGAAAAACAGAGATTAGTGTGACTAGAACCCAGGGAATAGTTCAAATCCTCATCTCTTCTTACTATTGATCTTGGAAATTTCTTTAACCTCTTTGAGACCATCTTCTCACTTACAGGGTTTTGTGGATAATACATATAAAGGGTCTAAACTTTAGTAATAAATCATAAATGGTAGCTGCTATCCCCCTTAATTTACTTAGATTGCATCTGTATTCTTCTGTTTTATCCCCCAACGAATCTTTCAGAGACTGCCAAACAATCACCATTGTACTCAGCACAGAACCTTGTTTCTGTGGAGGCTACTACATTTCTCTACATCTTCACCAACACTGATTATTTTCCCTTTTTCTGATAATAGCCATCCCAGTGGGTATGAGGTTGTATCTCATTGTGGTTTTGATTTGTATTTCCCTAATGACTAATGGCTTTGAGCATCTTTTCATGTGCTTATTGGCCATTAAGTCCTTTGCCAAGGGCTACCTCTACATGGCTGTTACCTTAAATTTCAGGAATTTAAGAACAAAGACTGAATCCAAAAAAGCTGAGGTGAAGCAAGCAAAAGAACAAAAAGAGGGAAGAAACTTTGGAAAAGTAGTTATGACCATTTATTGTTGTTGTTAGGTGCCATTGAGTTGGTTCCAGCTCATAGTGACCCTATGTACAGCAGAACAAAACACTGCCTGATCTTGCACCATCCTCATAATCGCTGCTGTGTTTGAGCCCATTGTTGTAGCCACTGTGTCAATCCATCTCATTCACGGAATATATAGTTACCTAATCTGTTTCCCAAAGGGACAAGTTTTAAGAAATCACAAAATTTGAATGACTACTCCGTGACATAATTAAGAGTGGGCTAACAGACCATCTCTAGCAATTTGTCAACTATCAAGCAAATAAAATCATCTTCTATTTATTCAAATGAATTGTTGTAGGCTGAATTACTGTTAGGTGCCACTGAGTTTCTAACTCATAGTGACCCCATGTGACAGAGTAGAACTCCCCCATAGGGCTTCCTAGGCTGTAATCTTCTTTACTGGAGCAGATCCCCAGGTCTTGTTTCTCGGGAGCCACTGGGGAGGTAGGGGTTGAAAACTGTCAACCATTTTTGGTTAGCAGCCTAGCACTTAACCATTGTGCTACCAGGGCTTCTTATAGGCTAAGTGGTATAGCAGAAAGACTCTGAACAGGCAGTTGGAGCCCAGATTCTAATTGTAACACTACCACAAATTCCAAGAAAAATGTTGGGCAAGTCATATTTTCCTTTGTTTCTTCACCTGTTAAATAAGTTGTTCTAAATGTCTAGGATTATGGTTGTTACCATTTACTGTCCTTATATGTCATGGACTATACTAGATGCTTTTTAAATTGATTATGCTATTTGATCTTCACCATGAAAATGCAAAGCAAGATATCATCATTCCAAGTTACACTTCAGGAAATGATAGCATTTAACAAATTAAATGTAGCATGTAACATGACAAAGAATTCAGAGTATTTGCCTCTGACACTTTTCCTCAAACTCTGCCACATAAATCTGGTTAATAGAACAAAGTCCTAAAGGTAAATGAAAGATGGAGTATAATGTCAGAATTTCAAGTAATGAAAGAGATAACATATTTCAAGAACTGATGAAAGGACAGGTGAGATTATAACAAGTGGAAACCAGAAGAGGGATGATAAACATAGTTTAGAGCAAGAATCTGTCAGCAAGCTTCCAAGGATGACCAAGGAGAGCCCTAATTAAGACACAGAACATCCAAGCAGCATGGTATATATACCTCCCTAGAGGAGGAAAACACTTAACTACAACTACACAACCCATGCACATGACCGTTCACCAAGTGCTTTACACTTTTCTCCTTGGCCCCTAAAGTATCTGGACTATTTCAGTAATAAGGTTCCACTACTAAACACCCAAGGACAGGAACAATATCTTAACAGAATAAAGGAAACAAACCATACGTTCACCTAAATGAATACAAAAAAAAAAATGGAAGGGCATCTGACAAAAACTCTATGCCCATTGATGAAAAAAAACTCTCACCAAACTAGGAACAGAGGAAACTTCTTTAGTAAAAAGCATCAATCTAGGTATCTATGCAGAATTGCCAGCAATATCATTCTTAATGATGGACTACTGAGTATTTTCCTCCTAAAACTGGGGACAGCACAAGGATGTATGCCCTTAAACATGGCCAGCACAAGGGTGAGGCAAGCACCTAGTGTGCAAAATGCAGGGATGCTCTCACCCTGATGCCCACCCTCCACTTGCATCTCCCTGAGAGTGCCAATTTTGCTTCCTATGTGTCATGCCTTATTCCCAGCCTGCTCTTCCACTTCTACTGAACATGTGTGAGAAGGAAGTAAAAAAACTAGTGAGTTTAGCAAGGTTTCAAGATATAAGACCAAATTTTAAGAATATTAATTGCATTTCCAGAAATTAGCAGCAAATAGGAAAAGTAATTAATAATTCCATTCACAATAGCATCAAAAAATCTAAAATACTTAGGAGCAAATTACCAAAAATCATGCAAGACAAAAGAAATCTGAGACAAATTAAAGACATAAATGAGAGATATACCATCTTCATGGATTAGAAGACTCAATATTACAAACATGTGAATTTTCCATATTGATCCATAGGTTCAACTCAATCAAATCATAATCCCACCAGGCTTTTTTATAGAGGTTGATAGACTTATTTTAATATTTACATGGGAATACAAAGAACATGTGCAAAGCAATCTTGAAAAAGAACAAAAGTGGAAGACTTATACCACCTGAATTCAAAACTTACAAAACTCATTATTCAAAACCATGTACTAGTGGCACAAGGATCAATGGAAGAAAATACACTCCAGAAATAGATTTACACTTACAGGATTAATTGAATTTTTAAAAAGGGACCAAAGTAATACAATAAGGAAAAGATTTTCAACAAATGGTGCTACAACAACTGGGTAATTGCATGGGAAAAAAATGAACCTCAATCCCTACATCAAACCACATATAAAAATTGATTTGAGATGGATCATAGATGTAAACATAAAAGCCAAAACAATAAAGCTTTTAGAAGAAAACAATACCTTCACAATCTGGGAGTAGGCATATATTTTAGACAGAAAGTGCCATTAAAAAAAAAAAAAAAAACTGGACCCCATTGAAATAACTTCTCCTCAAGACATTATTAGGGATTGTTGAAATGTTTTGTTACCAAAATATTTACCACACACACACACAACTTTAAAAATATTCAACCTTAAATTCACTCTGATACCAATGGGAAATCAGCACATGGAAACATGCTCATTACTAAGAGAAATAGATTAAAACCATGAGATACCTACACACCTCATAGAAGCCATAGAAGTACTTGTATGCAAATATTCATAATAGCTTTATTCACATTTGCCAAAAACTGTAAGCTGACAAAATGCCCACCAACAGAATGGAAATTGTAATATATATTTATACAGTGGAATACTAGTCAGGAATAAAAAAGGAATACATGACTGAGCCTCAAAAATTTCATGCTGAGTGAAAGCATTATGTGAGTATATACTATGTGATTCCATTTATTTAATGTTTTAGGACACCACTATGGTGAAAAAAATGGAACAGCTGTTCAACTTGGGGGTGAGGTGGAATGCCTAATTGCCTCGGAAGGAATATTCTTTTGTCCTGATTGGGGGGGGCGGTTAAAAAGTGTATCCATTTATCAAACTTGTGGTTAAGATTTGTGCATTTTAACTTACATAAGTTTTACCTTAAAAATGCATGGATGTACAGAATGGGTAGATGTAGCAAAGCAGAATGTTGAAGGTTGTTGAAGCTAGCGTATGAAGAAGGTTCAATATTTGTTTTACAAGTTTTCCACATTAAAACATTTAATTATAAATCTAATTTCTGGGTTCTTAGCCCGTATTTAGTAGCTCAGGTGGCATAATGGTTAAGCAGTTGGCTGCTAACTAAAAGGCTGGAGGTTCAAACCCAGCAACAGATCCACAGGAGAAAAGACTTGGTGACCTGCTCCTGTAGTAAGGATTACAGACTAGGAAACCCTATAAGGAAGTTCTCTGCTTTGTCCTGTAGGGTCACTGAGTTGGAATTGACTTGACGAAACACAACAGCCCCGTATTTCCAACAGCCTACTAGCCCTTGACATCTGGACACTTCATCTCCTTAATTTTCTTCCCATTTAAGTCACATACCTCTAGCTTTGAACTTGTCTCAATTCCATCCTAGGTTTCTGGTTTGAGCATCCAGGAAAATGAAAAGTGGTTTGAAAAGGGAGTTCAGTTTTGGGGTAAGCATTTGGACATTTCTCAACTTTTAAGGACCTGGGAAGGAGCCCCTGGGTGGTGCAAACAGCTAACATGCTTGGAGGTTCAAGCCCATCCAGAGGTTCCTGGGAAGAAGGGCCTGGCAATCTATTTCCAAAAAGAAAAACCAGCCATTGAAAACCTCATTTTGAGACTAAATGGGCAACTCCTGTCCAGAGTGAGATGAATTACAGGGAGAGCAACTTGGGTCACATAATGCGTAAATTCTTGTATGAGACACTAATTTGAGCTGTAATCTTTCACTTAAAGCACAATAAAAGCCCCCAGGACACCTTTTCAGCTCAGTAATGAAGTCACTCCTGAGGCTCCCCCTTCAGCCAAAGATTGGACAAGCCCATAAAACAAAATGAGACTAAAGGGGCACACCAGCCCTGGGGCAAGGACTAGAAGGCAGGAGGGGACAGAAAAGCTGGTGATAGGGAACTCAAGGTTGAGAAGGGAGTGTTGACATGTCACGGGATTGTTAATGTCATAAAACAATGTGTACTGTTTAATGAGAAACTAGTTCTGTAAATCTTCATGTAAAGTACAATAGAAAAAAAGTTTTTAAAAAATCCCATGTTTTACTCTGACAACACAGGGCTGCCAGGAGTCAGAGTTGAAGCTGTCTCAAGGGCAACTGGTGGTACTGGTAAAGGGCTAGGAAAAAGGCCAGTGGAGCACCCTTAGAAGGAACAAAGGTAGGCAGGAAGATGACTAGATTTTAACAAACTAATGGAAATATTTTAAGAGGAAGTGATCCACAGGAGGAATCCTTGCTTGCAGAACTCACAAGAGATGGAAATTAACAAGGGAAGAATTTATGGCAGCCTCTGAAGGAAGATGGAATGGGATCCAAAGGTGTGGGACCTACCTATTATAACAGGAGGAAAAGTGGATGAGAATGTAGTTATATATTTGAAGATAGGAAGCCAGGAGTTGAACAAATTGGTGACAATTATCAGACTAGAAAAATAAAAGTCCTTTAACTTTTAGGCGACTTGATAGCACCTTAACAACTTTGATAACATCGTATCACATCTGCCACCTGTTTGTGATGTAAACGCACAAATTTTTCCAATTAACACAATGCCTACACTTTTTAGGTTCTCACTAGTGACCCCCAAAATTCACTTGTAAAAGAATCTTGTTAAGTAGGTATTGCACACATACGTTAAGTTTGCTTTCTAGGTTCACACTCAATCTTTTTCACTGATTTTGAAAAACATTTCCTAGTTAAGCTTACCCTGAATAAAATCAGGAAAAAAAATATATTCTCTCCAGCTTATTGAAGATTCAGACTGAAGAAATCAAATTTTGCCGACAAAAAATTCTGATAGGCTCCAAAACAGGAACTCTCACTGTTAGCTCCAGACTATGCCCATGTAAGAGGGAAAATATACAAGAGCAACTAATGGACCGCATCTACCACAGCCTCTACCAGACTGAGTCCAGTACAACTACAGGGTGCCTGGCTACCACCACTGCCTGCTCTGACAGGGATCACATTACAGGGTCCTGGACAGAGGTGGAGAAAAATGTAGAACAAAATTCTAACACAAAGAAAGATGAGACTTGCTGGCTTGACAGACTGGAGAACCCCCCTGAGTATGGCCCCCAGACACCCTTTAGTAATGAGGCCACTCCTGAGGTTCACCCTTCAGCAAAAGATTGAACAGTCTCCTGGAACAAAACAAGACTAAAGGCACACACCAGTCCTCGGGCAGGGACTGAAAGGTAAGAGGGAGCAGGACAGCTGGTAACAGGGAACCCAGGGTTGAGAAGGTAGAGTGTTGACATGTTGTAGGTTGTTAACCAGTGTCATACAACGTGTGTACTGTTTGATGAGAAACTAGTTTGTTCCGTAAACCATCTAAAGTTCAATTAAAAAAAAAAAAAGAGCAGTCATATTAGATGTATGTTGAGAAGGGGTAGTTTTTATTGCTCAAAAAAGAGTTGGATTCAGGAGAGAGGCACCGACAAATGATGGCAAAGAATAAATACCTGCATGGCAAAACAGTCCATCTTAAAATAACTGTGTTCTGGTTAACAGAAAAAGCATGAATGAAATAAAGAAGCTTACAGCTTCTCTTTCCCCCTACTTCACGGGTATAATCCATAATAAAGAGGGGAACCTTCTACCTTCACACTTCTGACCTCTAACTCCCAAATGCACGTTTTTACTGTTTCTTACTGTATACTTTTCTATTCTCCCACTGACATGAGCTTCAATCATGAAGGCACTAACAAAAATGTTCAAACCTCGATATAAATTAACCAAATGTTGCCCCAGGAGCTTAAAGATCTTATGATGTCTTCATAACAATCCTCTCACAATGATTATGAGTTTATTCAATAATTTTTAAGTATACTAAGTTTCTGAATGTCACTACACAATGAATTAAGCAAACTTTTATTGAAGCATAAATTGTGGTACAGAAATACATTTTAACTGATTTAAGTCCAACACCATGAAGGGAGAAATATGGCACCAAAACTTCCCCTCCTCTATCATACTAGGATTAATTTAGATTACTATCCAATCTATAGTTTTCATTTTGCTAGGGTTTTTTCTTAACATACAAATTTGTACTTTTTCAACATTAGAATTTTTAAATCTATTAAAAAAAATCAGACCTCAAGCCAATAAATGTCATCAAATCTAGTGGGATACTGTTCAAGAACAAAATCCACTGAGTAATTTGTCCTCAAAACCAGAGCACATTATAAACATTAGGTGCTGTGCTAGTTACAGAATCAAACTGATCACAGTGATTGAATGCTTCTTCAATGCTTTCAATCATCAATGTGCTCAAGTCAAAAGTGTTCCAACCACTTGATTTCCAACCAAGCAGATTTTATGTTTAGAAACACTAAAAAAGTGTTTCATTTACAAATATGGAAGGAACATCACTGCATCAATCCAGGAACGATCAAAAAAAATATTTTGAGGACAAGAAATACAAAATTTAGTCAACTTTACTGTTCTCTTAGCTGCTGATATCCCATAGTATTTGCAAATAGAGCTAAAAAAGATGCCAACTCTTAAAAGCCTAAATTTCTAGTCATCTCCCATTAAGTGACTATCTTAGAATTTTGTATGTTGTGTTTTATAACTAGCATTCTGCCTCACTGTGTATGTTTCAATAACCTAGATGGTTCTCACTCTGGGCAGTCATTCACTTGATCCCATCTACTGCTGGGGAAAATACCACCACACTGGAAGAACAGATGAAGTCAGAACACTATCACACATCACAAAGTTACAGAACTTTAAGTTCCCAAGGGAAAAAAGATGTTGGCTTTGCTTTGAACCAAAGGTTATACTATATTATTAATGGAAACTAGTGGAAATGGCTGCTAAAGTAAAACTTAAATTAGCCAAACCGAATTGACTTATTGAATCTAGTACAATCTTTATGCTAAATCTCCCTGCTGATATATTTAGTGCATTTATATACTATCATGTAGCAAGTTCAGGCATGGTGCTCACGATAAAATAATCTCAATTCCTGGGTAGCAAAGAAAAGTATAAGGTTTCCATACATTTGTCAGTGTAACCTCATCTCAATCTACGACACTCAACGAATCTTCCTTGCCAATCAACACTGGAGTTTATTTTTGTCATTATCTTCCAAAAGAACCCATGTCAATAAAGGAGGTCAAATTCACTTGAACATACAAGAAAATTGAGCCCAAGGTCTACCCTCCTCTGGGGGTATTAGTATAAACCCAACAGTGTGACAGTGTATTGCTCTATTTGGAGGGACCAGGGGCAGGAGGGGGTATGCCATGGTGAGGAGAGAAATCAATTAAAAGACTACAAATACAGGGAGTGATAATGTTAAAATAGTAATATACAAAAATGAATAACTGCAATCATTTTCTTAAGAGGACTTGACTCGTGGAAGAAAAACTTTTAATTGCTGTTGCAAAAAACATCTGTATGAAGTAGAAATTGGTTTTAATTAACATTCATAGAGAATATTTTCTAGAAACTGGAGGTAACTGGATGTAAAATCCTGGCAGCAATTTAATAGAACAGTCCCAGATGGTTCAGCTGAGGCCAAGATCTAATGAGGACGAAAGCCTTGTCTGTGGGGAATTTTGGGTGATACTTGGAGAAATATTACACTGCGCATAAACCAAACTGATTTGTTTTTACAAGTGTTGTGAAGTTTCATACAGTAAAGGATTTTTTCTACATGCACTTCAATTTCACAGCAAGAATGGCATAGAATACCTAAACACAGAAGAGAGCATTCATGCAAGATATCTAACTCCTTGATATAATAATGCATACAATTCAAAATGATTACACTATGATTACATCTAGGGCTTTCTGCAACTACAAGGTGGTGGTTATGGAAAGCACGGCCCCCAGTATCAACATCTAGAAAGCAGCCACCACCTTCTTTTATGTGTGTTCTCTTTTTGCGTTTTTTCTTCATTTTTCTTAATCAACTCTGCTGTTGTTGCTGCTTCTTAGCAAAACTAGTAAAAACAAAGTTGTAATCACTGAACATAGCACTCTGGCAATCAAGACGTTTAAAGCCTTCAATCTTCTGGGGCGAAGAAAGCACTGTGCGACATTTAGAACTCTGGGGAAAAATTTAAACAATCATTAGGGCTTCAAATCTGCGTTGAGAACTTTCAAACAAAATAGTCATGCAATAAATATTTATGACTTCTACAGCTTTTTAAAAATTTTTGTTGAGAAGATATATCAATTCAACAGTTTCTACATGTACCGTTTAGTGACACTGATTTGAGTTGTGCAACCATTCTCACCCTCCTTTCATAAGATGTTCTCCCCTGTTAACAAATTTACTGTCCCCTAAGGTTCCTATGAGTCGGAATTGACTTGATGGCAATGGGTGTGGGTTTAAGGTTCCTATCTAATCTCTGGAGTTGCTGTTGTCTATCTGATCCCATATAGTTCTTAAAAGAGCATAATGCTCAAGGCAGACATTTTTTTTACTAGTTAAGCTAAACTATTGTTTGGTTTAAAGAATACTTCAAGGAATATTTTTGGTTTAAAGATTATCTCAGGGCAACAGTTTCATGAGTTCATCCAACCTTCATGGCTCTAAGAATCTGGAGTCCATGAGAACTTGAAATTCTGATTTCCCTCCTTTTGATCAGAAATTCTTCTATAGAATCTTTGATCAAAATAATTAGTAATGGTAGCTGGGCACCATTCAGTTTTGGTCTCATGGCAAAGGAGGAAGTTGTTCACGGAGGCAATTCACCACACATTTCACTTCCTCCTCCCATTCCTGACTCCCCTTCTTCCTCTACTGAGATCAACTGTTGACCAACTATGGCTTGGATGGCTGCTTGCAGGTTTTTTAAGACCCCAGGTACTCACTATGCAACCAACTAGGAGGTAGAATAGACGCACTAAACATGGTATGAGGCCAATTAACTGGGATGTCCCAGGAAGCCATGACCCTAAACCTCCAAACCAAGAAACCAAATCCCATGAGGTGTTCGGTTGTACACAAGCAGCCTCAGTAGCTACTTTTTTTTCATTGTAATGTATCTATCATGCTTTTGCCGATTCAACTTTTTACAGGTATACAACTTATTGACAGCAATTACAGTAACTGCCTGTGCAACCCAACCTTTAATGTGATTATTTCCATCACTGTTACTCACCCTTTTTCCCCCTCCCTCCTGCCCCTGCTAACCACTAATAAACTTTGTTCTCCATACATCTGTCTTTTCTTTTTATGTAAGTAAGGTCATACAATATTTGTCCTTCGTGACTGACTTTATTCAGCATGATGTCTTCCAGCTCCATTTATGTTGTAGCATGTGTCAAGACTTCGTTTCTCTTACCGGCTGAGTAGTATTCCATTGCATGTATGTACCACATTTAATTCATTCATCTGTTGATGGGCATTTAGGTTGTTTCCACCTTTTGTGAATAGTGCTGTAATGAACATGGGTGTACAAGTCTCTGTTTGAGTCTCTGCTTTCAAGCCTGTTGGGTTTATACCTAGGAGTGGAATTGCTGGATGGTAGTTCTATTTTTAGTTTTTTGAGGAACTACCACACTGTTTTCTACAACGGCTGAACCATTGTGCACTTCCACCAGCAATGGGTAAGGGTTCCAAATTTCCCCACATTTCCTAGTGAGAGTGAAATGATACCTCATTGTGGTTTTGATTCACATCTCTCTATGACTTCTATCTTAATGAAACTGTGGCATAAGCATGTTAGCTGGTTTCTTAGGGGCTACATAAATGCAGAACATTTTACAGTCCCTTACCAAGCCTGTCAGCAGAGAAAAACAGGACACGACGAGTCCAACACTTGGGCTACATATAAAACAAGGACTGATGTAATTCTACTAATATACATAGACCTCATCTATCGGTAACCTCACCTAGTAAGTACTTCTGGATTATCTGACTGAGTAGGTGTGTGTGTATCTAGAATACATTTTATGACATGTTTCACTATCCTTGTTTCCTGCCATTTAGCAATATGCGTCAGCCAGTGGAGCATGGTCTAAACGGTATTGAGAAAACTACCCCTTACCTTCCCTCTAAAGCCCCTGGTATTTGGTCACTCATCTACCTACTCTCCCAAGTAAATAAGGGTCATTTTATATTTAATATTTCCTTCACATATTGTTTCAACACTCAACAAAGGAAAGATTTCATTATCAATAATAAAACAAATTACCTGATTTACAAACAGGGTAGTCACAAATTTTCCTGGCTTGAAGACTTCTACAACTTTCCTGATCAGGTCATCATAGGAGGTCTGACTTAAGTTTGTTTCAAAGCTAACATAAGAAAATTCTGGTTCTGGAGTGATGTGAATAGTCCAGTAAGTTCCCTTAAGAGATACAGGTTTGTGTTAATAATGGAAAAGATACATTTTAAGATTTAAACGATTTTTTTTAACATAAGATGTGATTACTTACATCTGATTTCATTCCATTCATTGAATACCCACAAGGATTGAACAGTGTGGCATCAATGACAGAACCTGGTATCAGGTCACGAATTCCACTCTCCTAGAAAAAAGGCAAAAGACTGAATTAAAAACAAAAAAACTTTGGAAAATAAATTGGTAACAAGTTACCCAGACAAAAATTTTAGTTGCCCACACAGAAGAATCCAACAATTTTTTTTTTAAATACATACACGAGTGACATCCTTTGCAGTAACACCATCTTTCATGTAGAACTGGTCCATAACTGCTGGGTCAAGCTCACTCATCAGAATTTCCAGGGTTTGATCTGGCTGATTGATTACCCGACTCTCTGGGAAATCCAGAGTATACAAGTACCTATATAAGAGTAAAAACTGTTTCTAAAAATGACAACTGGCAGTTTAAAATAAATCTTATATAAAGTAACAACAAAAAATCCATAAAATTATGTCAAACATACCAACAGTCAGAATTCATACGTCCCATACAATATGCTGCTCCATCTGTTGAGGGAAGAGAATGTAAAATAAATATAACAAGACCTATTTTAACAAGATGGCTTATTACCAGTAAGCAGGATGGTATGCTATTTGTCATCTATCAGAATGTCATTGGTGAAGGGCAATTTAAGTAGAATATTGAAATGTAATTAAGTATGTGAATTCACAGGTGGGAAGGATCCCCCAGACCCCCTTAAAAAAAAAAAAAAAAATCTACTGGCTGTCATTTAGCAATACACTTTAGCCAATGGGGCATGGTCTAAATGGTGTTGAGAAAACTACTGTTTACCTTCCCTCTAAAGCCCCTGGGTATTTTGTCACTCATTTACCTCTACTCTCCCAAGTAAGGGTCATTTTTATATTTAATACTTCCTTCACATATGGTTTCAACACTCAACAAAGTAAAAATCAACACCTGATACATTCCCCCCCCCAGTATTCTCTTCTATAGCCTAGTATTTAAAATTTTGTATTAACAGTGATCCCAACCCAGTGCTGTCGAGTCGATTCCCACTCATAGCGACCCTATAGGACAGAGTAGAGCTGCCCCATAGAGTTTCCAAGGAGTGCCTGGAGCATGTGAACTGCCGACCTCTTGGTTCGCAGCCGTAGCACTTAGCCACTACGCCACCAGGACTTCCTTAACAGTGTTATGAAAAATGGGATAGAAATCAGGAGATTAAAAAAAAAAAAAAAAAAAGTCAAGTTATTAAATCATCATGGGTTTTCAGCCTCATCTAGGAAATAACGGTGTTAAACTTTAGTTCCCTGACCCTGAAGCTGTAACTTGTGAAAAAAAGTCTATATAATTAAACTTAGTAAAGGGTGGTTAAGACATTTTTGCCAATTCAGTTCAAGCAGTGCTATGATAACACCACGCTGATCATTTCTAAGCCAGAGCAATTCCTTTATAAAACGACTGGACCAGAGTTTCTTAACCCAGGGGTCTTTGAAGTCACAGGGCATTTTTCTCAAAGAAGGCATGACAGCCTCCTCCATATCGTCAAACGATGTATGATCTATGTTAAGCAGTGAGTCAGACATAAACTAGAGCAACTAGCTAGACGAAGACAAACTCTCCCTCTGCTATATGACCAATTCCTTGGTTTTCTTATTGTCAACACCACTGAACTGGGATTCATAATTATTTTTACAAGTATGCATGTGTGTTTACACACAATAAAATCTGTGATTAACTTACAGACACATTTATCACAACTGTGATTCTCAAGGAGTAAAGATCATATGAGTATTAACCTATAAATTCCTTTTAAAAAGATCACTATTGTACCAATAAAATAATATGCAAGTTAAAGTGTGCATATATATACATACACAAACATTATATATTTCTACACCTGCTTAATATGCTTTCATATATACGAAAGATTTCTGAAAGGATACAAGAAACTAGTTAGCAGCTATCTCTGGGGAATAAAACTAACTGGGGTACTGGAAGACAGGGTTGAAAGGGAGGTGTACTTATCACTATAACTTTTTATTATGTCATATATTACTTTTAAGAGGTCACTGTATCAGCACTGGGTTTCCTGATCCTTTACCCTGTAACTTTAGGAAAAAGCTGGTTTCAGTTCCACTTTTTTAAACTTACTTGAGAAAATTGCATTAAGAAACTCTATTTCTTCCTGGAAATTCCGGTGTGGGTACCCTTGGTGAGAAGGCTTCATGAAATTCTTACGAGAATAAAAGAAGCTCTAAAAACAAACAAACAAAAGAAGCTCTAAAAAAGACAGATGGATAACTTGAGACATAAACTAATCATGTTTTCTGCATATACCTATCAGCAAAATAAAAATTCTTCTTCTACAAATATAAGCTACCTGAGCTGATCCTAACACAGTCTTAGACTAATGTACATCTTTAATATGCAATGTTTCGTTGTTCTGGAATATAGAAGAAATACATACTTAACTTCACTTTTTAAAAATGTGTTAAATGGATACACAATCTTTTGCTGGCAGACCAAAAAAAAAAAAAAAATTTTAGGGCCAATGTATCAGAACATGAAGGCAAGGTTTTAGACCAATACCCGAGGCAGTCTTACACAGAATGCCAAATTTCTCTTTTCATAAGCTGTGAAGCATCTCAACAGAGAAATTAAGTATGTAGATGTTTTAATTCATGAGTTTCTACGAACTAAAAAATGCCCAGTCTTACTGATGGTGGGAAAATATTTCTTTCTTAGAGCAGTGGTTTCTGATTGGACTTTGAAATGGCATTTAAGGAAAAATCTGTAAGAGAACATACGTGTATTTTTCTAGAGAAAGAGTACATAATTTCTAAAGTTTTAAAATGGCAGCGATCCAAAAGTGAAGAACATATTGCTTTAAATTTTTTACAAGGATCAATAGTTAACAACAACAACAAACAAAAACCCTTTTAGGTCGTAAGCAACTGGCTGAACATTCACAGCTTTCTTTCTCCTGTGACATGACTATATTACCACATTCTTAGGCACTACAACTAAAGTGTTAAATATGTATTACTAGGCATATCACAGAACAACTACCCCAACATTTATGCCCGATAAAAAGGATTACATGTTTTTTAATCACTTACTTGAATTGAGTCAAACCCACTGTAATCCCTAGCAAGCTTCAACAGGGGAACCAGTGCTTTCAGCAAGAGGGTGGTACCACATGTCTTCAAAATGAAACGTCTCTTGGAGACAAACATGCTACTCTCACTGCAATTGAAAAAAGCCACAATAATGTTATAATGTTTGCCTACTACTGAAGATGCAATTAATCTATTATTGGATTATCGTTTACAATGTGATTCTTGGCTGGAATGTCAGAATCTCAAGGATGCAAATTCTCTACTACAGTATTATTCCTCTTCTACTTTACAAGAGTCAGTTTAAGGTTCTTCAGCCCCACAGAAACAGGCCTTAAATTAAATATAAAGCATATTAAAACGCATCACACAAACCCTCTTTACTAGTCAACTTTCCTCCTTACCTCACAAGTGACCAAGCAGTATTCTAGGATACAAGCTATCTGAGGATACCAGAAGATCCTTCCATGCCTTTTTTGAGAGGATAACGTATTCACATGACTGATTATGTGTAACAGCCTACCAAAGTGACGCTGGTGTGTGCTTAACATTATTTACTAAATCCATATTTTACTACCTCACCTTAGGTGCCATTCACTCTCACATGTATTTTTATAAACATTATTTTCTCCACTAGATAACCATCTGTGTACGCCACACACAAGCTCAGTAAAGAGCAGGGACCTTATGCACTTGTTCAATCCAACAATCCCAAAGCCCTTAACAATATATACTGTAAGCACTCAAAGTATTTACTAAATGAATAAACTTGCACCCATAAGAAGGCTGAATGGCTCTCTTCATTTGTATACCAATACTGCAACCCTATTTGTACGGTGGGGCTAATTTTCACTTTGTCAGACATTTTGATGTTGAGAGGCACGTGCTAAAAAGGAAGGACTTCCCCTGCAGTTAGAGGGTATAGGTACAATGCGATGTACCCTTCTTTACAGATATTTTCTCCTAACTATAAGGAGGTTGAGATGACAAACAGCTTGAAGAGTTATTAGGTAAGGCTTCAGAACCTGCTGCCCAGGGACATGTAAACATTTTATTTTATATAATACATTTTAAAATAAGGTAAAAATGATTATAGAACTAAGATTGAGAGGAACAATTTTAAGTTCCCTGTAAAGTATGATACAGACTAGTATTAGCTAGCTAACGTTTATTTTAAAAGACATACCTGAGTACATAAGCTTCCTGCTTGTCAGTTTTTGTCACACTTATGATTGAACATTGCACATCCTTCAAAAGTATATCCCACTCAGACCTATTATAAATAAAAAAAAGATTAATCCATAATAACACTTGCTTATCCTTATAATAATTACAGAGCTCTGACATGTAAAAGTTTTTCCAATAATTAAGACCACATATTTTGTATTCACCAGCACATTCTTTATGTTGTTCCAGCTTCTCTTATGATTACCAACATCATTGGTTTTGGCGAGAAGTTTATCTATATTGACATTTCCACCAGATGAAAGATGGGTAAACTTTAAATACAAACATATACAAACAAAATCTAAAAAATAAACTGGAAAATAGGAAATTATACTTTGTAGTTACAAACTACTGGGGGAAAAAAAGCCCTCAACAGACAAATGGACAAAGGAAATGACTAAGCCACTTGCAGAAGAAATTTAAAAGGCCCACAGTGGTGGTGTTAAGTGCCATGGAGTTGGTTCCGACTGATAGTGACCCTATGTATGACAGAATGAAATGCTGCCCCGATCCTGTGCCATTCTCACAGTGGTTGTTATGTTTGAGCCCACTGTTGTAGCCACTGTGTCAACCCATCTTGTTGAGGTCTTCCTCATTTTCACTGACCCTCTACCAAGCTCGATGTCCTTCTCCGGGGACTGGTTTTACCGGATAGCATGTCACAAGTATGTGAAACGTAAGCCTCGCCATCTTCACTTCCAAGGAGTATTCTGGCTGTACTTCTTCCAAGACAGATGTTCCATCTTCTGACAGTCCACGGTATATTCAATATTCTTCACCAACACCATAATTCAAAAGCATCAATTCTTCTTTGGTCTTCCTTATTCAGTGCACAGCTTTCGCATGCATATGAAGTGATTTAAAAATATCATGGCTTGGGTCAGGTGCACCTTAGTCCTCAAAGTGACATCTTTGTTTTCAACACTTTAAAGATATCTTTTGGAGCAGATATGTCCAATGTAACACTTCATTTGATTTCCTGGCTGCTTTTCCTTGGGTTTTTCACTGAGGAACTCCCTTACGTCTGTATTTTTTAATTCTTTCTTTGGCTGGTCCCCCAAAAATACCCCAATCTCTTGCCTAGAGAGCATTAAGGCCTCTGGGAGGCAGATGAGAGTAAAAACCGAGGGATTTCACACTTAGTATATGAGCTTTCATTTAATCTGTTTTCAGTATAGTTACCGTATCCCTCATTTCAGAAATATCCTGTTTTACCCTCTCCAGAACAAACTTCTAAATCTTCAGATCTTCCGGGCATTCCCCTTCTTGCCTAACTTAGACAACTTTATAATATAATGACAGTGAATCAGAAACAACAATAATCCTACTGAATAAAACATACATTAACAGATACATAACTATATTTCCATTTTCTGCACCCCCGCTTCAGTGAGTTTTTCCACATTCTATTTCCTCTTCCTAGAAATGGGGGCACCACAACAAGAATAATAAGCACATAATATGCGAATAGTTACACGGGTAGATATGTATGCCACGTGGGTGTGGGAAAGCATATGGGAATACATGTGCATGCATATATAGGTATATTTGTTGGCATATGTATATACACGTTTGTGCTGCATATATTCGTATATACAATAAAGCACATAGAGGGCACAGTTATGGATACTTCCTAGACATACTCGAACACCTCATGGGATTGATTTACTGGGTTTGAAAGCTGAGGACCAGTCTTGTGGGACAACTAAATCAATTTGCATAGTTTAGTTCATAAAGCTAATAGAAGGTCCTAGCTAACGTTGAAGAAAACTGTAGAACAAACTGAAATTCATAGAAAAGACCAGGCTTACTGGATTGATAATGACTAGAGTAACCCCTGAGACTACTGGCCTAAGAAAACTGAAGCCACTCCCAGAGGTCATCACCTTTCAGCCAAACAACCAACCCCAAAACCAAACCCGTTGCCGTTAAGTCGATTTCAACTCATACCGACCCTACAGGTCAGAGTAGAACTGCCCCACAGTTTCCAAGGAGCGCCTGGTGGGTTTGAACTGCCGACCTTTTGGTTAGCAGCTTTAGCACTTACCCGCTACACCACCGGGGTTTCCTAAACAATCAACTATATAAGACTAAAGAGTCAATATTTACACAAAAAAGCAAAGATAAAAAGGCAAGAAGGGGCAGGGAAACCGGATGGTAGTATCACAGAACAATTTGTGTAAGAATTGTTAAATGGGAATGTATTTTGCCGTGTAAACTTTCACCTAAAACACAACAAAAAAGAAAGAAATGGCACCGTAAGCTTCATTGCTCAAAACCAGGTCATTTTTGAGAGTGAAGGAAAACCCTTCAAAGCTTATGATGCTTTCAAAAATATTTTCCGTACGACCATTTTGGTATTCATGTCAGTCTCACTAGTCAATCCATATGGTTAGGGACTGTATGTTTTCAAACTCACCACTATTTCTAATCCCACTGCCCAGCCCAGTTTATCACATAATAGGCGCTCAACTATTTGTTGAATCTGGCATTTTAATGATAAATCTAGACGTGGAGTATTTCCTCAAATATTTTTTCTGCAACACTCTCTCTCCTCTTTCTGGGAATCCATTGACATGAATGTTACACCTTATGATATTGTCCCACAGGTCCCTAAGGCTGTGTTCACTCATCTTATCCCTCTACCCTCAATCTTTTTTTCTCTTTGTTGTTTAGACTGGATAATTTTTACTGATCTATCATCAAGCTTGAACCCTGGTGGTGCAGTGGTTAAGTGTTCGGTTGCTAACAAAAAAGTTGGCAATTAAAATCCACCTGCCACTTCCTGGAAACCCTATGGGGCAGTTCTACTCTGTCCTATAGGGTCGCTATGAGTTGGAATCAACTCGATGGCAACTTTTTTTTTTTTAACTTCACGTTCACTCGCTTTTTCTTCCGTCGGCTCAATTTTACTGAAGCCTAGTCCAGCTATTTATTTTATATGTGTGTGTGTTATCTACTTCTCTGTTGAAACTTTTTAGCTTTCCCTTTGTTTAAAATGTTTGCCCTTTTTATTATGGAGAAAATATACACAATAAAACATTCAACAATTTCTACATGTATAATTCAGTGACGTTACATTCTCTGTGTTCAACCCTATTCCACCACCATTAACATACTCCCTAAGCAAAAACTCCCCCTTTGTCCCTCCTGCCTACCCCAGGCCTCCTCCTTACTTCTTGGACAACAGTTGACAGCTACTTTAAAATCTTGCTCTGTGTTATCTCAAGAGTGGTGTCAGCTGATGGTCTTTCCCTTGAGAATTGTTTAGATTTTCCTGATTCTTTGTATGTCGTGTAACTTGGGATTGCATCCTGGGCATGTTTTAAAAATTGTTGTTTTAACTCATCAGACATGAAAGGGACTGGACAGTGGGTAGGAGAGAGATGCTGATGAAGAGTGAGCTAATGATATCAGGTGGACACTTGAGACTGTGTTGGCATCTCCTGTCTGGAGGGGGGATGGGAGGATAGAGAGAGTTGGAAGCTGACAAAATTGTCACGAAAGGAGAGACTGGAAGGGCTGACTCATTAGGGAGAGAGCAAGTGGGAGTAAGGAGTAAGATGTATATAAACTTATATGTGACAGACTGACTTGATTTGTAAACGTTCACTTGAAGCTCAATAAAAGTTTAAAAAAAAAATTGTTGTTTTAGCATGCTTCAAGTTCAGACCCAATTCAAGTTCCAACCCACCTTTTGTGGGATATGGTTCTAACGTCAGTTTAGTTATGAAAGCTTTTGCCATGCTATCAGATCAGTCCCCCTTACATGCTATCAGTTCCCCTTATGTTCCAGTGGCGTCTGGAACTGGGGTCAGATCCTTGCATTAGCAGCTCTGAGGGATTCACACACATCTTTACAGGATCATTTTCTTCAAATCCCTCTTCTCCGCAACTCCCTGACAATTCTGGCTCCCAGGGAGGACCCCTTTCTTGGTCCTGGCTAGGAAGCCAGGGCTTTAGTTACTTCCAGTATATTTCCCATAACTGTGCCTCCCCCTGGGGCCAAGTGGGGAGAGGACAGAGGAAAACAGAGCAACAAGGCTGCCTTGATGTTCTTCACTCGTGGTACCCCAGTTCCTCTGGTCAAAGAGAAGAGCTCCCCATGGAGTTTTAGGTACTTGCCTGGTCACCACCCAGTCTGAACTGCCTGGGTGCTGGGTGGGGCAAGAGAGAACTGGGGGGGGGGGGGGGACAAAATGAAGAAAGAAAAAAAAAAAAAAAGGGATTTCCCCCATTCTCTCTGACGCAGAAATAAAGGGCTTCTTTCTCTTGGAGCTCTATCTGTACCTAGTTTCCGGCTGCCTTTGAGACCAGGATAGGAGATAACAGAGGGAAAGAGAAAACAGGAAATTCACTATTGGCTCAGTGGTATTTTAAGGTCTGGTTTCCTTCCCCAAAACTGACCCACCTCAGTCCTCAGTCAGCTGCTCAATGCATTGTCTTAGTTGTGTTTAGTGAGAGTAAGTGTGTGCCTACTCCATCTTGACTGAAACCAGTATCTTCTAGTACTTTCTCATCATTCATTAATAAATTCTGTAGCCTAATCCCTTCTCACCTGATAGAAACCCTCAAATAGTATTTTTTTCAAAGTCAGGGGATAAAAGGAAACAGCTCCTTTAAACATCCTAAGATAAACAATATTGGGTGTCCTATCAATTATGTGATTATAAAAGTATAATCTTATGAGAACTTCTAGGCTATAGAAAAAAAATAAGAACTCAAGGAGCAAAAAAGATATGACAGAATAAAACAAACCAAGAGAGAAGTCAATACAGTGCTATACTATGTACATAAAAGAGAAAGGTAAAAAACTCTAAAACAGCCAAAAATCTCAGCACAAGGTATTTTATCACATTTCTACCCCAGAAGTTTATTGAACGGAGGAGAGTCTGCTTTCCTAAATAAAGCTTTATTGGAACTGAGGCACACCCATTCATTTACGTATTGTCTATGGTTGCTTTCTCCTTCTAAGGGCAGAGCTGAGTAATTACAACACATACTCCCGTGCCTTGCAAAATCTAAAATATTTACTCTCTGGCCCTTTACAGAGAAAGTTGTTGACTTTTTACAGGAAAGATTTTCAGTGCCCTGCTTTCTGTCCAAACTAATGATGGGAAAGATTAACTCCTTTATACAGTTGACTGAGATATTTTCTAAATTATAGATCTACAATTTCAAAGTTAGTGTGCCACATCAGCCCCAGTTAGGGTGGTCTATATTGTTTCCAAACTCACTACACAGAGAATGTACTATAAACTATTTCACAAAGCTGTTCTATTTGGAAATCTTTGCCTTTTTTTTTTTTTTTTTAAGCACAGAAAGGGTCAATAAATCATAAAATACACAACCAAAAAGAGAGAAGATTATTTGGGGGATGTATTCATATCACAGCATTGCAAAATACTGGTTTAATGATTGGAAAATATTGTGAAGTGTTAAACAATTACTTGGTGCTTATAAAACAGAAAAATTCAGAGATAAACCAAAATATTTCCTGGTTTGAATTTTTCTGAACTTAAATGCCACTGTCTCACTGATCTAACTCAGTGGTTCTCCACTGGGGATGATTTTGCCTCCCAGGAGGCATTTGGCAATATCTGCAGACATTTCTGGTTATCATAACTGGTGGTGCTGGTGTTGCTGGCATGTAGTGTGTAGAGGCCAGGCAGGCTACTAAACACCGTACAATGAATGGGGACAGTTCCCCACAACAAAAGAGAAAATTATCTGGCCCAAAATGCCAATAGTGTATGGTTGAAAAAATCCTAATTTAACTTACAGAAACTAGTTTGCTCTGTACACCTTCACCTAAAGTTCAATTAAAAAAAAAAAAAACTATCAGAGATCACAATAAAACTAATCATAAATGAACTACCAATAGGAATAGTCTAATATCCCAAAGAAATTGTACGCTCTTTACCAATGATAGTAAATGGATTAAATGATCTTATAGTCACTATGCTTCAAGAGCAAAACATTAATGGTAGCCACACTTTACAAGGAAAAGCTTTTCTATGGCATGAATGGTTAAAAGTGTGTGACTACTAACAGAAAGGTTGGCAGTTCAAACACACCCACCATAGGTACCTAGGAAGACAGGCCTGGCGATCTGTTTCTGAAAGGTTATAGCCTGGAAAACCCTATGGGGTAGTTCCACTCTGCACATGCAGGGTTGCCATGTGTTGGAATCAACTTGATAGCAACTAGGAACAAAATAGGCTAAGGCCTAGTAACACAAATGGAACAAGCTGGAGTGTTTAGGAGCACCTGATTCAATAAAACTTGAAAAAGCCAGCTTTTTTTTTTTTAATGTAAAAATAAATTATTTTAAAAAGTAAAGCAAATGTCTGAGAAGAACATAATTCTGCTGGCAGGTAGAAGGAACCCTGAGAGCAAGGTTCCACAAAATGCAGATTTATGAGTCCTACCCTCAGATCCGGGGGCAGTGACAGTCTTGGTAGAACTCACCTTCCACGTAGGAGACCCTGGTTATTCCCAGCCAATGCACCTCAAGCACAGCCACCACTAGTCTGTCAGTGGAGGCTTACCTGTTGCTATGATTCTAAACAGGTTTCAGGAGAGCTTCTGGACTGAGAGACTAGGAAAGACAGACCTGGAGAGCTACTTCAGGAAACCAGCCAAAGAAAATCCTATACACCACAATGGTCTAATTCTGTTGTGCATGGTGTCACCATGAGTTAGCTGGAAGGCCTACTCCATGGCTGTTATTGACAACAACTCAATTACAAGATCCAGTGGTCCAGGTAGTATCTGAGAATGGTGCCTGAAAATTTGCATCTAGTAGGCTTCCAGGTGATGAGATTACTCTAATGGATTACTTCCGCAGAGCAAGTAAAAATCACTGGTTTCAGAGTCAGTAAGTAATTTACCCAAAGTCACTCAACTGCTTAAACGCAGACTGAAGCCTTCCTCAACTCTGACCTTAGCTCACATCCTGACTTGTCTGTTTCAAAGACTCTCATTATCATACTACATTCAGACCTTTATACATTACCTAAGACAGTAGTCTTTGGGTCAAAAACACAACATTATTATTCTTTAGTAAAACCTAGGTTGACCAGAAGTTAGATTCTCAGAATGCCTGCTAGGGCAGTCAATTCAGATATCCAGACATATTTCTTTCACTCAAAAGAAAGAACCCGAATGCAGCAAAACTGCCAGTTACAATCACCATATTAGGCTCATTTTCTAGCTCAAATTTTTACCCAAAATTTAAATTACTAATCCATATATTTAGTTAGTGCTACTCTCATTTGATTACTGCTTTCAATGTGTGCTAAACAAAGGTAGTTTGGAGACAGCAGTTCAAACCTTTTTTGAAAATGCAGTAAGGAATATAATGAGAAATCTAATTCTTCAATAGGAAGATTTTCTACTTCAAAACATTTACACTAAAAGGTTTTTTGGCAATGGGTTAGAGACTCCTTCAATGTAAATGACTGACACTACAATACCGTGCAATGATGTAGTCAAGCATGCCATGAATTCTGGGAAAGTTAATGCTGGGGTTTGATAAACTCTTTGTAACTGCCCCATCCTTTAATGAACGTTATTTTTTAGCTTTTAAAATTTGAGTGAAGCACAGAATAAGAACAGAACATCTCCCAGTCTTAAATTTCACTCTCAGCATTAAAGTGTCTAGTTTTCATAAAACCTATCTTTCTTTTCTCACTAAAATTTTACTTTCTAGCTGACTTCCCTCTGCCTCCCCAAAGCTGCCATTTCTTATAAAATAAAAGGCTTTTGTTTGGAACAGTATTTTAGTCCAGCAACTCTAAGACATTTTTATCCATGGTCACTGGCTTTTCATCAACATCCTTTTGAATCCTGAAAAAACCAGCAGAGAAAACGGCAAGTTAACCTAAGAAACAGCCCACATTTTAATATTTCAACTTTGAATACCGTGTGAAATAAGCCAGTTTTAGAAGTCTATGCTGATCAACAGCTCCTTTATTTACCTGAATATGCCTGCTACTGAATGTTCTTTTCACCAACATATTGTTTCAACAGTGTTCTTTAACCTTGCCAAGCCATAACGTTCTCTCCCTTGGGAAATTAATGAAAAACATTTAGTATTATGTAATTTGTTCAAGTTACACTTAAGGTGCATTAAACGAAATGACCTGCAGGATAGTGCAAGTGTTTAGTAGAAAATCTGAACATTCAGGAAGTGAGTTCCAAACGTGACTTGAAGTTAAAGTTTAGGCAGATAAGCCACTAAAACTGTTTTTAGGTGGGTGGGGGGGGACATCTTCACAATCTTAGGATGAGAAAATTATTTAATTAGAATACAAAAGCTGTTAACCATTAAAGGGAGAATATTGATATATTGGACTTCATTAAAATTGTGAACTTCTGTTCATAAACCTACCAGTAAGAGAATGAAAAGGAAACATGTAGTAGGGATATCTGTAATGTATATATAATCTGACAAAGAATTTATCCATTATATAAAAAATTTCTGTCAACTGAAAGGAAAAAGGCAGTCAATCCAAAAGAAAAATGGACAAATAGACTTGAACCACACTTCACAAGGACATCCACATAGCCAATTAACATACGAAAAAAACCTATGTCATTAGTCATCAGGAAAACACAAAAAACCATACCACTATATACCAAGGAGTAACTGGAAGCCTCAAACACTCTAAATTAGTTTACACTTTGGGAAATTTGGATATATTTCAACCTGGACATATGCATACTCTATGACTTAACAATTCCACTCCTAGGTATGTATCTAACAGAAATGCATGTATTTTGCTCACTAAAAGACATTTAAAATGTTCACAACAGTATTATTTGTATTAGCTTTAAATGGGAAAACTACTCATACGGTCACTGACAGAGTGGATAAATTATGGTATACTGACACAAAAATACAGCAAGTAGAATAAATGAACTACAAACAATACATAACAAATGTGGATAAACAACAAACAGAATGCTGAAGCCTTACATAATGGACACTAAATGATTCTACGTTATATGAAGTTCAAAAACAGGTTAAGACTAACTTAAAGGTGTATTAGAATGAAAGTCAGGATAGTGGCTAGCCTTGTGGGGAGGGAGTTAAGAAACTTGATTCGAAGGCGGTACAAACAAGTGGGGCTTCTGGCTGGTTTTATTGCCTCAATTTGTATGCTGGTTACATGGGAATGATGATTGTGAAAATTCTGAGCTGTACACTTACAACTTATGTGTGTTATAATTGAACAAAAAGTCCAAAAACTGAAAATACTTTGTATTTAGAAGGTAAATTGTTTTATTAATAGACAGATTTTTATACCCTATTTTTTTTTCTTTTGCAGATTATCTTTAACTTTGCTGGACTACTACCTTCAAAAATGCCCTATGCTTTTTTGTCTGTCTGCCCTTCCCCCTCCCCTTTCAAGTCTTTGAAATAATTTTCATAGCACAAATTCTTCACTAAACCCCACACTGCTTCCAATTTCTATCACTTCTTTATTTTAAATGCATCTTCATACTGACAGAGGCCGTAGTGAATTGTAGGACTCCGCAAAATTTTCCAAACTCATATTCATCCTTGTTATCATACAAAGGTTCTTGGGGCATATAATAAATGCTCTAAATCGATCTAGTACAGATGCTCACTGCTAGGTTTACATACATTTTGAAGGGGGACATGCAAATTTGGTTCACGCTTTGGGAAATTTGGCTATATCACATCTTATATAACCAACAACCAAAACTGTCATTTGGTTTGTAAGAGCAAATAAAACATACATGCCAACTATGACTAGACTTTGAATTGTCTTTGAGCAAGGCAATTCACCAGTCATAGATGAAGTTACTAGGCAAAAAATATCTGATTCCGTTTACTGGAAGCTACCAAGCCGTTTCCCAAAGTAGCTGTACCATTTTATTTTACATCCCCACCAACACTGTATAAGCATTCTAGTTCCTTCAAATATTGTCAGGTTTTGACATCGAAATCATGCTAACCTCAAAATTAGGTGGGAAGTCTGTTCCTGCTCTATTTCCTGGAAAAATGTGTGGGAAAAAAACCTGGAATTCTCACTTGAATGTTAGAAAACTCCAGTGAAACCATCTGGGACTGGAGTTCTTTGTGGGAAGATGATTACCAAATAGTTCAGTTTATGTAATGGTTATAGAACTATTTCAGTTTTCTATTTCTTCTTGCACCAATTTTCAAAAGGTACTGTCTAGGAATTTTTCCATAACATCCTTGTGATCCTTTTAATGTCTTTAGCATTTATAATGATGCCCTCCTGGGACATTTGTGCCTTCTCTTCATCATTTCTAAATCCATGTTTAAATGTCTTTTGAAAACACAGTGAAATTTACTTACTTTATTCCAGTCTATTAATCTGTTCTTTAACCACAACTTTTAGTCTGTTTACGTTTTAATGGAATTCCTGTTACCTGTGGATAGTACTGTGGGGCAGGATTTACTTATTTTATAATGAGAATATAGCCCCTTGGGGCCTTGGCTAGGTCTTCAAATTTGATGGATCTTGTGAAGCTATGAAAATGGAAATACAAGTTCCTCAAGCTATAGAAAGGCCCCAAGACGTAAGTAGATCAAAAGCTCTCCTTTCTCTGGATTCCCCTCACTTAGATTTTTGCTTGAAAAATCATTGGTGATGGAGCCCTACAGAACACAGCAGAACTGCACCATTGGGTTTTCATGGCTGTAAATCCAAGGAAGAAGTGGCTGGTAGGTTCAAACCGCCGACCTTTTGGTTAGCAGCAGAGCGCATAACCACCGCGCCACCAGGGCTCCTTTTATCAAAGGGTATTCAACATCTTTAGTCATTAGTGAGATGCAAAATTAAAACTACATGAGACATTACACTATTCGTCTAACAGAATGGCTAAGATTAAAAGGATTGACAACATCAAGTGTTGATGAGCAACAGGAACTCCCACACATTGCTGGGAGGAGCATAAATTGGCACACACAGAGATAAAGCAAATGTGGTAAAGTGTTAACAATCACAGGACTAAGAGTGAAGGATAAATTATATTTCTTTGTATTATTATTACAACTTTTCTGTAAATATTCAATAGTAAAAAAAAAAAAATGCAATTTCTCCTAAAACATTTTAAGTCATTTTCAGCAAGATGGCTGGTGCACATACCTAATCACTCTTATCAAGAGAAACTGAGACCCCCTCTAACAGTAATTAAATCTTCATCTCCTAAACAAAATTCTATTTGTACTTCAGCGTGTACAAAATCCAATTTATGAATGAATTACTAAAATACTTCTCACTGGTGATTTTAAGTTTGATGTTGTTAGTTGCCACTGCGTCCATTCTGACTCAGGGCAACCCCATGTGTCACAGAATAGAACTACTCCATTTTTATTATATGCAGCCTTCAATGTTCTGCTACTATTCATAAAGTTTTCACTGGCTAATTTTTTCAGAAGTAAACTTCCAGGTCCTTCTTCCTAGTCTGGAAGCTCTGCTGAAAGCTGTCCGCCAAGGGTGAGCCTGCTGGTATTTCAAATACCAGAGGCAAAGCTTCCAGTATCACAGCAACACACCAGCCACTTCACTATGACAAACTGACAGACTTGTACGTGGTGGCTCACATGCACACCATTTTAGGAGGCTAGAAGTCCGAATTCAGGGTGCCATCCCCAGGGGAACACTTGCTCTCTCTTTTGGAAGCCTTCCAAAGTTTATAAAACCGATATTCTTTTCATATTAGAAACTAAGACACATGCAATACACATTAAAATAGTTTTAGTAAAACCATTAAAGCCTCAATCACACAGCTTTTAGTAACATGTTTAGGTTTTTTTTTTAGAGGAGTCCCGGTGGCACAGTGATTACAGAACTTGGCTGCTAATCAAAAGGTCGGCCATTTGAACTCACCACTTCCTGGGAAAACGATGTGGCTGTTGGCCTCATCAAGATTTACAGCCTTGGAAACCCTATTGGGCTGTCCTGCTCTCCTATAGGGTTGCTGTGGGTTGGATTCGACCCTATTTAATCCTCACAACCACCCAATGAGGTAGGTATTATTACTGTCAACATTTTGGAGATGAGGCAACAAGACCACATAAGCTATTAAAGGAAGTCTGAATTCAAATCTAGACGCTCCTCCAGAAGCCATGCACTTAACCACTTCATTTTACAGTATTCTTCTAGATGATAATCCATCCACTGGGTCCGTGGGGCCAACACCCTCCCACCACCTCTTTAGGGACAAAACCAAACCAAACCAAACCCAGTGCTGTGGAGTCGATTCCAACTCACAGCGACCCTACAGGACAGAGTAGAACTGCCCCATAGAGTTTCCAAGGAGCGCCTGGTAGATTCGAACTGTCAGCCCTTTAGTTAGCAGCTGTAGCACTTAACCACTAAGCCACCAGGGTTTCCCTTTAGGGACAAGACTCCATCAATAATTCCCTCTTGTCAGGCCTCTGATAGAAGTGGGGTGGAGAGAAGGAATCCTTCCCTTGACCTGCCAACTGAAATGCATGACTCTCCTTCCTTACAAAGCTATGATTCTGGAAAAGATTAAATCTACTGTGGTTTTATTCAGCACCTTTTCAATAAATATTTTTCTAGCACCAACTATTTTTCAGGTATTTTATTTTCTAACAATGAACTGGTGCACCTCTGCCTGACAAGTCACCAAAAAATGTTCTTGTCTGAGGATTTCTTAGTTAAATCCAATGATTTTTCAGTTCTTACTTGCTCTGCTCTACCTGCAGAAGCTGAGATGTGGTAGTACACACTCAAAAACAGTGGTTTAATAAATGTTAAACATCTACAAAATACATGAACTACACAGAACAGTATTTTATTTTGCCCTTAAAGGTTTAATTTCTGTCACCATTTTAAGAAGCAAACTGAAACAATTTGAATTGATAAAAGTGCAAAAGAAAGCTGCTTCCCATTTAAGAAAAGCAAACCGCCTTTAAAAGCCTTTCTTCTCTTGACTCAAGGGATCGGATTATACTTAGTAACCTTCAAAATACATATAAAAATCCGCTGCCGTCCAGTAGATTCCGACTCACAGCGACCCTATAGGACAGAAGAGAACTGCCCCCATAGGGTTTCCAAGAAGCGCCTGATGGATTCGAACTGCCGACCTTTTGGTTAGCAGCCGTAGCTCTTAACCACTAACCCCCTAAACCAAACCCACTGCCGTCGAGTCGATTCCGACTCACAGCGACCCTATAGGGCAGAGCAGAACTGCCCCAGGGTTTCCAAGGAGGGCCTGATGCATTGGAACTGCCGACCTTTCGGTTAGCAGCCGTAGCTCTTAACCACCAGCCACCAGGATTTCTCTCTCTCTCTCACACACACACTACTTAACAAAAAAAAAATCCAAAGCTTAAACCTCTTCCTATTTATACAGAACGTGTGCTTACAAATAACTTAAGGCTTCAAACATTAAAGAACCAGAGTAACAATTTTTGTTATTCATTTTCTAAGACTTCTTAGTTCTTCCTTGCCAAGTTTTTATCCTGGTCACAATCGTTTTACCATATGCTTATTACCACCAGGGAGTTCTCCGCGTCTGTGAAATGGAGGAGCTACTAAGCTTCCCTATATTTATTACGAGAAAAGTAACCTCTTCCTAGAATATACATGTGAAGTGCTTAGAACTGAGCCTGGCACATAGTAAGGGCTACAGTAGACATTTTAAGTGTCGCACAAAGCTTGCGAAATAAGACCTGTGACATTTCGGTTAACAGGACTACTTTTCAGTTACAATGGAATCCTTCAGGATATACTGTTAGAAACGCGGTTGCCCATCGTGCCTTAAAGTCCCGGCAGCACATGTCTGCCTGGATCGCCTTCTCAGTCGCTTTTTGTCAAGGGACGGCAGCTAGCGCAGCCAACATTCCTAAAACGCCTATTGGCCCACACCCTGGGGCCAGGCTGTTGTCGGGCCCCGGAGCTCATTGGTCGCCGCTTCTCAATGAGGTGGCCACGCCGGTTCCTCCGCGGCACCGTCACATTCGCGCGCGGAAAAGCCGGGAGAAGGCGGTGGACGGCCCCAGGAAGGCACGGGATTACGAAGGGTGGGAAGGCCGCCGGGAGCAAGGCCCAGGCATCTTCGTTAATGCCTGGACATTTTATTTGCGCTTGGATTTCCATCAAAACCACTAGAAAGACCTTTCCTTTTCGGCGTGATCGGCCCAGAAGGTCTCTCTTGCCGACGGTTGGTGGCTCGGGCCCCGGACTCCTTTCCTCAAGCTTAAGTCATTAAAGGTATTACGTCCAGGGTCAGATGAGTGTCCCACAAATGTAGGCAAATCCTACTCCACCCAGCACCTCCCCTCCGCTCTCCCGGATCCCGCCGACTCCGTAGCAGGTTACACAATACAAGGTCAAGAGACTCGGGAGCAACCTCGTCGGGCTCGCGGTCATCTCCCGGAGCCGCCGCCGCCGCCGCGGGTTCATGTCGTCCGCCCAAGTGCCCCCGAAAGGCTTTGGTGCAGAGCACGTTAATTAAGGCGGCGGTGGGGCCCAGCCACTGCGACACCACTGCTCTCGCCCAATCGCCGCCGCCCGAGCGCCACATGCTGCCAGCCGAGACTCGGGCGGGAGACCTGGAGGCTCCGTCAGCCCCTCAGTCCAGGGCCCCCTCCTCTCGGCGCCGGCGCGAAGAACCAGTCCGGCTCCAGATCCGCTCCCTCCCGCCCTCCTCCATTCCCCGAGGCGGGCACGCCCGAATTAGCGCCTGACTAAGCCCGCCGAGCCACACCTGCCGGGAAGGAGCCCGCGCAGCACCCCAGGCGCCCCCACCCAGGACCCAGGCCCGCCAACTCCAGAAAGTCGGAGGCGCGGGCCGCAAAACCACCCGGAGCAGCGGCGCCCGCCACCCCGCACTCCCCGCAGGGGACGTTACCTGAGCACGAGGCGGCGCCGCTTCCCTCCCCTCCCCCCGGGGCAGCGCCGGGCCCGGCAACGGCGGCGAGAGAAGCCGCCTCCAACCTCGCGTGGACGCGGCCGCTCTCGTCCAAAGGCCGGCACCCCCCCCCCCCCACGGCCACCAAAGCGACCCTCGCCAGCTGGCTCCACTGAAGGCTCCGCGAACGCGAGGCCCGGCGCCCGGCCCCCGCCCCCCTCCCGTGTCTGGTGCCTTCCAGGCGGCGACAGCCCCCAGACCCGGATCTGTCGGCCAAGACAACCCCGAACACCGACCTTGGGATGGTGCGAAGATCCCCAGACCCTTGGTTTGCGTCGGGCTGCTGCTGGGAGAACCAAACCTCCAGCAGCTTTTCTGTCCCTTCGAAAAAATGTGCAGCTTCCATCACTGTGAGACTAGCGAACAACCAACAACCACAGAAAATCAACTAAATTAAATCTCTTCTCCCGCCGCTGCCGCCGCCGCTGCGGATTGTTCCAGCTGTGTTACTAAAGTTCAGCTTCCTTTTTTTTTTCTATAATTTTATATTAACTTTTTTTAAAAAAAGGATTAATAAAATTTTCCCGGCTATTTTTTTTTTTTTTTGTGAGCGAAAGTTGAACGTGAGTCTGTTGGAAATAGAGGCAGATACAGT
This sequence comes from Elephas maximus indicus, assembly GCF_024166365.1. Lineage (NCBI taxonomy): Eukaryota > Metazoa > Chordata > Mammalia > Proboscidea > Elephantidae > Elephas > Elephas maximus. Next base: position 176,815,410 of record NC_064819.1, on the reverse strand, counting down.
TCAGTCTCTTGTAGTCCGCTGTTTCCCCGTTACAGAGAGTAGAGCGAGCGCTAGCTAATGTCGCCGGCCATACTGTGTAAGCGAGGGCACTGCGTGAGCACCGACTTTATATACCTCGTCTCTCACGAAAGACCAGGAAGTGACGCATGGCGTCCCGCCCCTGCGGCTCATAGGTGCAGCCGCCTGTCAATCACTTGCTGCCGAGGAGCGGCTGGCTGGCCGCGGGCCTACATGGAGCGCGGGGAAATGCCCGCTGCGCTGCGGTTCGGCCAGGGCCGTCCTTTGGGCGGGAGACGGCGCTGTGTTGTCCCGTTAGGCACTGGGAACCTAGGGTCGAATGGAGAGTGGGTGGGGAGAGCAGGAACAGAGAGAGCAGAGCTGCAAAAAACAACCGGTTATCAGCGAGCATGGGTGGGTCCTTAGGAGGGTGGGCCGGGTTCAGGGGGGCGGTGGCCGCTGCAGGACTGGTGGGTGGTTTTGATACCGTGCTCTTCACTGCGGCTGCTGAGGTATTTGGCCATTCTCTGAGTTTCCCCGAGGCGAACGCAAATTGAACATTAAAATTCAGCATTTCTCCGTGAAGCACGCCTTGCAAGGGTCAGGTTAGAAGACTTTAATTCGGCTCACGCCTTAGTTGACGTGCGAATAAACGCAGTACTCGATCCGCTTACACAATAGGCAGAAGCGTTGTCTCCCTTTTTAAAAAGAGAAAAGCAACGTGGCGCCCAGCCCTGGAGGGCTCTACCTCCCACCATGTGGCTCACCAAGCCTCGGATATGGCTGAGCGCTGGCTGCCAAGGTGAGGCACTGGCAACTCCCTGCTCCACTAGGTCAACTTGTGTGAATTTATTCTGCAAAACTATTTCTAAAAATACTTATCAAATATAATTTGAAATTAATTGATATTTTAATCTGAATTTTCTTGAGTTGATGACCCCCTAATGGAAGGGGATCTCCCCTCCAAAATTTACAGTACTGTCATCTCACGTGCTTCAGGAAGATTCACATGGAAATTAATATCAGGAATTCCAGAACTATCACTAGTGGTAATTTAAAAATCCATCAATTCTGTAATCGATGTAAAGTAAAAAATAGTTGTCAAGACGTGGTCAAAAAGTTTAACTGAGGTGGTAAAATTGTGCTACCAAAGTCAGGACTTTTACTTGGAAATCTGATAAAAAAAAAAAAAAAAAACACCCGACATGGAAAATACCATTGTCAGAAAACAAAAGACTATTCTTAACCAAAAGTGAAATGAGATGATGGAGTCAGCATGAAAAAGCTACTGAAAAAAGACATGGTTTGAGTTTGCACTCTAGGTACCCTGGGGGGTATTACATGTCTAACAAGAAGGTGGGTTTGTTCTCTTTCCTTCATGAAACCTGTTGAAAGAAGCTAGATTGTGAGGTAGGTACAGATACTACTCTTGACATGTTTAAAAGCATCCAACTCAAACTGGGGTTATGAACTCTCAGAATACAAACTGCCTAAATCCATCAGTTGGGGCCAAGGTATTGGGACAAAAGATAATAAATGCTGATTATTTTATTATAATAATAATTAAAAGAGGATGTAGTTGTTATACTTGGAATAAAGATAAAAGAAATATTTCTTTTACAAGAGTTTTACAAGCTATTCAATTATTTGGTGGTTGCTTATTGAAATGAAGAAATCAGTCACCTAAACCACCTCAAGCACTAATTGTGGTATAAACATAATTTGGCTTATAATTGCTTATAATTAGTTGCTTTTCAATTACTATTATGCTTTTTTCCAATTTAGTTTAAGTTAACATAAAAGTGCCAAGAACCTTGGCAAGGTAACTCCTTGTTAATTTGATACAGTATAATTTAAATAGTGTCTACCAACTGTGTTGGTGCTTGGTAAGATATATTATTTATCTTAAGCATCATTATTATCTTGAAACTCAAAGTCCCTTATGTTAATTACTGTGGTTCAGTTAATCCTTACTTAAATACTTCATTGAACATAATATGTACAAAATATATTAGTCATCATTCCTAAACTTGTTATCTTTATCATCAGCCCCATTTCTGTCAGGGTGACCATTTTTCCCACTTTACCAGTTTAAAAAAAAATGCTTATTAAACATAGCACTTTGGACATAAAATGCCCAGTCTCTCCTCTTATTCTCTTTAGTACAGGTAGTCCGTGGATTGCGTACATCCCGCTTACACACAATCTGTGGTCACGAACCACCCCCGAAAAAGCCTATTAGATTAAAAATTCAAGGTACATACAATGGCTCGTAATAATGAACAGGCACTACTTTGTGATGCACATCAAAATATTATTATTATTATTATATAATCTGTATTTTATGTTAAAGGTGCTTCATTGCATCTGGAAGTGTTTAATTTTTTTATGCACATTAAAGATACACTATATATACTGTATACTAAGAAACATCTGACTAACTGATGTTAAATACAAACCATACCTAACTGCTCCAATTTATGTACAAGTTTGGCTTAAAGACAGACTTAGGAACGAAACTTGTTTGTAATCCAAGGACTGCCTATAATCATTCCTATTGGGATTGTGTTCACATTTTTAAAAATACTCACTTGACCCCACTACTGCCTTCAGCTATTGTCCAATTTCTGTGCACCCTTTCACAGCAAATAGGGAAGTGGCTCATCTTACGGCCCACCTCTCATCAAAGCCAATGATTGGTCTTAATCCTCATTTTACTTAATTTTTCAGCAGCATGTAATGATTAACTACACCTTCCTTCCTGAAACAATTCTGCAAGCTTTTGTGACACCTCTCTTGGTTTTTTTTTTTTTTAATATCTGGATATTCTTCCACCCACCTTGTCAGTTTGTTATATTTTGGTGACTTGCACGTTGATATGATGCTGGAAGCTATACCCCTGGTATTTAAAATAGCAGCAGAGTCACCCATGATGGACAGGCGTCAGCAGAGCTTCAGGACTAAGACAGAGTAGAAAGAAAGGCCGGGTGATCTACTTCCAAAAATTAGCCAATGAAAACCTTATACAACAGAATGTTGTCCAGTATAGTACCAGAAGATGAGCCCCCTAAGTTGAAAGGCACTACACAATAATTGCAACAATGGACTCAAATATACCAATGATCATTAAGATGGCACAGGACTGGGAAATGTTCTGTTCTGTCATATATAAGGTTGCCATGAGTCAGAGCTAACTTGACAATAATTCTTCCAAATGCTTGAATACCCTTGGCTTCTCCTCTGCCCTCTTCTCTATACTTTCTCCCTAGGTGACTTCTTCCCGTCCATATAGCTTTACAACCCATCTATATATTGATAACTTTCAAATTTATATCTCCAGCCCAGACATCTCCCTTAAATTCCAGACCTTTGGGACACTTGCCTTGTTGACATTTCTACTTGAATGTCTAATAGGCATATCAAAACTAACATGACTAAAAGAAAGCCGTTCCTTTCCTTAGCAAAGGCTGCCCCCTCCTTGCAAAAAACAAAATAAACCAGCTGTCCCCAGCTCAAGCTCCCCAGCTGCCTTAGGCTGGGTTCTCTGCCTCCACTCTTGCCTCCCTATGGTTCACCCTTCACACAGCAACCATCTGATTAAATAGCAGTTGCTCAAGTCCAAAGTCATCCTGATTCCACTCTTCTGCACTCCCCCTACAACCAATACATCATTAGCCTTGTTCATGACACTTCTAAAACATTTCAAGAATATGTTCTTTTCTATCTTCATTGCTATTGCCACCCTAACTCAGAGCACTGAAATTAATTCCTCTAGATTACTGCAGTACCTTTCTAACTATCCTCTCTGCCTTTACTTTGGCCCCCTCAGTTGATTTACCACAGAGCAGCCAGAGTGATGTTTTAAAAAAATAAACCCAATTATGACACTTCTCATTAAAATTCTGTAGTGGTTTCCTATCATATTTAAAAAAATAAAAATACCTTACCCTAGCCTTCAAACCCTACATGATCTGGTCCTGGATGAATTTTCCAACCTCATTTCCACCATTCACTTTCTTCTCTCCAGCCATATTGACCATCTTTCTCTCTTTAGGGCTTTTTTATTTATCTGAAATGCCCTTTCTCTTCCTCTTTGTATGGCTTGTTCATTCTTGTCATTTAGATCTGTTATAGATTGAATTGTGTCCCCCCAAAATATGTGTTGTAAATCCTAACCTCTATGCCTGTGATTATAACCCCATTTGGGAATGGGATGTCTTTGTTATGTTAATGAGGCAGGATGAGTATAGGGTGTATCTTGAGTCAGTTTCTTTTGAGATATAAAAGAGATTAACCAAGCAAACGAGAGAAACAGAGATGGGGAAGAGATGCTAAGCCACATGAAGATCACCCAGGAGCAGAAGCTAAAAGAGACAAGGACTTTCCTCCAGAGCTCCATGAGATTATCCAGGGACTCAGTTCCCTTCTAGCTTGTTGTTCTATTGTAGGGTGCAGTCTCCATTCACATGATTGAAGCTGCTCACATCTGACCACATTCTAGCCTGGAAGAAAGAGAAAGAGAAAGTGGAGTAAAAGCAATTTCCTGATAGTAACGAGATCTGGAAATTGCAACATCATTCCTACTCACTTAGTCACATATGCACAAGTACTGGCAAGGGAAGCTGAGAAATGCAGTTGCTGGTTGGGTGGCTATTTGCCTAGTCAAAAATTGGGAGATTCTGTTACTAAGAGGAAGGAGAGAGAGAGAAAGAATGGATATGGGCATGTTATTTTCAGTCCTGTCACATGTTTCCTTACCACCTAATTTACAATAGCCAAATAGCCATCTAGTCAGTCCCTAAAATCATTGTTTTAATTCTCTGCATAATTCTTATTACTCTCTTGTATTTACTTGTTTGTTGATTGTGAGCATCCTGTCATCCTTAATTAAACTTTAAGCTACATAAAAGCTTGTTTTTCTTCAATAGTGTATAAACCAGTTGCCGTTGAGTCAATTCTGACTCATGATGACTCCATGTATTGCAGAATAGAACAGCACCTATACTTAGGGTTTTCATGGCTATGAGTTTTTAGAAGCAGATTGCTAGGCCTTTCTTCTGAGGTGCTCTGTGTGGGTTTGAACTGCCAGCCTTTTGATTAGTAACCCATCACTTAACCGTTTATGCCACCCTGAGATTCCTTATATCTTATTACCTGTTGTCATCAAGTTGATTCTGACTCATGGTGACCCCATGTGTTTTGGAGTAGAACTGTACTCCATAGGGTTTTCAATGGCTGTAAACAAATGGAAGTAGAACGCCAGGCTTTCTTTTGCAGTGTCACTAAGTGGATTCAGACTGCCAAACTTTTGGTTAGTAGCCGAGCTCAAAATGTTTGTGTAACCCAGAGACCTATTTGGCATGAGGTTGGTACTCAATTGTATTAGTTGAGTAAATGAATACAAAAAATTTTCAGCACCCTCCTAATATGTCCTATTCTTTCAACTTAATCTTAATTCCCAACATTCCCTCAAAGACTGCTACCCACTCCCTTCACTATCAAAACCTTATTCAACTTTTAATACTAGCTAAAATTACAATTCCACATAACATTCTCTAGGACAGTACTCCAGCATACACTGACTATATTAGTTATCTACTGATGCATAACAAATTACACAGACTTAGGGGCTTAAAACAACACACATTCATTATCTCACAGCTTCTGTGGGTCAGGAGTTTGCACACAGCTTAGCTGGGTCCTCTGCTTTGGGGTCTCTCACAACACTGCCATCAAGGGGTCAGGATATGCTGCAGTCTCATTTTAAGTTTCAATCAGGAAAGGATCTTTCAAGCTCACGTGGTTGTTGGCAGAATTCAGTTCCTCCTGCACTGTTAGACTGAAGCTCTCAGTTCCTTGCCGTGTGGACCCTTCTATAGGTCAGCTTACACCATAGCAGCTAGTTTCATTAAAGCCAGAAAGGGAGAGAGTCTGCTAATAAGACAGAAATTGTTATTAGTTGCCATCAAGTTGCCTCCAACTCGCAGCGACCTTATGTATAACAGAACAAACATTTCCTGGTCCAGTGTCATCCTTACAATCATTGGTATATTTGAGGCCGTTATTGTGGCTATTGTGTTAATCGATCTCATTGAGGGTTTCCCTCTTTTTTGCAGACCCTCTAGTTTAGCAAACTATAATGTCCTTTTCTAGTGATTGGTTTTTCCTGATGACATCTCCAAAGTAAGCAAGAAGTCTCATCACCCTTGCTTCTATGGCACATTCTGGTTATACTTCTTCCAAGGCTGATTTGTTCATTCTGGTAGTCCATACGTGTTGCGTTGGGCAGATTTGCTGCAAAGACTTCTTTAAAGTGTTAAAAAATAAAGACATCACTTTAAGGACTAAGGTGCTCCTGACTCAAGCCACGGTGTTTTCAGTTGCCTCATATGCATGTGAAAGCTGGACAATGAAAAGGAAGACTGAAGAATAATTGATGCCTTTGAATTACGGTGTTGGCAAAGAATATTGAATATACTATGGATTTCCAGAAGAATGAACAAATTTGTCTTGAAGTACAGCCAGAATGCTCCTTAGAAGCAAGGATGGCGAGACTTCATCTCACGTACTTTGGATGTGTTATCGGAAGGGACCAGTCCCTGGAGAAGGACATCATGCTTGGTAAAGTAGAAGGTCAGTGAAAAAGAGAGATTTTCAATTGACCAACAAGATGGATTGACACAGTGGCTGCAACAATGGCCTCAGGCGTAACAAAGATTATAAGAATGGCGCAGGACCTGGCAGTGTTTCATTCTGTTGTACATAGGGTTGCTATGAGTCAGAGCTGACTCGATGGCACCTAGCAACATAATAACTGGTAGTCCAAAGACAGAATTTACAATCTAATATAATATGATCCCGGAAGTGGCATCCCATCACGTTTGCACCTTTGCTATATTCTATGGTTAAGCAAGTTAGAAATAAGTCAAGGGGAGCAGATTCCACAAAGGCATGGATCCCAGGAATCAGGGATCACTGGGGGTCATCTTACAACCTATCCATCACATTGAACCCCCTCTGGGAATTCATAAAGCACTTGTAGTTAAGACCACATGATTTACCATTTAATGACTTTTACCATTTAATAGCTTCATATTGATGGTTTAATCTGCCAACTAAATTGGCACTCCTGTTATTTCGATAACCTAATCTCAAAACTAGGTACATATGTAAGTTTTCATATACTTGAATTGAATTTAAAGTGACGCACCAAACCAAATGATACTTATTGCCGTGAAGTGGATTCTGACTCATAGCGACCCTATGGGACAGAGTAGAACTACCCCGTAGGGTTTCCAAGGAGCTGTTAGTGGATTCAACTGCCAACCTTTTGGTTAGCAGCTCAGCTCTTAACCGGTGCGTCACTAGGGCTCCCAGGGGTGTACTAAAGCTGGCTTCTTCCTGCTTACAAGAGCCAATTGTTAAGATAACAGAAATTTTGGAAACTGGTTGACATGTATTGGTAGCTTGAAATTGGCCACGGTGGGAGAATTTACTTCAAGGAAACTGGCAAACTGTTTGAATCAGAGCTTGCCACATCCTCAGAGAGGAGGCTGTCAAACATTTAGCAGCACACCACTGGTTGTCACAAGCTTGTCATACTGATGGTGTTGAAAATATGGTTTTCTCAATGTAAATATGAGTTCTACCACCCAAGGTTGTTGTAGGCTTCAGAGAGATTATAACTGAGAAAAGTAGATTGGAAACTAAAACATCATACGAAGATAAGATATGCTATTATTACTGAAAAACACAAAAGAAACAAAAGCAAAAGTAATGAAGAAAGGAACAACATTCTATGCCCGTAATGTTTTGCATTAAATTGTGAAACAAAAGTGCCCAGATATAATATGTACAAAAAGTTCTTTGCTGTGACTCTTGTGGATGAGAGGAGATACTCCAAAAATGAAAATGCAGTTTTCTTTTTTTTTTAATAATTTTTATTGTGCTCTAAGTGAAAGTTTACAAATCAAGTCAGTCTCTCACCCAAAAACCCATATACACCTTGCTACACACTCCCAATTACTCTCCCCCTAATGAGACAGCCCGCTCTCTCCCTCTACTCTCTCTTTTCATGTCCATTTCACCAGCTTCTAACCCCCTCCACCCTCATCTCCCCTCCAGGCAGGAGATGCCAACATAGTCTCAAGTGTCCACCTGACCCAAGAAGCTCACTCCTCACCAGCATCCCTCTCCAACCCATTGTCCAGTCCAATCCATGTCTGAAGAGTTGGCTTTGGGAATGGTTCCTGTCCTGGGGCAACAGGAGGTCTGGGGGCCATGACCGCAGGGGTCCTTCTAGTCTCAGTCAGACCATTAAGTCTGGTCTTATGAGAATTTGGGGTTTGCATCCCACTGCTCTCCTGCTCCCTCAGGGGTTCTCTGTTGTGTTCCCTGTCAGGGCAGTCATCGGTTGGAGCCAGGTACCATCTAGTTCTTCTGGTCTCAGGATGATGTAGTCTCTAGTTCATGTGGCCTTTTCTGTCTCTTGGACTCCTAATCACCTGTGTCCTTGGTGTTCTTCATTCTCCTTTGATCCAGGTGGGTTGAGACCCACTGATGCATCTTAGATGGCCGCTTGCTGGCATTTAAGACCCCAGATGCCACTCTTCAAAGTGAGATGCAGAATGTTTTCTTAATAGATTTTATTATGCCAATTGACTTAGATGTCCCCTGAAACCATGGTCCCCAGACCCCTGCCCCTGCTACGCTGGCCTTCAAAGCATTTGGTTTATTCAGGAAACTTCCTTGCTTTTGGCTTAGTCCAATTGTGCTGACCTCACGTGTATTGTATGCTCTTTCCCTTCACCTAAAGTAGTTCTTATCTACTATCTACTTAGTGAATGTCCCTTTCCCACCCTTCCTCCATCCCTCCCCCCTCGCATAAGCTCAAAAGAATGTTTTCTTCTCAGTTTAAACTATTCCTCAAGTTCTTATAATCGTGGTCTCATACAATATTTGTCCTTTTGCAACTGACTAATTTCACTCAGCATAACGCCTTCCAGGTTCCTCCATGTTATGAAATGTTTCACAAATTCATCGCTCTTCTTTATCGATGCATAGTATTCCATTGTGTGAATATACCATAATTTATTTATCCATTCATCTGTTGATGGGCACCTTGGTTGCTTCCATCTTTTTGCTATTGTAAACAGTGCTGCAATAAACAGGGGTATGCATATATCTGTTCGTGTAAAGGCTCTTATTTCTCTAGGATATATTCTGAGGAGTGAGATTGCTGGATCGTATGGTAGTTCTACGTCTAGCTTTTGAAGGAAATGCCAAATCGATTTCCAAAGTGGTTGTACCATTTGCCATTCCCACCAGCAGCGTAGAAGTGTTCCAATCTCTCCACAGCCTCTCCAACATTTATTATTTTGTATTTTTTGGACTAATGCCAGCCTTGTTGGAGTGAGATGAAATCTCATTGTAGTTTTGATCTGGAAAATGCAGTTTTATTTGGAATAACTCCCCTTAATGTTCTACACTGTATTTCAATTTATCTAACATAGCTGAAAGCCAAGTAATAGAAGAAAGTGAAACTAATAAAACAGGAAGTTCCAAATATAACAAATTTAGTGATGGTGGTTCTTAGGATGCATTAAATATTTCACAGCATATGTAAAGTTAAATATAAAAACGATAGAAAAAGAAAATAGAAATGCATATAGCCATTTATAAGCAAGGTATTTAATCATTGTCCTGGATAAATATGCTAGCACATAACTGTCTGGCTTGTTTTTATCAGTAATTAAATATCCAGCAAACAAAGGATCCATAAGGTGCCATTTGTGCAGATTTTATGTAGGTCATGAACATTTTCATTGCTTCAGTTTATAAATATTTAAGCAGATCACTTCTTTGTAGTTATTTAAAAAATTTTTTTCTTTGAAATTTATTTCACTGTTTTGAGCTCTACTTTTATATTCTGTTTTTCTTTCTGTCATCTAAAAGATTAAAACAGTAATTGCTTTGAAAGCTCATAATATGTAAATTAAAGTAAATGTAAAATATCAAAAATTAAGATTGTTTTCACATACCACAAAAAAGTTATTCTTCTAAAGTTAAAACTACCTACTAAAATTAAAAGGCAATCAATATATGAATTGTAATCAGTAAAATCAAAACGTTAAATTATTTAAATAAGGCTAATGCCAATTGAGATGTTTCAACAAACGGATGCTGCACTGGAGGTGCTCGTTCATGTATGCCAAGAAAATTGAAAAACAGATACCTGGCCAACCGACTGGAAGAGATCCATATTTATGCCTATTCCAAAGAAAGGTGATCCAACAGAATGCAGAAATTATCAAACAGTATCACTAATATCACACACAAGTAAAATTTTGCTGAAGGTCATTCAAAAGCGGTTGCAGCAGTACACATCGACAGGGAACTGCCAGAAATTCAAGCCGGATTCAGAAGAGGATGTGGAACCAGGGTTATCATTGCTGATGTCAGACGGATCTTGGTTTAAAGCAGAGAATACCAGAAAGATGTTTACCTGTGTTTTATTGACTATGCAAAGGCATTCGACTGTGTTGATCATACTATGGATAACACTGTGAAGAATGGGAATCCCAGAACACTTAATCATACTCATGAGGAACCTGTACATAGACCATTCTTTCAAACAGAACAAAGGGATGCTGCATGGTTTAAAGTCAGGTAAGGTGTGTGTCAGGGTTTCAATCTGTAGCTGAGCAAATAATCTGAGAAGCTGGACTATATGAAGAATTGGGCATCAGGAATGGAGGAAGACTCATTAACAACCTGCGTTATGCAGATGACACATCCTTGCCTGCTGAAAGTGAAGAGGACTTGAAGCACTTACTGATGAAGATCAAAGACTACAGTCTTCAGTGTGGATTACACCTCAACATAAAGAAAACAAAAATCCTCACAACTGGACCAATAAGCAACATTTTGATAAATGGAGAAAAAATTGATCTTGTCAAGGATTTCCTTTTACTTGGATCCACAATCAATGCCCATGGAAGCAGCAGTCAAGAAATCAAAAGACAAATTGCATTGGGCAAATCTGCTGCAAAGACCTCTTTAAAGTGTTGAAAAGCAAAGACGTCACCTTCAAGACTAAGGTGTGCCTGACCCAAGCCATGGTATTTTCAATTGCATCATATGCATGTGAAAGTGGGACAGCAAATAAGGAAGACCAAAGAAGAACTGATGCCTTTGAACTATGGTGTTGGCAAAGAATATACCATGGACTGCCAAAAGAACGAACAAATCTGTCTTGGAGGATGCACAGCCAGAACGCTCCTTAGAAGCAAGGACGGTGAGACTACGTCTCACATACTTTGGACATGTTATCAGGAGGGACCAGTTGCTGGAGAAAGACATCATGCTTGGTAAAGCAGAGGGTCAGCAAAAAAGAGGAAGACCCTTAACAAGATGGATTGACACAGTGGCTGCAACAATGGGCTCAAACACAGCAATGATTGTGAGAATGGCGCAGGACCGGGCAACGTTTTGTCCTATTTTACATGGGGTTGCTATAAGTAGGAACCAACTCAACAGCACCTAATAACAACGACAAAGTTTTTTGATTTAATTTTTGGAAATTTAATGAAATCTTATTAAGTATTTTTATAAAAAATGAAACTGTCTATAATTCTAGTATCCCATGTCCATTTTGTTATTAATATAAAGAACCAGCATCACACTTCATGTATGTTTTGTCTATACCTACATATACACAAATTGAAGAATAATATGAAAGTGTTCAGTATTATAAAATGTCCCTTAGCCACCATGTGCAATCGTTTGAAATTTTACCCTAATTTATGAGTATCTAGCAACTTGACAGCAACAGGTTTTTGTTTTTTTTTAATAGAAACCCTGGAGCCCTGGTGGTGCAGTGGTTCAGAGCTTGGCTGGTAACCAAAAGGTCAGCAGTTTGAATCCACCAGCCACTCCTTGGAAACCCTATGCTGCAGTTCCACTATGTCCTATAGGGTGGCTATGAGTCGGAATCTACTGAACAGCAATGAGTTTGGTATAGGAACCCTATGGGCAGATCTACTCTGTCCTATAGGGTTTCTATGAGTCAGAATGGACTTGACAGTTCGGTTTGGTTTTTCATATGGTGTCCTAAGAAAGAGAAGTAAATAGATGCCTGGCACTAGGAAAAGATACTTCATTAGGCCAATGCTACTGCATTTATACCATATGAGGGGAAGAATTTGACAAGTTATTTTGTCTTTTCTGTTATCTAAGAGTTTGTGCTGTTCAGAATCCTCCCAACATGCCAAAACAATGTCTCCAACAGCATAAACTGTAAACCTTCATAGCACTTATATTTAGTTGCCTTCTGTGCAGATAGGGCAAGAGAATTGAAGTGTTCCCTGGAGCCTAATTGGTATTATTCACACGAGTAGATGTTTTAAGTTTATAGGTTACACTATGCCACCAATGGGCACTGGATTCCAAGTGAAAGAAGTGCCTATATATTATTTAATAAATATATTTTTTGGTGTGTTTATGACATGCAAGATCCAGAGCAGGGGCCTTTCTTGCTAGATTGAAGGGTAGTACTGTTCCAGAGTTAACGGAATTATTATCCCTGGACTGTACAGTGCTAGTCCAGAAGTCCGCTCATAAAACAAGAGTTTATAACCTGTTTTGCAGTGCTTTACACTTAAATACAACAGCCAAGTATTAGGTATTTGAAGAGGCCTTCAATCTTAAAGACAGAGATCAAAGTAAATAGGAAAAAATAAAACCAGAGGAACTAGAAATGATGCAGGAAGTAGAAGTAAACTTCCAAAAAAAGGAGACAATAATTATACTCCGTAAGAATAAGAGAAGACACTCTACCCATAAAAACAAAACAAATAAGAACCGAATGCCATAAACAAGGAAAATTCAAAGAACCAAAAAGAGTGCTTGGAAATTCAAAATAAATAGCTGAGATTAAAAAAAAAAAAAAGTGGGAGATAAAGACATCTCCAAGAAAATACGGCAAGTCAGAGATGAAAAATACAAGAGAACAGATAGGTAAGAGTTCCAATATCCAAATAAGAATTCTATGAAGAAAGAGGATGTAATTATCAAAAATTAAAAATTCAGAATAGAAGGCCATGGATTTCTAGACTGAAAGGGTTCATCTAGTATCCTACACAATGAATGAGAAAATAAACCAAAAGCAACAATGAAAAAGCCCAAACCAAGGCACATAATTGTGAAACTTCAGAACATTGGGATAAAGATATTAAAAGCGTCCAGAGAGTAAAAAAAAAAAAAAAAAGTCACAATCAAAGGATGGAGAACCACAAAGCATCGGACTTCTCAACAGCACCGTTGGAAGCTTAAAGACAATGCAGCAATACCTTCAAAATTCTGAGAAAAAAATTACTTTTAACTTAAAACTGGACACTCAGCCTCAGTCAGTACCTAGGGCTCTCTCAACATAGGCACTGTGATAAGATGAATTTATAATGTTTGACGTGAGTCAAATTGTCACTGCAATATACTATAGCCTACTGACACAGTGGCTGCAACAATGAGCTGAAGCGTAATGATTGTGAGCATGGGAAAGGACCGGGCAGTGCTTTGTTCTGTAGTATGTAGGGTCGCTATGAGTCAGAGCCAACTCGACAGCACCTAACAACAACAACATTAACAATTAGTTAATAAAAGCAAGTGATCCCTGTAAAATATGAAAAATCAGAAGTAAAATGTGATTGCTGTTCTGTTTTTATTACACATAGAATGGTATTTTTAGGGCGATAGGACCAAAGTATTCAGAATTGTTTAAGTTCCATTCATGGATCTTTCTCCTGTATTCTTCTTGTTTGAGAAAGATAATTGGAATAAGTGGAGCAATAAGCTGTTACTATCAATATGCTCTCTCTCTTAAGACATCTTCATGTGGAGCTGAAGAACAAAAGCATCTGGAAATAAGTTTTCCCTCATTTTTTTTTTTTAATTCTTACAAAAAAAGGTAGACCAAAAATGAAAATCATCATTATTTTGGATGAAAGGTAATGAATTATTCCTGCCATTGGATAATTACACATTAGAATATTTTCTGATTATAACTATTTAAGGCAATTTAATTCTTATCTACTCTGGAGTGAAGCCCATAATATTGTTCATTTCATACCTAAAGTGAAATGTGAAAAGTTTTACATTCACTTTGATACTTCTACAACCTCTGTCATGCTTAACATTAATTTTACTTTTTATATTCCAGCTATTAAAATAGAAACACTGTTAAAAAAAAAAAAAGCATCTTGTTTCTGAGCACTCCATAAGAAAATAACCAAAGCTTTAACAAGAATATAAGTTTTTTCTAAGAAAAACAATATTTAAGTTGTACAATTTGAAGACTGTAATCAATGTCACAGAAGTGTACATGTAGAAAGTATTGAGATGGCATATATTTGGTTATGTATGTTTTCACCACCACAATAAAATTTAAAAAGTAAACAAAAAGAGTATTGAAGGAGGTAATTCATCACTTCATTAATCTAATTATTATTTTATCAATGGCTATTTTAAATTTTTAAAAAGAAAGCAATTTTGTGAACAAAGTGTTGCAGTAATTTCAGCCTAGTTTTTTCCGAATAGGCTGGTATTGATGCATTTTTCATCCTCTCAGAATTATTCCCTTTATACTCATTTGTGTTGTAACAAGGAGCCCTGGTGGTGCAGTGGTTAAACACTCAGCTGCTAACCGAAAGTTGGGAACTTTAAACTTCCCAGCCGCTCCTCAGGAGAAAGATGTAACAGTCTGCTCCTGTAAAGATTTAGTCTTGGAAGCCCTATGGACAGTTCTACCCTGTCCAGTTGAATTGCTTTGAGTTGGAATCGACTTGATAGCAGCAGGTTTTGTATTTTCTGTATTACACCTTTGTACTCATTTATTTTCCTTTTCATGTACCTTGCTGACCTACATTAAAGTTAGTTGTAACTCATTTAAATTCAGCATTAGGTGTGAAATAGTGTATTGCTTAATTCAACCTTGAGTGTTAGAGGGGAGTGTCAGCATTTCGCAACAGCAGTGCCTTTAGCAACCAAGGTGTGGCATCACCAGTGGTAAGGAAGCTCTGTTCCAGTCAAACACTTTTCTGTTCGCCATCTTCCATTGCGTAGGAAACTCTCTGATACATAAGTTCTAATCCTCAAATAAAGAAAAAAAGCCAGAAAGAAAAGCAAAAAATACCATCCCAAACCAAAAGTCATCTCCAAACCAAAAAAACCAAACCCAGTGCTGTCGAGTCGATTCCAACTCATAGCAACCCCATAGGACAGAGTAGAACTGCCCCATAGAGTTTCCAAGGAGTGCGTGGCGGATTCGAACTGGCAACCTCTTGGTTAGCAGCTGTAGCACTTAACCACTGTGCCACCAGGGTTTCTAAGTCATCACCAGCCTGTGAAAATTCTTGGACATGAAGTATCAGTCACTGGATTTTCCCTCACCCCTGCCAAGTTCCACAGGTTCAGAGCAGGCTTCTCAACAGGGGCTGAGTGGGGTGGGGAGGGAAATATTGCTAAGCGACAAGGGGTACATCTGTGCAGTGGGCTTATCAGATAACACAAACATTGACCCTTGTGGTTGTTCACAGTCATTCCACAATACAGTGAAAGAGTGTCAATATTATGTAGATAATGTAGGACTGGAGCCCTGGTGGCCCAGTGGTAAAGAACTTGGTGGCTAACCAAAAGATCTGCAGTTCAAATCCACCAGCTGCCCCTTGGAAATCCTATGGGGCAGTTCTACTCTGTCCTATAGGGTCCCACTGTGAGTCGAAATTGACTGCAACGGCTTTTTTTGTTTGTTTTTAATGTAGGATCAAGGGCACCGCAGGGGATACAGAGAGGCAAAATAGAGAATTCCTAACCTCAACAGCTGGAGTCCCTAGGTGGTGCAAATAACAAAGGGCTGGACTACTAGCCAAGAGATTGGCAGTATGAACCCACCCAGAGGTGCCTTGGAAGAAAAGTCTGGAATCTGCTTCCAAAAGGTCACTACCATGAAAACCCTATGAACTGCAGTTCTACTCGGAATCATGGGAGTTGTCATGGATTGGAACTGACTTGACTGCAACTATTTTTTTGGTTTTATGGCATCCAATAAATCAGCTTGGGCTTGCTTTCCTAATACTTCAAAATAAACTACTTGTTAACAGAACTGTTATAAAATTAAGCACAATATAAAATAAAGAAAAAAAAAACTTTTGTGATTGTTTCCTGTTCATATAATTTGCACAGGAAATTTTAGTATGTTGTTGTTAGGTGCTGACTCATAGTGACCCCGTGTGACAAGGTAGAACTGGCCCCAGAGGGTTTTAAAGGGTGAAATCTTTTCGGGAGCAGTTGTGGTGCAGCAAAGTGGGTTTGAACCAACAACCTTTACGGTTAACAGCTGAATGCTTAACCATTGTGTCACCAGGTATTGGATAGTGATTTGAGGTCAAATCCCAGGTCTGCTAAGTGACCTTCAAAAATTAGTTAACCTACTGGTCAGTTTCCTCCTCTGCAATCAGAGACTGTATTAGCAGTAACCTCCTATAGAGTTGTTTTGAAGACTAAATGAGATAATTGATGTAAAGCCCTCACAGTATGTATTATGAGTAATTAATTGTTGAGCACCTTGTTAGGCCTTATATCAATAATTAAATGAGTTAATACATATAAACACATAGTAAGCGTTCAATGTAAGTTATTATTATTACAAAAACAAAAAGTAATGTTGAGATAATGATCTCTATTTTTATAACTACATTTTAAATCTACCCTTATATAAATATCCTTTCATTTGCTCCTCCTGTTAACCCTGTGAAGTAGGTATTAAACCCGTTGTCTTCGAGTTGATTCCAACTCATAGCAACCCTATAGGAGACAGTAGAACTGCTCCATAGGGTTTCCAAGGCTGTAATCTTTACCGAAGCAGACTGCTGCATCTTTCTCCTGCAGAGCAGCTAGCGGGTTCAAACCACCAACCTTTCAGTTAGCAGTTAAGTGCTTTAACCAATGTGCCACTGGGGCTGTTCTGAAGTAGGTATTATTAGCCCTTTTTTATTAAGGAGGAAATTGAGGCTTAGAGAGATTTAGAAACTTAGCTCAAAGCTTCATAACTTGTTAGTTGAACCCTCCTTAGAAGGTTGAATTTGCAGTACTTTGTTAGTTGGGTGTATGTCTTTTTTCTTGTTAGGCCCTGGACTCAGGAAATACTTCTTCAGTGTTTGCTGGATTTAATTGAACTGCATCCTTTCTCATATCCATAGTAGTTCCAACTCAGCCAACAAATCAAGTACAAACTTCTCTGAGCTTCCCATTTCATTGCCTTGCCTTGTCTTATCTAATCTCGCTCATCTAAACCCTCATCTACTCCCTCTGCTTGAGTCAGACAAGCATGTTTCTTACTCCTGGGGCTTAATTACAACAACTGTGTTCTTCGAAACTAAGCTTAGGACATATGATTTGACTGATAGGCCAACAATGGGGCAGAACATTAAAATTAGGTTTTCCCTAGAAAATTTAGTATGTACATACTTCCTGTAGGGATAATTCTCCTTCTACTCTTAATCATTCAATAGTGTTTTAATTTCTTAGTGCTGCCTTAACAAAAATACCACAAGTAGGTATTTTTAAATAGGTATTAATGAATAGGAATCGATTTTCTCACAGTTTAGGAGGTTAGAAGTCCAAATTCAGGGCACTGAGTCTAGGGGAAGTTTCTCTCTTTGTTGGCTCTGGAGGAAAACCCTTGCTTCAGCTTCTGTAGCCCCAGTGTGCCTTGGCGATCTCCACTTGGCATCTATCTTCCCCATTTGTGCCTGCTTGCTTCTCTCTGTGTCTAATATGCTCTTTGAATATCTCAAAAGTCATTAAAGATATATCTTACAGTGATATGACTCCATTAACTGTTTTAGGCTGAGTTCTCTAGAGAAGCGAAACCAGTAAAGCATATAAATATATATAAAGAGAGATTTATATCAGTTGTAGAGGCTGGAATGCCCCAAGTCAGTGGGTCAGGCTGAAAGCTTCTCCTGATACATGTAGCCGCAGGAGCTGGCAAACTCAAGATCAGCAGGTCAGACAGCAGGTAAGCTGCTAGTTCAAGTCCCAAGAACTGGAGGTCAGAAGAACAGGAGCCCGCTACAGGATTCAGAGCCAGCAAAAGCCCACGAGCCTTCCCAGAAAGTTCACTTATATTGATGCAGCCACACTTCCAAGGAAACTCCCTTTCAACTGATTGGCTACTCATAGCAGATCCCATCATGGAGGTGATCACATTATATCAAATCTCATCATGGAAGTGATCACGTCATTATATGTGTCATGGGTTGAATTGTGTCCCCCCGAAATATCTGTCAACTTGGCTAGGTCATGATTCCCTTCCATGATTATATGACTGTCTACCATTTTATCATCTGATATGATTTCCCTTTGTTGTAAATCCCATCACTATGACGTAATAAGATGGATTAGCGGCAGTTATATTGATGAGATCTACAAGATTAGATAGTGTCTTAAGCCAATCTCTTTTGAGAAATAAAAGAAAGAAGCGAGCAAAGAGACATGAGAACTTCATACCACCAAGAAAGCAGTGCAGGGAGAAGAGCGTGCCCTTTGGACCTGAGGTTCCTGCGCTGAGATGCTCCCAGACCAAGGGAAGATTGACGGCAAGGATCTTCCTCCAGAGCCAACAGAGAGAGAAAGCCTTCCCCTGGAGATGATGCCCTGAATTTTGACTTGTAGCCTACTAGACAGTGAGAGAATAAATTTCTGTTTGTTAAAGCCATCCACCTATGGTATTTCTGTTATAGTAGCACTAGATGACTAAGGCAATACAACAGCCAAGCTACACCATAACTACCAAACCAGTGAGTATCATGGTCCAACCAAGTTGACACACAACCTTAACAATCAACTTGGTACCTGTACACATCTTAAACCGCACATAATCTCTGAATAAAGACAATTATAAAGCCATACTTGAGCCTAACATGATACAACTAACACACACACAATCAAAAACACACTAGCCCTGTTTACATCTTATATGTTACAACTGAAGAAAACAAAAATATTTGATGCAGACATACAAGGTAGAAATACTTACAATTACAGTCCTCGATGCAACTGGTCATGTGGTCATAACGGGTATATAGAACTACCTTCTTCCATCACCCATTCTGTATTCCCTTTGCCCTCAGCAAGTGCCTCAGCTGATCATGGTTCTTTGCTTGATGGGATGTCCCAAACCTTCATTCCTGAAGGGTCTGGGCCATTAGTAGTGGTGTCAGTATTGGATCGCTGTAGTTTTCCATTGACTTTAATCAGAGCGCATAGTAGTACTAAGAGATGCCCTAAGGGATCTCCTGCATTCCAGACATACTCTTATTTGCCTCCCTTACGTAATATCAATCCAATTTCCTCTTGGTAATCAGGATCAGTCACACCAGCCATTATGGTAACTCCTTCTTTGCCTGTTGATTCAGAGGCATAAAGAGCCCAAAGTGGCCAGATGGCATTCCTAACTTCCAGTTCTGTGGAATCAGTGATGTGTCTCCAGGTGGGAGCATTCCTCCCTTTGGAACTAAGACCTCTAAACCTGCAGAGCATAGGGTCGCAAGGACAGGAAGCAAAAATTTTGTGAGTGGGTCACTAAGGGTAGTAGTAAGTGGTGCCACTCCTATTTCCACCTGTTGATTCCTGGACCCATGAATCCTGGCTATGGGAAAAACAAAACCATAAATTGGATGCTGGTTTAGGGCATATACAGCCTCCTGGAGAACACTGACCCAACCCTCGCAGGGTATTGCCACTTAGCTGGCACCATAATTGTGTCTTTAGAAGGCCATTCCGTTGTTCTATCAAGCCAGCTGCTTCAGGATGTTGAGGAACATAGTAAGATCAGTGAATTCCGTGAGCATAGGCCCACTGCACACTTTATTTGCTGTGAAATGAGTCCCTTGGTCTAAGGCAATGCTGTGTGGGATACCATAATGGTGGATCAGGCACTCTGTAAGTCCACAGATGGTAGTTTTGGCAGAAGCGTTCTGTACAGGGAAGGCAAATCCATATCAAGAGTGTCAATTCCAGTAAGAGAAAAATGCTGCCCTTTCCATGATGGAAGCAGTCCAGTGTAATTAATCTGCCACCAGATTCTTGGCTGATGACCTCAGGGAATGGTGCCATATCGAGAACTCAGTGTCGGTCTCTGCTGCTGGCAGATTCTGCACTCAGCAGTGGCTGTAGCCAAGTCAGCCTTGGTGAGTGGAAGCTCATGTTGCTGAGCCTGTGCATACTTCCATCTCTGCCACTGTGGCCACTTTGTTCATGAGCTTATTGGGCAATGATGGGAGTGGCTGAAAGAAGAGAATGACTGGTTTCCACAGAACGTGTCATCCTATTCACTTGATTGTTAGAATCCTCCTCTGCTGGGGGTCACCCTTTGGTGAGTATTCACAAGAGGCACAAATATCTTCACTTCTTTGGACCATTCAGAGAAGTCTATCCACATACCTCTTCCCCATAACTCTAATTTTCCAATCACATTCCTTCCAAGTCCCTGACGATCCAGCCAAACCACTGACCACACCCCATGAATTAGTATACAGTCACACATCTTGTCATTTCTTCTTCCAAGCAAAGTGAACAACCAGGTGCAGTGCTCAAAGTTCTGCCCATTGGTAGGATTTCCCTTCATGACTGTCCTTTAGGGAGGTCCCAGAAAGGGGCTGTAGTGCTGCTGCTGTCCACTTTCGAGTGGTGCCTGTATATTGCTCAGAACCATCTGTAAACCAGGCATGAGTTTTCTCTTCTTCAGTCAACTGATCATAAGGAACTCCACATGAGGTCATAGGTGCAGACCAGGAGATAGAAGATAATGTGACAGCAATGGAGACCGTGGGCATTTGAGCCACTTCCTCATGCAACTTACTTGTGCCTTCAGGTCCTGCTTGGGCCCAATCTTGTACATACTACTTCCATTTAATGATGGAGTGCTATTGTGCACATTCAGTTTTTATGGCTTTGTGGGCCAGACAACACCCAGTTCATGATGGGCAGCTCAGGCTGCATGGTGACTTAGTGGCCCATGGTTAAGCATTCGGTCTCTACTAAGTCCCATTAACAAGCCAAAAGGTGTTTCTCAAAAAGAGAGTAGTTATTTGCAGATGATGGCAGGGTTCTGCTCCAAAATCCTAAGGGTCTGTACTGTGATTCACCAAAAGGGGCCTGCCAAAGTCTCCAAACAGCATCTCTATCTGTCACTGACACTTCAAGAACTATTGGATCAGCTGGATCATATGGCCCAAGTGGCAAAGCTGCTTGCATCGAAGCTGAACCTGTTGCAGAGCCTTTGCTTGTTCTGGGCCCCACTCAAAACTAGCAGCTTTTTGAGTCACTTGATAAATAGGCCAGAGTAGCACACTCAAATGAGGGATATGTTGCCTCCAAAATCCAAAGAGGTCCACTAGGTGTTGTGCTTCCTTTTTAGTTGTGGGAGTAGCCAGATGCAAAAACTTATCCTTCACTTTAGAAGGAATATCTCAACATGCCCCACAGCACTGAACCCCTATAAATTTCACTGAGGTGGAAGGCAACTGAATTTTTGTGGGATTAATTTCTCACCTTCTAGCATGCTATGAGTCGGAATCGACTCAACGGCACTGGGTTTGGTTTTGGTTTTTTAGCATGCAAGTGGAGCCCTAGTGGCATAGCAGTTAAGAGCTTGGCTGCTAACCAAAAGGTCAGCAGTTCAAATCTACCAGCTGCTCCTTGAAAACCATATAGGGCAGTTCTACGCTGTTCCCTAGGGTCACTATGAGTTTGAACCGACTTGATGGCAACAAGTTTTTTTTTTTTTTTAAGTTTTAAGCACATGAATGTTTTACCAATAAATTCAGAGTCATTAACACTTCTTCCTTACTAGGGCCAATCAGCATAATGTCATCGATGTAATGAACCAGCATGACTTCTTGTGGAAGGGAAAGGCAATCAAGCTCCCTGTGGACTAAATTATGACATAGGGTTGTAGAGTTGATATAGCTCTGAGGTAGGACACTGAAGATGTATTGTTGGCCTTGCCAGCTGAAGGCAAACTGCTTCTGGTGGTCTTTTGAAACAGGTATGGAGAAAGAGGCGTTAGCCAGATTAACAACTGTATTATCATGTTCCAAGAGGTACATTAATTTGCTCAAGTAATGAATCTACATCTGGAATAGCAGCTGCAATTGGAGTCACCACCTGCTTAAGTTTTCAATAATCCACTGTCATTCTCCAAGATCCATCAGGCCAAATAGGCAAGTTGAATGAGGATGTGGTGGAAATTACCAGCTGTCTTAGGCTGGGTTTTCTAGAGAAACAAAACCATTAAAGATATAAATATATACAGAGAGAGATTCAAGTCAAGGAAATGGCTTACGTGGTTGTAGAGCCTGGAACATTCCAAGTCCATGGGTCAAGACAGAGGCTTCTCCTGATTCATATAGCCGCAGGAGCTGGCAAACCCAAGATCAGCAGGTCAAACAGCAGGGCTCTTGCTCACAGGTTGAGAAGATCAACGTATAACAAGGTCAGCAGGCAAGGCGGCAGGTAAGCTGCTAGCTGAAGTCCCAAAAAACCAGAGGTCAGATGAATAGGACCCAGCTACAGGATTCAGACTAAGCAAAATCCCACCAGCCTTGTCAAAAAGTTCGCTTATATTGATACAGGCCACACCCTCAAGGAAACTCCCTTTCAACTGATTGGCTACTCACAGCAGATCCCATCATGGAGGTGATCACATTATATCAAATTTCACCACGGAAGTGATCACATCATTATATGACTGACAAAATACATCATAACTGCCAAACCACTGAGAATCATGGTCCAGCGAAGATGACACACAACCTTAATGATCACATTAACATAACAAAGAAAACGCTCTTCCCAAATGAGATTACATCCACATGCATAGGTGTTAGGATTCTAACACATATTTTGTGGGGACACAATTCAATCCATAACAAATAGTAATGTGTTTTATTCCTACTTTGAGTCCGTATATAGGTAGTGCCCAGGTTACAAATGTCTGACTTATGTACAACCCCTAGTTACAAACCAACCCCTGTAAAGCCTATTATGTTAAATATTTGAGGTATATAAAATGTTTTGTAATAACAAATGGGCACTACTTTGCAAAACGCATCAACACATTATTATTAAAAAATTACTGTATTATTATGTTAAAGGTGTATAGCGTATCTAGAGATGTTTCTTTAAAGTTTTTATGCATAGAAAGTACACTATTACTATATACTAAGATAAACATTTGACTAACTGACGTTAGATATGAACTCTACTTAACTGTTCCAACTTACGTACAAATTCAACTTAAAGGTTAATTTAGGAATGGAATTCATTTGTGATCCGGGGACTGCCTGTATTTTTTTGTTGTTGTTGTAATTTTTATTGTACTTTAAGTGAAAGTTTACAGATGAAGTCAGTCTCTCACATAAAAACTTGTATACACCTTGCTCCAAACCAAAAACCAAACCCAGTGCCGTTCTAATTGATTCCGACTCATAGCGACCCTATAGGACAGGGTAGAACTGCCCCATAGAGTTTCCAAGGAGCGCCTGGAGGATTTGAACTGTTGACCCTTCGGTTAGCGGCCGTAGCACTTAATCACTACACCACCAGGGTTTCCATACACCTTGCTACATACTCCCAATTACTCTCCCCCTAATGAGACAGCCCACTCTCTCCTTCCACTCTCTCTTTTTGTGTCCATTTCGCCAGCTTCTAACCCCCTCTACCCTCTCATCTACCCTCCAGGCAGGAGATGCCAACATAGTCTCAAGTGTCCATCTGATCCAAGAAACTCACTCCTTACCAGCATCCCTCTCCAATCCATTGTCCAGTCCAATCTATGTCTGAAGAGTTGACTGCCTGTATTTTTGTTGTTGTAATTTTATATAATATGACAATACTTTATTAACATGATACCTTGATTGATCATAAGATTCTTCTGGCTCAATTTTCTGCAAATTCATTTATTAGGTCATCAAAATTTATACTTTTAACAACTTCATTTTCAATCACTGTAATTAAAATCAGTGTCAGTTGTTGTTGTTAGGTGCCGTCGAGTTGGTTCAGACTCAGAGCAACCCTATGTACAAGAGAACGAAACATTGTCTGGTCCTGCTTCATCCTCACAATCATTGTTATACTTGAGCCCATTGTTGCAGCAACTGTGTCAATCCACCTTGTTGAGGGTCTTCCTCTTTTTTGCTAACCCTCTGCCAAGTATGATGTCCTTCTCCACAGATTGATCCCTTCTGATAACATGTCCAAAGTATTTGAGACATAGTCTCGCCATCTCTGCTTCTAAGAAGCATTCTGTTTGTACTTCTTCCAAGACAGATTTGTTCGTTCTTTTGGCAGTGCATGGTATATCCGATATTCTTTGCCAACACCACAATTCAAAGACATCGATTCTTCTTCTGTCTTCCTTATTCATTATCCAGCTTCCACATGTGTGATGGGTAAGATTGTGTGTCAACTTAACTGTGCCATGATTCTCAGTGTTTATATGTGATCACTCCCATGATGGAATCTGTTGCGAGTCAGTTGAAGGGGAGTTTCCTTGGGAGTGTGGCCTGCATCTGAGTATAAGTAGACTTTCTGGCTTTATTCTTGCTCTGGATCCTGCAGCTGCCTCCTGTTCGTCTGACCTCCTGATGTTGAGCTATCAGCTTATTTGCCGACCTTGGGATTCATGGATCTTCACCACCTGTGAGCAGGAGCCCTGCCCTTCCACCTGCTGGTCTTGGATTCACCAGCCCCTGGAGCGATGTGAATCAGAAGAATCCTTGCAGTCTTGCCTGACAATTTTGGGATTACTGGGTTTGGTTCTCTAGAAAACCCAGCCTAAGCCATCATTCAATGTCAGTTACTCTTGGCAAATACATGAATGCAAATAATTTTTAATAATTTTTAATTTTAAGAAGGATTTTTCAGCAGATGTGGCTGTTACTGGACTATTAAGAGAATTTCATAGGGTACAACAACACTGAAGGTAAATTCTGATGAATTATTTTGAAATACACATTTTAATACAATTTTGAGCTGATGACTGATGTGGAACAATTTTTCTATAGAGAAAAAATTTTATACACATCACTTTTGTGTAAGTCTGAATTTAATTTTAAATGTAAATTTATACAATGGCATTTTAATGTTTCTTTTGACATTTCCTGTAACTTGCAAAAATGGTAGGAGAAACCAAAAGTGGGTTCATGATTTGTGTATCATTCTAAATGCCCATTTATGCATCCTATTGCAATGCCTTCAGCTAAAAGGAGAAATTAATTCTAAAACTGTTTTCTTCATTAATAATCTGTTCACCTGAAGCTTCATTTGAAAATAGTGTTTTCTGTCAAATGTGGTGATCCTTGAATTTAATTTTTATTTCTAAGTCTGTGACAACTGGTTTTGTAATGCAGCAGCTTTCAAGACTATAGATTCTAAGCTCTCTGAAGAATTGAAATAACTCTCTGATACGTTTTATTACAATATCCATGTGTATGCTTTTATTTTATAAGAGTTTAGTCATAGTCTTTATTGCCTGTGAACACTGGTAGTACCTGTATCTCCATTCAGGCTGGAGGGTTAGTAGATGAGCAGATGCTGTAGGGACAGGCTTTGGGGATGGACTGGTAAAGGGGTCACACCCACGGGTCCCAGTGCTGAGCCCATGCAGAGTTCCTCCTTTCTCCCATGGGCACAGCTGCTGCTGTCACCACTACCAAACTGGGCCCAAATCCTGGGCTGCCAGGTCAATTGCTCAGCACTCATGGTGCCTTTTGTGCATGTGGGTTCAAATCCCCAAGTGCACACACACTATATCCTCCTGAGTGTCTTCACTGCTCATAAGCATACTTCGTTGCCTTTTTAGAAATTGAGAAGTCAATTGAGAAACCAGCTATCCATATACAAGCTGTCCCTTGGTATCTTCAGGGGATTGGTTCTAGGACCCTCCACAGATACCAAAATCCAGGGATGTTCAAGTCCCTTACATAAAATGGCTTAGTTTTTGCATATAACCTATGCATATCCTCCCATATACTTTAAATCATCTCTAGATTGCTTGTAATACCTAGTACAATGTAATTGCTATGTAAATAGTTGCTAAGCTGGACCAATAAGCATCATCATGATAAACAAAGAAAATAATGAAGTTGTCAAGGATTTCATTTTACTTGGATCCACAATCAACGCCCATGGAAGCAGCAATCAAGAAATCAAACAACGTATTGCACTGGGTAAATCTGCTGCAAAAGACCACTTTAAAATGTTGAAAAGCAAAGATGTCACTTTAAGGACCAGGTGCTCCTGATCCAGGCCATGATATTTTCAATTGACTCATATGCATGCGGAAGCTGAACAATGAATAAGGAAGATCAAAGATTTGATAACCCTGAATTATGGTGTTGGTGAAGAATGTTGAACATACCATGAACTGCCAGAGGCACAAATGAAGTTGTCTTGGAAGAAGTATAGCCAGAGGGCTCCTTGGAAAGAATGATGGTGAGACTTTGTTTTACACACTTTAGACATGTTATCAGGAGAGACCAGTCCCTGGAGAAGGACAACATGAGTCAGCGCAAAAGAGGAAGACCTTCAAGGAGACGGATTGACACAGTGGCTGCAACAATGGGCTCAAACATAGCAATGATTGTGAGGCTGGCACAGAACCAGGCAGTGTTTCGTTCCGTTTTGCATAGGGTCGATATGAGTCAGGACTGACTTATTGGCACCTAACAACAACAATATCATTTAGAGAATAATAGGAAACTGCGTGAGGAACAATGTTCAAAAAAACAAGTGCTGGAGAGAGACTAAGGAATTTGTGAAATGTTGGGAAACTACTACAGGGTATGCCTACACCGTTTCATTTGTGTAGATTCAGCATAGTGCTTGTCACCCAGCAAATTCAAGTTTTGCTTTTTGGAACTTTTGCCCTAATATTTTGGACTCCTAGTTGGTTGAATCCACACATGCAGAACCTAAAGATACAGAAGGCTGGCTGTATTGTTGTCCATTTGTAGGAAATCTCTTTTCTCCATGACTACTTTATTTATTTTTAATTTTTGTTGTTGAGAATATGCACAGCAGAACATACACCAAGTCAACATTTCTTACATGTACAATTCAGTGACACTGGTTACATTCTTCAAGTTGTACAACCATTCTCAACCTCCTTTTCCAAATTGTTCTTCCCACATTAACATAAACTCACTGTTCCCTAAGTTTTCTATCTCATCTTTCAAGTTGATGCTATCAGTTTGATCCCATATAGATCTTAAAAGTGCACGATGCTCAAAGCAGACATTCTTTACTAATTAAGCTAAACTACTGTTTTTTTTTTACTGTTTGGTTTTAAGCAGACTTCAGGGAATATTTTTGGTTTAATATTTTAAAGATTACCTCAGGGGGATAGTTTCAGGGATTCATCCAGCCTTCATACCTCCAGAAAGTATAGATTCCATGAGTATTTGAAGTTTTGTTCTGCATTTCTCCCCTTTTGATCAGGATTATTCTATAGGCTCTTTGTTCAAAATGTTTAGTAACGGTAGCCAGGCACCATCTAGTTCTGGTCTCATGGCAAAGGAGGCAGTTATTCATGTAGGCCATTAGCCACTCATTCCATTTCCTCTGCCTGTTCCTGTCTCTCCTTTTTCCTCTGTTGCTCCAGGCAAATAGAGACCAGTTGTAACTTGGATGGCCATTTGCAAGCTTTTAAGACTCCAGGCACTATGCGACAAACTGGGAGGTAGAACGTAAGCATTAAACATGATATTAGGCCAAGTAATTGGTATGTTCCATGACATTATGACCCTAAACCTCCAAACCAAAGAACCAAATCCCATGAGGTGTTTGGTTGTACATAAGCAGCTCAGCGGTTATATGTGGATATGTGGCTGCTTTTGATATTTTCACTTTGTCTTTGGTATTTTTCTTAGTTATCTAGTGCTGTTATAACAGAAATACCACAAGTGGATGGCTTTAACAAACAGAAGTTTATTTTTTCCAAGTTCAGGAGGCTAGAAGTTCAAATTGAGGTTGCCAGCTCCAGGGGAAGGCTTTTTTCTTTCTGTTGGCTCTGGGGGAAGGTCTTGCCATCAATCTAGAAGTTTAGGGTCTAGGGTCTAGGGGTTTCTCAGGGCAGGGACCCTGGATCCAAAGGACACACTCCTTTCCCAGCATTTCTTTCTTGGTGGTAAGAGGTCCCTCTCCTCTCTGCTCCCTTCTCTCTTTTATATCTCAAAAGAGATTGACTCAAGATACAATCTAATCCTGTAGATTGTGTCCTGCCTCATTAAACATCACAGAGGTTAGGATTTACAGCACATAGGATAATAACATCAGATCACACAATGGAGGACAACCACGCAATACTGAGAATCACTGCCTAGCCAAGCTGACACATATTTTGGGGGGACACAATTCAATCCATGACAGTATTCTAAAGTTTCTTTATGATGTGGCTAAATATGGATTTTGACTAGGTGTGAATTTTTTTTTTTTTAATTCTGCTTAAACTTCGTTGGGATTCTTGAACCTGTAGATGAGTGTCTATGGTAGGCAGAATAAGGTTCCCTCCCCAACCCTCCAGATGTCTATTTCTTAACCCCTAGAACCTTTTTCTCCTTCTGTTTAAAGCCAAGGTCAACACAAGTTTTTGTGTTGTCTTGTAGTGCAGATAGGTTTATTTTTTATGAGGGTATAGAATTTCCTGTCCTAGCTTATATGCATGTATATGTACGTGAGGGGAGCTCCTATTAGACTCCCTGCCTTGGTTGGGGCCTTGGGTTTGTCTCCTGCACCTACTCCTTTCATGGACATTAGAATTGTAGTTCAAGGTCACCAGATAAAATGTACCTTTTGCATTTGTTACACCTCCAGGTTCCTGCCTTCACTTGATTTTTGGCCTCTGAGCATTCTTTAATTTTTTGCTAGGTCAGAAACGTATTTAAATAAATGCTTTTCATGTTCTACGTAGCATTTACATTTTGTGTGTGTGTGTTTGGGAGAGTTAATCTAATTGTGTGTGTGTGTGTGTGTGTGTGTGTGTGTGTGTGTGCAAGCTATTTTGTGTATTTAATCTGCCATACTGCTAGGATGCTTCCTGCATCGTTTAATATTTTCCCCACAGAATCCTTCACTATTGCAACTTGAGGCTTCAATTTTTTATTCAGTTCTTTCAGCTTGAGAAATGCCGAGCGTGTTCTTCCCTTTTGGTTTTCCATCTCCAGTTATTTGCCCATGTCATTATAATACTTCACTTTGTCTTCTCGAGAGGCCCTTTGAAATCTTCAGTTCTCTTACTTCATCAGTTCTTCCTTTTGTTTTAGCTGCTCGACACTCAAGAGCAAGTTTCAGAGTCTCCTCTGACATTCATCTTGGCCTTTTCTTTCTTTCGTGTCTTTTCAGTGACCTCTCGCTTTCTTCACGGTTGGTGTCCTTGATGTCATTCCACAACTCACCTGGTCTGCGCTCACTAGTGTTCAATGCATCAAATCTATTCTTCAGATGGTCTCTAAATTCAGGTGGGATATACTCAAGGTCATATTTTGGCTCTTGTGGACTTGCTCTGATTTTCTTCAGTTTCAGCTTGAACTTGCATAGAAGCAGTCGATGGTCTGTTCCACAGTCGGTCCCTGGCCTTGTTCTGACTGATGATATCAAGCTTTTCCATCGTCTCTTTCCACAGATGTAGTCTGTTTGATTTCTGTGTGTTCCATCTGGCGAGGTCCATGTGTATAGTTGCCGTTTATTTATCTGCAATGAAAAAGTCGTTGGTCTTGCAAAATTCTATCATTCGATCTCCAGCATTGTTTCTATCACCGAGGTCACATTTTCCAACTACTGATCCTTCTTCTTTGTTTCTAACTTTCGCATTCCAATCACCAGTAATTATCAATGCATCCTAATTCCATGTTTGGTCAATTTCAGACTGCAGCAGCTGATAAAAATCTTCTATTTCTTCATTTTTGGCCCTAGTGGTTGGTGTGTAAATTTGAATAATAGTCGTATTAACTTGTCTTCCTTGTAGGTGTATGGATATTATCCTATCACTGAGAGCGTTGTACTTCAGGATAGATCTTGAAATGTTCTTTTTGACGATGAATGCAACACCATTCCTCTTCGAGTTGTCATTCCGAGCATAGTAGACTATATGATTGTTTGATTCAAAATGGCCAATACCAGTCCATTTCAGCTCACTAATGCCTAGGATATCGATGTTTATGCGTTCCATTTCATTTCTGATGATTTCCAATTTTCCTAGATTCATACTTCGTACATTTCAGGTTCCGATTATTGATGGATGTTTGCACCTGTTTCTTCTCATTTTGAGTCGTGCCACATCAGCAAATGAAGGTCCCGAAAGCTTTACTCCATCCACATCATTAAGGTCAACTCCAGTTTGAGGAGGCAGCTCTTCCCCAGTCATCTTTTGAGTGCCTTCCAACCTGGGGGGCTCATCTTCCAGCACTGTATCAGACAATGTTCTGCTGCTATTCATAAGGTTTTCACTGGGTAATACTTTCTGTCTCTTGGGCTCATAATTACCTTGTGTTTTTGGTGTTCTTCATTCTCCTTTACTCCAGGTGGATTGAGACCAATTGATGCATCTTAGATGGCTGCTTGCTAGCGTTTAAGACCCCAGATGCCACTCTCCAAAGTGGGATGCAGAATGTTTTCTTAATAGATTTTATTATGCCAATTGACTTAGATGTCCTCTGAAACCATGGTCCCCAAACCCTGCCCCTGCTATGCTGGCCTTCAAAGCTTTCAGATTATTCAGAAAAATTCTTTGCTTTTGGTTTTTTCCAGTTGTGCTGACCTCTCCTGTATTGTGTGTTGTGTTTCCCTTCACCTAAAGTAGTTATCTACTATCTAATTAGTGCATACCCCTCTCCCTCCCGCCCTCCCTTCCCCCTCTAGTAACCATCAAAGAATATATTCTTCTTTGTTTAAACTATTTCTTGAGTTCTTATAACGGTGGTCTTATACGACATTTGTCCTTTTGCTACTGGCTCATTTCACTCAGCATAATGCCTTCCAGATTCCTCCATGTTACAAAATGTTTCACAGATTCATCACTGTTCTTTGTTGATGTGTAGTATTCCATTGTATGAATATACCATAATTTATTCATCCATTCATCCATTGATGGGCACCTTGGTTGCTTCCATCTTTTTGCTATGGTGAAAAGCATATATCTGTTCGTGTAAAGGCTCTTATTTCTCTAGAATATATTCCAAAGAGTGGGATTGCTGGATTGTATGGTAGTTCTATTTCTAGCTTTTGAAGAAAGTGCCAAATCAATTTCCAAAGTGGTTGTACCATTTTACACTCTGACCAGTGGTGTGTAAGTGTTCCAGTCTCTCCACAACCTGTCCAATATTTATTATTTTGTGTTTTTTGGATTAATGCCAGCCTTTTTGGAGTGAGATGGAATCTCATTGTAGTTTTGATTTGCATTTCTCTAATGGCTAATGATTGTGAGCATTTCCTCATGTATCTGTCAGCTACCTGAATGTCTTCTTTAGTGAGTGTCTGTTCATATCTTTTGCCCATTTTTTATTTTGGTTATTTGTCTTTTTGTAGTTGAGTTTTTGCAGTATCATACAGGTTTTAGAGATCAGGCACTGATCGGAAATGTCATAGCTAAAAACTTTTTCCCAGTCTGTAGGTAATCTTTTTACTCTTTTGGTGAAGTCTTTGGATGAGCATAGGTGTTTGATTTTTAGGAGCTCCCAGTTATTTAGTTTCTCTTCTGCATTGTTAGTAATGTTTTATATACTATTTATGCCATGAATTAGGTCTCCTAATGTTGTCCCTATTTTTTCTTTCATAATCTCTATCATTTTAGATTTTATATTTAGGTCTTTGATCCATTTTGAGTTTGTTTTTGTGCAGGGTGTGAGGTATGGGTCTTGTTTCATTTTTTTGCAGATGGATATCCAGTTATGCCAGCACCATTTGTTAAAGAGACTGTCTTTTCCCCATTTAACTGATTTTGGGCCTTTGTCAAATATCAGCTGCTCATATGTGGATGGATTTGTATCTGGATTCTCAATTCTGTTCCATTGGTCTATGTATCTGTTGTTGTACCAGTACCAGGCTGTTTTGACTACTGTGGTGGTATAATAGGTTCTAAAATCAGGTAGAGTAGGGCCTTCCACTTTGTTCTTTTTCAGTAATGCTTTAGTTATCCAGGGCTTCTTTCCCTTCCGTATGAAGTTAGTGATTGTTTCTCCATCTCATTAAAAAATGTCATTGGAATTTGGATTGGAATTGCATAAAATGTTATTTATTTTTGAGGTGCTCATACACGTTCATGGTATAAAATTCAAAAGGTACCAAAAATGTTATATAGTAAAAAACAATTCTTCTTTCTATACTTATTCTCCAACCACCCAGCTCCATTAGAATCAGTGTTTTGCATGTCCTTGCAGAGATATGCTCTATATTTACAAGCATATCTGGACATATGTATTCATATTCTAATGGAAAATCTTTTTATTATTAATGTATTAAATGTTGATTGTAAAAAAAGTCAATAATATTCCAGTATTTAATAACAGTATAGTCTACATACTGTTTTCTCATATGTATATGTATTTTTTTTTTTTTTACTCCGCAATGTAATTGGACTTCTTTCCCTATCAATACAAACTAGATCTACAACATTCTTTTAAATGGCTGTGGTGTAATCCACTGAAAAGAATGTTTTTGTTAGGTGCCTTCGAGTTGGTTCTGACTCATAGTGACCCTGTCTACTACAGATTGAAACACTGCCTGGTCCTGTGCCATCCTTACAATCGTTGTTATGTTTGAGCCCACTGTTGCAGCCACTGTGCCAATCCATCTTATTGAGGGTCTTCCTTTTTTCCGTTGACCCTGTAGTTTACCAAGCATGATGTCCTTCTCCAGGGAGAAGGACAACATGTCTAAAATGTGTAAGATGCAGTCTTGCCATCCCTGCTTCTAAGGAACATTCTGGGTATGCTTCTTCCAAGACACAAAAGAGTGTACTATTATTTATTTAATCAATATTTAAATTGTTCCTAATTTTTCTATTGTGGAAAACATAGTCATGTTGATCCTTCTACATGTATCTTTGCACACTTGCATGATTATTTTGTTAAGAGTTCTCAAAGGCAGAATTGTTAGGTTAAAGTGGATGTGCGTTGAAAGATTTTTATAGATGCTGCCAGAGTACCTGAAGAAAGTTTATATCAATTTACCTTCCCACTGAGCATGTACTGTCCATTCCCAATCAGTAGTGAAAACCAAGCATTAATCATTTAAATAATTGCCAACCAGAGAAGTGAAAAGCAATTCAGGTATTATTTTAGGTTGTGATCCCTGGAAGCAGACACTAAGATAGGAATTCTCATGCAAGAGATTTACTGAAGGAACACTGTCGAAAGAAAGGGGGTGAGAAGAGCAGCATGGGACAGAGGAGAAAAGCTAAGTCAGGTTGTGCTCTCAGATGGAAACTGGCTTCAGCCTGTTCTCGAGGAGGGCTCTGAACTATGACTTGCACCAGAAACGTATTGCCTTGAGGCAAGGGGACCAGCCTTTTATACCCCTACATCAGTCAGTCCAGGAATCCTGGTGGCACAGTGGTTAAGTTCTTAGCTGCTAGCCGAAAGGTCGGTGGTTCAAACCCACCTGCTCTTTAGGAGGAAGATGTGGAAGTCTGCTTCCGTAAAGATAACAGCCTTGGAAACCCCAAGGGCAAGGGGTTGCTATGCGTCAGAGTTGACTTGAGGGCAACTGCTTTTTGGTTTTATCAGTCAGTCATTGGCTGTGAGCTACTACCAGGAGGGGTAAGTAACTTGTTGGATGAAAC
The DNA here is from genome assembly GCF_024166365.1 of Elephas maximus indicus. Lineage (NCBI taxonomy): Eukaryota > Metazoa > Chordata > Mammalia > Proboscidea > Elephantidae > Elephas > Elephas maximus. Next base: position 176,781,518 of record NC_064819.1, on the reverse strand, counting down.
AAGTCCCTTGATTCAAGGGCAATTCTCCAGTCAGGGAGTAACTGTGAACTTTAATAGTGAACACTCAAAGCAGCTGGGGAATGAGTACACCTTAAAACCAGTTGTCTTCAAGTCAACTCTGACTCCTGGCAACCCCATGTGTGTCAGAGTAGAACTGTGTTCCAAAGACTTCTCAGTTGCTGATTTTTCAAAAGTAGATTGCTTGGCTTTTCTTCCCAGATGCTTCTGAGTGGGCTCTTACCACCAACCTCTTGGTTAGCATATTAACTGCACTTCCTATGAACTCCTGGGTGTGCCTTACAGTCAGTAGGGAATATCAGCAGAACACAAGTTATCTGGAAACCTTGGTGGCCTAGGGATTAAGAGCTACAGCTGCTAACCAAAAGGCTGGCAGTTCAAATCCACCAGGCTCTCCTTGGAAAATCTATGGGGCAGTTCTACTCTGTCCTGTAGGGTCACTATGAGTCAGAATCGACTCAGCAGCAATGGGTTTTTTTGTTTTGTTTTGTTTTTACTAGTTATCTACCACAGCAATTCTCAAAGTGTCATCCATGGACCTCTGGGCATTCCTAGAACGCTTGGGGTCTACAAGGTCAAAACTGTTTTCATAATAATATTAACATGTTATTTGTCTTTTTTACTGTGTTGACATTTGCACTAATGATGTAAAAGCATTTGATGGTGGGTAAAATTGCTGATGCTTCGGCTTATAGTAAGACAGTGGCATCAAACTATACTAGTAGTCATTGTGTTCACTATCACACGTCCACAATAAAGAAAATGCCAGTTTCACATAGGAATCTGTCCTTCATGAAGCAAAAAAGTTATTTTTTTGTTAAATATTGACCCTAGAGGACGTGTCTTTTTAATATTTTGTGAGACAAAATGGTAATAAGCATAAAACACTTCTGCTGCATACAAAAGTATGATGGTTGTCTCAAGGAAAAACACTTGCGCAATCACCGGAATTGTGAGGTGAACTAGCCACTTTTTAAAACAGATCATCACTTTTGACAAACCATGATTATTTCAGACTTGGGTATTTTACACATTTTTTTTTCAGAAATGAAGTGACAGTATTATAGTATTTGTTGCCAGTGATAACAACTGAAATTTGAAGCAAAAATTAGTATTTTGAAAAACTTGTATCTGACACCATGAACTTGGCATCTTCCCAGTGTTTAAAGATTTTTTTGATGAGGTCAGTGGTGATATTAACAAATGTGATTTTTAGGTAATGGAATGTGTCAGCATTTGGCAGATCAGTATAATTCAGTGAAGCAATATTTTCCAAATGACCAATGCATTAGAAAAAGAACTATTGAGAGTATAAGACAGACCAATGGATTTTAAGGTACCAGAGTATGAAAACTTCATTGCTATGGTTTCAGATTTCACATTGTAACTAGCCTTTAATAAACTATTAGTTGTGCTGAATTTTGCTGTAGTAACATAGAATAAGGAGCCCTGGTGGCGCAGTGTTTAAAGTGCTCACTGCTAACCAAAAGGTCAGTGGTTCAAACCCCGCAGCTTCTCCATGGGAGAAAGATGTGGGAGTCTGCTCTATGAAGATTTACAGCCTTGGAAGCCCCATGGGGCAGTTCTACTCTGTCCTATAGGGTTGCTATGAGTCAGAATTGACTCAATGGCAGTGATTTTTTTGGATCACAGAATAATGTCCAGATAATTATATAAAAAGGGTATGAAAATACCCCTCCCTTTTCCAGCTATATGTATACCTGTGTTATGCCAGATTTTCTTCATATATTTCAATCAAAACAACAAATTGCAATAGAATGAATACAGAAGCAGATATGGAAACCTACACGTATTTTATTAAGCCGGATATTAAACAAACTTACAAACATGTAAAACAATGGCCCTCTTCTCACTAATTCTATTTTTCTTTTGGAAAGTACAGTATTTTTTATATAAATACGCTAACATTATTGTTATTTAAAAAATATTTTAAAAATGTATCACCTGCTATTTTTAATATGGTAAACATTGCTAGATTTAACCCACATAAACAAAAGTTCTTTGAGTCTTCAGTTTTTAAGATGATAAAGGAGTGCAGAGACTAAAAACTTTAAATGCAGTTGGTCTAGTACATAAGTCTTATTTTTAATTTGCAGTTCTTTGATTATCAGTCAGCTGAACTAACATCTTGGTCATTTGCCTTTCCCCTACTATGAATTATCTGATCATGCCTTTGTCAGTTTTTGTAATGAGATGCTCATCTTTCTCTTATTAATTTATAACATTTCATTATTATATACTAAGAATAGGAATTCCTTATTTATCAAATAAAACCCAGTACCGTCGAGTCGATTCCGACTCATAGCGACCCTATAGGACAGAGTAGAACTGCCCCATAGAGTTTCCAAGGAGAACCTGGCAGATTAGAACTGCCGACCCTTTGGTTAGCAGCCATAGCACTCAACCACTACACCACCAGGGTTTCCCTCCTATAGGTTGTAAATAAATATTATCCTCAGTAATATAAACACAATTTAAAGCCAACTTTAATCAAATTAACTTTTATAAAAAATTGTGCAAGTATACAGACTAAGTACTACTTATTGATCAATAATGATTAAATCAATAATATTAAACTATTCCTGAAAACATTCAATCAGGCACATTGCAATTCTGTCTCCCGATTTACCTCACCGACAGTGGCTCCCAGCTTCACTTATAGTTAAGTTAGTTCTTGAAACTAGGCTACCTGAAGCATTCTTTTTTCCCCTGTTGGATAAAATAATTTTTTTTAATTAACTTTTATTAAGCTTCAAGTGAATGTTTACAAATCCAATCAGTCTGTCACATATAAGTTTACATACATCTTACTCCGTACTCCCACCTGCTCTTCCCCTATTGAGTCAGCCCTTTCGGTCTCTCCTTTCGTGACAATTTTGCCAGCTTCCCTCTCTCTCTATCCTCCCATCCCCCCTCCAGACAAGAGCTGCCAACACACTCTCAAGTGTCCACCTGATATAATTAGCTCCCTCTTCATCAGCATCTCTCTCCCACCCACTGACCAGTCCCTTTCATGTCTGATGAGTTGTCTTCGGGGATGGTTCCTGTCCTGTGCTGACAGAAGGTCTGGGGAGCATGGCCGCCGGGACTCCTCTAGTCTCAGTCAGACCATTAAGTACGGTCTTTTTATGAGATTTTGGGGTCTGCATCCCACTGATCTCCTGTTCCCTCAGGAGTTCTCTGTTGTGCTCCCTGTCAGGGCAGTCATCAATTGTGGCCGGGCACCAACTAGTTCTTCTGGTCTCAGGATGATGTAGGTCTCTGGTTCATGTGGCCCTTTCTGTCTCTTGGGCTCCTAGTTGTCGTGTGACCTTGGTGTTCTTCATTTTCCTTTGCTCCAGGTGGGTGGAGACCAATTGATGCATCTTAGATGGCTGCTTGTTAGCATTTAAGACCCCAGAGGCCACATTTCAAAGTGGGATGCAGAATGTTTTCATAATAGAATTATTTTGCCAATTGACTTAGAAGTCTCCTCAAACCATGTTCCCCAGACCCCTGCCCCTGCTCCCCTGACCTCTGAAGCATTCATTTTATCCCAGAAACTTCTTTGCTTTTGGTCCAGTCCAATTGAGCTGACCTTCCATGTATTGAGTGTTGTCTTTCCCTTCACCCAAAGCAGTTCTTATCTACTGATTAATCCATAAAAAACCCTCTCCCACCCCCCTCCCTCCCCCCTTCGTAACCACAAAACTATGTGTTCTTCTCAGTTTTTACTATTTCTTAAGATCTTATAATAGTGGTCTTATACAATATTTGTCCTTTTGCCTCTGACTAATTTCGCTCAGCATAATGCCTTCCAGGTTCCTCCACGTTATGAAATGTTTCACAGATTCGTCACTGTTCTTTATCGATGCGTAGTATTCCATTGTTGAATATACCACAATTTAACCATTCATCCGTTGATGGACGCCTTGGTTGCTTCCAGCTTTTTGCTATTGTAAACAGAGCTGCAATAAACACGGGTGTACATATATCTGTTTGTGTGAAGGCTCTTGTATCTCTAGGGTATATTCCGAGGAGTGGGATTTCTGGGTTGTATGGTAGTTCTATTTCTAACTGTTTAAGATAATGCCAGAAAGATTTCCAAAGTGGTTGTACCATTTGACATTCCCACCAGCAGTGTATAAGAGTTCCAATCTCTCCGCAGCCTCTCCAACATTTATTATTTTGTGTTTTTTGGATTAATGCCAGCCTTGTTGGTGTGAGATGGAATCTCATCGTAGTTTTAATTTGCATTTCTCTAATGGCTAATGATCGAGAGCATTTTCTCATGTGTCTGTTGGCTGCCTGAATATCTTCTTTAGTGAAATGTGTGTTCGTTCATATCCTTTGCCCACTTCTTGATTGGGTTGTTTGTCTTTTTGTGGTTGAGTTTTGACAGAATCATGTAGATTTTAGAGATCAGGCGCTGGTCTGAGATGTCATAGCTGAAAATTCTTTCCCAGTCTGTAGGTGGTCTTTTTACTCTTTTGGTGAAGTCTTTAGATGAGCATAGGTGTTTGATTTTTAGGAGCTCCCAGTTATCGGGTTTCTCTTCATCATTTTTGGTAATGTTTTGTATTCTGTTTATGCCTTGTATTAGGGCTCCTAGGGTTGTCCCTATTTTTTCTTCCATGATCTTTATCGTTTTAGTCTTTATGTTTAGGTCTTTGATCCACTTAGAGTTAGTTTTTGTGCATGGTGTGAGGTATGGGTCCTGTTTCCTTTTTTTGCAAATGGATATCCAGTTATGCCAGCACCATTTGTTAAAAAGACTATCTTTTCCCCAATTAACTGACACTGGGCCTTTGTCAAATATCAGCTGCTCATACGTGGATGGATTTATATCTGGGTTCTCAATTCTGTTCCATTGGTCTATGTGCCTGTTGTTGTACCAGTACCAGGCTGTTTTGACTACTGTGGCTGTATAATAGGTTCTGAAATCAGGTAGAGTGAGGCCTCCCACTTTCTTCTTCTTTTTCAGTAATGCTTTGCTTATCCGGGGCTTCTTTCCCTTCCATATGAAACTGGTGATTTGTTTCTCTATCCCCTTAAAATAGGACATTGGAATTTGGATCGGAAGTGCGTTATATGTATAGATGGCTTTTGGTAGAATAGACATTTTTACTATGTTAAGTCTTCCTATCCATGAGCAAGGTATGTTTTTCCACTTAAGGATGTCCTTTTGAATTTCTTGTAGTAGAGCTTTGTAGTTTTCTTTGTATAGGTCTTTTACATCCTTGGTAAGATTTATTCCTAAGTATTTTATCTTCTTGGGGGCTACTGTGAATTGATTTGGTGATTTCCTCTTCGGTGTTCTTTTCGTTGATGTAGAGGAATGCAAGTGATTTTTGTATGTTTATTTTATAACCTGAGACTCTGCCAAACTCTTCTATTAGTTTCAGTAGTTTTCTGGAGGATTCCTTAGGGTTTTCTGTGCATAAGATCATGTCATCTGCAAATGGTGATAACTTTACTTCCTCCTTGCCAATCCGGATACCTTTTATTTCTTTGTCTAGCCTAATTGCCCTGGCTAGGACTTCAAGCACAAGGTTGAATAAGAGCGGTGATAAAGGGCATCCTTGTCTGGTTCCCGTTCTCAAGGGAAATGCTTTCAGGTTCTCTCCATTTAGAGTGATATTGGCTATTGGCTTTGCATAGATGCCCTTTATTATGTTGAGGAATTTTCCTTCAATTCCTATTTTGGTAAGAGTTTTTATCATAAATGGGTGTTGGACTTTGTCAAATGCCTTTTCTGCATCAATTGATAAGATCATGTGGTTTTTGTCTTTTGTTTTATTGATGTGATGGATTACATTAATGGTTTTTCTGATATTAAACCAGCCTTGCATACCTGGTATAAATCCCACTTGATCATGGTGAATTATTTTTTTGATGTGTTGTTGGATTCTATTGGCCAGAATTTTGTTGAGGTTTTTTGCATCTATGTTCATGAGGGATATAGGTCTATAATTTTCTTTTTTTGTAATGTCTTTACCTGGTTTTGGTATCAGGGAGATGGTGGCTTCATAGAATGAGTTGGGTAGTATTCCGTCATTTTCTATGCTTTGAAATACCTTCAGTAGTAGTGGTGTTAACTCTTCTCTGAGAGTTTGGTAGAACTCTGCAGTGAAGCCGTCCGGGCCAGGGCATTTTTTGTTGGGAGTTTTTTGATTACCGTTTCAATCTCTTTTTTTGTTATGGGTCTATTTAGTTGTTCTACTTCTGAATGTGTTAGTTTAGGTAGGTAGTGTTTTTCCAGGAATTCATCCATTTCTTCTAGGTTTGCAAATTTGTTAGAGTACAATTTTTCATAATAATCTGAAATGATTCTTTTAATTTCATTTGGTTCTGTTGTGATGTGGTCCTTCTTGTTTCTTATTCGGGTTATTTGTTTCCTTTCCTGTATTTCTTTAGTCAGTCTAGCCAATGGTTTATCAATTTTGTTAATTTTTTCAAAGACCAGCTTTTGGCTTTGTTAATTCTTTCAATTGTTTTTCTGTTCTCTAATTCATTTAGTTCAGCTCTAATTTTTATTATTTGTTTTCTTCTGGTGCCTGATGGATTCTTTGGTTGCTCACTTTCTATTTGTTCAAGTTGTAGGGACAGTTCTCTGCTTTTGGCTCTTTCTTCTTTTTGCATGTGTGCATTTATCGATATAAATTGGCCTCTGAGCTCTGCTTTTGCTGTGTCCCAGAGGTTTCGATAGGAAGTATTTTCATTCTCGTTGCAGTCTATGAATTTCCTTATTCCCTCCTTGATGTCTTCTATAACCCAGTCTTTTTTCAGGAGGGTATTGTTCATTTTCCAAGTATTTGATTTCTTTTCCCTAGTTTTTCTGTTATTGATTTCTAGTTTTATTGCCTTGTGGTCTGAGAAGATGCTCTTTAATATTTCGATGTTTTGGACTCTGCAAAGGTTTGTTTTATGACCGAATATGTGGTCTATTCTAGAGAATGTTCCATGTGCGCTAGAAAAAAAAGTATACTTTGCAGCAGTTGGGTGGAGAGTTCAGTATAAGTCAATGAGGTCAAGTTGGTTGATTGTTGTAAGTAGGTCTTCCGTGTCTCTGTTGAGCTTCTCACTGGATGTCCTGTCCTTCTCCGAAAGTGGTGTGTTGAAGTCTCCTACTATAATTGTGGAGGTGTCTATCGCACTTTTCAATTCTGTTAAAATTTGGTTTATGTATCTTGCAGCCCTGTCATTGGGTGCATAAATATTTAATATGGTTATGTCTTCCTGATCAATTGTCCCTTTTATCATTATATAGTGTCCTTCTTTATCCTTTGTGGTAGATTTAAGTCTAAAGTCTATTTTGTCAGAAATTAATATTGCTACTCCTCTTCTTTTTTGCTTATTGTTTGCTGGATATACTTTTTTCCATCCTTTGAGTTTTAGTTTGTTTGTGTCTCTAAGTCTAAGGTGTGTCTGTTGTAGGCAGCATATAGATGGATCGTGTTTCTTTATTCAGTCCGTGACTCTCTGTCTCTTTATTGGTGCATTTAGTCCATTTACATTTAGCGTAATTATAGATAAATAAGTTTTTAGTGCTGTCATTTTGATGCCTTTTCATGTGTGTTGTTGACAATTTCATTTTTCCACATATTTTTTTGTGCTGAGACGTTTTTCTTAGTAAATTGTGAGATCCTCATCTTCATAGCGTTTGACCTTATGTTAGTTGAGTCGTTACGTTTTTCTTGCCTTTTCTCTTGAGTTATGGAGTTGTTATACCTTTTTGTGGTTACCTTATTATTTACCCTTATTTTTCTAAGTAAAAACCTAACTTGTATCGTTCTATATCACCTTGTATCACTCTCCATATGGCAGTTCAATGCCTCCTGTATTTAGTCCCTCTTTTTGATTATTATGATCTTTTACCTATTGACTTCCAGGATTCCCTGCTATGTGTATTTTTTTTTTTTAATTAATCTTAATTTGTTTGTTTTTGTGATTTCCCTATTTGAGTTGATATCAGGACATTCTGTTTTGTGACCTTGTATTGTGCTGGTATCTGATATTATTGGTTTTCTGACCAAACAATATCCTTTAGTATATCTTGTAGCTTTGGTTTGGTTTTTGCAAATTCTCTAAACTTGTGTTTATCTGTAAATATCTTAATTTCGCCTTCATATTTCAGAGAGAGTTTTGCTGGACATATGATCTTTGGCTGGCAGTTTTTCTCCTTCAGTGCTCTGTACATGTCATCCCATTCCCTTCTTGCCTGCATGGTTTCTGCTGAGTAGTCTGAACTTATTCTTATTGATTCTCCCTTGAAAGAAACCTTTCTTTTCTCCCTGGCTGCTTTTAAATTTTTCTGTTTATCTTTGGTTTTGGCGAGTTTGATGATAATATGTCTTGGTGTTTTTCTTTTTGGATCAATCTTAAATGGGGTTCGATGAGCATCTTGGATAGATATCCTTTCGTCTTTCATGATGTCAGGGAAGTTTTCTGTCAGGAGATCTTCAACTATTTTCTCTGTGTTTTCTGTCCTCCCTCCCTGTTCTGGGACTCCAATCACCCGCAAGTTATCCTTCTTGATAGAGTCCCACATGATTCTTAGGGTTTCTTCATTTTTTTTAATTCTTTTATCTGATTTTTTTTCAACTATGTTGGTGTTGATTCCCTGGTCCTCCAGATGTCCCAGTCTGCATTCTAATTGCTCGAGTCTGCTCCTCTGACTTCCTATTGCGTTATCTAATTCTGTAATTTTACTGTTAATCTTTTGGATTTCTACATGCTGTCTCTCTATGGATTCTTGCAACTTATTAATTTTTCCACTATGTTCTTGAATAATCTTTTTGAGTTCTTCAACAGTTTTGTCGGTGTGTTCCTTGGCTTTTTCTGCAGTTTGCCTTATTTCGTTTGTGATGTCTTGAAGCATTCTGTAAATTAGTTTTTTATATTCTGTATCTGTTCTTTTTTTTTTTATCTGATAATTCCAGGATTGTATCTTCATTTGGGAAAGATTTTGATTCTTTTGTTTGGGGGCTTGGAGAAGCTGTCATGGTCTGCTTCTTTATGTGGTTTGATACGGAGTGCTGTCTCCGAGCCATCACTGGGAAACTAGTTTTTCCAGAAAATCCGCTAAAAAAAAAACGCAGTCAGATCCCTATCAGAGTTCTCCCCCGGCTCAGGCTATTCGGATGTTAATGAAGCCGCCTGGGGAGGATGGGGGAGGGATCAGAGAGATAGGAAAGTAGCACCTCAGAATATAGCCAGAGTTGCTTGTTTTGCTTGGAATGACTTTTATATCTGAGATTCCCGTGGGGCGCATCACCTATGTGTGCTGGCTGTGTGGAGATTGCCCCTGGGGGGTCTGGCCCACTGGAGTCACGGTCAGATCCTCCGCTGCCAGCCTGGGACGGTGCACTCCCAACTCCAAAATCAGTCACTGCCTCCCTGGGACTCCCCGTCCCGCCTACCGCGATGCCGCGCCGCCCTGGCGACCCGGCTGGGCTCCCCCCAGGGGTCAGCTCAGGCTAGCGGAGCAGCTCCCCGCGCCTGCGCTGCGACCGTGCGTCCCGGCTGGGACGCCACTCTCCCCGCTCCAAGACCCGTCACTGTCTCCCGGGGACTTCTCCCACCAGCTGCGTCGCCACGCCGCCTGCGCGAACCAGATGGGCCCCCTCCCGGGGTTAGTTCAGGGTGGTGGAGCAGCTCCCCACGCCCGCGCCCCGCCAAAATCCCGGTGGGATGGCTCCCCGGCTGGGACGCTGCTCTCTCTGCTCCAAGACCAGTCACTGCCTCCCAGGGACTTTTCCCCAGGGCTGCGCCGCCAGGCCGCCCACGCGAACTAGCTGGGCCCCCTCCCGGAATGAGTTCGGGGGCCAGGGTTAGGCCCCTTGTTTGTGCCATTTGCCCCCCTGGGCTTTGCCCCAAATTGGGCGCCGAGGTCACCTGACTGGGACGCTGGCTCCAGGCTCTGAAAACAATCGCTGCCTCCCCGTATTTGTTCGTTCTCCGTCTCTAAATCTGTGTTTGTTGTTCAGGGTTCGTAGATTGTTATGTATGTGATCGATTCACTTGTTTTTCCGAGTCTTTGTTGCAAGAGGGATCCGCGGTAGCGTCCACCTAGTCCGCCATCTTGGCCCCGCCTCCGGATAAAATAATTTTTGTTTAATTTCTTTAGATGTATTTTTATCATCAAAACTAGTGGTATATTCTAATTCCATCGCTATGTTCTCTTAGCTACCGTAGATGGCAAGTCAGAGACAAGAGGGATAAACTTCCTGGATACCTGAAACATTCTTTTATTTAACAAATTATTGAGTGTCTTCATTCTAAACTGTGCTAAACTGTTAACAAAACTCATTGCCATCGAGTCAATTCTGACTCACAGTGACCCTATAGGACACAGTAGAACTGCCCCATAGGGTTTCCCAGGAGTGGCTGGTGGATTGGAATTGCCGACCTTTTGGTTAGCAGCCGTAGCTCTCAACCATTGCACCACCAGGGCTCCTGTTAACTGTGCTAGGCACTGGATATTTACTGGCAAATAAAAGAGGCATGGCCTTTGCCCTCATACTACAATTTTTGTTTCTGTTTAAAGACGGTGGGTTGAACACATATATTTCCTTCTTGTCCCTCTTAAGACACCACTGAAATAAAGACTCAGAAGTACAAAGACGAGTAAACTAATAGTGAAGAGACTTGGGAGCAAGAGTTTTCAAAACATTTCTGTAAGACTATGAGGACAGATGTAACAGAGCAGGGGAAGCTGCAGGCCTCATCTACAAGGTTGGAAGGATGCAGGTGGTCTGCCACAACCACTGAGAAGTTCTGGGGCTTTCAGAGTTGGTAGGTACAAGGGAGTGCAGCAATAGACTTAAGAATTGGGGCATTAATTGAGGACTGTATATAAAACAGTTGACTTTACTTGATGCCACCCCCTACCCCTACAGGCAAGCTGGTTGGCCAGAGCAAAGGCACCGGATATGAGCACCAAGCCAAAAACAGAAGTGCTGCTAGAGAAGGGAAATGCTAAGGCCCCTAATGTTAGTGTTAGCACCTCAGGGGAAAGCCTTTATTCTGGCACTTGCAGGTTCCCTGCGCTCTCATTCCATAGACAAGTGTTAACAGAAACCTCCAGCCTAAATACTCAGAGCTCCTAAGCAAACTTCTGGTTCAGAGGAAAAACCTAGCAGGAAACAGACACATAAAAATAATTATGAGAAAAATGAAACCAAACCAAAGTAAACCAAAACAGAAAACATACTATACTCCCAGTCTTCATTCTTAAATACACACCACCAACCAAGGATCACCAGATGTATGAGGAAAACTACCAAAAGGAAAATAAAAGTACAAACTGCAAAATAATTCTGGAGGCAAAATAAATAATGCAAGGAAGAAACACGCTAACAAACAAACCTCTAATAACTATATTCAGAGATATCCAAGAATATATTTCATTCATAAAATAAGAACAGAGCACTATAAGGTTGGGATACCCTGAGAACAAAAAAGAGCCTAGAGATTAGGAAGATGACAACAACAAAAACAAATTTAACAGAAGGGGTGGGAAAAAAAAAATGAAGGCAATTTTCCCAAAAGTAACAATAAAAAGACAAGGGTGGAAAATAAGGGAAAAGTGTTAAGGGACATTAAGCACCAATTAAGGAAATCTACCATTTGACTAATAAGAATCCCCAAAAGAGTACAGAATGGAGTGGTGAGGTGGTGGTAGAGGAGGCAGGAAAATATCACAAATAATAGAGCAAAATGAATTAAAAACACCCACACCCAGACACATCCCTGTGAAAGATTATATCTTCAAGATTAAACAGTAGGTCCTAAACATTTCTATGGAATAAAAATAGGACGCTTAAAAAAAGGGATAACACAAACTTATAACACATCTGAATCACTGAATGTTAGAAAATAGTGGGGTGATACCTTCAGGGTTCTGAGGAAGATTTATTTTCCTCAGAATTGGGCATCCTGTATCATGGATTGAACATTATCCCGGAAAAGATACATTGAAGTCTTAACTGCTGGTACCTGCGGAAATAGGGTCTTAGAAGATGTTTTCAATTAAATTAACATGAGGTCATGCTGGAGTAGGGTGGGTCCTAATCCAGTCTTAGCAATGCCCATATAAAAAAGAAGAGACACAGAGAGGCAGACCAAGGGAAAATTGCCATGTGACCATTGAGTTCTGCTGCAGCTGCAAGTTAAGGAACGCCTGGAGCTACTAGAAGCTGGGAGAGACAAGAAAGAATCTCCCCCAGAGCCTTCAGAGTGAATAAGGCCCTGCTCACACCCTCAATTCGGAGACCATGAATTTCTGTTCTTATAAGTCACCTAATTTGTGGTAGTTTGTTATGGCTGCCCAGGAAACTAATACACCCAGCAAAAAAACAACCAAATGTAAGAGACTGGAAAGCAACTACCCTAACCCTTGCTCACTGAGGCACTCACTGCCTACCTGGGGAGAAAGACATATAAATATGATACGCATAAGATAAGGAAGGAGTCCTGGTGGTACAGTGGTTAACAGCTTGGCTGCCAGCCAAAAAGTCAGCAGTTCAAATCCACCAGCCACTCCTTGGAAATCCTATGGGGCAGTTCTCCTCTATCCTATCGGGTTGCTATGAGTCAGAATCCACTAACGGCAATGGGTGTAAGATGAGGGAAGTGTAATGAGTTCTGCATGGGGTGCTGCCAGCACTGAAAAGGGGCACCAGTTTGGGAGAGGCAAGAGACTTCCTGAAGGAAATGATCCTGAGCTGAGCCTTAAACCGTGAGGAAACAACTTGGTAAACCTCTTTTATAAGTTTCTCTGACCTAGATTAAACTGAGGCAAGAGAAATTTTATCACTATATTCAGATTTGACTTCCACATATCTCATAAACTGGTCATAACTAAGGGCATAAGCATTAAAATACAGTCACAATTTTGTTGTATCCATCACATGTACAGTGAACCTGACTTGCAAGATTTGCAGCTCAGCTCTCTTCATGCCTAATCCATTGGATGCTGGGCATACCGACCTTTCCTTTTTACTTGAATAAACTGTTGAGACTACCACTTTTTTCTTTCATTGCAGGTTCTCTACCTGTGCCAAGTGAACTCAACTTTTTAATATTTAGACCAAGCTTTTCAAATTCCTTATTGGCATGTGATTAGTCTTTATTAATTTCTGTGGGATTATCATTTATTTATGTTTTGGGCAGGCTGCATTCTGGTATCACAGAACAATTCCTATGTTTTCATGAAAACATAGTAAGCTGAAGAGACAAATAAGGTTCCTACTTAGTCTTGTTACTGCTTAGAAGGAATTTGATTTTTCTTTTTATGAACAACAACAAAAAAATTCCCCCAGCTCTCTTTGAAATAATTATCAGCTTAATACTGATTAACACGGATTAATCTACTTTTTTGCTGTTTTGTAGCACACTGTATTTATTGTATATTTGAGGACATCCTATATTTTCCCAGGACCTTGAGTGGCATGAATGGTTTGCATTTGGCTGCCAACCAAAAGGTTGGCAGTTTGAATCCACCCAGTGGCACCACAGATGAAAGGCCTAGGAATCTGCTTCTGTAAAGACTACACCCAAGAAAATCCTATGGAGCAGTTCTACTCTGTAAAACACAGGGCTGGAATTGACTCAACTACAGTGGTTCCCCCCCACCCCAAGACACACATGATCTACTAAAAAATAATAAAAAGAACAGAAAGATTTTTGTAATCAGAGAATACTAGCCAAATTTTTAAGGATCACATTAATCCACCACTGGTATCTGTTTAATTAAAACCAAACCAAACCCACTGCCACTGAGTCAATTCCGACTCATAGAGACCATATAGAAGAGAGCAGTATTGCCCCATGGGGTTTACAAGGTTGTAAATCTTTAGAGAATCAGACTGCCACATCTTTCTCCTGCAGAGCAGCTGTTGGGCTTGAACTACCTACCGACATTCCAGTTAGCAGCCCAGCACTTAGCCACTGTGCTAAGTGCTCCTTGTTTTTGTCATTAGAATAGAGTAATTCTTTTAAAAGATGAAGAGGGAATGTTTGAAGTTCATTCTTGCAGTTAGACTCTCCTTTACAAAGAGAAAAATATAAAGAAGAAAACCCAGTCTAGGGATACCAAAGATTCCCTCCCATCCTCACTGAATGTGGTGTGGGAGGAAGGGAAGGACTTTTTTTTTTTTTTTTTTGCCTTTTTCAGGATGGCCCCTCATTCAGTGGCAGAGTCAAAGCTTGGGTACCAAGCTTTTCCTACACCCTACCAGCAACAGGCTGGCATACCTCCCTTAAACTGAACCCAAACCTGTTGCCATCAATTCCTACTCATAGCAACCCTAAAGAACTGAGCAGAGCTGCCCCATAGGGTATTCAAGGAGTGGCTAATGGATTCCAACTGCTGACCTTTTTGTTAACAGCTGAGTGCTTAACCACTGCTCCACCAGGGCTCCATTCCTCCCTTACTTGTACCCATTGCCGTCAAGTTGATTCCAACTCATAGCGACCCTACAGTCCAGCCTATAGTCTCATCTGACAGAGAAAGGTCTGATCCTTAATCTCACTGCCTCTTATTCTTCTTCCTCAGATTCCCTAACTTTGACCAGAATCTGTTTCCCCAATTGCCTTCAAATTTAGACCATCCTTATTAAAAGGGGGAACCCTGGTGGCATAGTGGTTAAAAGCTACATCTGCTAACCAAAAGGCTGGCAGTTTGAATCTACCAGGTACTCCTTGGAAACTCTGTGGGGCAGTTGTACTCTGTCCTATTGGGTCACTGTGAGTTGGATTCGACTTGATGGCAACAGGTTTGGTTTTTTGGTTTTATTAAAAGCTTTGTTCTCAGACTTTTAGAGAAGTTTAGAAGAAGTTTTACAGAACAAACTAGCTTCTCATTAAACAGTTAGTACACATACTGTTTCATGACATTGGTTAACAATTCCATGACATGTCAACACTTTCCCCTCCCTACCTTTGGTTCCGTGTTACCAGCTTTCCTGTTCCCTCCTGCCTTCTAGTCCCTGTCCCAGGGCTGGTGTGCCCCTTTAGTTTTGTTTTGTTTTATGGGCCTGTCTAATCTTTGGCTGAAGGGTGAGCCTCCGAAGTGACTTCATTACTGAGCTAAGAGGGTGTCCAGGGACCACACTTTTGGGGTTTCTCCAGTCTCTGTCAGGCCAGTAAGTCTGGTCTTTTTTCGTTGAGTTAGAATTTTGTTCTACATTTTTCTCCAGCTCTGTCTGAGACCCTCTATTGTGAGTCCTGTCAGAATAGTCAGTAGTGGTAGCCAGGCACCATCTAGTTGTACTGGACTCACTCTGGTGCAGGCCATGGTAGTTGTGGTCCCCTTGTCCTTTAGACTAATCTTTCCCTTGTATCTTTAGTTTTCTTCATTCGCCCTTGCTCCTGAAGGGGTGAGACCAGTGGAGTATCTTAGATGGCCGCTTACAGGCTTCTAAGACCTCAGATGCTGTTCATCAAAGTAGAATGTAGAACATTTTCTCTGTAAACTTTGTTATGCCAATTGAGCTAGATATTCCCCTGAGACCATGGTTCCCAGAGCCCTCAGCTCAGTTAATTCAGTCCCTCAGGGAGTTTGAATGTGTCTATGGTGCTTCCATGACCTTGCTTTGGACAAGTTAAGCTGGCTTCCCCAGTATTGTGTACTGTCTTACCCATCACCAAACAGACAATAGATAAGTGGTAACTCTGGTGAAGGGTAAGACAGTACACAGTACTGGGGAAGTCAGTACAACATGTACAAGGCAAGGTCATGGAAGCTCCACAGACTCTTTCAAACTCCCTGAGGGACCGAATTACTGGACTGAGGGCTGTTTTCAGACTTTTAATCAATGTTTACTTAAATAGTGGAGAGATCTCCCCCAGAACAGTAACAGATATTTGCATGGCAGCTAATGCTGTGAAATCTAATTGGCCAGGTAAATGTTGTGGTTGATGGAAAGAGCAAGGGCAAGAAAAAAAACCAGTTGCCCTTGAGTCAACTCCAAGTCATGGTGACCTCATGTGTGCCAGAGTAGAACTGTGCTCCATGGGGTTTTCAATGGCTGAGTTTTTGGAAGTAGACTGTCAGGCCTTTTTTTCTGAGATGCCTTTGGGTGGACTTGAACCTCCAACCTTTCAGTTAGTAGCCTAGCGTGTTAACTATTTGCACCACCCAGGGACTCCAAAGGCAAGGAAGACTTCTTATACTTATTGAGGCAATGAATTTTTCAATGGAGATGGCAACTGCAGATTCTCTATTTTGTAAGCTCTGTGAGTCATGTATGGCATTAAGAAGGGGGAAATAATGAGCAATATCAACCAAATATGAAAGGAAAAAAAAGCAGAAGTTGTAATTTTAACATCTACAAAGTAAAGACAAAGATGATGCATGCTTCACTGGAATTATTTGATCTTGATAAATGGCTCAAGGTCTGGCAAACTGCTTCTGTAAGATTACAGGCAAGAAAATCCTATGCGAAAGCTTTACTCTGTCACATGGGATAGCACTATGAGTTGGAATCTACTTGATGGCACCCAACAACAACAATGTGATAATTTCTTTATTAGTCTCAACTCCCTTCAATCTATCCTGAGAGCTGTTGTCAGAAAAATCTTTTTTTTTTTTTAACATTTAATTCTTTTTAATGACCAGTTTTCACAGTATGTTGTTAGTATGCTAGCTATCTCCAGTGATGAACAATTTGTTTTGGATTTTTTTTTAATAGTTTATTTTTTGTTGAAAATATATATAGCAATTCAACATTACATACAATTCAAAATACATACACTGATTCAACAATTTCTACATGTACAATTCAGTGACATTGATTACATTCTCCAAGTTGTGCAGCCATTCTCACCCTCCTTTTCCAAATTGTTCTTCACTATTAACATAAACTCACTGCTCCCTAAGCTTCCTGTCTTAGCTGAGTTCTCTAGAGAAGCAAAATTAGTAAAGTGTAGAAATAGATAGATGATAGATAGATAGATAGATAGATAGATAGATAGATAGATAGATAGATAGATAGATAGATAGATAGATAGATGATAGATAGATAGATAGATTTATATCAAGGAAATGGCTCACTCAGTTGTTGGGGCTGGAATGTCCCAAGTCCATGGGTCAGGTTTCTCTGGATGCACATAGCCACAGGGGCTGGCAATCCCTAGACCGGTAGATAAGAGAGCAGGGCTCCTGTTCACAGCCTGTGAAGATGGATGAATCCCAAAGATCAGCAGGCAAGACCACAGGTAAGCTGCTAGTTCAAGTCCCAAGAGCCGAAGCCCAGATGGACAGGAGCGAGCTGCAAGATCCAGAGCAAGCAAAAGCCCACAAGCCTTGCCACTTATATTCCATGCAGGCCACATGCCCAAGGAAATTGCCTTTCAACTGATTGGCTACTCACAGCAGGTTCCATCATGGAGGTGATCACATCATACCAAATCTCATCATGGAAGTGATCACACCACCATATGAGTAGCAAATCGCTGAGGCTCATGGCTCAGCCAAGCTGACACACAACCTTAACCACGACACTTTCTGTCTAACCTTTCCACTTGTTGTCAGTTTGATCTCCTATAGTTTTTTTAAAAAAGAGTACTATGCTCAAAGCAGACATTCTTTACTAATTAAGCAAAATTACCATTTGGTTTAATTAAAAAAGACTTCAGAAGGATCTTTTGAATACATCAGACCAATTAAATCACTCTATCTCAAATGTCTTCGGTGACTCCCTACTGTCTACAATATGATGAAATCTAATACTTCTTGACATACCTAGCTTCATAATTTGATCTCTGCTTATCCGTCCAAAAGGCAAACCAAACCTGTTGCCATCTAGTCCATCCTGACTCATAGTTATCTGTCCAGCTCCTTCTTACCCATCTCCTTTCCCTGCCTTGATGTATAATATTCAAACTACTTGCATTTCTCAGAGTATATCAACCTCTCTTGATATATGTACATGCTGTTCTATCTGCCTGAAATAACTCCTTGCTCCCTACTGCCCCACCTGTCTTCTAGGCAAAGTCCTACTTATCCTTTAAATTTTGGCTCCAGCCCACTTTCGGAAAGCCTACCTCTAGAGTTATGAGCTCCTCATATTCTACCATTGGTCTTTGTACCTACACAGTTTACTGTTAATTTGCTTACATGTTTATTGCTACAATAGGTTTTAGTACCCCGAAGGAAAAAAACACAAGTTTTTCACCTAGTATCTCCAGCAGTTATCATAGTGGTTTGCAATAAGAGAAACTCAGTTACTTTATTGAACATGCCTTCAAGATCTGAGGAAGCTTCCCAGGCGGGATTGTTGGAGTAAACAAGCAATTCTCTCCTCCCGCCCCCCTTTCAGTTTTCCAGGCTTCTTCCAATACCTAGCAAGCAGAAGTCACTATAACTTTCCCTACTTCAGGCAAAATCGATCATTCCCTCCTTCGTGCTCCCACCGAATGTAGTACATAAATCCTATCCTAGCATCAATCACATTTAAGTTTGTATTTCGAGTATCTGAGACTTTACGAACACAATAATGAAATGAATCAATGTTCATAATATGCATAGACCATATATATATAAAGCCCTTTTCAATCCAACCAAAACGATTGTTTTTAAAACGCTGGATCTTCTAGGCATTCCGATTGTTCTTAGATGGTCAAAGCTTGGCTACCAAAGTTAGGGCGGAAGACCTACTACAGCACCACGAAAAGGATGGGGCTGAGAAGTTATAGGTTCTCTTCAACCAATGCAAGAACTAAGAAACTGCTGACGGTTCAGCGTTTGAAATAATGTATTTGCATCGTAAAGAAAAAAGATTAACCTATCAGGAAGAACTGAGCACAACCAATCAAAAGCGGGAAGGAAGCCAAAGACTGGGGATACCCACGCACCAACTAGGACGTCATTCTCTAAACTCCGCCAATGAGGGCCAGATGAGGGGGGGGGGGGCAACTGGAGGACAAATTGCCAAGGAAAATAAACAACAATCTGCAGTAGAACTGTTCTATTACAACAGTCCTCGCCTCGCAAACCCCTGGAGTAAACTTCTGGGCAAAGCACTTGTTAAGTACTTTCCATATTCCTTCTCGCCTGGAAAATCAGACTGGAATTCCTCCTTCCTACTAGAACAAGGGCCTTTTTCCACTAGCTCCCACAGGCTTGCAGAAAGCACACTGCAACTTGGCGCTTTTTACCTTCACTGGGAGTCCAGCGCTACCTGAGGGGGAGGGGCGGCCCCAGTGCGCCGGCGTGCATGCCTTGCGGAGGCGCGGCTCTGGGCCCAAGGCAACGTGGGAGTTACAGTTCTTACGGTGGCAATCCTTTAGCCAATCCTGAGGCCTTCAGGACTACATTTCCCAGGAGCCTCCGCGACCTTGGGGCGGACGGGCTGGTTCGTTAATGAGCTGTAGGAAGCCGCGGCGCGGCCCACCAGGTTCCAAAACAAGGAAATGAAGGGGGGAGGCGGGACTGAGGGTGCCTGCGGGAGCCGTCGCCGCTGCCGCCGCAGAGGAGGAGGAGGTGGAGGTGGTGGTTGCCGCGGCCGCCGAGGAGTCCCTTGCTGAAAGCGGATCGCGGAGCGGCTGGCGGCGCGCGCGCGCCCGAGAGGCGGCTGTTGTAGAGAAGTGGAGCGGCGGCCGCGGGGGGAGGAGGAGGAGGGACTGAGCGGCGGCGGCCCCCACGTCCCGGTGCCTCTATGGGGGAAGCAGACAATGGATTATGATTTCAAGGCGAAGCTGGCGGCGGAGCGGGAGCGGGTGGAGGATTTGTTTGAGTACGAAGGGTGCAAAGTGGGACGCGGCACCTACGGGCACGTCTACAAGGCGAGGCGAAAAGATGGGTAAGAGCAGGGGCGGGGGGAGTAGGGTCGCTCGGGTCCTCGCCCTGTCCGCGAACGGGCGGGATGGGTGGGTCGGAGCCCTATCGGACCGTTTCCAAGGGGCGCGGCGGAGGTGGTAGAGGGGCCATGTCCCGGGTTTGACTCTGAGAGACGCCCCCCTGCCCCTGCGGCTCCGTCGCGCCCCTCGAGCTCCCGCGGCGCAGCCCGGTCGGGGGCCGTCGGTCCCATGCCGAAGGGCGCTCTCCGCGTACATGGAGCAGGCGGCGACACGAGTTTGGACCTCGGCTAGAGGTGGAGTTGGTGGGGTCTGGTCTCTTGGGAAGACGCGGAGGAGTTGCCGCTCCGGCCCTGGGCTGGTGACGGCGGTTGTTGAACTTCCAATCCGCTGAGTCCCTCCCGGGGGCGGCGGTTTGAAACCTCGCCGCGGAGCCAGTCGCGCGGCTTAGCGCCTTGGTCCCCGGCAGTCTCCCGGGTCTGACCCAGTGTGCACGGCAGTCCCAGCTACGACCTCCGCCCCTGGGACCTGCTAGCCGGAACTGGCCCTTCAGCTCGGTCCCTCGCGTCCCTGTCGTGTTTTGGACCCCTCCTCACCCGTCTCCGCCCCGCCCCGCGCCCCGATTTCACACCCTCACTCTGAGTTCCGCTCGAATGTGGGACGACATCCTGAGAGAGTAACCGCGTTTTGCCCGCGAGAACTTCAGAGTTCTGCCAGGTTCTCTGGCACCTCTTTTTCCCTCACCTTAGGTATTCTTCTGTCCATCACTTCGTTCTCTGCCAAGTGACTACGTGCTGGGGTTTACTGGGCATCTAGATTATCAAAAACGGAGTACAGAGTGACACAGAGCTGGGCCTGAACCTTTGTTTTCCTGGGAGTTGAGGGAGAACCGTAGGACATCTTCGGGAATCTCCTACCTCATTAGAAGTCGAACTGGACGATATTACGAGTAGTTGAGCTCGAACTGCAGGACAGGTGGAACCAGCTCTCTGTGATGGGTGGCCAGTTATTACCGCATGTCCCATCGTTGTAGGAATTCCCCTCCCCCAGGGTTAGGGCGTCCAGAAAGATCTGCCTGCCATGCTTAAACTGCATAAAGACTGTCAACGTGTAAAGAACAGAGCTTTAGGGTCGTATTGAACATTTCCGAATAAACTGAGTATCAGCCACACTGACATTAGTAAGATTTGAAGGGCCACTTTCTGTGCACGCTGTTGCAATTTGATATGGTAGGTTTCTGAACTCTAGGACCAAAGTAGGTAGGTTGTGTGTGTGAATGTGTGCGTGTGTGTGTGCGCGCGCGCGCTTGCCCACTAGTTTCATAAAGGGAAAAACAAAACACAATTACTGTAAAGTTTTGGAGACATTTGCCCCTAGTTTTTTCCCCCCAATCTAGAGTTGGGTGTCAAGAATTATGATTCTCTGTACAAAAAATTTCAGAAATATTTTCTGTGAAAATATGTTGAAAATTACAAATTTCAGGATTATTATTATTGTTATTATTTTTTCTTTCTTATGGCTAAACAGGCCGGATAGTACTCAGTTGTTTGTGAACTTTTGTCATAATTCTTATAATTGCCAGGTGTTCTTGAATGAGTATCATGGGATGTGAGGTACTATAATTAACTTTTGTTTTTGAAATATGTACTTTACTTGTAATACTGGTGTTCCTGTGGGAGTGTTATCAAATATATTTGGGGAAGGCACATCAAGTTTTCCTGTTTAGACATTGGCATTACAAAATAAAAGTGGCTCTTTTCACACTCCTCGTGGTAACTTTGTAGTACACTTGACCTAGAATTTTTAAATGTATTAAAAAAATTTTTTTTGATTAAAATAACTTCCTTTTAGCAGACAATTTCTGAGAAAAGTTAAGAATTTTCTTCTGAATTGTATTTGAGTAGCATGGGCTTACAACAACAACAAACAGCAGATAATATAATTCCTATTTCCATTCTTTTTGAATATTTCCCCCCTCTAATAAAGTTGTTGATTCAAATACATATCCTTCTTGAGTGAAATTTATTTGATTAGAAGTAATAAAGCTGCGTTAGTAGAGGAAGATGGTTTCATCACATCAGATTGGTTTGTGTACCTTCAGCATAATATGCCTTTTTTTTTGGTGAACTTTTGGCCCATGAAAGCATTTACTTAAATCACTATATAACATGTAAGAAAAACCATAATAAAGGTTTTTTTTCTTGGACCAAGAGTCTAGTGAGATTCGAAGCTTTACAGCAAAACACATCTCTTGTGGGTTGTTAGTGGGATTAATTTATGTGCGTTGATACCAGTGATTTGAAAGAACGAAAAGTTTGTAGTGATTGTTCTAAACTGTGATGCAGATTTGTACAGTAAAAAATTTTGCACTCTGATCGTGGTAAATTACAATTTAGATGTTTCCATTTTTATTTTGGTTAACATAGGAAGATGTGTAATGCTGTTTTAGGGAGCAAGAGAGAACTCACATGATAGGTTAAAGAGAAATTATCCTGGTATATGTAGTATAGTACATAACTCAAAAATTATTTGGGTCTTTAGAAACACTGAAACAAGTAACAAAATATTAGAAAAATCTCTATAGTTTAATACTATGGCTTACAAAACTTTAGGATTATTTTCCTTGAAATATGACTTTAATTTAGGCTTTGTTAATTATGCTGTACAAATTTAAAACTTACACTGGAATTGCAAGATTTGCATCTGGTTTTTCACCTTTGGTAAAAATGTTATTTATCTCACCACTTTTTTTTTTTTTGAAGGGAGACTCTTGGCTTAACTATCCTTTCTTGAAAATCCAGTGTAAAAGTTTTTCTTGAAGAGAAACAAGTTTGGAATGTTCCTAGACTTTTTAATATGAACAAGAATAGTAAAAGTTTTTCTTTGAACATCAGTAGAAAGTCACATAATTTATTATGAATCTCAAGACCATATGTCTCAAGTTGGAACCTTTTTTTTTTGATTGATAAAGGAATACTGTTAAAAAATTCTTGTGTCGGTAAGAGGTTCAGACAAACATGATTCCATGGGATAGTGTTAATGTCTGAAACTGTTGTACCCAACATACTGCTATTCAACTTTGCAGATGTTGATTAAGTGTCTGGAACCACTCCAATAAAAGAATGCTCCTTGTTGGATAAGTATTATTATTGTATTTTTGGATACCTGTTTTGAAAGATACTGATTGGGAGTGAAAAGGCTGACAGAGACATCTTACAATTTAGTTATAGTTTTGCCTTAGGGCTTCAGATAAGTAGTTGATGACTACATAATGTTAATATGTCATGAAATCCTTCACAAATTAGGTACACATAGGTAAATAATAGGTACAATAGTATCAGCCTGTTTTTGATGGGTTTTCACATTTGGTTGGTAATTAAAATAGAGTTTCACATTTGCATTTTTACTAGAGACCAGAAAATTGAAGATGTATCAGTGTGATCATAGCATTTTAGAACTTTCAAGAGTTTTAGATCATCTAGTTCCATTTCCTTATTTTACCAGTGAGAAAACCAGAGCTTTGAGAGGTTAGCTGACATTCCCAAAGTCTCAGCAAAGACCAAACCTGTAACCCAGATCTCTTGACTTCAGTTCTTGAATTTTTTTACTGTTTTCCTCCTTAATACCATGTAAGAAAAATGTGTAAAGGCCATGTTATGTCTAATCTTGATAATCTTATTGTATGAACTTTCTCCATCCAATAGATACGCTATAACAAAAAGTATGAAAAAGGGAAAATACCATGTGTCAGGGATATTTAAAGTAGGAGTGCAGGCTCCTCCTTATCTGTCACTGTTTTTGGCCATCTGCTTTGCACAGTAGCCTTGTTGGTCTCTGTCATTAGTCTTTCTATAATCCAAGTTTCTGCCAGTGTAATTTCCTACCAAACAAACAAAAAACCAATCTTGTCATATCTTGTCTTGGAAAATTATGCATTACAATCTTGTCATATCTCTTTTTGGAAAACTGTGCATTCCCATGACTTAGAAGATCAGGTCCCATCTTAATGCCTTAGTTTGACATGTAAATCTATTTGAATTCTAATCCTAAAGTCTTTCTAGCCTTTATATCTGCCACCATTTCCCTTCTTTTTTCAAGTGCTTAGAAATCATATACAGCATTGAACTCTTCATATTTCCTAGGACTTGCTAGGTTCTTTCATGTTTCTCTTTCTTTGTGCTACATTCAAATCAGAATGGCTTTGCCCTGTTATTTCCCTGTACGCCTCCTATCTGCACAAATCTGGCAAACTGCTCACATGCAACTCAAATAGCTTTTCTCCTAGAAGCTTTCCCTTATTCACTCAGTGTGCCCATTAACTGTGCTTCTACCCATCTGGGTTCTTATGTATGTAATGTCACTTACACATGCTTTTAATCTGCTCCATAAACTAAAATCTGCCCCATAAAATTCAAACCTCAAGTTGCAATAGTGAAGGATTCTATGGGGAAAATACTAAATGAAGCATGAAGCATCAAAAGAAGATGGAAGGAATACACAGGTCTCATACCAAAAAGAACTGGTTGACGTTCAACCATTTCAAGAGGTAGCACATGATCAGGAACCAATGGTACCGAAGGAAGAAGTCCAAGCTGCACTGAAGGCATTGGCAAAAAACAAGGCTCCAGGAATTGATGGAATACGAATTGAGATGTTTCAACAAATACATGCAGTGCTGGAAGTGCTCACTGGTGTATGCCAAGAAATTGGGAAGACAGCTACCTGGCCAACTGACTGGAAGAGATCCATGTTTATGCCTATTCCCAAGAAAGGTGATCCAACTGAATGTGGAAATTATGGAACAATATCATTAATATCACACGCAAGCAAGATTTTGCTGAAGATCATTCAAAAGTGGCTGCAGCAGTATATCGACAGGAAACTGCCAGAAATTCAGGCTGGATTCAGAAGAGGACGTGAAACCAGAGATATCATCGCTGATGTCAGATGGATCCTGGCTGAAAGCAGAGAATACCAGAAGGATGTTTACCTATGTTTTATTGACTATGCAAAGGCATTCGACTGTGTAGATCATAACAAATTATGGATAACATTGCAAAGAATGGGAATTCTAGAATACTTAATTGTGCTCATGAGAAACCTGTACGTAGATCAAGAGGCAGTTGTTCAGACAGAACAAGGAGATACTTTGTGGTTTAAAGTCAGGAAAGGTATGCGTCAGGGTTGTATCCTTTCACCATACCTATGCAATCTGTATGCTGAACAAATAATCCAAGAAGCTGGACTGTATGAAGAAGAACGGGGCATCAGGATTGGAGGAAGACTCATTAACAACCTGAGATATGCAGATGACACAACCTTGCTTGCTGAAAGTGAAGAGAACTTAAAGCACTTAATGACGAAGACCAAAGACCATAGCCGTCAGTATGGATTATACCTCAACATAAAACAAAAGTCTTCACAACTGGACTAATAAGTAAGATCATGATAAATGGGGAAAAGATTGAAGTTGTTAAGGATTTCATTTTACTTGGATCCACAATCAACACCCATGGAAGCAGCAGTCAGGAAATTGAAAGACGCATTGCGTTGGGCAAATCTGATGCGAAAGACCTCTTTAAAGTGTTGAAAGCAAAGATGTCACCTTGAACACTAGGGCGCGCCTGACCCAAGCCATGATATTTTCAGTTGCATCATATGCATGGGAAAGCTGGATAATGAATAAGGAAGACTGAAGAAGAACTGACACCTTTGAATTGTGGTATTGGCAAACAATATTGAATACACGATGGACTGCCCAAAAGGGCGAACAAATCTATCTTGGAAGAAGTACAACCAGAATGCTCCTTGGAAACAAGGATGGTGAGACTGTGTCTTACATACTTTGGACATGTTATCAAAAGGAACAAGTCCCTGGAGAAGAACATCATGCTTGGTAAGGTAGAGGGTCGGCGAAAGAGAGGAAGACCTTCAACGAGTTGGACTGACAGGCTGCAACAATGGGCTCAAACATCGTAACAGTTGTGAGGATGACACAGGACAGGTTCTGTTGTGCATAGGTTTGCTATGAGTCATAACTGACTCGGTGGCACCTAACAACATAAACTATTAGCTGCAAAGGATCTTTATCATTCTATCTCCAGGACCTTGTTCAGAGTTGGGCATACAATCCAAACCAAACCCAAACCCAGTGCCGTCGAGTCAATTTCGACTCATAGCGACCCTATAGGACAGAGTAGAACTGCCCCACAGAGTTTCCAGGGAGTGCCTGGCGGATTCAAACTGCTGACCTTTTGGTTAGCAGCCATTGCACTTAACCATTATGCCACCAGGGTTTCCTGGGCATACAATACACACTAAAAAATTTGGCTGAATTAAAAAAACCAAAAACACCTGTCTAAATTGGTAAAATTGGTAAACATTTTCACTGATTTTAAAAACAGATCAAAATACTTTTTAAAAATAAGTTTAAGAGTAATGTTTTCAGAGTTGTTTTGAAAGCCTGAAATATAGTGATGTTGCTTGAGATTGGTGTTTAAATGTAAATATTTCTATAGCACTAATAGGTCTAGTGTATTTTTTATAAAAAAACTATGTACTACTTTTCAAGGTGATTGGTTGATACATTTAATAGATGTTGATAAGGAACATAGGCAAATTATTTTGTGATAGTAAGCATTTTTCCCTTATGCCAGCTATTTTAGAATTGCCAGACTATAGTAATCTGTCTTCTGTGCTTTTACTAGCTATTTTACAGGATGCTTAGAAAATGTCAGGATTCATATTTTAGGAAGTTTTTTGGTACTGTATATTTATCTTTGAAAATTGTGTTACCGCATAGTAAATGAAAATTGGTTGTGTTTAATTAGTTTTATTTAATGCAAGTATTTAAAAACTTTTTGACCCACAAAGGAGCTCTGGTGGCACAATGGTTAAGTGCTTGGCTGCTAACTAGAGGGTGGTGGCTTGAACCCAACAGCTGCTCTGCAGAAGAAAGATGTGGCAGTCTGCTTCCATAAAGGTTACAGCCTTAGAAACCCTATAGGGGTGTTCTACTATGTCTTATAGGGTTACTATGAGTCGGAATTGGCTTCACAGCAATGGGTTTTTAACCCCCAAGAGAAAGAGGTATTCTTTTCGATGAAACTAGTCTTGAGTAGCAGTCAGCAAACTTTCTGTGAAGAAGCAGATAGTAAATACTTGAGGTTTTGTGGACCATACTGTTTCTGTCCCAGTGACTCAACTCTGCTATTGCAGTGTCCAAGAAGCTGTAGACATACGTAAATGAATATGAATGAGCATGGCTGTATTCCAATACAACTTTATTTACAAAAACAAGTGGAGGACTGGATGTGACTGAAGTTTGCTGATCCCTGGCTTAGAGCAGCAAGCTCCAGCAGAACTCCTGTGATGATGAAATGTTCTGCCTTGTCCAGTCCAGTGTGGTAGCTGCTAACTAAATGTAGCTATTGAACACCTGAAATATGGTTAGTGTGATTAAGAAACTGAATCCTTAATTCTGTTTAAACATAATTAACATATTAATTTAAATAGCCACATGTGGCTGTTGTTAGTTGCCCTGGATCCAGTCAGCTTCAACTCCTGGTGATCTTATGTATAATAGACAGAACGAAACATTGCCTGGTCCTGTGCCATCTTTATGCTTGTTAATATGTTTGGGTCCATTATCGTGGCTATGGTGTCAATCTATCTCATTGAGGGTTTCCCTCATTTTTGCTGACCCTCTGCTTTATCAAATATGATGTCCTTTTCTAGCAATTGGTCTTTCCTGATGACGTGTCCAAACTAAGTGAGATGAAGCTTTGACATCCTTGCTTCTAAGGAGCATCCTTGTATTTTCTTCTAAGACTGATTTGTTCTGGCAGTCCACGGTGTCTATTCAATATTCTTCACCCATACAACAATTTGAATACATTAATTCTTCTTTCTTCCTTTTTCATTGTCCACCATTAACCTGCACTTAGGATGATTGAAAAGACCGTGGCATGGGTCAGGTGCACCTTCGTCATCAGAGTGACATCTTTGCTTTTTAAAACTTTGAAGAGGTCTTTGGCAGCAGATTTGCCCAATGCAAGGAAGAGCCCTGGTAACTGAAAGGTTGGTGGTTTGAACCCATCAGCTGGCTCTGTGGGAGAAAGATGTGGCAGTCTGCTTCCCTAAAGTTTACAGCCTTGGAAAGCCTAAGGCAGTTCTACTCTGTCCTATGGGGCCTCTCTATAAATTGGAATCAATTCGATGGCACTGGGTTTGGTTTTGTGGTTTGGTGCTTAGTGCAATTTGTCATTTGATTTCTTGGCTGCTGCTTCCATGGATGTTGATTGTTGATCCAAGTAGAATGAAATCATTGACAACTTCAATTTCTTCATGTATCATGATACTGCTTTTCAGACCAGTTGTGAGGATTTTTGTTTTCTTCATGTTTCGTGTAATCCATACTGAAGGGTACGTCGTCTTTGACATTTATCAATAAGCATGTCAAGTACTGTTCATTTTTGGCAAGCAAAGTTGTGTCATCTGCATATCTCATATGGCAAGTAGCTATCATATTGGACTACCCAGGGTTAGAGTCTTTAGAATGGGTGGCTTAGCAACACATTTATAACGAAGTGACCTTTTAATAAAAATGCGCGTATGAGGAAGTGGACAAGTGAAATAGGAAAACTCTTGATTCTTCTTTTAAGATAGGGGAGAAATTTCAAGGCTGATATTATAGCTTGATAAAACAAACCAATACTTGTAAAACTATTAATTTGTGAATAGAATCATCCTGGATACATTTTTAAAAAAGGTTTTATAAAAAAGTACGTGTGTATGTTCATGTTTAGTAAGTAATGCCTACACGAGCATAAAGAGATATACAGTGCAAAGCAAGTTTTCCTTTCATCCTTCCCTCAGCTACCCTTTTTCCTCTCTGGAGGCAGCCATTCTAGGGTACCCTTTTAGAGAGATTTTGTGTCTGTGTCTATTTAAAGACAAATGATAGTATACACGTTCTCAAATTTTTTAACCTTAAATGTAATTTGAAAATCATCAAGTATCTTATGTACTGAAATGCCACCTTCCTCTTAATAGTTTCATCGTATTACACTGTGTTGACTTATATAATTTATTTAACCACCCTTGATGGCTGTCTCCAGTCATTTACTAGTACTAACACTACAATGAGTATCCTAGTGTGTATAGCATTTTGTGCATATCAGTATATCTGTAAGTTAAATTCCTATAAGCTGCTTACCTTTGGAAATAATGGCTTGAAATGATTTGGCAATATGATGATGTACAAGATTAAAATCTGTGAAGTCTGGAGATAGAGAGGGTAAGAATAAGGAATAGAAATGTTCAGGCTTTTAGAATAATAATTGTTAATACATAAAAATGAGTTCTAAGTCATTTGTTTACTATAAAAACTGCAAGGTACTATTTTAACAGATTGAGAAAGGTGTGCTTCTGAGTTTTAGACAGGAAAAAAGTGGATCTATGGTAACTTTTTTAATACAATGAATGTCAATGTGGGTGAATTAAATATTTTTACTTTTGGTGTACTGTATTTTTGAACTGGGTATCCTGGATAAATAAATTTATGTGATGTCGAACTGTATATTCGTTTTGGAAAATGCCCAAGAAGTGCAGTGGGCGTTAGACTTCAATATAGAAGACTTTAAAGGCAATACGTTATCATTTGAAGGAGCCCCGGTGGCGCAGTGGTTAAGTGCTTGGCTGCTAACCGAAAGATCACCAGTTCAAACCCACCAGCCACTCTGGGAGAAAGATGGGGCAGTCAGCTTTTGTAAAGATTAAAAAAAAAAAAAAAAGATTACAGCCTAGGAAACCCTATGGGGAGGTTCTGGTCTGTCATTGGAAAGTTCTACTGTCATAGAGGGTTGCTCTGGGCTGGAATCTACTGGGTGGCACATAACAACAACAAAAAAATATATATATATAATTTGATAATTCTCTTGGTGGTAAACTCTTAATAGTACTAGTTAATGTGTTTTCAACTTGTTCATTATATTGTGATGTGACTGTATAATGTTCTTACTGTTTGTGGATTCCAAAATAAAGGGACAAGAAACATTTTTTTTTCAAGAGAGTGTTTTAATGTTTTCAATGGCTAATACGGCTATTCCTTTAAAATAGTATTTTTAGATTTTTAGAACCATAAAGAGGTAAGGGCAAAGCTATTTAAAGATTCTTGTCCATCTATAAATAGCTGATAGCCCAACACTTCCTATAATAGCTGTTTTGAGCATGCATTGTGCAGGATAAAAGAGGGCCTCAAGAGAGATGACAGGATGTAATTCAGGATACACGTGTGCAGCAGTAGTTTCTTATTGAGGATTTGAGTTTTTAGGCAGAAATGAATAATAAGTCAAGGAGAAATAAAAACCCTCAAAGTCCTCAAACAACTGGTTTCCTTATAAAATATCTTTTATTTCTTATATAATTATTAAAGGAAAAAAAAACACATCATGCTTATAGGAGCTTTGAACCTGTTGTGTATGTTCTATTTAAAAAACATGATTTCAGTGAGGCTTTTTGGTTGACGATCTAGTTTCTAAGCTGTATGTGATCAGGGAATGGATTTAATTACCAAGTAGACCAGCTAATTTTATTTTCTTCTGTGACCGTAGACCCAAACTCGGTCATGGTAAACTGTATTGAAGATATTTACATTTGGCCAGAAAGGTAAATCAATTGCTGCTGGGAAAGTAATGTACAACTTTTGTCTTACTGGTTGGTTAGTAGTGCCCTTCTCTAGGAAAGCTATTCAACTCGACGGCACTGGGAGGGTGTTATCATATTTCTTATGGTTGTTAAATAAGCATAAAGGTGCTATCTTAGTTACCTAGGGCTGCTATAACAGAAATATCACAAATGGATGGCTTTAACAAAGACAAGTTTATTTCTTCACAGTAAAGTAGGCTAAAATCCAGATTCAGAGCATCAGCTCCAGGAGAAGCCTTTCTCTCTCTGTTGACCTTCTCATTAATCTTCCCCTGGACTAGGAGCTTCTTTGCTCAGGAACCCCTGGTCCAAAGGACAAGCTCTGCTTCTGACATGGCTTCTTCGGTGGTATGAGGTCCACCCTCTTTGCTCCCTTCTGTCTTTTATATCTCAAAAGAGATTGCCTCAAGACACAATCCAATCTTGTAGACTGAGTCCTGCCTCACTAACACAACTGCAGCCCATCCCCCCTCATTAACATCATAGAGGCAGAATTTACAACATATAGGAAAATCACACAATACCAGGAATCAAGGCCCAGCCAAATTGATAAACACATTTTTAGGGGGACATAATTCAACCCATGACAGGTGCCAAGCAGTTAGAGACCCAAAGTGTGTTGATTTTCACAAAAGTTAGCTTCCTTTTTCCCTTCCCCTGTTTGTAATGTAATCATTATACTGTAATTGCATTTAAAGAGTGACTTAAACACTGATTAAATCCTGCTGGTTTGGATTTAGGTGCAAATATTTAAAATTTGACTTTTTTTTCCTTCTGAAAAGTTTTGTGTTTTGATCTTGTGTAATTTAAAAAACCAGAGTTGTATTAACTTTAATTTCTCAGCAATGTGTTGACCTTTATGGTATATTAGTATCAAAGTAGCAATACTTTTATTTTTTATGCTATTAAAAATTATCAAGTAATAGCTGCACATGATTAAAGAACATCAGCAGTACCAAAGCCCATTGCTGTGGAGTCAATTCCGACTCGTAGTGATCCTATAGGACAGAGTAGTACTGCCCCGTAGGGTTTCCAAGGAGTGGCTTGTAGATTTGAACTGCTGACCTTTAGGTTAAACAGTACAGTTGTACATAAAATGAAAAGTGAAAGCCTTCCTTTTTTCATTTACTGTCCATGCCCGCCTTGTCACTTCTCAGAGGTAACCAGTTGTTACCCATTTCTGTTTTAATTTTTTATAGTGTTTATCATAATAACTTTAAATAAGATATGTATAATTCTGTGTCTTGATTAATTAACTGGCAGTTTCTGTTGACGTCTATCAGAAAAGCTGGGTAGGTTTGGAAATACTACTCCATGTTCCCCTCTACCTTCAAATGTATTACTTTTTTTTTTTTAATTTAAAAATTTTCTGGTAGCTTTTATGACTTTAAATTAGCTTTTTTTCATTTATCAACTTAGATATTATCCCTGGTCTTTGATATGAATGTTAAGGAAAGCAATACTTCTCTTTTACTTTTACCCCATCTCCCGATATTTAAAATATAATTATTATGGCACCCTGGTTTACTGAGTGCTTTTTTTCCATAGATTGATTCTAAAAAGTGAATATCGAAATCCATTAAATTACAGTAATTATGAAAATTTATTTACTGAATGAATTAGTATGTTCAGACCCAAAAAGAAGGAAATGTAATCTTGCATATTGAATACTTGCTGCCTGAAACAGAATGTTCCAGGTACTAAGGCCTAGTGAGTCTTCTTAATTTATTTTGCCCTTTCTTTAAGTCTTTTTGGTCATACTTAACTAACCCAAAAGTTTTTCTTTATATCCCATATGTAGGTTTTCTTGGATTCTTTTTTTATTTAGTGAGGAACTCTTGTTGAATAGCTTTTTCATATAGAATTTGTAGACTTTTCTGATTTCTTATATGTCTGATAATGTATTTTGTTGTCTTGATTGATAGTTTGCCAGAATATAAAATGACGTATTAGAATTTTTTTTTTTTTTTAAGTCCCAGTGCTGTTGCTTCATGTCTTCTAGCATCTCTTTTTGCTCATAGGAAGTTTCTTTTTCTTTACAGCACAAGTTAGTTTTCTATACACAAATTGTTTTGTGACGTTGGTTACAATCCCCTCAATGTGTCAGCACTCTCCTCTTTTCCCTTTCCACCCTGGGCTCTTTCTGTCCATTAATCCAGTTTTCATGTCCCTTCCTGCCTTCTCATCTTTGCTTTTGGGCGGGTGTTGCCTATTTGGTCTCGCATACTTGATTGAACTAAGAAGCGTGTTGTTCATGTGTATTGTTGCTTGTGTTATAGACCTATTTAATTTTTTGCTGAAAGGGAGTGGGAGTGGCTTCAGATCTGAGTTAGCAGGGAGTCTGGGGGCCATAGCCTCGGGGGTTCTTCCAGTCTCTGTCAGATTAGTAGGTCTGGCATTTTTTTTTTTGAGTTTGAATTTTCTGTTTTTTTTCTCCTGCTCATTCCAGGACCTTTGTTATGATCCCTGTCAGAGTGGCTGGTGGTGGTAGTCGTGCACCATCTAGTTCTTCTGGGCTCAGGCAGGTAGAGGCTGTGGTACTTATGGTCCATTAGTCTTTTGGACTAATATTTTCCTTGTGTTTTTGGTTTTCTTCATTCTCCCTTGCTCTGAATGGATTGGGATCAGTAGATGAATCTTTGATGTTTGCTCGTAAGCTTTTAAGACCCTAGACTCGACTCACCAAAGTAGGATGTAGAACATTTTCTTTATGAACTAGTTAAGCCAATTGACCTAGATGTCCTCCAAGACAATGGTCCCCAGGCCCCAGCCCGAGTTATTCCATCCTTCAAAGTGCTTTGACTGTCGTGGCTGTATAGTAGGTTCTGAGATCAGGTAGTGTGCGACCTCCTAGTTTGTTCTTTTTCTTCAGTGATGCTTTGCTTATCCAGAGTTTCTTTCCGTTCCATATAAAGTTGGTGATTAGTTTTCCCATCTTGTTGGTATTTGGACTGCGATTGTATTATATCTGTAGATCACTTTGGGTAGGATTGGCATTCTCACAATGTTGAGTCTTCTTATGCATGATCATGGTTGGTTTTTCCATATATGTAGGTCTCTTTTGGTTTCTTACAATAGTGTTTTGTGGTTTTCTTTGTATAGGTCTTTTATGTCCCTGGTTAGATTTATTCCTAAGTATTTTATCTTTTTAGGAACTATTATAAATGGTATTATTTTCCTGATTTCCTTTTCAAAGTTCTCTTTGTTAGTGTATAGGAATCCAACTGATTTTTGTACATGGACCTTATATCCTGCTCTACTGCTGGATCTCTCTGTTAATTCTAGTAGTTTTCCTGTGGAATCTTTGGGGTTCTCTATGTATATGATCATATTGTCTAGGAATAGGGGTAGTTTTAATGCACTGTATTTCCTTTTATTGCCATGTTGCTCTAGCTAGGACTTGCAGCACAATGTTAAATAGGAGTGATGATAAAGGGCAGGAAGTTTCTTTATTGGAAACATTTTCTTCTTCTTAGGAATCTCTTAGAGTTTTTTATTTTATCCATGCATTCTAAAATTCCACTGAACTTTGGTAGTTTTTTTTTTGTTTGTTTCATCTATCTGTTACAAATTATTGGTTTGTTTGAATGATCTATGCACATAATTCAAACCTGAAGAGGTGGTACAGAGTACCTCGGTAGCTTTAATCTCACTTTTACCTCATTCTCCACCTCTTCACTACCTGTTTTCCACTCCTGTCAGTTCTTTTTGGATCCTTTGGGGGGCTCTTTCTTTTGCCTTTGATTTGGAGCAGTTTTTAATTTCCTGTTATTTAAATGATTATTTCCTTTCCTTTGTCTTTGGCCTCCCTTGTTCTGTCTTTCAGATATGCTTATTAACGAATATTGACATTTTAGGTTCTACTTTCCATGTCTATTAAATTCATTCTCAAATTTTTCTCTCTTTAGTTGTAGGAGATTTCCCTTACTTTAATCTTCTAGGTACCAATTTGGTCTTCAGCTGGGCTGCCATTCTTTTATTCAGCTTGATCTGAATTCAGGGATCTTGACTGCCTGGTTTCAACAGGGGATTGATGTAATAAAATAAATATATTCCCTACTAATATTTAGGTTGTTGCTATGCTAGTGTTTCAAGATTATTTATAAACAATTCTCCCACAGAATTTTTTATATGTACCATGGGCTGTCTTTAGATTTTACTTCTTAATTTTTTTTTTTATAATCAGTGCTAGATCAAGACAATGGAAACATTTTTCTATTTTCACTTATAGTGAAATTATATATGCTTTACTCTTTCAATATGTAGAGAATTATAATTAGTATAATAGCTTATTGAATACTACTTTGTGTCTAGCACTGTGCTAGTTGCAAATTTGAGGCTGTTGTGTTTATAATCTAGTTGAAAGGATTTAAGCAGAATATCTGGTTCACATTTCTCTCAAATAAACTAAAACTGGTGTATTTATATCAAATTATATATATATATATATTTAAAAAATTTTTTTTCTACCCAAACTATTAAGAAGTGGACAACAGAGGCCAGTCATGATAGACAGATGCAATGGTATGAAGGATTGGGGTACAGTAGCAGAAAGGGACAGAAAGGGGCTTAAGTTAGCAAAAGATCATCACTTTAGGTCATATAACAGTTATTTCTCAATAACATCCCACTGCTAACATTTATCAGTCAATCTGGCCATCCATCCGTTTCTGTATCTAAACTTCTATCCATTTACTTCCATTTTTCTAACCATTCGTGTATTTGTTCTTTACCAATTATAATTTGATTCCTTACCATGAACCAAATATTGTGTCATAGTTGATGAGGATACAAGGATAAATGAGATGTGATCTCAGCCCTCAGAAACTTGGATGGGAATTATTCACAACAAATTGCTAATAGTGATTGTTTATAGTAAGGAAATCCGGGTTAAGAGGAAAACTTTTCTTTTTTTTAACAGTATGCCCTTTTATTTTGTTTAAAAAAAGTATATTTATTTTATTGTGTGCATATATTATATTACCTATTTTTAAAAAACAGTAAAACATTTAAAAAATTAAATATAACTATTATTCGAGAAAGGCAAAAATTTTTTTTTAACTAAAACAGTTTTTATTTTCTTATAAAACCAATAAATATTCACTAAAGAAAACTTAGGAATTACAGAAACATAAAGAAGAAAATGTAAATCACTTGTAATAATATCACTCAGTGATAGTCATTGATAATATTTGGCATATTTTCTCCTAGTTTTCTTCAATGGGTTATTGATGCATAATAATATTTTTAAAAATTGAAGTAAAATTGACTTAACATAGGATTCACCATTTTGAAGTGTACAATTCAGTAGGTTTTGGTACATTCATAATGTTGTGCAACCATCACTACTCTTTAGTTCCAGGACTTTTTCATTACCCAAAAAGGAAGCTCTGTGCCCATTAAGCAGCCATTTCTCATTCTCCCTTTCCCTTAGGCCCTGGTAACCACTAGTCTGCTTTCTGTCTCTGCATTTGCCTATTCTGAATATTTTATATAAATGGGATCATACAATATATGGCCTTTTGTGTCTGGCTTCTTTCACTGAGCATAAAGTTTTCAGGATTCATCAATGTTTTGGCACGTATCAGTACTTTGTTATTTTTATGATAGAATAATATTTCATTGTGTGGATATATCACATTTTATTTATCCATTCATCAGCTGATAGATATTTGGATTATTTGCTCATTTTGGCTATTGAGAATAGTGCTACTATAAAATTTCATGTACAAGTTTTTGTAAGGATGTGTGTTTTAATTTATCTTGGCTGTGTACTAAAGACTGGGTATGTACTAAAGAGTGAGATTGCTGGATCATATAGTAATTCTGTGTTAGACTTTTTGTGGAACTGCCAAACTATTCCACAACAGCTGTACCATTTTACATCCTTGACAACACCTGTTGTTTTCCATTTTTTTAAATCATAGTGGATGTGAAATGGCATTTAATTGTGGTTTTGATTTGCATTTCCCTGGTAACTAATGATGCTGAGCATCTTTACATGTGCTTATTGGCCATTTCTATATCTTCTTTGGAGAAATACCTATTCAAGTTCTTCGTACTTTTTTTAATTGGATTGTTTTCTTTTTGTTGTTGAGTTGTAGGAGTTCGTTATATCTGCTGGATGTTAGATCATTATCAGATAAATGGTTTGCAGATATATTTTCCCATTCAGCAGGTTGTCTTTTCACTTTCTTGATAATGTCCCTTTGATGCACAAAGTTTTTTTTATTTTGATGAAGTCCAATTCATCTATTTAGTTGTTCATACTTTTGGTGTTGTATTTAAGAATTCATTGCCAAATATAAGGTCCTGAAGATGTACCCCTACCTGTGTTTTCTTGAAGAAGTTAATGATTTTGCCCTTACATTTGGGTCATTAATCCATCTTGAGTTAATTTTAGGATGTGGTGTGAGGTAGGGGTCCACCTTCAGTCTTTCGCATGTGGAAGTCCAGTTGTTCCAGAACTGTTTGTTGAAGAGAATATTCTTTTCCCATAAATATAAAAGTTTAAAATTTAGATTTATAAAGGTGAGCTTTTAGTAAAGCCATGTGACAGTAAGGGAAAAAAAAATCTTTTTACACAAATGATAGGAAAATACAACAGAGAAATTTGGTACTTAGAGAAGAGAACTTAGTTACATTAAATTTTACGTGTGACCTTTGCTCCAAGCCAACTAACCAAGATTCTTTGTTTAGTTTAGGAGTTTGTAAATTCAGCACTCTTACCACAAAGATATATTCCATATCAGCATTCGAATAAATAAAATACTTTTAGATCCAAATGATTTAATTAAAGCTTTTTCTTTCTTAAATAACTTACATTTTCCCTTCTCAGAGAGTGGCCTTTTATATCTGATTTCCAGTAAGTATTCATACAAATGAAAAGCACATCTATGATGTCAGGAAACCTTGGAATTGGAAACCTTTAATTTCAAATCTGGGCTAATACTCTCTAGCTATGGGATTTTGATAGTCATGTAATCTCAGTGAACCTCAATTTCTTCATCTGTAAAATTAGTATGATGAAAAATTACTATCTTATGTAATTGCTGTGAGGAGTAATTAAATCATATAAAAGTCCTCAGTAAAGTATTAGTATTGTCCAGATTTATACAGTGGTTTTTGTGATAAAT
The DNA here is from genome assembly GCF_024166365.1 of Elephas maximus indicus. NCBI lineage: Eukaryota > Metazoa > Chordata > Mammalia > Proboscidea > Elephantidae > Elephas > Elephas maximus. The sequence continues at coordinate 176,743,854 of NC_064819.1, read as the reverse complement.
TCCCTTGAAGATTAAATTATCAAATAAAAAAGGGTAAGTATTGGGTGAAAATTATAGTCATCTTATTTTGAGAAAGAGGATTGACCTTGTTCAGCAGGAAGATAGAATTTTATACATAGTCTTTTATACATAGAAGCCCTGGTGGTGCAGTGGTTGAGAGCTCGGCTGCTAACCAAAAGGTTGGCAGTTCAAATCTACCAGCTGCTCCTTGGAAACCCTGTGGGGCAGTTCTGCTCTGTCCTATAGGGTTGCTATGAGTTGAAATCGACTTGACAGCAACAGGTTTGGTTTTTTGGTTATTATACGCTGTTAAAAAAATGTTATTAGGAAAGAAAAATGGGTTTCATGAACGCTTATGAAAGAAGAAGAGCTTATTTTTTCTTATACTAAAAATTTTTTTCTAATTACAGAAATAAACTGCGTTTATAGAAAAATCAGAAAATAAAAATAACAAAAAAGAAGTAAAGGTATTTGTAGATAGAACGGCATGGCATGTTTTCGCTACATGTTTTTCTGGGAAAATAAATGCTTTTATTTTCTGAAAAACGTGATCATATTCCATATGCTTTTTGGTAACCCACTCTTTTCACTTAACAATTTTAGATATTTTTCCATTTCCTTAAATGTTACTTTTTAGGAGTGGTTTTATATGTTTTTTAAAAGAAAATCTATATGCCATTCACATGTACAAGCCTTTCATCTGTAATGTCACTAATTCCGTGCAGTTATTCTTGAGGTCGTGTATGTAAAATCTGCTTTCCAATCTTGCTTCTGCAGAGAACCATTGTTCAGTATTTTCAATGACTGTATTCCATTATATAGACATACCATTTTTTGTTTAACTGGTTATCGTCTCTTTTTTAAAACTTTTTATTTATTTAGTTGTTATTGTTGAGAACATACACAGCAAAACATACACCAATTCAACAGTTTCTACTTGTACCTTTTAGTGACATTGATTACATACATTCTTTGAGTTGTACAACCATTTTCACCCTCCTTTTCTGAGTTGCTCCTCCTCCATTAACATAAATTTACTGCCCCCCTAAGGTTCCTGTCTAATCTTTCAAGTTGCTGTTGTCAATTGAATCCCGTATAAATAGTTCTTAAAAGAACTTAATGCTCAAGGCAGACATTTTTTACTAGTTAAGCTAAACTATTGTTTGGTTTTAAAAAGACTTCAGGGAATATTTTGGTTTAAGGTTTAAAGATTATCTCAGGGCAGTAGTTTCAGGGGTTCATCCAACTCTCATGGCTCCAGGAAATCTGGAGTTATGAGATTTTGAAATTCTGTTCTGCGTTTTCCGCTTTTTGATCAGGATTCTTCCAGTTGTTCTCTTGATTTATGTTTAGTTTGTAATTTTTTATTATTATAAACAGCAGTATGATCAACAGATGATTTGTCATTCCATTATTTTTTGGACAGAGGGAACTTTCTAAGGTGAAAATATATACAGAATGATAGGAAATAGTACATTAGTCAAGATCTAGTTTCTTAACAGTGTTTTACTCTAAAGTGGAGGTGATGATTAGGAAAGTTTAAAGTGAATCAGTGGACCAGTATTTCATATTATTCCTATACTGATCTGTATAAAGTAGAAGTCTTAGTTTTCTAGTGCTGCTATAACAGAAATACCACAAGTGGATGGCTTTAACAAAAAGAAGTTTATTCTGTCACAGTCCAGGAGGGTAGAAGTCCAAATTCAGTGCACCAGCTCTTGGGGAAGGCTTTCTGTCTCTGTCGGCTCTGGGGGAAAGAAAGGTCATTGTCATCAGTCTTCCCTGGTCAAGGAGCTTCTCAGAGAAGGGACCCCGGGTCCAAAGGACGAGCTATTCTCCTGACTCTTGCTTCTTGGTCATATAAGGTCCCCGTGACTCTCTGCTCACTTCTGTCTTTTATCTCTCAAAAGAGATTGACTTAAGACACAACTCAATCTTGTAGATTGAATCCTGCCTCATTAACATAACTACTTCTACTCCTCACTCATTAACATCATAGAGGTAGGATTTACAACACAGGAAAATCACATCAGATGACAAAGTGGTAGACAATCACACAATACTGGGAATCATGGACTAGCCAAGTTGACACATTTTTGGGGGACACAATTCATGACATTAGGGGTTTTAAGGAGCTATATAATTTTTTTTTTTTTTAATTAAAAACTTAAAAATCTCTTCTTGGATATACTTACAGGTAGTGATAAAAATACAACATAAGCGTTTAGAGCTGCATGGAATCTTCGTGATTCAAATCGATTGCTTTAAAAGATGAGGACAGTGAAGTTCAGAGATATTAAATGCTTTCTTTAAGATCACATAATGTGTTTCAGTGCCTAATATATTGGTGTTGAGTCCATTAATAATTAAACATAAGTTTTTCTATCTTCTACCCCAACACTCTTCTCTGTAACAAGATGTCTGATATAAAAATGAGAACTGCTTGTCTATGGAGCATCCATGATGATCTTTAATTAAGAGAGACCAATGGAAGCAGATTAATTATCATCAAATGTCAGATACCTTTTTCTGTAAACTTTCTAGGATAAAAAAAAAAAAAAAGAATTGCTGCATTGTCCATCAGTCATATATTTATTTAGGTCTGTTTTGGCAGAGGCTTTAATTAAAAAAAATAAATTTTATTGATTTTTTGCTTAGTCATAGATATGTGTAACTATCAACACTATATAATTTTAGAACATTTTCATCACCCTAAAAAGAAACTCTACCCATTAGCAGTCATTCCCCATTCCACCCTTCCCTTAGCCCCTGGAAACGGCTTATCTACTTTTTCTCTCTTTTAATTTGCCTATATGGGACGTTTCATATAAATGGAATCATATAATATGTGGCCTTTTGTGTCTCACTTCTTTCACTTAGTAAAATGTTTTCAGGGTTAATCCATGCTGTAGCATGTATCAATACTTCATTCCTCTTTAAAGTAGAATAATATTCCATTTTATGGGCGTATCACATTTTGTTTATCCATTCATCAGTTGATGGAATTTTGTTTGTTTCTGCCTTTTGGTTATTGTGAATAATGCTGCTGTGAGCATTTGTGTACAAGTTTTTGTGTGGACATACGTTTTCAGTTCTTTTTGGTATATATCTAGGAGTAGCATTGCAGGGTCATATGATAACTCTACATTTAGCATTTTGAGGAACTGCCAGACTTTTCCAAATTGTCTGTACTATTTTACATTCCCGCCTGCAGTGTGTAAGGGTTCAAATCTCTCCACATCCTCACCAACATTTATTATTATTTGTATTTTTTATTTTTACCATCCTAGCGGTTTTAAAGTGGTATCTCATTGTGGTTTTGATTTGCCTTTTTCTAACGGTCAGTGATGTTGAACATCTTTTTTATGTCCCTATTGGCCATTTGTATACCCTCTTTGGAGAAATGTCTATTAAAATCCTTTGACCATTTTTTAAATAATGTTTTAGGTGAAGGTTTACACAGCATATTAGGTTCCCATTTAACAATTTTTATACAGATTGTTCTATGACATTGGTTACATTTTTCACAACATGTTAGCATCCTCATTTCCATTCTGTTTGTTCTCTTTCCATTAATCTAGCTTCCCTGCCCCTTTTTACCTTCTCATCTTTGCTTTAGGGTAAATGTTGACTGTGTGGTCTCATATAGTTGATTATTTAAGGAACACATGGATAATATTGTTTATTTTATAAGCCAGTCTATTATTTGGATGAAATATATCCTCTAGAAGTGGCTTCAGTTCCAAGTTCAAAGGGTATCTCAAAGGTGATAGTCTTATCTCTATTAGTCCAGTAAGTTTGGTTTTTTGTAGGAATTTGAGTTTTGTTTCCTTTGACCGTGTTTAAATTGAGTTGCCTTTTTATTGTTGAGTTGTAAAAGTTGTGTATGTGTTCTTGATACTAGTCCCTTATCTGATCTATGATTTGCAAGTATTTTTTCCCATTCTGTGGGTTGTCTTTCTTCACTTTCTTGACGGTGTCCTTAGAAGTACAAAAGTTTAAAAATTTGAGTAAGTCCAATTTAACTATTTTTTCATTTGTCTCTTGTGCTAAGAAACCAAGGTTAAAAAGATTTATTTCTTTGTTTTCTTCTAAGAGTTTTGTAGTTTTTTAGCTCCTACGTTCACGTTTGGCAAGTGATGTTTTTAAAGTGAAGGGGTGTTATGGATTGAATTATATCCCCCCAAAATATGTGTTATAAATCCCAAACTATGTTTGTGGTTATATTCCCATTTGGGAATTGGTTGTCTATGTTATGTTAATAAGGCAGGATTATAGTAGGGTGTATTTTGAGTTAATCTCTTTTGAGATATAAAAGAGATTAAACAAGGGAGCAGAGTAGACATGGGAGAAGATAGATGCCAAGACACATGGAGATCTCCAAGGAACCAGGAAGCAGAAGCTGAAGAGACAAGGACCTTCCTCCAGAGCCAACAGAGAGAGAAAGCCCTTTCCTAGAGCCAGCAGTCTGAATTCTGACTTCTAGCCTCCTAAACTGTGAAAAAATGATTTTCTGTTTGTTAAAGCCATTCACTTGTGATATTTCTGTTATAACAGCAATAGATAACTAAGACAAGGGGCATGCAACATACTTTTAAGACATACCTTTAAAGTGTATCTGGCCAAATTGAATGTATACAGTGAAAAGATAACTAGCAATATCATTCACTCATTTATTCAAAACTTTTTTTAAAATAATATTTTATTGTTATTCAACGCTTCTTGAATAACCCTATGTAGGAACAAGGAATGTAGGGATAAAAGGCTTAATTCCTTTCCTTAAATTCTAGAGGGTGAGAGAATCAAATAGATTACAATAAAAAACCCGGTTGCCATCAAGTTGACTCTGACTCAAGATGACCCCATGTGTGTCAGACTAGAACTGTGCTCCATAGGGTTTTCAATGGCAGAATTTTTCAGAAGTAGATTGCCAGACCTTTCTTTTGAAGTGCCTCTGGGTGTACTCAAACATCTAACCTTTAGGTTAGCAGCTGAGCACTTTAACCATTTGCACCACCCAGGAACTCTTAGACTGCAATACAGGGTTATAAATGCTGTGATGCAGGTATGTACAGAATACTGTGGGGGTAACTATGAGGGGAACAGAACTGACCCAAGAATGTAGGGATGGTTTGGAAAGCTTCCAAGAGGAGAGGAGGCCTTTGAGAGCTGAGTTTTGAAGACCGAAGAGTGAGCCAGACAGAGAAGTGGTTAATACATAGTGCAGAGAAGAAAGAAATAATTAACTCAGAGGTCTGGAAGAGATTTCACTTCTTGTTTGGACCAGATAAATTCTACGTGTCTTTAAATTTTTCTCCTACCTTGGCAGAAACTGGACAGATTGTAGAATTTAGGGACTGAACATAGAAATCTGTAAAATGGGAGCGATGTCATTTCCTTAAGAGTTGAGAGAAACAAAAGAGATGGTGTTTTTATACACAAGCCAATATATAAATGTTAATGCTATTACTATTAACAGGATTTTGACATGAAATTTTGATGTTTATTGACTTTTCTAATAATTTGCTTTATTTTTGCTGTTGTTGAGAATATATACAGCAGAACATACACCAATTCAACAATTTCTACATGTATAATTCAGTGACATTGATCACATTCTTCAAGGTGTGCAACCATTCTTTCTTTCCTTTTCTGGGTCGCTCCTCCCTCATTAACATAAACTCACTTCCCTGAGTTTCCTATCTAATCGTTCGAGTTGCTGTTATCAACTTGATCCCATATACCACATTTTTATGTAAATAACACATGCCTTCTGCATGCCTTCACCTATGAGGTACCCTCACAGGTGCTGACATGCCAATCCTCTTCCACATGTTGCTGTAAAAATAACTGGCAAAGCATGCTTATGAAAATGCCTTGCAGGGGAGGGCACTGCCTGCAAGCAAATGCAGAAGGAGTGTTATTTGTGTAAAAATATAGTAGATAGATCTTAAAAAAGCAAAATGGTCAAGGCAAATATTCTTTGCTATTGTAGTTAGCTGCCATTGAGTGGGTTCTGATTTATAGTCACCCGACATAAAACAGAATGAAACACTGCTCTGTCCTGTGCCATCCGCACAATTGTTATTACGTTCAAACCGATTGTTGCAGCCATTGTGTCAATCCATCTCACTGAGAGTCTTCCTCTTTTGCACTGACCCATTGCTTTACCAAGTGTGATGTCTTTCTTCAGGGACTGGTCCCAAGTATGTGAGATGAAGTCTTGTCATCCTTACTTCTAAGGAGCATTCTGGCTGTACTTCCAAGACAGATTTGTTTGTTCTTCTGACAGTCCATAGTATAGTCAATATTCTTTGTTAACACCATAGTTCAAAGGCATCAATTCTTCCTTGGTCGTCTTTATTCATTGCCCAGTTTTTGCATGCATGTGAGGCAATTGAAAACACCGTGGGTCAGGTGCACATTAGTTCTTAAAGTGACATCTTTGCTGCTTAACACTTTAAAGAGGTCTTTTGCAGCAGGTTTGCCCCGTGCAATATGCCATTTGATTTCTTGAGTGCTACTTCCATGGGTGTTGATATTGGATCCAAGTAAAATGAAATCCTTGACAACTTCAGCCTTTTCTCCATTTATCATGATGGTGCTTATTGGTCCAGTTGTGAGGATTTTTGTTTTCTTTATATTAAGGCGTAATCCGTACTGAAGGCTGTAGTCTTTGATCTTCATCAGTAAGTACTTCAAGTCCTCTACGCTTCAGCAAACCAGGTTGTGTCATCTGCATATCTCAGGTTGTTAATGAGTCTTCCTCCAGTCCCGAGGCCTTGTTCTTCTTCATATAGTCCAGCTTCTTGGATTATTTGTTCAGCATACAGATTGAATAGGTATGGTAAAAGGATACAACCCTGATGCACGCCTTTCTGACTTTAATCCACACAGTATCCCCTTGCTCTGTTCGAACAACTACCTCTTGATCTGTGTACAGGTTTCATGTGACCACGATTAACAATTCCTGTTCTTATACAATGTTATCCGTAATTTGTTATGATCCACATGGTTGAATGCCTTTGTATAGTCAGGTGAACACAGGTAAACATCTTTCTGGTATTCTCTACTTTCAACCAAGATCCATCTGATATCAGCCTACTTTAAATTTAGGAACATATTATCACACTCTTTTTTCTAAAAAGTTTGAGGAAATTTAAACTTCCACCAAAAAGTCATGGTGCTGCCCCATTCTCCTCACCCTTGCCGACACTGGCTTACGTCTGTTTTTCTAAACTCTTAGGCAGACAATATTTCACCTTATTTTTTTTTATTACCAGGAAGGTTAAATGTCTTCATTTGTATATTGGCTGTTTGTATTTCATGAATAGAAATAATTACTTGAAATAGAGATAATTCCTCAATGTTTTGATGCATTTCTTTCCTGGCATCTTTTCATCCATTTGTGCCGTACACACAAACACATACATACACTTTTAAAAAATTACAAAAATAGGATTATATTATAAAAGGTAAATTTTCTGTTTATTTTCTTCACCCCTTTTTCAACGGGCATTGCTATAGGACAGTTAAGATGGGCTTTGAGGTTGTACTGTCTGGATTCATAATCCTAGGGGTGTGACTTGGTCAAATTAAGTCCCTGTCTTAGTGTCTTCTTCTGTAAAATGGGAATAGTAGTAGTACCTTCCTCATAGCGTTGCTGTGAGGATGACAGGCGAAATTCTTAAAATAGCATCTGACAGATAATAAGGACTATAGGGTCACTATGAGTCCAAATCATCTCAATGGCAATGGGTTTAGTATTAGTCTTTTCTCACTTGTGTGCTTTGTAGTATAAATTCCTGTAAGGGTATGAATCTTTAAAAATAAAACAAACAAACAAAAAACCCAAACCCATTGTCATCAAGTTGATTCTGACACACTTTCTTAAAAAGTTGTAACAATTTCCTTTTGCACTAAAAACTGTTTAGTGTCAGGTTAGTATTACGATTGTGTCCAAGCTTTTTCTTTCAATCATCTGTTTATGTATTTATCTGTATTCTTGAGAAATCAAAAAATTCATGAGTAAAATTATATATCTTTTCCAACTTTTGAATATAAAAATTTTCAAGCATTCAGAAAAGTTTAAAGATTTAGTCTTAAGATCACCTGCATATCTACCGTCTAGATCAGGGGTTAGCAGTTTTTTCTTTAAGAGGCCAGATAGTAAATATTTCAGACTTTGGGTGCCACCTGGTCTCAGTCAACTCTGCAGTTGTAGTGAGAAAGCAGCCATAGGCAGCAGGTAAATGAATGGGTTGGCAGTCTTCCAGTAAAACTTTATTTATAAAAACTGGCAGCAACTGCATTTGGCCTGGACTATAGTTTGCTATCCCTTGATCCAGATTAAAGAGTTATTAACATTTTGCTATATTTGCTTTCTCTGTAAATGTGTTTGTACATACGTATATATTTTTCAGAACCATTTGAAAGTAACTTATAATCATTATGAAAACCCAGAACCAAACCCGTTGCCGTCGAGTTGATTCTAACTCATAGCAACCCTAGGCCTTTAATGTTTCAGCATGCAGCTCCTAAAAATTTTCCTGCAAAATCATAATATCATTATTATATCTAAGTAAATTATAATTTTATATATTTTTTGCACTTTTTATTGTGGTAATATGTAGTACTTTGGCATTTTAACCATTTTTAAGTATACTTCAGTGGCATTAATTATATATACAACGTTGTGCAACTGTGATCACTGTGTTCAAAACTTTCTCATCACCCCAAACAGGACTGTACCCGTTAAGCATGAACTCCCATCTCCTCTGCCCCTAGCCCATGGTAACCACTAATCTACTTTCTGTCACTGTGTCCTAGTCTAGGTATTTCATATAAGTGGTATCATACAAAATTTGTCCTTTTGTGCCTGGCTTATTTTACTTAGCATGATGTTTTCAAGGTTCATCCATATTGTAGCATGTAATAGAATATAATTTTTTACTTATTAATAGAACCAAGATTATATCATACGGTACAAAAGTATAAAAATCCTTCTATTTGCTCCTCAGCTATTATTAACTAATTCTCTTTATCCTAATCCCTCTTTCCCTGTCATGCTTTTCTTTAGGTAGAAATCTGTATTGGGTAAATCTGTTTGCTGATTTCATTTGATCCACTTATACAGTCAAGTGAAAAGAATGCTTTATTTATTTTTATGCTTTCGGTTTGTATTTAAAAAAAATTTTTTTTTCTGTATCTTACATGATTTGAAATAGAACATATGTACAATTTACAGTCAAAAGAAAAGTTCTCATTAAGTTATGTATTAAAAAGAGAGAAGAAAAACCAAAACTGTTGCCGTGGAGTGGATTCCTACTCATAGTGACCCTATATAGGACAGAGTAGAATTGCCCCATAGTGTCCAAGGAATTGCTGGTGGATTTAAAACTGCCAGCCTTTTGATTAGCAGCTGAGCTCTTAACTGCTGTGCCACCAGGGCTCCAAGTTACATATAAAACAACCAAACCAAACCCATTGCTGTTGAGTTGATTCCGACTCACAGGGACAAAGTTATGTAATTTCTGTTTGGTTGGTTGTACTTGATACATAGAAGAAATTGAAGTAACCTGAAGCCAATTATGTGCTTTTAAAAAGTGACCAACTATTTTTTTTTATTGTCTAAAGGGTGCTGAGTGTCTGTTACAGGTATGAAAATATTTGGAAACATGGTGCTGATGGCTGCACAACATAGTCAACATAATTAGTGCCGCTGAATTGTACACATAAAATAATTGAAATGTTTTGTTAAATTTATTCTACCACAATAAAAAAATGTGCCCAAGTTTTGATTTTCCATAGTAAAGAAGGGCAGAAAGTAATATAGATATTCCTAATATTTTCAAATTTAACTTTGGATTGTGCTTTTACTTGCTGTGAAAATTTATAACACTTATAAAGCCGTTCCACTGTGTAAAATTGTGCTGCAGATCTAACTAGGGTCTCTGCCGTATTCTCTAGTCTTTCTGCCCCTGCCCAAATTTAGCACTCTACATTGTGCCTCCTCCTACCGGGTCATCTCTTAGGTGATACATGATAAATCATCCTGTTTTATCCTTTTAAAAAAGAAGGAGATAATTTAGTGTATTGGTGTAACTGTGGAACTGTAGGTCATAGGAATACTGTGCTGTAGGAGGAGACAGATTTATTATTCTTAAACCCACCCAGTGCTTTCGAGTTGATTCCAACTCATAGCAACACTATAGGACAGAGTAGAACTGTCCCATAGAGTTTGAAAGGAGCGCCTGGCAGATTCAAACTGGCGACCCTTTGGTTAATAGCCGTAGCACTTAGCCACTACACCACCAGGGTTTCCAGAGCTACCACCCAAAAAACCCAGTGCCATCGAGTCGATTCCGACTCGTAGCAACCCCTACCACGTGACCCAGCAATTCCCCTTATAGTTATATACCCAGTAGAGTTGAAAACATGTGTCCACACAAAAACTTGTACACTAATGTCCATAACAGCATTATCCATAATATCCACAAGTGGAAGCATCCCAAATGTATATCAACTGATGAATTGATAAATAAAATGTGATATATCCGTACAATTAAATATTATTAAGTCATAAGAATGAATGAAGTATGGTTACATGCTAGAACATGAGTGAACCTTGAGAACATTATGCACTGAAGAACAAACATTATATGATTTCATATATGAAATAGCTATACTAGAGTTGAGAGTAGGTCCCTTTTTCCATTTTACCTCCTGCGTTTCCAGGCTTATTTAGAAGGGAAGGGTAAAAGTAGTAGTAATTTGTGTGCATCTTTTAAAAATTTTGTTGATTTTGTTGTTGAGAATATACATAACAGAACATACACCAATTCAACAGTTTCTACATGTACAATTAAGTGACATTGATTATATATTCTTCGAGTTATGCATTCTCACCCTCCTTTTTTGAGTTGTTCCTTGTCCATTAACATAATCTCACTACCCCCTAAATTTCCTGTCTCATCTTTTGAGTCGTCGTTGTCAGTTCAATTCCATATAGATAGAATGATCAAGGCATTCTTTACAGGTTAAGCTAAACTCTTATGTGGTTTTAAGAAGACTTCAGTTGATATTTTTAGTTTAAGGTTTAAAGATTATCTCAGGATGATAGTTTTGGGGGTTCATCTAGCCTCCATGGCTCCAGAAGGTCTAGAGTCCATGAAAATTTTAAATTTTGTTCTGCATTTCCCCCCCTTTGATTAGGATTATTCTGTAGAATCTTTGATCAAAATGTTCAGTAATAGTTGTAGGGCACCAAAGGAGGCAGTTGTTCATGGAGGCAGTTAGCCGTACATTCCATTTCCTCTTCCTATTCTTGCCTCTCCTTCATCTGTTGCTCCAGGCAGATAAGAGTAAATTGTGTTTTGACACATAAAAGTTCTTATAGCATGGCCTCTTTATTAGTTTCTCCCTGAATTAGTTAAGGGTAACAGGTTCCTTTGAGAATTCGCTTCTGTTTTTGTGTGTAGTCATAGCATTAGCGTACTTTACAGTGTTCATGTTGAAATTAAATTTTTTTTATTCTAAGGAATCAGGGTAAGGGCTGGGATGGGGAGCCACTTGGGCATTTTAATGACAGTAGTTCTTTGACTCTGAATTAAGGGTTGCCTGAATCTCTGAGTAGGATCTTGGCATTTCCTGGGTTTTGCTGTTTTTCACTGTTGGAAACAGGGTTATAGAAATCACATTGTAAAACTTCTGCTGTCTGTTATCTTCACAATGATGCAATCTTGGCATATATTCTGAGTTCTGGGACACAATGAAGAATCCTCAGTAGGCAAGTAACTTAAAAATGATTGCCTGTTGTCTTAGTTATCTAGTGCTGCTATAACAGAAATACCATAAGTGGTTGGCTTTAATAAACAAATTTGTTTCTCACAGTTTAGGAGGCTAGAAGTCCAAATTAAGGACACTGGCTCTAGGGGAAGGTTTTCTCTCTGTTGGTTCTGGGGGAAGGTCCTTGCCTCTTTTCAGCATCTCTTCCTCAGTTCCTTAGTGATCCTCATGTTGTGTGATATCTGTCTTCCCCATCTCTGCTTGCTTCTCTGTGCCTGTCTGCTGGTTTTATATCTCAAAGGTGATTGGTTTAAGACATACGGAACACTAATATGTATCATTAACATAACAAGAAATCCCTATTCCCAAATGGGATTAGAACCACAAGTATATGGATTAGGATTTACAACTCATATTTTCTGGGAACATAATTCCATCCATAAACCAAACCAAGTCAAACCAAACAAAAAACCCAAACCCACTGCTATTGAGTCGATTCTGACTTAAAATGACCCTATAGGACAAGCAGAACTCTGGTGGTGTAGTGGGTAAGAGCTATGGCTGCTAACCAAAAGGTCCACAGTTCAAATCCACCAGGTGCTCCTTGGAAACTCTATGGGGGAGTTCTACTTTGCTCTGTAGGGTTGCTATGAGTTGAAATCGACAGCAGTGGGTTTGGTTTTTATAGGACAGAGTAGAACTGCCCCATAGGGTTTCCAAGGCTGTAAATCTTTACGGAAGCAGACTGCCACATCTTTCTCCTACTGGTAGGTTCAAACCACTGACCCTTTGGTTAGCAGGTGAGCGCTTTAGCCATTACACCACCAGGGCTCCCTATTCAATCCATAACAGTTGGCTAATGGCTGGAGGGTTATACGACTAAGGCATTCATTGCTGGGTGAGAAAGATTTAGGTCAATAATACCAATCCCCTTGCTTTCACATAGGATTAAACGTTAATTTCCCATAAATTGGAATTAATTTGATGACAACTGGCTTGGTTTTTTTGTTTTCCCTATAGAAAAAATTTCCAATTTTTAAATATTCCCATGGAAGGAAATTTTATACTCTTCTTTGGTAGCTCATGTTTTCATTGAATGATCCTCCCAGTTGGGACATTTAAAAAATTCTAACACGTTATGCCACCATTTTAGAGCATTTCTTGTTTAGTTTTGTGTTATATGCTTCACGGACCTCTTTTAAAGAATTGCCTGAATATACATGTGCTGTCACAGTAATACATTTCATTTGAGGTTTGAGAAGACCTGGGTAAGGACTATTAAAACACAAGAGTCATGGAATTAAATTAAAATTTTCCTCCTAGAGCTACTTTTCTGTTTAGGCCCTTCATTTTATAATTATTAATTTTGCTGTTATTTTGATACCATAACTGTTGTAAGTTTTTGGAGCAAAAATCATGTTTTAATTATTTTAACCTTTGAGTTTTTTTAAGTCATAAAGTGTTTAAGAGTGAGTTATATAATCACATGGCAGCAAATTAAAAAAAATGGAAACAAAATCATTCAATCTGGTTACTCTAACACAAACATTGAGTATTATTTGGACATGTTCTTTAGTCTCTTTTAGTACCTTTTTTGTGCTAAAATTCTTCTGTTTCTTCTTTTAATTTTATATCATAGTCATTTCCCATTTCGTTACATATTCTTGCATACCTATCATTTTAATTTCAATTTTCAAAGAAAACATTGCAAATGCTGAAGAATATATAGCATGATTGAGTACTTAAGAACATTTATAATTGTTTGGCTTTTTATATAGAGGTGGGTGCTTGGTTGGTGTGATTTTAGTTCTGTAGACTGGCAAATTTCTCAGGTTCCCTGTCTCAGTTTCCTCATCTGTAAAGTGGGGATAATAGTAGTACTTACCTCTGAATTGTTGTGAAGATCAAATGAGTTAATGCCTGTAGAGCTCTTAGAACTATGCCTGGCACATCATATATCCTACATAAACCTTTGCTGCTGTCATTGTTTTATTGGGTGGGATTTTATCTGATTTTTACAAATATATGAAATATGCAAGTAATTACTGTGCTTCAAAATAGCTTAGAATGTCACAAGGACTACCTTAGGCGAGGGTGCAGCCTAGAAGATTGTTTTGGGAATTAAGAGATGAAGATAGAGCTAAGGCAGGTAGTGCTGGGCAAATTGCTAGATTATTAACATGTTACAACCATCGGTTGGGGACTGTGCTCTTCTGGCTGTCAATTAGCTCTCACATTAGTCCTTGCTCTTTTCTAGGCTCCTTTGGGCAGCTCAGCCTTTTTGCTTTGCTTCTTTGGACTTCTCCACACATCTCCCAGAATTCCTTGGCTATGCACTTCATATTCTGTTCTGGTTCTTAATTAGCAGCTTAATTAAAAAAAAGAAAAAAAGCATTGACTTAAATTTTTGTATAATATAGCATTTTTTTGATTTATAGCATTTTTAATACCTTGCTTCATTTGATATTCAGTATAAATCTTAGCGATAGATTGTGAAGGAGTTATATACCTCATTGAACTACTTTGGTTGTCACGGAGAGATTAAGTGACCTGCCTGGTATCACAAGGCATTTAAGTGGTCTAGCTGGAACTTGAACTCAAGCCACTTGACTCCAGGGCCATTGTTTTATAATATTTTGTAATACTGAATTTCCCCCTTGCCAAAGCATCATATTTAAGACAATGCTTTGTATAGTTCCTTCTTTCCTACTTATTTGATGGTACTTTTAAGAATTAAAACAAAAAAAATTATTTTGTTGTTGTTGAGAATATACACAGCAGAACATACACCAATTTAATAGTTTCCACATGTATAATTCAGGGACATTGATGAACCCTTTGATCAAGATGTGCAGTAATGGTAGCCAGGAACCACCCTGTTCTTCTGGTCTCATGGCAAAGGAGACAGTTGTTCATGGAGACAATTAGCTACACATTCAGTTTCCTCTTCCTATTCCTGACTCTTCCTCTTCCCCTGTTGCTCCAGGGAAATAGAGACCAATTGTTGTGGCTTGGATTGCCGCCTGCAAGCTTTTAAAGACCCCAGGCACTACACAATGAACTAAGAGATAGAACAGAAGCACTAAACACATTAGGCCGATTAACTGGAATGTCCCAAGAAACCATGACCCTAAACCTCCAAACCAAGGAGCTGGATCCCCTGAAGTATTTAGTTGTACGTAGCAGCCTCAGCAGCTACTCTTTTTTTATTTGTCTTTGTTGTAAATGTTTATGACACAACTTCTGCCAGTTCAACTTTTTACAGGTATACAACGTATGGACAACACTTAAAATAATCGGCTGTGCAACCCTACCCTTAAGCAATGTGATTTTGCTTTTAAGGATTTCTAAACATTGCACAAAGATAACATGTTGCTCTTTTAAATTTAATAAAAAATTTTTTTTTAATAGCTAATAAAATTTAACTGATTCCTTTTCTCATAACCAGCTACATTTTGCAGTCTTTTATCCCTATCACCAGAAAAGAATGAAATAAAATCTGAGAGCTAAATATTTGATTTTTTACATGAATGTTTTCTGAAAAACTTTCATGTTTCATGCTGATTTTTATTGTATAAATTTAGAATTAGGTAGATTTCTCCCAAAAACCCTAGCATATGTAGTACCTTGCTTAATTCAATATTATTGTCAGAATTAAATTAAATTTTGCCTTTGGAATATCTTTGCTGTTCTACTTTCTCCTTCACTTTTGTCATCTTCTAGTCCTGTTTTTAGTTTAAGTGTTTTTTCTCCTATATTCCCAACGATTTCTGGTGCTAAGAAGAGGTTGTACCATGAGCTGTAGGCCCAGTGTACTCCGTTTTGTGTGGTCTATTTTTCTATGTGATTCATATTTCTTGCATATGTATTGGCTTTCTCACATAATTAAAAAAATAGTTACTTTCAGGATATATGAATTCATACCTATAGCTCTTTTAGTTTTTCCAGTAGCATAATCACTTCTGTTGAGTGAGAATATAAATTAGTTAGGTTTGATTTTAGATCTTTTCATATAATTAGCTGCATAATATGTAATGACCTCTGAATGTTATCAATATATTGTTGATTTTCTCATTGTCAAATCTAAAATCTGATTTCCTTGGCAGATATGTAGACTTGTGATAGGCATTTGGCATTTTATGTGTTGGGCAGTGTAACTTTTAAATCTACATAAACTTCTCTGCCTTTTGCCTCTGCTATGTTCATAGATTCCAGGAGGGCTTCGTGTATGGACTTCAAGCGTTGGAGGTAGCAGACTTTTCAGCAGAAGGTAAAGCAGAATGTTGCCTTCTGGTGTCATTGTGTGTGTGTGCTGGGGTGGGTATGTGACAGGTGAGCGGTTTTCAAGAATGTCATCACAAAACAGTTTATAATGATACATAATTCACTTTCACAAAATTTAAAATCAAGTTAATACTTGTACAGTTTTGTTCAGTATTACTAAAATCCATAAAAAACAGAAAATTTTAGGTAGAACTAAAGACTCTGAATTTCGTTCTCCCTACCCTTAACTAAGAAGTAGATGTAATTAAGAAAAGAGTGCATTAGTATAAATGTATGATATGTACTATATGCAGTGTGATTTTCTCAGACCTAGCTTCACTATGGTTTTCTTCATGGGAAGGTGTCCAAGTCATTATTCATATGTTGTATTCTTCTCTGCTGCTCTTTTCAGTAAAAGATTGCTTCAGAATAAATTGAGAGGCATCCTAGTCCATGACTCATGAGTGGAGGATAGACATTCTTCCTATAGGTCCCATGTGCCAAAAAACGTTAGTTTTCAGTATGCTAATTATCTCTTCAGAACTTGTGAACATGCTCTTCTCTCAAGTTAGTTCTTGTTGTAGTAGAGAAATAAACACATCCCACGTACTTATAAAATATGTTTTTATGGAAACTGTCTTAATGAGTTACTTTTTAAGAAAATAGCATGGAGTAATGCTTCTTTGATTTTTTTTCTAAAGAAACATTTTATCATTTATATGCCAGATATTTAGATACTACTTTCTGTGAATTTATGCAATTATTTATGAACCCTTTTCAGATGATACTTGAAGAGTTTTTTTTTTTTAAAGATCTGTATCAGCTAACGTAATATACTTTTAGACATAAAGTTAATGAAGTGGCTAGTTTTAGCTAGATTCTGAATGAGAATTAGAGGAATGGTTTCTTAAATCTTCTGGAAATTGTTTTGATTTCAAGTAAATGTCTACACATTATACCTTATATTGAGGATGTACACCATATGTGAAGTTACCAAACCCAGTGCCACTGAGTCGATTCCGACTCATAGTGACTCTATAGGACGGAGTAGAACTGTCCCATAGAGTTTCCAAGGAGTGCCTGGCGGAGAATTTGAAATGCTCACCCTGTGGTTAGCAGTCGTAGCACTTAACCACTACACGACCAGGGTTTAGGGTAAAAAAACAAACAAACCCATTGTTGTCGAGTCGATCCCGACTCATAGTGACCCTATAGGATAGAGTAGAACTGCTGCATAGTTTCCAAGGAATGCCTGGTGGATTTAAACTGCTGACCTTTTGGTTAGCAGCCGTAGCATTTAACTACTATGCCACCAGGGTTTCTGAAGTTAGGGTAGTACAATTTATTAAATCTCTACTGTGCCCAGCATAGAATCACTCCATTTTATGGGGAACCCAGTTTTACTATCGTTTTCACCTCCCACCTACTCAGAGGAGCTGCTTTTTTTTTTTTTTTTAACTAGATGAGATAGAATGAGTTTGAGGCTATTTATTTAGGTAACCTACAGTATTACCTCCTAAGCTTTTTCTCCTTTTACTCTTCTAGCTACCATTTTGAGGATATTTTCTATTTACTAATACTCATTAGACTAGAAATAATTTTTTGAAGGCCTTTTCATATTTCCCTTTAAGGCTAGTTGGCTATTTTCACCACTGTTGGATTATGTACTCTCATGTTTGTTTAGAAGCCCTAGTGATGCAGTGGTTAAGTGCTTGGCTGCTCATTGAAAGGTCAGCGGTTTGAATCCACCAGCCGTTCCATGGGATAAAGATGTGGCAGTTTGTCTCCGTAAAGATTTATAGCCTTGGAAACCCTGTGGGGCAGTCGTACTCTGCCCTATAAGGTTGCTATGAGCCAGCATTGACTTGATGCAATGGGTTTGGTTTGGATTTTTTTAATGTTTGTTTAGCTAATCCAGCTGGTGTATTTTGTTACTAATTGAGGATCACAATAAATTATCCTAATTAGTACTGTAAATAAGGTAAAGTACTGCTTGTATCAGGGCATAGGTAGACTTCCTCCCTCTCAAGTTCTATGAGAAGTTGGGATTAAATGGATAATTATAGAAGTATTTTAAGTGATGGATTCAGGCACTTTTTCATACAATACCTTTTACTTAGTATCTGTGCACATTACTTAGTTCCTCTACTCTGTCGTGAACTTCTGTAGGGCAAAGATATACCACAATATATTATTGCAACCTATGTAGTACCCAGTATGTACTACATTAGGTACTCAAGAGCTATTTGTTGAATGAAAAGCTTAGTTCTAGACACTTACTGTGAATGTCCATCTTATTAGAGAAGGCAGATAGCCAGTAATTAAATTTAGTCATCTAATCAATTGGTCAAGCCATCAAATATTTGAGTATTAGTTACAAGGCATTATGATGGTTATGAAGACACATATATAGTGTTATTTGCTCAGAGAAAACTAAATAACCATATAACAAATGTGAATTTCAAATACTTGTTCCGTTTTTGTTGATATGTATTTACCAAAAACTCATATTCCTGTGTTCCTTTGTAAGCATTCTAATTGAAATGTCTCTTCATGGACTTCTTCCATACAAAAAAAAAAAAAAAAATTACAATTTTGATGCAAGAACTGAGCCTTTGGTAGGTGCTGGACACTGTGCTAGGTGCTTTATATATATTATCTTCAAGATACTTTTGCAAGGGAAGTATTATTCCTGATTTATAGATGCAAAAACTGATAATTTGAGGGTATAAATAATCAATTAGGTGGATGAATTAATATAATAGATGTATGATTCCATAGCCCAAGCTCTTTCTATCACAGAGTATGAAAAGATGCCCTGTGTATAGTGCAGAGACCTGCTTCGTGAATGCACGGGAGACAGCTTTGACCTAGGGTTATAAAGAGGCTGGTGTATTCACAGAATTTCTGAAAAGCTTGACCTTGTTGGATGGATAGGAAGAATAAGGGGATAGAGGTCAGGGAGATCAGTTAGTGTGGAGAAGACTGAGGGCCAAAAGCAGTGAGTATGTTGTGATTGACAGTATAAAAATTTCAAATGTAGTAGTAAAATTCAATTGAACAAATTTTTCTTTTATTTTAAACAAGGCCCCTCCTTTCCCATTTTGTTTTTCTTAAACAAAATAATTTTTCCTGGGTTTGCATATGGCGTGTTGAGTATGAGAGAGCAGATCACAAAAACTATTGTGTAAATCCCAAGCTCATTTTTGCCTACTGGGTTAGAACAGTCAGTGCAGCAGTAACTGAGGGAGCAGAAGGGCTGGGGGAAAATGGAAGATCTCAGGAATCCTAAGAAAAAGATTTTCCTAAAATCTGGTATATTTTATTTGTTCCTTTCTCGTATCTCCGTTAAAAAAAAAAACCCAAATCCACTGCTGTCCAGTTGATTCTGACTCATAGTGACCCTATACCCCACAAATGTCCGGCAATATGCCACAGAGTTACAAAAGGTCTATAGGAGGTGTCATTGTTTTCAGGGAATTTAACATTTCATTGGGAAGACAGGTAAAATAATCTAATTAGAAACCACTTAGCAGTATTAAGTACCAAATAATGCAGTATACAGTATAAGTATTTTTGGAAACTTCTCCTTAAATGATGTTCTTCAGGGTTATGTCCTAGGCCTTCCTTTTTTTTTCCCACTTTTCATGCACTCTTTGGGTGATCTTTTCTACTCTCATGACTTCAATTTCTAAATACTTCCCTGTTTTTAGCCTGCATCTCCATTTTGAGCTATAGGTTCATTGAAGTACCTTTTGGACATCTCCATTTAGGTGACACCACAGTCCTATCAACTTCACCTTCCTTCAAACTTCCCCAATCTGTTGTTCTTAACTCAGTCAATGGCACCACCACTATCACATAGTTGTCCAGGCCGGAAACTAAGAAGTGTTTTTATTTTTATTTCTTCACTACATGTTCTGTTAATATTGTTTCCTAATTATTGTTTAAATCCAGCCACTTCTTTTTATTCCCTCTGCTACCATCTTCATTTAGACTGCTTTCACCTCTCTACTACAGAAGCCTGTTAACTGGTCTCCTTGGGCCATCGTCTCCTTCAGATTATTCACAGAAACACAGATTGCTTAGAATCCTTATCTTTTGTTCGTGGATTGGAGTTCAGTTTTCTTATACAGTTTACCTGCTCTGCTTGATCTGGCCCTGTTTGCTTCTTCGGCTTCAACTCTTAGTACTTGCTTGTACCTCTCTAAATGAGCTGCGTTGAACTTCGGATGCATTGTGCTTTGTTGCCTGTGAATCTTGACACACGCTATTCCCTTTTCCCTGGAAGTGGAATATGAAGAAATGAAAATATTTCCTGTAGTGATTAAAAGCACAGACTCTGGAACCAGCCTGCCTAGGTGTGAATCCTGGATCTGCCATTAACTAGCTATGCCATCTAGGGCAAGTTACTTAACTACTGTGTCAGTGTCCTCGTCTGTGCAATGAGGATGGTAGTAGTACCTGCCTCCTAACATATTGCGAGGATGAAAGAAGATAATATAGTTGAGGCTCTTAGAACAGTGCCTGCCATGTACTAGGTACTCTGTAAGTGTACTATTATTATAACAACTCTTACTGTAAATGTGTTGTAGTACTGATAGCATTAACCTTTGTTTTAAGGTTAACCTAATGATAAAAGAAAATATACCGTTTTCCCTTCATAAGTTAGGAGTTTATTGGCTCATTACGTTGGTATTTATCTTTGCTCTTGGATGAGGAGCAGCTTTATTTTCCTAACTTCTTATTTTTCACCTTTTTAGTGTTAGAAATGGATCTCAGGTTGAGAGTCCTATGGAACGGATCATTTGACAAGGTTCGGGTTACATTGAAAGAAATTTATTACAAAGAATTACATAAATGTATATATAGACTAATTCAGGTCAACCTATGTGGAAACTTTTAAAAGAAAATTATTATACAAGTAGTTGATGTTCATTAAAGAAGCCATGGTGGTGTAGTGGTTAAAGCACTTGGCTCTGACTGAAAGGTTGGTGGTTATGAACCCTGCTGGACAGTTCTACTCTGTCCTGTAGGGTTGAAATGAGTCAGAATCAGCTTGATGGCAATGAGTTGGGGGTATTTTTAAAATGTTCATTACAGAAAAATTAGAAAAGCATCTATTGTTAATATTTTGGTGAATGTACACTTATTTTCTTGCAGAAATGAGTATGTGGTTTTATAATTTGCTTTTAAAAAATGTCATGAATGCTTTTCTATGACTACAGCATCTGCAACATAATTCTTTTTTTTAATTAATTTTTATTGTGCTTTAAGTGAAAGTTTATAAATCAAGTCAGTCTCTCATATAAAAACCTGTATATACCTTGCTATACACTCTTAATTGCTCTCCCCCTAATAAGACAGCACACTCCTTCCCTCCACTCTTTCTCCTCATGTCCATTTAGGCAGCTTCTGTCCCCCTCTGCCCTCTCATCCCCGCTCCAGACAGGAAATACCCACATAGTCTCATGTGTCTACTTGATCCAGGAAGCTCGTTCTTTACTAGTATCATTTTCCATCCCATATTCCAGTCCAATCCCTGTCTGAAGAGTTGGCTTTGGGAATGGTTCCTGTTTTGGGCTAACAGAAGGTCTGGGGACCATGACCACCGGGATCCTTCTAGTCTCAGTCAGACCATTAAGTCTGGTCTTATGAGAATTTGGGGTCTGCATCCCACTGCTCTCCTGCTCCCTCAGGGGTTCTCTGTTGTGTTCCCTGTCAGGGCAGTCATGGGTTGTACCCGGGTACCATCTACTTCTTCTGGTCTCAGGCTGATGTAGCCTCTGGTTTATGTGGTCCTTTCTGTCTCTTGGGCTCATAATTACCTGTGTCTTTGGTGTTCTTCATTCTTCCTTGCTCCAGGAGTATTGAGACCAATTGATGGATCAGAGATGGCCACTTGCTAGCGTTTAAGACCTGCAACATAATTCTTCATGGTTGATGGTTGACTTTTTACCTTCTGATTTATGTGCTGTGGTGATTAGAGTTTCAGGTAAAGTTTTCAAAGGAATTAGCTTTTTTCTTTCAAGTATGTTTCGGAAATGGTGGTTTACAAAGATCAAGTGGTTTGGATTCTAGTAAGGATACTTACTATATTAGGAAAGAGACATTGTTATCACAGAAGTTAAGATCAAATAGGGAAACATGCAAAAACTAAATTTTTCGGAAAAGACATTCCTCCGTGGCCTAGGTTTGACAGAAACTTAAAACTTACATATATATTTCTGTTTAAAGGGTGTTGCTTTTTGACATCTTGACTTAATTTTTTATTTTATGTCTTTAGCTTTCATTGATATTATGATTTGAGATGACTTCATAAAGACTGAAAATTAAAAATGCGCCTGCGGGAAGCAGTTTGATGATCTGGTGCCGGTACCATCTGATCCGGCGATCTAGTTCTCTCTGACCTGACAGTGCTGGACTTGGGGATGACAAAATATTGATATGTTTCTCCTTTTTTCTAGAAGAAAATAGTTGGTTTCTGGTCAATTTTTAATATGATTATTTTGCCAGTAAAAATATTGGTGTTTGAATATCACTGTAATATTCATTTAATTTTTCAGAATATATTTCTTATCTTTAGATTTATAATTTTAAGAGAAAGTTTTCCAGATTGTCCTATTACTGTGAAAATATTTTTTAAATTGATTATAACTAATAAACAAGTGTACTTCAATGCAACAAATGTTTAGTTCCTACCATTTGCAGAGTGCTTTGTTAGCTCCTCTAGAATATACAGAAATGAGTGAAATAGACCCCTTCCTCAGCTGGGAGTGGAGTAAGGGGCATAAGTCAATTCCAACTAATTATAATAAAAAAAAAAATAAAGTATGGTAAGTCATTGTGACAGTTTTGAACAAAGTATTTGCACTACCAATTACGTTCTTGCGAAATGTCATCTACTGCCAAATCTAATAACCTCTTTTCTGTTCTCTCCTATTTAACCTTCTGTATTTAATGCTTTTGGCCACTTACTCTTTAAACCTTGTTCCTTGAATTCTGTATACTGCTTTCTTACTGTTTTTCTCTTTAACTCTCTAAACCAAACCCAAAACCAAACCTATTGCCATTGGGTCGATACATGCTACCCCATGTAACAGAGAACTGCCCCATAGGGTTTCCACAGCTGTAATCTTTATGGAAACAGTCTGGTACATCTCCGTGGAGAAGCCGATGTGTTTGAACTGCTGACCTTTCAGTTAGCAGCTGAATGCTTAACCACTGTGCCGCCAGGGCACAGATTCAAGACATATAACAACCAAATATTATGCGTGAAAACCGTGACTGAATTGTGGCTCAAATAAAAACAGCTATAAAAATTTATTTGTAGGAGATCTGTGAAAATTTGAATATGCACTAGATATTATGTTTTTTTTTTTTAATTTTTATTTTATTAATTTTCTTAAATTAATAGGATAGTGGTATTGTGGTCATACAAGAGAATGCCCTTATACTTAGGAGATAAAGGTTT
Organism: Elephas maximus indicus; assembly: GCF_024166365.1. Classification (NCBI taxonomy): domain Eukaryota; kingdom Metazoa; phylum Chordata; class Mammalia; order Proboscidea; family Elephantidae; genus Elephas; species Elephas maximus. The sequence goes on along the minus strand of NC_064819.1, from coordinate 176,720,330 downwards.
AAGCATTTGGGCATGGCATGTCATGACATTTGCAATTTAATTTCATATGATTGAACAACAACAAGAAGCATGTTTATGGACCAAGATAGATAAACAGATAGAGAGATATAGAGAGAAATAAAGCAAAATATGGAAAAATGATGGCTGAATCTGGATTGAGAGTATGTGGGTGTTCATTTTTCTGGAGTTTCAATTTTTCTGCTTTTATGAAACTTTTCTTACTAAAAAAAAATTGATGAGGAAAGGAACTAATAAGCAGCAGTTACAGAGTTAAGGTCTTAAATCTCTAGCTCTCCATTTATGTGTCATCATTCCTCTATCAGTTCTCTCTACTGAGCTTTTTATTTCAACAGTTCGAGGTTAGCATCCTCAGAAAGTTATGCATATTCATGAACAACCTTTCCTCTTGCTGTCCCACACTTTTCCCCTCAAATGAAGTATCTTTAATGTTTTTCAACATTTCCAAATTTTACCATCTTTATGGATATTTTCCATACATTAAGCTCAATTCATGCCCAAACCATTTTATTAACTTTTCCAAACTTGACATCTCCTGTGATATTTTCTCAGTTAATGACATTGCCAGTTACGCAATTAGACAAAGTAGAAACTTCATCCATTTTCAGCATCCCTCTTCTTCAAATACAGAGTCAAATTGGTTACTAAATTCTGTCAGTTCTGTCCAAGAAATGTCTTTTGAATCCATTATTATTCTTCTCTGCCGCTACTCTAATCTAATCTCCCATCTTCTCTTATCTGGACAGTTGATACAACCTGCCAAATGTTTGCCTGGCCACCCGTTTCTCTTCCCAGTTGTCTTTTCAAGCAAAGATCTGTTAATGTTCCTTCTATGCTCTAAAAACCTTTGACTCCAAACTGTTTACATACGAAGTGCAAGCTTCTTTGTAGGACTCATATGGTCCCTACCCTTTTCTGGCACGGTTTACTTTTCTAACCTAACCCCCTACCCATCGTTATCACACATTCTGCTCTTCAGCCGTACTGAATACCACCTATTTCCTGAAAATACTTCTGTTATTTTTCTCATGCCATACTTCTGCTTGGGAAACCTTGGTGGCACAGAGGTTGAGATCTACGGCTGCTAACCAAAAGGTTGGCAGTTTGAATCCACCAGGTGCTCCTTGGAAACCCTATGGGGCAGTTCTACTCTGTCTTATAGGGTCACTGTAAGACAGAATCGCCTCAATGGCGATGTTTTTTTTTTTTGTTTATACTTCTGCTTGGCATTATCTGACCTTCTTCTCCCCCTCTGCCCGGGGGATTTCTCCCTTCAAGGCATAGCACATGCAGTACCTTCTTAAGGTTTTGAAAGAATTATTAATCTCATTCTCTCTGTGCCTGTTACACATACTTCATGAGGGTGGGAGTGTGGGTGTGTGTGTCATATCAGAGCTTTTGTTTATATTTCTTCCTCACTCAAGTGTCTTTTCTCAGATGGATTGTGAACTCCCTGATATCTAGGGTAGTGAGTCTGTAACAGTCCTTAAGAGTTTGGCCCACTGTTGGGACACATAACATAAGCTTAAGAATTATTTGTTGATTGATATAAAATAGTAAGGTTCTTCTGTTTTTTCTTATAAACAAAAAAGGATTTTAACGGTCTTATTTGAAGACTTTAAGATCTTCCCCTCAGTCTTGCTTGAGTTTGAATTCATTCGTCTTTTCTTAAAAATGCTTCTAAATGATTTGTCTGCTGTAGGTCCTTGGGACTAGAGATGGCCAGAGCTGGTCTGGACAGCTGGTAGTATTATTGATTGGAGCCAAAGAGTCTTGGGCCTGTCTAATTTTGATAGTAACAAAAGGGGTTTTGGTTAGATCTTAACTATACCTGTGCATATAGACTGCTGAATGATGCTTCAGTTGATTGAGGGGCTGGCCACTAAGTTTGGACATTATCAAAAGGTATGAGTGTTTTTTTCATTAAACCAGTTCCTAATATCTCATTTAAGAGGTGTTCCTACTGGACTTGCTTCTCTAGGCTTGAGAAGTTCTTCCCTGAAGTGCATTTAAATTTTACTACTGAGCCTGGTTTTCTGGGATAAAGCTTTCCTTTTAAGGTAATGATTTCTACTCTTTGTACAAATATGTGCTTCTTATTTTTCTACTATCTATAGAATTGCATTCATCAAGAGTTTTCCAGAACATAGTGCCTCAGATGGAACACCTAACAGGATCAAGCCTCTGCCAAATTTATTTTTCTATTTGGTTGTTACATAGTGTTCCCATTAAACAATTGTTTTTCATTATGACTAGTGAAAGTGAAGCTTGTATGGTTTTGATAAACATTACAGACGTGTAGAAGAAAGGTCTTTAAATTTAAGATAATTCAGTATAGCATATATCCATTTATATGCTACAAGTATGTTGTTTTTAATTATCTTGAATTTACGTAGTAACTTCTTTTGTTTATTTTCAACAACATGCAGTTGCTCTAATCGTACTATCTAATATGCACTAAAATTTGGAAAGCAGTTTCCCTGAAGGCTAAATATTTTGAGATTGCTGTGTCTGTCTTTATGTTATTTAGAAATAAAACAGTTTTAAGGAAGAACTAAGCTAGTTTATTATAACAGTGTGGGGCAGTTTCACCTGCTTTTCAGCCTTGTCATGCAAAAGAGCAAATTGTGTTTTTATGACGCTTAATATTATATGCACCTGAGACATCTGATCTGTGGGAGTTGAATTGCCACCTCCACTTGGAAGAACTCCTGGAGAGGCGGTATACACGTGCAATGGGAGCAATAAAGCTTCCTCACCCTGTGTGCAAGTCATTGAAATGTTTCTAGATGTTATGGTGAAAGATGCATCTTTAATCTTTGTAACTAAGGTATTGGCATCTGACCAAAGATTGGCATTGATATAATACAGTGCCAGGCAGTCCCATATGCCCTCTGGGACCCTGCTACTTCTTCATATGGCAGACCTCAGAGGTGCCACATCACTTGCCATCTGACAGTTCATGTACAAAAGAGAAATGGTAGTGATATACATACTTTCCTTCATTCTCAGTTTAAAAGCTGCACATCCTAAATATTAAGATCTTTGAGTATTTTATTAATGTAACAGATGGAAGTTACATTTAAATTAATTAAGTGCAATAATTGCTGGGTTTGTCCCTTGTTCCTATCTGTGTAATTCAGAGTAAGAGGCCTTTTGCTTCAGCCTGTTCTGCTCAAGCATTCAAATTCCTTTGACAGCCTGGATGTGAAATTCAAAAGCCATTAATGTGATGTGTTGATTTTGCACTTTTTGACTTCCTGCAAAAATCTTATAGTTTCCATAGCAACGATAACCTATCCAGATTGTGTAATTTTCTTTACAGTATTAAAAATAAAACTGTGCAATTACATGAGCTTCTGGAGTACTTCATTTAGAAGAGCTGGGGATTGAAATATTTCTGATGAAAAATTATGGTTCCATATGAAAATTTTGTCAGAAAGCTGATATAATTTTCTTTCAAGAATTTGTTAATTGTAAATATTTAGTAATTAATACCTGGGAGTAGGCTTAATGGGTAATGTATAAAATTTACATTATAAGCATTGTGATAGCATCTCAGGCACATGTGATTTTACTTACAGGTGCTTTTAAGGTAGAGGGGGACATTTGACTTTAGTTACATTTAGTTACATTCAGTCACCTGCTGCTTGTGTTTCTTAGTGATTTCTGGGTGGTTGGATTCTGGGTGGTTGGTTTCTGGGTGGTTGGAACAAAGCCTAGTTTTATGTTGGGGGGAAACAGAATGGAGAGAAAGAAAAAATAGGATCACATAGGCTTTTCCTATTTTTGACTTTGTTCTTTTAAGACAAGCCTAAGATATCACTTTGAAAATACTCAAGATTGTTTTAATAGGTGAATATTTCTAGAGTATCAAATTATTTGGGCTTTTTTCTTTTTTCCTCTGCTTTTAATAAAAAAGATAACATAGTAGTAGCACTCAAGTTAGCTAAAATAGCTCCTTGTAAATACAACTGTTTTTCATTTTTTATTACCTCTAACATAGGTATATATGTATGTGTATTTTTATGTAATATCATTTGTATATTTCATCTAGAGTATACGGTAAACATTTTCAATGTTTCTAATCTTCATGGCTTTCATTTTAAGAATTGCATAACAGTCTATCTTCTTGACATATCTGGTGTATTTTGTTTATCAAAATGCTACTTATTTCCTGAATGCCTCTTATTGGAAAAAAAAATGGGTATAATTTTCAAACTGATCACTGGAGAAAACCATAATTCAATTATTTGCCCAAAACACAGATAATGGTGAAAATCTTCAAAAGGCGCATAAAGTGATTGTATTTAAAAAATTTGTTTTTGGTGAAAATATGCATAGTAAAACCCACTCCTATTATATTGTTTCTAGACATAACGATCCGATGACATTGGTTATTCTTCACATTGTGTCAACATTCTTATTATTTCTAGTTGTTTCATTTCCATTTACTTCATCTTCCTGGGCACCCCACCCACCCCCCAACTTTCTCTTCCATGCTTTTAAATAGCTTTTGATCCTTTGGTCTTATACACATGATTTTTTTTTTTTTTAAGTAACCCAATACTGAAGGGTGACAATCTTTACTCTTTGGACTAAACAGTTACTTAGTTTAAAGGTGACTTTCAGAGGATAGATTTAATTCACGGTTTGAAGAGTAACTCAGGGCCATGGTGTTGGAATTCCACTAGACTCAGTAGGTCCAGTGCCTTTGGAGTCTTTAAGGTTTTGAAGTTCTGTTGCACATTTTTCTCCCTTTTTATCAGAATCCCTCTATTACACTCCTGATCAGACTGTTGAGTAGTGGTAGCCAATAAAACGATGTTTTTAAAAATGTTTTTAAATGCTTTCTTTGCTAGTAAACACAGAATGGGGAAAATGAGGAATAGCTGAGTAATACAGATGCAGCGTTATTAGGCACTACGTTTGACAGGGAAACCCTGGTGGTGTAGTGGTGAAGTGCTAGGTCTGCTAACCAAAAGGTCGGCAGTTTGAATCTGCGAGGCACTCTTGGAAACTCTATGGGGCAGTTCTACTCTTCTATAGGGTTGCTATGAATTGGAATCGACTCTACAGCAGTGGGTTTGGTTTTTTGCTTTTGGACATTTGACAAAGACCACACAAGGCTCTAACATAATCAAAAGACAAAACTTGGGGCGTATGGGTTATGCCCCTGTTATCCAAACAGCCCATGGTATGAACTACAGTCAGGGCATTCAGCTGGGGCCTTGGTGTGGTTCTGGTGTAAGTACCCTGAAGATACTGTGTTGTACCAGCCACTTATCTCATACTGTTAGAAATTTTAGGGGATTTATTGCCGTTATTGAACTGCTGTCTTCTCTTGGTTAAGCACCCTGATAACTATTAAGGTTCCCCAGAATTCCTAATCCTATCTCATTATTTGACGAATCCACTTGTAACTACTGGGTTTCTCCCAGAGTTCCTGAAAATGGGAGGTTGGTGGCTAGAATTTTTGAAGTCTTTTGAAGGCTGTTGGCTGATGTCTTAGGGCTTTTGAATGTTCTCTCTTCTAGATGAGAACCAGGATGTACCAGTGGGTCAGCTAACATTCTTCTATGGCTCCTCCCTCATAAATGCTTCTGTACTATGGAATTACTTTAAACCAATCTGGGAGTTTGTGTCTGTCATTTATATTTGTAGTGAATGTAACAGAATGCTTTCATAGATTCAGATATTAAGACAGGAGTAGAATTATCTTGCAATATGCTTGGGTTTATATTTATATTTATGCTTGTTTATTCTTTGTTTAGTATCCTGTTCTGTTTCAATTTTGAATTTCGTGTTTTGACTCTGTTTGATGTTTTCAGTGTGACATGAATATCTTTTGGTATTTCATATATTTCTGTATTTGAAATACTTTCACCAAAAATATTGAGCAAGGCATGGCGTAGTGAGAGTGTTTACATATCATTGCGAAGACTTAGTACATTTCCATTGTTTTTGTAGTTACAATTTTAACCTGAAAGTAATTGTAGAAAATATAATGATTATTTTTTGTTCATGTGCAGAAAAGATGAAAAGGAATATGCGTTGAAGCAAATTGAAGGCACAGGAATATCCATGTCGGCTTGTAGAGAGATTGCAGTAAGTGGATATGAATACAGTTATTTATTTTATTATTGACATTGGTGATGATTTGTTTTAATATGAAATAGGTTGTTAATGTATGCAATACTTGGTTATTTCACAGACATTAATTTAAGGATATTTTATATAAGATAAGAAAAGCTACGTAAACTTTTTAATTACTTGACAATAATCTTTGAACATTTTTAAAATGATATTTAGGATTTGTTATCTTACAGGTACTGAATTAAGTGATAATTTAATTGACGTCTATTTTTTCTGTAATCATAGGATTGGTGTATGTCTATAGAGAAAGGAGAGACAATATTAGATCTTATGAATTTATACTTTTCTGAAATACATATTTTTGTGGTAGAATCTACTAGTTGTTACAAAAAGAAAACCATCATAAGTGTAAGCCCTTAAACATAGCTCCTTTTCTCTTTTATCTTTATCTGACACACCTGTGCATTTAAGAAATGACTTTCGATGAGTACCTAACATTTACCTGGGTATCTGTTAAGCGCTTTAGAAATATTAATTCATTTAATCTTCACAACAGTTTGGTGAAATAGGTAATTTTAATATCCCTGACTCGACGGCACTGGGTGGGATTTTACAGATCAGAAAACAGAGGGAAAAAAAACATAATTATGATGGTGAAGCCTTACTATTATATTACCTTATTTTAGTATTTTAGTTCTTTAATTGTCGTTGTTAGTTGCCAAAGAGTTGATTCCGACTCGTGGCAATGCCATGTGTGCAGAGCAGAACTGCTCCATAGAGTTTTAAAGGCTGTGACCTTTTGGAAGCAGATCACCAGGTCTTCTTCTGAAGCACATCTGGGTGGATTTGAACTGCCAAACTTTTGTAACTTTTTTTTTTTAATTGAACTTTAGATGAAGGTTTACAGAACAAGCTAGTTTCTCATCAAACAGTTAATACACACATTGTTGTATGACATTGGTTAACAACCCCACAACATGTCAGCGCTTTCCCTGCTCAACCCTGGTTCTCTGTTACCAGCTTTCTTGTTCCCTCCTACCTTCCAGTGCCTCTCCCAGGGCTGATGCGCCCCTTTAAGCTTGTTTTGTTCCTTTGGCCTGTTCAGTCTTTAGCTAAAGGTTGAACCTCAGGAGTGACCTCATTACTGAGCTGAAAGGGTGTCTTGGGGGCATACTCTCAGGGTTTCTCCAGTCTCTGTAAGGCCAGCAAGTCTGGTCTTTCTTTTGAGTTGGAATATTGTTCTACATTTTTTCCGAACCACTGGCCTTTTTTGTTGTTGTTGTTAACTTTTATTAAGCTTCAAGTGAACATTTACAAATCCAATCAGTTTGTCACATATAAGTTTACATACGTCTTACTCCGTACTCCTACTTGCTCTCCCCCTGTTGAGTCAGCCCTTTCAGTCTCTCCTTTCGTGACAATTTTGCCAGCTTCCCTCTCTCTCTATCCTCCCATCCCCCCTCCAGACAAGAGCTGCCAACACACTCTCAAGTGTCCACCTGATATAATTAGCTCACTCTTCATCAGCATCTCTCTCCCACCCGCTGACCAGTCCCTTTCATGTCTGATGAGTTGTCTTCGGGGATGGTTCCTGTCCTGTGCCGACAGAAGGTCTGGAGAGCATGGCCGCCGGGATTCCTCTAGTCTCAGTCAGACCATTAAGTATGGCCTTTTTATGAGAATTTGGGGTCTGTATCCCACTGATCTCCTGTTCCCTCAGGAGTTCTCTGTTGTGCTCCCTGTCAGGGCAGTCATTGATTGTGGCCAGGCACCAACTAGTTCTTCTGGTCTCAGGATGATGTAGGTCTCTGGTTCATGTGGCCCTTTCTGTCTCTTGGGCTCTTAGTTGTCGTGTGACCTTAGTGTTCTTCATTCTCCTTTGCTCTAGGTGGGTTGAGACCAATTGATGCATCTTAGATGGCTGCTTGTTAGCATTTAAGACCCCAGACGCCACATTTCAAAGTGGGATGCAGAATGTTTTCATAATAGAATTATTTTGCCAATTGACTTAGAAGTCCCCTCAAACCATGGTCCCAAGACCACCGCCCTTGCTCCGCTGACCTTTGAAGCATTCATTTTATCCTGGAAACTTCTTTGCTTTTGGTCCAGTCCAATTGAGCTGACCTTCCACGTATTGAGTGTTGTCCTTCCCTTCACCTAAAGCAGTTCTTATCTACTGATTAATCAATAAAAAACCCTCACCCTCCCTCCCTCCCTCCCCCCTTCGTAACCACAAAAATATGTGTTCTTCTCAGTTTTTACTATTTCTCAAGGTCTTATAATAGTGGTCTTATGCAATATTTGTCCTTTTGCCTCTGACTAATTTCACTCAGCATAATGCCTTCCAGGTTCCTCCATGTTATGAAATGTTTCACAGATTCGTCACTGTTCTTTATCGATGCGTAGTATTCCATTGTGTGAATATACCACAATTTATTTACCCATTCATCCGTTGACGGACACCTTGGTTGCTTCCAGCTTTTTGCTATTGTAAACAGAGCTGCAATAAACATGGGTGTACATATATCTGTTTGTGTGAAGGCTCTTGTATTTCTAGGGTATATTCCGAGGAGTGGGATTTCTGGGTTGTATGGTAGTTCTATTTCTAACTGTTTAAGATAACGCCAGAAAGATTTCCAAAGTGGTTGTACCATTTGACATTCCCACCAGCAGTGTATAAGAGTTCCAGTCTCTCCGCAGCCTCTCCAACATTTATTATTTTGTGTTTTTTGGATTAATGCCAGCCTTGTTGGTGTGAGATGGAATCTCATCGTAGTTTTAATTTGCATTTCTCTAATGGCTAATGATCGAGAGCATTTTCTCATGTATCTCTTGGCTGCCTGAATATCTTCTTTAGTGAAGTGTGTGTTCATATCCTTTGCCCACTTCTTGATTGGGTTGTTTGTCTTTTTGTGGTTGAGTTTTGACAGAATCATGTAGATTTTAGAGATCAGGCGCTGGTCTGAGATGTCATAGCTGAAAATTCTTTCCCAGTCTGTAGGTGGTCTTTTTACTCTTTTGGTGAAGTCTTTAGATGAGCATAGGTGTTTGATTTTTAGGAGCTCCCAGTTATCGGGTTTCTCTTCATCATTTTTGGTAATGTTTTGTATTCTGTTTATGCCTTGTATTAGGGCTCCTAGGGTTGTCCCTATTTTTTCTTCCATGATCTTTATCGTTTCAGTCTTTATGTTTAGGTCTTTGATCCACTTGGAGTTACTTTTTGTGCATGGTGTGAGGTATGGGTCCTGTTTCCTTTTTTTGCAAATGGATATCCAGTTATGCCAGCACCATTTGTTAAAAAGACTATCTTTTCCCCAATTTACTGACACTGGTCCTTTGTCAAATATCAGCTGCTCACACGTGGATGGATTTATATCTGGGTTCTCAATTCTGTTCCATTGGTCTATGTGCCTGTTGTTGTACCAGTACCAGGCTGTTTTGACTACTGTGGCTGTATAATAGGTTCTGAAATCAGGTAGAGTGAGGCCTCCCACTTTCTTCTTCTTTTTCAGTAGTGCTTTGCTTATCCGGGGCTTCTTTCCCTTCCATATGAAACTGGTGATTTGTTTCTCTATCCCCTTAAAATAGGACATTGGAATTTGGATCGGAAGTGCGTTATATGTATAGATGGCTTTTGGTAGAATAGACATTTTTACTATGTTAAGTCTTCCTATCCATGAGCAAGGTATGTTTTTCCACTTAATGATGTCCTTTTGAATTTCTTGTAGTAGAGCTTTGCAGTTTTCTTTGTATAGGTCTTTTACATCCTTGGTAAGATTTATTTCTAAGTATTTTATCTTCTTGGGGGCTACTGTGAATGGTATTGATTTGGTGATTTCCTCTTCGGTGTTCTTTTTGTTGATGTAGAGGAATGCAAGTGATTTTTGTACGTTTATTTTATAACCTGAGACTCTGCCGAACTCTTCTATTAGTTTCAGTAGTTTTCTGGAGGATTCCTTAGGGTTTTCTGTGTATAAGATCATGTCATCTGCAAATAGTGATAACTTTACTTCCTCCTTGCCAATCCGGATACCTTTTATTTCTTTGTCTAGCCTAATTGCCCTGGCTAGGACTTGAAGCACAAGGTTGAATAAGAGCGGTGATAAAGGGCATCCTTGTCTGGTTCCCGTTCTCAAGGGAAATGCTTTCAGGTTCTCTCCATTCAGAGTGATATTGGCTGTTGGCTTTGCATAGATGCCCTTTATTATGTTGAGGAATTTTCCTTCAATTCTTATTTTGGTAAGAGTTTTTATCATAAATGGGTGTTGGAGTTTGTCAAATGCCTTTTCTGCATCAATTGATAAGATAATGTGGTTTTTGTGTTTTGTTTTATTTATGTGATGGATTATATTAATGGTTTTTCTGATATTAAACCAGCCTTGCATACCTGGTATAAATCCCACTTGATCATGGTGAATTATTTTTTTGATGTGTTGTTGGATTCTATTGGCTAGAATTTTGTTGAGGATTTTTGCATCTATGTTCATGAGGGATATAGGTCTATAATTTTCTTTTTCTGTAATGTCTTTACCTGGTTTTGGTATCAGAGAGATGGTGGCTTCATAGAATGCATTAGGTAGTATTCCGTCATTTTCTATGCTTTGAAATGCCTTCAGTAGTAGTGGTGTTAACTCTTCTCTGAAAGTTTGGTAGAACTCTGCAGTGAAGCCGTCTGGGCCAGGGCTTTTTTTTTTTGGAAGTTGTTTGATTACCGTTTCAATCTCTTTTTTTGTTATGGGTCTATTTAGTTGTTCTACTTCTGAATGTGTTAGTTTAGGTAGGTAGTGTTTTTCCAGGAATTCATCCATTTCTTCTAGGTTTTCAAATTTGTTAGAGTACAATTTTTCGTAGTAATCTGAAATGATTCTTTTAATTTCATTTGGTTCTGTTGTGATGTGGTCCTTCTTGTTTCTTATTCGGGTTATTTGTTTCCTTTCCTGTATTTCTTTAGTCAGTCTAGCCAATGGTTTATCAATTTTGTTAATTTTTCAAAGAACCAGCTTTTGGCTTTGTTAATTCTTTCAATTGTTTTTCTGTTCTCTAATTCATTTAGTTCAGCTCTAATTTTTATTATTTGTTTTCTTCTGGTGCCTGATGGATTCTTTGGTTGCTCACTTTCTATTTGTTCAAGTTGTAGGGACAGTTCTCTGCTTTTGGCTCTTTCTTCTTTTTGCATGCGTGCATTTATCGATATAAATTGGCCTCTGAGCTCTGCTTTTGCTGTGTCCCAGAGGTTTCAATAGGAAGTATTTTCATTCTCATTGCATTCTGTGAATTTCCTTATTCCCTCCTTGATGTCTTCTATAACCCAGTCTTTTTTCAGGAGGGTATTGTTCATTTTCCAAGTATGTGATTTCTTTTCCGTAGTTTTTCTGTTATTGATCTCTAGTTGTATTGCCTTGTGGTCTGAGAAGATGCTTTGTAATATTTCGATGTTTTGGACTCTGCAAAGGTTTGTTTTATGACCTAATATGTGGTCTATTCTAGAGAATGTTCCATGTGTGCTAGAAAAAAAAGTATACTTTGCAGTAGTTGGGTGGAGAGTTCTGTATAAGTCAATGAGGTCAAGTTGGTTGATTGTTGTAAGTAGGTCTTCCGTGTCTCTGTTGAGCTTCTTACTGGATGTCCTGTCCTTCTCCGAAAGTGGTGTGTTGAAGTCTCCTACTATAATTGTGGAGGTGTCTATCGCACTTTTCAATTCTGTTAAAATTTGGTTTATGTATCTTGCAGCCCTGTCATTGGGTGCATAAATATTTACTATGGTTATGTCTTCCTGATCAATTGTCCCTTTTATCATTATATAGTGTCCTTCTTTATCCTTTGTGGTAGATTTAAGTCTAAAGTCTATTTTGTCAGAAATTAATATTGCTACTCCTCTTCTTTTTTGCTTATTGTTTGCTTGATATATTTTTTTCCATCCTTTGAGTTTTAGTTTGTTTGTGTCTCTAAGTCTAAGGTGTGTCTCTTGTAGGCAGCATATAGATGGATCGTGTTTCTTTATCCAGTCCGTGACTCTCTGTCTCTTTATTGGTGCATTTAGTCCATTTACATTCAGCGTAATTATAGATAAGTAAGTTTTTAGTGCTGTCATTTTGATGCCTTTTATGTGTGTTGTTGTACAATTTCATTTTCCCACCTACTTTTTTGTGCTGAGGCATTTTTCTTAGTAAATTGTGAGATCCTCATTTTCATAGTGTTTGACTTTATGTTATTTGAGTCGTTACGTTTTTCTTGGCTTTTATCTTGAGTTATAGAGTTGTTATACCTTTTTGTGGTTACCTTATTATTTACCCCTATTTTTCTAAGTAAAAACCTAACTTGTATTGTTCTATATCGCCTTGTATCACTCTCCATATGGCAGTTCAATGCCTTCTGTATTTAGTCCCTCTTTTTGATTATTGTGATCTTTTACCTATTGACTTCCATGATTCCCTGTTATGTGTATTTTTTTTTAATTAATCTTAATTTGTTTGTTTTTGTGATTTCCCTATTTGAGTTGATATCAGGATGTTCTGTTTTGTGACCTTGTGTTGTGCTGATATCTGATATTATTGGTTCTCTGACGAAACAATATCCTTTAGTGTTTCTTGTAGCTTTGGTTTTGTTTTTGCAAATTCTCTAAACTTGTGTTTATTTGTAAATATCTTAATTTCACCTTCATATTTCAGAGAGAGTTTTGCTGGATATATGATCCTTGGCTGGCAGTTTTTCTCCTTCAGTGTTCTGTATATGTCATCCCATTCCCTTCTTGCCTGCATGGTTTCTGCTGAGTAGTCTGAACTGATTCTTATTGATTCTCCCTTGAAAGAAACCTTTCTTTTCTCCCTGGCTGCTTTTAAAATTTTCTGTTTATCTTTGGTTTTGGCGAGTTTGATGATAATATGTCTTGGTGTTTTTCTTTTTGGATCAATCTTAAATGGGGTTCGATGAGCATCTTGGATAGATATCCTTTCGTCTTTCATGATGTCAGGGAAGTTTTCTGTCAGGAGTTCTTCAACTATTTTCTTTGTGTTTTCTGTCCCCCCTCCCTGCTCTGGGAATCCAATCACCCGCAGGTTATCCTTCTTGATAGAGGCCCACATGATTCTTAGGGTTTCTTCATTTTTTTAAATTCTTTTATCTGAGTTTTTTCCAGCTATGTTGGAGTTGATTCCCTGGTCCTCCAGATGTCCCAGTCTGCATTCTAATTGCTCGAGTCTGCTCCTCTGACTTCCTAGTGCGTTGTCTAATTCTGTACTTTTATTGTTAATCTTTTGGATTTCTACATGCTGTCTCTCTATGGATTCTTGCAACTTATTAATTTTTCCACTATGTTCTTGAATAATCTTTTTGAGTTCTTCAACAGTTTTATCGGTGTGTTCCTTGGCTTTTTCTGCAGTTTTCCTTATTTCGTTTGTGATGTCTTGAAGCATTCCGTAAATTAGTTTTTTGTATTCTGTATCTGATAATTCCAGGATTGTATCTTCATTTGGGAAAGATTTTGATTCTTTTGTTTGGGGGGTTGGAGAAGCTGTCATGGTCTGCTTCTTTATGTGGTTTGATATGGACTGATGTCTCCGAGCCATCACTGGGAAACTAGTTTTTCCAGAAAATCCCCTAAAAAAAAATGCAGTCAGATCCCTATCAGAGTTCTCCCTCTGGCTCAGGCTATTCGGATGTGAATGAAGCCGCCTGGGGAGGGTGGGGAGGGATCAGAGAGATAGGAGAGTAGCACCTCAGAATATAGCCAGAGTTGCTTGTCTTGCTTGGAATGACTATTATATCTGAGATTCCCGCGGGGCGCGTAGCCTATGTGTGCTGGCTGTGTGGAGATTGCCCCCGGGGGGTCTGGCCCGCTGGAGTTACGGTCATATGCTTCTCTGTCAGCCCCACCCCCAACGTTAAGGTTCCCCTGCTGGGACGGTGCACTCTCGACTCCACAATCAGTCGCTGTCTCCTGGGGACTTCTCGTCCCGCCAGCCGCGTCGCCGTGCCGCCTCCGTGAACCGGCTGGGCCCCTCCCGGGGTTAGTTCAGGTGAGTGGAGCAGCTCCCCGTGCTTGTGCCGTGACCGCGTGTCCCGTCTGGGACGCTGCTCTCCGCGCTCCAAGACCAGTCGCTGCCTCCCGGGGACTTCTACCACCGGCTGCGTCACCACGCCGCCGCGCGAACGGGCTGGGCCCCCTCCCGGGGTTAGTTCGAGGGGGGAGCAGCTTTCCGTGCTTATGCCGTGCCTGCGCCCAGCCAAAATCCCGGCGGGACGGTTCCCCGGCTGGGACGCTGCTCTCCCCACTCCAAGACCAGTCACTGCCTTCCAGGGACTTCTCCCACTGGCTGCGTCGCCACGCTGCCCGCGCGAACCGGCTGGGCCCCCTCCGGGGGTCAGTTCAGCGGGGTGGAGCAGCTCTCCGTGCTTATGCCGTGCCTGCGCCCAGCCAAAATCCCGGCGGGACGGTTCCCCGGCTGGGACGCTGCTCTCCCCGCTCCAAGATCAGTCACTGCCTCCCGGGGACTTCTCCCGCCGGGTGCGTCCCCACGCCGCCCACGCGAACCGGCTGTGCCCCCTCCCGGAGTGAGTTCGGGGGCTAGGGCTGGGCCCCTTGTTTGTGCCATCTGCTCCCCTGGGCTCTGCCCCAAATCGGGTGCCGAAGGTTACCTGACTGGTACGCTTGCTCCAGGCTCTGAAAACAATCGCTGCTTCCCCGTATTTGTTCGTTCTCTGACTCTAAATCTGTGTTTGTTGTTCAGGGTTCGTAGATTGTTATGTATGTGATCGATTCACTTGTTTTTCCAAGTCTTTGTTGCAAGAGGGATCCGAGGTAGCGTCTACCTAGTCCGCCATCTTGGCCCCGCCTCCGACTTCTGCCCACCACTGACCTTTTGAGTAGTAGTTGAGTGCTCAACCATTTGTGTTACCCAGGGACTCCTCCTAGTTCTTTAATAAAGGTAGCTTATTATTACTATGATAGCACATCCATTAGAAATTTCTGTATCTAAATTGTTAAATATTTAATATTGTCTATAACCATTGGGAACCCCCATAGTGTATTGGTTAAGAGCTATGGCTGCTAACTAAAAGGTCAGCAGTTCAGATCTACCAGGCACTCCTTTGAAACTCTGTGGGGCAGTTCTACTCTGCCCTATAGGGTCACTATGAGTCAGAGTCTACTCAACAGCAACAGGTTTGTTTTTTTGTTTTTTTCAATTACCATTAGGGATTTCTGTCTCTAATTGGATAACTATAACGTACATTGCCCACGGTTACATGCTTCTGCTTCACTCACGTGGAAGTTCTCCTTCATCACTCTTTGTCATAAGTGTGGTGCAAAGAACACATCAGGCAAGAAACTGATAGACCTGGGTGTCTTTCTACCTTAGTCACTGCCAGCTATGAGTACCAGTTTCCTTACCTGTGTAATAACAGAAATATAAAATAAAAAAACTGGTCATAAATTCTTTGATTACAGAATGAGAGTTCCTTATTGGACTGTGCACACTTTGGGGAATAGGGGCTGTCTTAGTTATGTAGTGCTGTGTCTTCGAATCCACCAGGCGCTCCTTGAAAACCCTGTGGGGCAGTTCTACTCTGTCCTATAGGGTCGCTATAAGTCGGAATCAACTTGATGGCAGTGGGTTTGGTTTTTGGGTGTCTTCATTGTTGTCTTAGTTATCTAGTGCTGCTGTAACAGAAATACCACAAGTGAATGGCTTTAACAAAGAGAAATTTATTATCTCACAGTCTAGAAGTCCAAATTCAGGGCGTCAGCTCCAGGGGAAAGCTTTCTCTATCTGTTGGCTCTGAAGGAAGGTCCTTCTCCTCAATATTCCCCTGCACTAGGAGCTTCTCTGCACAGGAACCCTAGGTCCAAAGGATGTGCTTTGCTCCCAGCGCTTCTTTCTTGGTGGTATGAGGTCCCCACTCTCTGCTTCCTTCTCTTTCCATTTATCTCTTGTAAGATAAAAGGTGGTGCAGGCCACACTCCAGGGAAACTCCCTTTACATTGGATCAGGGATATGACCTTAGTAAGGGTGTTACAACCCCACCTTAATCCTCTTTAACATAAAATTACAATCACAAAATGGAGGACAACCACACAATACTGGGAATCATGGCCTAACCAAGTTGACACATATTTTTGGCAGACACAATGCAATCCATGACATGCTGCTATAACAAAAATACCTCAAATGGGTGGCTTTAAAAACATAAATTATTCTCTCGCAGTTTAGGAGTCTAGAAGTTCAAATTTAGGGCACCAACTCCAGGGGAAGGCTTTCTCTCTCTATCAGCTCTGGGGGAAGGTCCTTGTCATCAATCTTCCCCTGCTCTAGGAGGTTTTTAGCACAGGAACCTTCGGTCCAAAGGACATGCTCCACTTCTGGCTCTTCTTGCTTGGTGGTAATGAGGTCCCTCTGTCTCTCTGCTCACTTTTTTGTATCTCAAAACAGATTGACTCAGGATACAACCTAATCCTTAGACTGTGTCCTGCCTCATTAACACAACTGCCTCTAAGCCTGCCTCATTAACATCATAGAGGTTAGGATTTACAACACATGGGATAATTACATCAGATCACAAAATGGAGAACAACCATACAATACTGGGAATCATGGCCTAGTGAGGTTGATGCACATTTTTGGGGGACACAATTCAATCCTTAACAGGGGCCTTGTCTTTTTATCCCTAGTTGCTAGGATAGTGCCTAGCACATAGCAATGTTGTTGTTGTTGTTAGGTGCCACAGAACGGAACACTACCCAGTCCTGCACCATCCTTACAATCATTGTTATGCTTGAGCCCATTGTTGCAGCCACTGTGTCAATCTATCTCGTTGAGGGTCTTCCTCTTTTCCGCTGACCCTGTACTTTACCAAGCATGATGTCCTTCTCCAGGGATTGATCCCTTCTGACAACATGTCCAAAGAATGTAAGATGCAGTCTTGCCACCCTTGCTTCTAAGGAACATTCTGGTTGTATTTCTTCCAAGGCAGATTTGTTCATTCTTTTGGCAGTCCATGGTATATTCAGTATTCTTTGTCAACACCACAATTCAAAGGCATCAATTCTTCTTTGGTCTTCCTTATTTGCTGTCCCGCTTTCACATGCATATGATGCAATTGAAAATACCATGGCTTGGGTCAGGGACATCTTAGTCTTCAAGGTGACATCTTTGCTTTTCAACACTTTAAAGAGGTCCTTTGCAGCACATTTGCCCAATGCAATGTGTCTTTTGATTTCTTGACTGCCGCTTCCATGGCTGTTGATTGTGGATCCAAGGAAAATGAAATTCTTGACAACTTCAATCTTTTCACCATTTATCATGATGTTCCTTATTGGTCCAGTTGTGAGGATGTTTGTTTTCTTTATGTTGAGGTGTAATTCATACTGTAGGCTGTGGTCTTTGATCTTCATTATTAAGCGCTTCAAGTTCTCTTCACTTTCAGCAAGGAAGGTTGTGTCATCTGCATAATGCACGTTGTTAATGAGACTTCCTCCAATCATGATACCCCATTCTTCATATCGTGTGGCTTCCTGGATTATTTGCTCAACATACAGATTGAATAGGTATGGTGAAAGGATACAAACCTGAGGCACACCTTTCTTGACTTTAAACCACTCAGTATCCCCTTGTTCTGTCCAAACTACTGCCTCTTGATCTATGTACAGGTTCCTCATGAGCACAATTAAGTGCTCCGAAATTCCCATTCTTCTCAATGTCATCCATAATTTGTTATGATCCACACAGTCAAATGCCTTTGCATAATCAATAAAACATAGATAAACATCCACCTGGTATCAGCAATGATATCCCTGGTTCCACATCCTCTTCTGAATCCTGTCTGAATTTCTGGCAGTGTCCTGTCGATGTACTGCTGTAGCCACTTTTGAATGATCTTCAGCAAAATATTGTTTGTGTGTGAAATATTAATGATATTGTTTGATAATTTCCGCATTTGGTTGAATTACCTTTTTTGGGAATAAGCATATAAATATGGGTCTCTTCCAGTCAGTTGGCCAGGTAGCTCTCTTCCAAATTTCTTAGCATAGACAAGTGAGCACTTCCAGCGCTGCATCCGTTTGTTGAAACGTTTCGATGGGATATCAGTTGAGATGTAATCTCACTAAACTCACTGCCCTGGAGTGTAATAGTGCCCCATAAACATTTGTTAAACATTTGAATGAATAGAACAACAACAAAAATCTAACATTCCATGATTCTAAGTTCTTTTTATAATATAAATTTATCTTTGGAAAGTTCAAATTGGGGGTTTTCCATTAATTATGAAGTGATGTTTGTAATAAGCATTTGATAAGTGATTTTTAAGTCTTAAAGTTCTTACATATTAACAGTACTATTGGCATAGTGGTTAAGTGCTACGGCTGCTAACCAAAAGGTCGGCAGTTCAAGTCCACCAGGCGCTTCCTTGGAAACTCTATGGGGCAGTTCTACTCTGTCCTGTAGGGTCGCTATGAGTCAGAATCGACTTGACGGCAGTGGGTGGGTGGGATAATTTAGAATAGCACTTTTCAGGCGCACTTTCCATATGTGTCGGAATAGACTCGATGGCAACTGGTTTGGTTTCCAGGACTTAATGGGGTGAATAGCTGCTCTATATTACTAGCAAATGCAAACCCAATTGTAGATGTCCATTTTAAAACAAAGGCTTTTGTATCCTGAGGAGTCCATGGTTGTTTGTGTCTTTATGTAAATTTGAAAAGTGATAAAAAAAGCTTAACTCTTAATATCATTCACAGCCTTCAGGAATAGCTTATCATGTTTTTATTGAGAGATTGCCTAATAGAACTTTAGTAAGTGGGCAGAGTTTCTAGATTTAATAGTATTTTCTGAATTGTCTAACTACTTAGTTCTGTTGTGATAGGAATTTTGACACAAGTTTAGCATGGATATTATTACACATTGAGTAAATTCATACATCTTTAAGCCCATTAACACAGTTTTATAATTATTGTTTTATATGGTTGTCTTTTTATATAATAGAAGAAAAGAGTTACAAACAAAAATACATTCATACTGTCTTTTATATTTACGTATGTAGTTACTTTTACTGGTGCTCTTTATTTCTACATGTGGATTTGAGTTACTGTCTAGAGTCCTTTCATTTTAGCCTGAAGTTCTCCCTTTAGTATTTCTTGTAGAGCAGGTCTGCTAGATGTATTCTCTCAGTTTTTATATCTCAAAATGTCTTGATTTCTCCTTCATTTTTGGGAATGATAGTTTTGCTGGATATAGAATTCCTGGTTAACAGTCTTTCTTTCACCACTGTGTCATCATGGTGCCTACTGGTTGCCATGGTTTGTGATGAGAAGTTGACAGTTAATCTTATCAAGCATCTTTTGCATCTGAGGAATCATTTTAATTTTGCTGCTTTCAAGATATTTCTTTATCTTTTGATAAAGATGTGGATCTCTGTTGAGTTTATCCTACCTGGGTTTGTTGAGCTTCTTGAATGTGTAGATTAATCTTTTTCATCAAAGTTTGGAAATATCCAGCCATTATTTCTTCTAATATATAAAAAAAAAAAAAAAAATTTTTTTTTTTTTTTTTAAATATATTTTTCCCCCTTTTCTTTCTCTCCTCTCCTCCTTGGATTTCCATTATGCATATGTTTGTATGCTTCATGGTACCCCACAATTCTCTGAGAATCTGTTCATTTTTCTCTATTCCTTTTTCTTTTTGTGGTTTCTTTATAAAGGTGGCAAAAGAGAGGAAACAGTTTGAGGAAAGATATTGGTTTTGTCATCAGTTGCATGTGTGTGTGTGTGTTATGGTGAGGGAAGGTGGGTTGGTGTGGTAACCCAAGCCATGGAGGTAACTGAAAACTTCTCCACTTCCTCTCTGCCCGCTTCCACCAAGGAGTGAAGACTAGATGGTTGGAAGTAGTGCCTTCAGGCACCTGTGGTTGCTGTAACTCCTTTCTATCAGCAAAGAATTGGTGGTTTATGATTGAAAAGTTTGCTTTCTGCTTTGTCAGTACCCTCCCTACTAAGTAGATCAGTGGAGTTATTTCTTTAAAAATATAAAGATTATCAATTTTAAATTCCTACTCTAAGCAAATTAGATTTAATTGGCTGTTTGTTTTCTATTTTTAGCGTGGTTTATTTTTCTCTTGAATAATATTAAAGCAAAATTATGCTAGTAATAGAGAGTAAAGGACTGAAAATAAACCTGATAATGCTATGTGAAGGGCTTAGCTCAGAGCCTGAAAATAAATGTGCAGTAAATAGTGGTTGTTGTTGTTATTGGTAAGAACAGCTTTTTACTGTTTAAACTCTAATCAAATAATATATAATTTTTAGTCAAAGTAAATTATTTTTAAGAATCTGTTAATGTAATTTTTAAAGTGTGTTCTTATAGAACGTCCTGAACTGTACATATTCTGCAGCTATAATATTTAACACAAATTTGGTAATTCTGGATTCAAAATAAGAGATTTAAGTGGGAAAACAAATATTTTTAAGAAAATAGTCTTTGGTTTCAGATTGTTAAGTGGGAAAGAAGTTGGACTTTGAATTCAGTCAGACTTGTGGCTATCCTCTGGACTCCACCATTACTCTTATATGTCCTGGGCAAATTGCTATTAGTACCAGAACCCATTTTCTAGGTAGCTGTAGAGATAAAAGAGCCCTGGTGGTGCTGTGGTTAAAGCACGTGGCTGCTAACTGAAAGATTGGCGGTTTGAACCCACCGGTCACTCTGTGGGAGAAAGATGTGGCAGTCTGCTTCCGTAAAGATTTACAGCCTCGGAAACCCTATGGGGCAGTTCTACTCTTTCCTATAGGGTTGCTATGAGTTGGAATGGACTCAACGGCACTGGGTTTGGTATAGAGATGAAGCTGTTGTAAAGGGGGTTCAGATATATCTTGATTTGCTACTAGAGCTGGCATTGCCAAGGAACAGCCCACAGGTTGCCCAGATTCTCAGAATCCATAAACTTCTTTCCTTGCTAATGTCCCAGGTCATTCTCAGTTCTGTCCTATAATCAGAATATCAACCAAATCTCAAGAAACATGTTAAAGAATCTTATAAATTCTTAAGAGGAGTTGCCTGTGAGAGCAAAAGACTTGACCCTTACATATATTTCAGTGGTGTATACTTCATCCAAACTCTTGGGTTAAAGTATGGATACTTTTTTATTTCTAGTTTGTCCTTTAGATGACTTATTCTGATTTATTTGGTTTTAGAATTAAACATCTTTCTCTAGTTAGTGCAGTCTCATTTTTAGCCTAATAAAAATTAATCACATAAACCATCTATCAATATAAATTACCTAATCTCTGTAAAAGGAGCCCTGGTGGCACAGTGTTTAAAGCGCTCAGCTGTTAACCAAAAGGTCCACAGTTTGAACCCACCAGCCGCTCTGAGGGAGAAAGATGTAGCAGTCTAATTCTGTGAAGATTACCTCTTTGGAAACCCTATCGGGCAGTTCTACTCTGTCTTATAGGGTTGCTATGAGTCAGAATCAACTGGATGGCAATGGGTTTTTAGTTTCCTAGGGCTGCCATAAGAAAGTACCACAAAGCAGGTAGCTTTAAACAACAGAAATATATTGTCTCACAGTTCTGGAGGCTTGTAGTTGAATTCAAGGTGCTGGCAAGTTTGTGTTCCCTGTAAAGGCCCTAGGGGAAGATCCCTTCTTGTCTCTCTTAGTTTCTGGTAGGCCCAGGTGTTTCTTGGCTTCCCTTAGCTTGTAGATGCATCTTCACATGGCTACCCACTCCCTGTCTGTCTCTATGTGTATCTTTTCCTCTTTTTTAAGGACATCATCCAGATGGGGTTAGGACCCACTCTGCTCCTTTATGACCTTATGTTAACTGATAAAATCTTCAAAGACGCAACTGTCAAACAAGGACACATTTACTAGTACCAGGGCTTAGGATTTAACATATCTTTTGGGGGGACAGTTCAACTGATACCTTGTAAAAGGATAAATTGAAGTATGTAAGCCTTTTGGTGCATAATGAGTTCTCATTGAAAGTTAGCTTTCCTCGTTTCTCTTGAGTTTGTTAGTGTTGTCCTAGGGTAAAGTCACCACAAAGTTGTAGTAAAGCAAAAAAGAAAGGCTTTATTCAGCATATGTTCCAAGAGGCAAAAGCAGGAAAATGGACAAACCTGCTGCCAGAGCCATGTCTTTCCGAGTCCAAGGAAAACTACGGTATCGTCAGTATATATTAACATTACAAATGGGTAAGATCATTGAAAGGTTCACCTTTTCACAGGTTCGCTAAAAACTGCCAAATTACTGTGATTCTACATTTTGAATTGTCTTTCTTAATAATCATTGGTACAGGTTTTAGTAACGACAGTCAGGAGGGTCTTCATTGGTCCAACAAATCTTACTATTTATTAAATGCTAACAGAAAAAGAGAAGAGTGGAAAATAGTGAATCTTTTGTGCTGTTTATGATTTGTTTATATGAAAATTTCCTTAAAAGATGTTTTCCAAGCTTGTCCTAGCTATTCTCTTTATACCTCAGGGCCCAGTTGATGTGTCCTTTTGAGTTCAGCTCCAGCTGGGTCGCAGTCTTTATACTCAAGGACAGGGAATAATGGCTCCAGTTTTAATCTCGTACCTCAGTGTGATGGAAAGGTAAATTGTGGGTGGCCTGAGCTAAAATCAGTTATAATGCACAGGGCTAGTAAATGCTACTTTAAAAAATTCTTTTACTTTGTTGTTCTCTTTGCATTGTTAAATTATATTTAAAATATGCTCTACGGCAGTGGTAGTGGGTGGACTAGCAACAGGTACATTTATCGTCCCCTCCCCCCACATGTCATTTAATTAACAGCTATTGATTACTAATCTTTGTTACACATAGTGTGCTTGCTGAGAGATATCTTCAGGAAAATGGAAGTCTTTTTTAAGTCAGTCGTTTGAACCATTGAATGCCTTTTCCCTCAGGAAACATTGATATAAAATGATACCTAGGTTACCTGTTTACCCTTCCAAAACCTATTGAACCTATAGGTAGCTGAGTTATGGTGTACTCTACTACTGTAATACCTGAGAACTACTTATAACATTACTTTTATTGGAAAATGCATTCAGAATCAAAATCTTATAATGCCTTGTTGTAGTTTTATAAATGGGAACAGGATCTTCAGGTTCAGGTCACTGGTGAGGAGTAGAGGTGTTAGAAACAGGAATAGGAATTGGGGAAGGTGTCTTAGTTACCTAGTCCTGTCGTAACAAAAAATACCATAAGTGGGTAGCTTTAAAGAGCAAAAATTTCTTTCCTCACAGATCTGGAGGGAAGAAGTTCGAGTTCAGAGCATTGGCTCTGTGGAAAGTTCCTTCTTTGTCTCTTTCAGCTTCTGGTAGCTGCTGGCAGTCCTTGCTGTTCCTGGACTTGTGGATTCATCTACCTCAGTCTTCACATGGTGTGTGTCTCTGTGTCTGTTTTTCCTTTTTATAAAACACTCAGATGGGATTAGGACCTACCCTACACTGAATGACCTCTTTAGCATAACAAAAGAAAGATCCTTATTTCCAAAGATGTTTTGCATAATAAACTGTCCAATTTCTTCAGGGTTTTACATACCTTATTTGTATAGTAAATTGTCCAATCCCTTTACAAGATTGTGGCCTAACAAATCATCTTGGTGGAACTATAGACCTAAGGTTAGAAAGGCCATATGTAAAAAAGAAACCTGTTGCATTGCAGAAAGGCATTTGAAAACTTACTTGCAGAGCAGTAAATAACTGAGGTTTGGTTACAGGCTCTTTTCTTCCTTTTTTACTCTGTAAGTAAATTCCAATTAAAGAAGAAAACTTTTTTTTTTTTTTTAATGACCTGCCTTCTGGTAAACTTGTCATACCACTTTATATTATATTATATTAAATAATATTGTTTTGTTAAAATATTAAAATAAAATTGTTATATTAAAATATTAAATTATATTAAATAGTGTTAGTAAACCTGAATTTATTTGTGGTTTTGGTTCCTGGATGTTGCTGGCATAGTGTTCATTTTAATCTATGCCTCCTCAAAAAGAATTATTAAAATTAGGTAATTTTTGTCTAATAGCAAAATAGTCTAAAGGAATTTTTAAAAAAGTAGAAACATTAATGGCTACTAAACAAAAAATATCAGAGGAGACTCTGAAACTTGCTCTCGAACGTCGAGCAGCTAAAGCAAAAGGAAGAATTGATGAAGTAAAAGAACTGAACAGAAGATTTCAAAGGGCGTCTCGAGAAGACAAAGTATTCTGATGACATGTGCAAAGAGCTGGAGATGGAAAACCAAAAGGGAAGAACATGCTCAGTGTTTCTCAAGCTGAAAGAACTGAGGAAAAAATTCAAGCCTCGAGTTGTAATAGTGAAGGATTCTATGAGTAAAATATTAAATGACGCAGGAAGCATCAAAAGAAGCTGGAAGGAATACAGAGTCATGATACCAAAAAGAATTAGTCAATGTTCAACCATTTCAAGATGTAGCATATGATCAGGAACCAATGGTACTGAAGGAAGAAGTTCAAGCTACTCTGAAGGCACTGGCAAAAAAAAAAAAGGCTCCAGGAATTGATGGAATATCAATTGAGATGTTTCAACAAACAGATGCAGCGCTGGAGGTGCTCACTCATCTATGCCAAGAAATATGGAAGACAGCTTCCTGGCCAACTGATTGGAAGAGATCCATATTTATGCCTATTCCCAAGAAAGGTGATCCAACCAAATGTGGAAATTATAGAACAATTTATCATTAATATCAAAAGCAAGCAAAATTTTGCTGATCATTCAAAAACGGCTGCAGCAGTATATCGACAGGGAACTGCCAGAGATTCAGGCCGGTTTCAGAAGAGGATGTGGAACCATGGATATCATTGCTGATGTCAGATGGATCCTGGCTGAAAGCAGAGAATACCAGAAGGATGTTTACCTGTGTTTTATTGACTATGCAAAGGCATTTGACTGTGTGGATCATAACAAATTATGGATAACATCGCAAAGAATGGGAATTCCAGAACACTGAATTGTGCTCATGAAGAACCTTTACATAGATCAAGAGGCAGTTGTTCGGACAGAACAAGGGGATACTGCTTGGTTTAAAGTCAGGAAAGGTGTGCGTCAGGGTTGTATTCTTTCACCATACCTATTTAATCTGTATGCTGAGCAAATAATCCAAGAAGCTGGACTATGTGAAGCAGGACGCAGCCTCAGGATTAGAGGAAGACTCATTAACAACCTGCGTTATACAGATGACACAACCTTGCGTGCTGAAAGTAGAGAGGACTTGAAGCACTTACTAATTAAGATCAAAGACCACAGCCTTCAGTATGGATTGCACCTTAACATGAAAACAAAAATCCTCACAACTGGACCAATAAGCAACATCACGATAAACAGCGAAAAGATTGAAGTTGTCAAAGATTTCATTTTACTTGGATCCACAATCAACAGCCATGGAAGCAGCAGTCAAGAAATCAAAAGACACATTGCATTGGGTGAATCTGCTGCAAAGGACCTCTTTAAAGTGTTGAAGACCAAAAATGTCACCTTGAAGACTAAGGTGTGCCTGACCCAAGCCATGGTATTTCCAGTCGCTTCATATGCATGTGAAAGCTGGACAATGAACAAGAAGACCAAAGAAGAATTGATGCCTTTAAATTGTGGTGTTGGTGAAGAATATTGAATATACCGAAAGAACAAACAAATCTGTCTTGGAAGAAGTACAACCAGAATGCTCATTAGAAGCAAAGATGGCGAGACTGCATCTTACATACTTTGGACATGTTGTCAGAAGGGATGAGTCCCTGGAGAAGGACATCATGCTTGGCAGAGTACAGGGTCAGTGGAAAAGAGGAAGACCCTCAATGGGGTGGATTGACATAGTGGCTGCAACAATGAGCTCAAGCATAACAACAATTGTGGGGATGGCTCAGGGCCGGGCAGTGTTTCGTTCTGTTGTGCATGGGGTCGCTATGAGTCTGAGCCGACTCGATGGCACCTAACAACAACAACAAACAAAAATGATGCCCATTCTTATTGATAATCAGGGAAATACTAATTAAAACCACAATAGGATATACTTTTATACTCACCAGATTGGTAAAAACCAAGTGATCTGATAGTACCAAGTATTTGGAGTCCCTGGTTGGTGAAAATGGTTAAGCGCTCATCTACTAGCTAAAAGATTGGGGGTTTGAACCCACCCAGAGGCACCTCAGAAGGCAGGCCTGGAGATCTGCATCTGAAAGGTCACAGCTTTGAAAACTCCATGAAGTTATGGAAAAATCACATTGATTAAGGGTAAGGGTTGCACAGCCAGTTAATGTAATTGATGTCAATAAGTTGTACACCTGTAAAAAGTTGAATTGGCAGATGTTGTGCGATAGATATACTTACAACAACAACACAAAAAACAGCTGCTAAGGCTGGTTATATACAACCAAACACCTCATGGGATTTGGTTTCTTGGTTTGGAGGTTTAGGGTCATGGTTTCATGGGACATCCCAACTAATTTGGCCTAATAAATTTGGGGAAAATATTAAATGATGCAGGAAGCACCAAAAGATGGAAGAAATACACAGAGTCACTATACCAAAAAGAATTGGTCGGTGTTCAGCCATTTCAGGAGGTACCCATATGAGCAGGAACCAATGGTACTAAAGGAAGAAGTCCAAGCTGCACTGAAGGAATTGGTGAAAAAGAAGTCTCTGGGAATTGATGGAGTTCCAACTGAGATGTTTCAACAAACGGATGTAGCACTGGAAGTGCTCATTTGTCTATGCTAAGAAATTTGGAAGACAGCTACCTGACTGACTGGAAGAGACCCATATTTATGCCTATTCCCAAGAAAGGCAATCCAACTGAAAGTGGAAATTATCAAACAATATCACTAATATCAGACACAAGTAAAATTTTGCTGAAGATCATTCAAAAGCAGCTGCAGCAGTATATCGACAGGGAACTGCCAGAAATGCAGGCTGGATTCAGAAGAGGACGTGGAACCAGGGATATCATTGCTGATGTCAGATGGATCCTGGCTGAAAGCAGAGAATACCAGAAAGATGTTTACCTGTGTTTTATTGACTATGCAAAGGCATTTGACTGTGTGGATCATAACAAATTATGGATAGCACTGTGAAACATGAGAATTCAGAACACTTAATTGTGCTCATGGGGAACCTGTACCTAGATCAAGAGACAGTTGTTTGAACAGAATAAGGGGATACTGCATGGTTTAAAGTCAGACAAGGTGTGCGTCAAGGTTGTAGCCTTTCACCATACCTGTTCAATCTGTATGCTGAGCAAATAATCCAAGAAGCTCGAGTATATGAAGCAGAACGGAGCCTCAGGATTGGAGGAAGACTCATTAACAACCTGCATTATGCAGATAACACAACCTCACTTACTGAAAGTGAAGAGGACTTGAAGCACTTACTGATGAAGATCAAAGACCACAACCTTCAGTATGAATTACACCTGAACATAAAAAAAATGAAAATCCTCATAACTGGACCAATAAGCAACATCATGATAAATGGAGAAAAGATTAAAGCTGTCAAGGTTGTCATTTTACTTAGATTCACAATCAACACCCATGGAAGCGGTAGTCTAGAAATCAAAAGATGCGTTTCATTGGGCAAATCTCCTGCAAAGGACTCCTTTAAAGTGTTGAAAAGCAAGTATGTCACCGTGAAGACTAAGGTGCACCTGACCGAACCATGATACATTCAATCACATCCTATGCATGAGAAAGCTGGACAATGAATAAGGAAGACTGAAGAATTGACGCCTTTGAATTGTGGCGTTGGTGAAGAATATTGAGTATATATTGGACTGCCAAAAGAACAAACAAATCTGTCTTGGAAGAAGTACAACCAGAATGCTCCTTAGAAGCAAGTACAAGTACATGGTTGGCAGAAAAGAGGAAGACCCTCAATGAGATAGGTTGACACAGTGATTGCAACAGTGGGCTTAAGCATAACAAAAATTGTGAGCATGGCACAGGACCAGGCAGTTTTACGTTCTGTGGTACATAGGGTTGCTATGAGTTGAAACTGACTCGATGGCACCTAACAGCAACAACAATATCGTGTTTAGTGCTTCTGTTCTACCTCCTAGTTTGTTGTGTAGTGGCTGGGGCCTTAAAAGCTTGTGAGTGGCCATCCAAAGCACAGTTGGTCTCAGAGGAAGCAGCAGAGGAAGAAGGTTCGTCAGGAGTAGGAGCCCAGCTAGCTACCATTACTGAACATTTGGATCAAAGATTCTATAAAAGATCCTGATCAAAAGGGGAAAAATGCAGAACAGAATTTCAAATGCTCATGAACTCCAGACTTTCTGGAGCCATAGAGCCTAGATGAACCCCTGAAACTATTGCCCTGAAATAATCTTTAAACCTTAAACCGAAAATATCCCCCAAAGGCTTCTTTAAACAGTTAGCTTAAGTAGTAAAGAATGCCTGCCTTCAGGTTTGTGTTCTTTTAAGAACTGTCTGTGTGGGATCAAATTGACAACGGCAACTTGAAGGATTAGATGGGAAATTTAGGGGGTGATGAGTTTATGTAAATAGGGAAGGAACAATTCAGAAAAGGAGGATGAGAATAGTTGCACAACTTGAAAAATGTAATCAGTGTCACAGAATTGTACATTCAGAAATTGTTGAATTGGTGTGTGTTCTGCTGTGTATATTCTCAATAACAACAACAGCAACCAAAAAAAACTTCTATGGAAAAGTTCTACACTGTACACATGGGCTCACCATGAGTTGGAATCGACTTGATGGCAACTAACAACAACAACTAAGTATTTACAATGATGTAGAATTACTGAAACTGTCATGTAATGCTAGTGTAATTTTAAATTGTTATACTACAACACTAAGGATTTGTTTATCTAGTAAAGTGAAAATGCATATGCCCTGTTACCCAGTAACTATACTGTTAGTTATAGATGCTGTAGCAGTGCTTTTCAAGCCCAAATGACCCAGTTCTCCCTTTTATAACAATTATTCTTTAATATCCCCTTTATTATCCTGAAATGAAATTCATGGAAAATATAACCTACTAACATAAAAAATTACTAGTGTTTTTTTTGAGTTATGCTAAACGTATAGTGTACTAGGAAACCTTGGTGGCGTAGTGGTTACGAACTACAGCTGCTAACCAAAAAGTCAGCAGTTCATTATCCACCAGACGCTCCTTGGAAACTCTATGAGGCAGTTCTACTCTGTCCTGTAGGGTCACTATGAGTCGGAATCAACTCAACGGCAATGAGTTTGGTTTTTGATTTGGTTTTATAGTGTACTATTTTTTTTTTTTTTTTTACGTGTGAGCTGATTAATTTTTGGGCTTCTCGATTAAATAGAAGATTCTGAAAAGAAATTCTAATTGTGCTACAAATTCTTACCTTGAATTCAAAATGCAATAAATGTGAAGGCTGCTACTAAGTAATGTTTTTATCCTGTCATTTGGTTTTTCATTTCCCCTCTCTGTGTTTTCCCTTGCTTATCATATTTGTTGTTTCTCTTCTAATTTTTCTTATGTCTTATCTCTTTTCTGTTTTTTTTTTTTCACTTACCATTTGCCAAGAATAGGTCTCTTTCATGACCACAGCTGTTTGTGATGCCATGGAGACTGTCTGTATCTGTTTTTCTTCTTATCTGGGACTGTCTTTCTATGCACAATATGTAGGTTCATACCCAGAATTTCCCCAAAAGGCATGGGAAATGATTTCTTATATAAACGGTTACTCAATTAAGTTACTAATGAATGATTTTAAAGGCTTCACTTTTCCTCTAAAATGTTAACAAAAATTAACAATTCAGTGGGCTTTATGGAATGAGATTCCCATTTTAACGTGTTTGTTTTTTGGTCATATGTTACCATTTTAAAAATATTATTGGCGTTGGTTCACTCTGCCTTCATAAAATTTAGGTCAGGGATTGTGTCTGATATAGTCACTATTAAATCCTTAGAATCTGTTCATTCACTTGGAATGAAGTGAACTCTTAATAAATTGTTGTATAAATGCAGCAGTTATTTCTGAAATTATTATTTTAATAATCTTAATAACATGATAAGGTTGTGATGTTTATTCTGATAAAATTTTCTCAGTGCCAGAAGATTTGAAACTTTTCGCTAATGCAAATTCTCATTTGAAATATAAAATTAAGTGTTTTAAAACTATTTTCATTATCTAAAATTTTGCATCCATTCTGATTCTCCTTCCTATAATCATGTATGATTTAATGAGTAGAGGGTGGGAAATAATATTTATTTGACTATTCAAATAATTTTGCAGCAAATATTGACTGTATATTATAATCCAGGCATTGTGCTAAGTGCTGAAGATATAGTAGTGAACCAAATTTTGCCCTTTCCCTCAAGAAGTTTATAGTTTTGGAGGAGACAGATAAGAGAACACTAGGTTCAACTTAGTTCTATGACAGGGTGTCTTAGGCTAGCTTCTCTAGAGAAGCAAAACCAGTAAAGCGTATCAGTATATATAGAGAGAGAGATTTTTGTCAAGGAAATGGCTCACGCCATTGTAGAGGCTGGAACGTTCCAAGTCCATGGGTCAGGATAGAGGCTTCTCCTGATTTACGTAGCCACAGGGGTTGGCAAACCCAAGATCAGCAGGTCGGACAGCAGGACTCTTGCTCACAGGCTGCAAAGATTGACAAATCCCAAGATCGACAGGCAAGACCTCAGGTGAGGTGCTAGCTCAAGTCCCAAGAGCTGGAGGTCAGACAAACAGGAGTCAGCTGCAGGATCCAAAATGAGCAAAAACCCACAAGCCTTACCATAATGTCCACTTATATTTCATGCAGGCCACATGCCCAAGGAAACTCCCTTTCAGCTGATTGGCTACTCACAGCGGATTCCATCATGGAGGTGATCACATTGTATTAAATCTCATCATGGTGTGATCACAACATCATATGACTACAAAACGACTGAAAATTATGGCTCAGCCAAGTTGACACACAATCTTAAACATCACACAGGGTTGAACATCGAGTGTTGGAAGAGCACCTAACCTGTCGTTAGGAGTCTTGGAAAGCTCCTTGGGGCATGATGTGTTAGTCGAAATCTGAAAGACAAATAGGAACTAGCTGGGTGAAGGAGAGGGGGAGAGGTAGAGAAGGACATTTACATTTAGGAAACAACATGTAGGAAGGCCCACAAGTGACAAAAAGCATGCATGTTCTTGGTCTTATGAATAAACAATAGATGAACTAAAAATGATGACCTGTGTATAAGAAGTTGGAGAGGGAACGTGGAGATTCAAAATCTTTTTCTACACTACCAAATTAGGATAAGATTTAAGGACAATAACCTACTGCCATTGAGTTGATTGCAACTCATAGCAACCCTATGGACAGAGTAGAACTGCCGCATAGGGTTCCCAAGGCTGTAAATCTTTATGGAAGCAAACTGCCACATCTTTCTCCTGCAGAGTGGCTGGTAGGTTTAAACCACTGACCTTTTGGTTAGCAGCTGAACGCTTTAACCACTGCACCATCAGGGATCCTTTCAGGAGAATAAACACTTCCAATAAAACCTCTAACTTATTGCTGTGGAGTTGATTCCGACTCATAGCAACCTTATAGGACAGAGTAGAATTGTCCCATAGGATTTCCAAGGCTGAAATATTTACAGAAGCATACTGCCACATCTTTCTCTCACAGAAAAAAAAAAAAAAAATTTTTTTTTTTATCTATTGGAACTGCTGACCTTTCAGTTAGCAGCTGACTGCTTAACCACTGTGCCACCACTGTTATTAGGTGCTATCAAGTTAGTTCCAACTCATAGCAATGCTATGTACAATAGAACAAAACACTGCCTGGTTCTGTGCCATCCTCACAATTGTTGCTGTGTTTGAGCCCATTGTAGAAGCCACTGTGTCAGTCCATCTCGTCGAGGGTCTTCCCCTTTTTTGCTGATCCTCTACATTACCAAGCATGATGTCCTTCTCCAAGGACTGGTCCCTCCTGATAACATGTCCAAAGTACGTGAGACGAAGTCTTGCCATCTGCGCTTCCAAGGAGCTCCCTTGGCTGTACTTCTTCCAAGACAGACTTTTTTGTTCTTCTGGCAGTCCATGGTATATTCAATATTCTTTGCTAATACCATGATTCAAAGGCATCAGATCTTCTTTGGTCTTCCTTATTCATTGACCAGTTTTGGCATGAATATGAGATGATTGAAAATACCTTGGCTTGGGTCAGGTGCACCTTAGTCCTCAAAGTGACATCCTTTTTTTTTCAACACTTTGAGAAGGTCTTTTGCAGCAGGTTTGCCCAATGCAATATTGTTGTTTGATTTCTTGACTGCTGCTTCCATAGGAGTTGATTATGGATCCAAGTAAAATGAAATTCTTGACAACGTCAATCTTTTCTCCATTTATCATGATATTGCTTATTGGTCTAGTTTTGAGGATTTTTGTTTTCTTTATTTTGAGGTGTAACCCATACTGAAGGCTGCAGTCTTTGATCTTCATCAGTAAGTGCTTCAACTCCTCTTCACTTTCAGCAAACCAGGTTGTGTTATCTGCATATTGCAGGTTGTTAATGAATCTTCCTTCAATCCTGGTGCCCTATTCTTCTTCATGTAGTCCAATTTCTTGGATTATTTACTCAGGATACAGATTGAATAAAAAAAATTGAATAGGTATAGGTATGGTGAAATGATACAACCCTGATGCACACCTTTACTAACTTTAAACCATGCAGTATCCTTGTTCTGATTGACTACCTCTTGGTCTATGTACAGATTCTGTATCAGCACAAGTAAGTGTTCTAGAATCCCAATTCTTCTCAGTATTACCCATGATTTGTTATGATCTACACTGTAGAATGCCTTTGCATAATCAGTAAATCACAGTAAACATCTTTCTAGCATTCTCTGCTTTTAGTCCACCCAGGATGCTATCACCACTCATCTGTAAATTTGTTGTCCTGTGGAGGCTCGCATGTTGCTGTGATTCTGGAAGCTATGCTACTGTTATTTCAAAGATCAGCAGGGACACTCATGGTGGACAGGTTTCAGTGGAGCATCCAGACTAAGACAGAATAGGAAGAAGGACCTGTTGGTTTACTTCTGAAAAAATTGGCCAGTGAAAATCTTATGAATAGCAGTGGAGTGAAATAGCGACCCTATAGGACAGAGTAGAACTGCCCCATAGGATTTCCAAGAAGCACCTGGTGGATTTGAACTGCCGACCTTTTGGTTAGCAGCTGTAGCTCTTAACCACTATGACACCAGAGTTTCCGAATAAACACTTAGGTATCTATAATTAGGTATGGAACATTTTCCGACCTTTTTATCAGTTATTACTTAATCAGTGCTTCCCCCATTTTGTCCAGACTTGAATAGAAAGAGCACGTCTACTTTTTTAATGTTCTATTGTGTCTTAGGTGAAAGTTTTTAGGGCGTATTTGTTTCCCATTCAAAAATTTAATACACGAATTGTTCCGTGACATTGGTTGCAATCCCTGTAGTGTGTCAGCACTCTCTCCTTCCCCCCTGCCCCCAGGTTCACCGTTTCCATTCGTCCGGTTTTCCTGTCTCTCAGTAGCTTCCTTTGCCTTAGGTTGTGCTGACTTCACCTGTATGTGTATTGCCTTTCCCTTATACCAAAGTTAACACTTGACTGCCATCTAGTTAGTGGTTTCTCCTCCCTGCCTCTTACCTCTCTGGTAACCCTCAAAGATTATTTCTTTCTGGGTGTAAACCTTTTCTTGAGTTTTTCTAATAGTGGACCGATTGCGTATTTGTCCTTTTGTGATTACTTATTTTACTTAGCATAGTGCCCTCCAGGTTCATCCATGTTGTGAGATGTATTGTGGATTCATCATTGTGTAAAATACACCATAATTTGTTTAGCCATTCATCTGTTGATGGGCACTTAGGTTGTTTCCATCTTTTTGCTGTTGTGAATAGTGGTAGAATGAACACGGGTTTGCATATGCCTGTTTGTTTGACGGCTTTTGTTTCTCTAGAATATATTCTTAGGAGTGGGGTAGCTGAATCATATGGTATTTCCATTTCTAGCTTTCTAAGGAAGTGCCAGAGTCCTGGTGTCATAGTGGTTAAGAGGTCAGCTGCTAACCAAAAGGTCAGCAGTTCAAATCCACCAGCCACTCTTTGGAAACCCTATGGGACAGTTCTGCTCTGTCCTATAGAGTTGCTGCGAGTCGGAAGCGCCTCGATGGCACCAGCACACACACATAAAAGGAAGTGCCGTATCGTTTTCCATAGTAGTTTTCCATTTTACATTCCCACCAGCAGTGTGTGAGAGTTCTAATTTCCCCACAACCTGTTAGCGTTTATTGTTTTCTGAATTTTTGATCAGTGCCATACATGCAGGGATGAGATGGTATCTCATCACGGTTTTGATTTGCATCTTTTTAATGGCTGATAATTGCAAGCATCTTTTCCTGTATTTGTTGGCTGCCTGAATGTCTTCTTTGGTGAAGTGTCTATTTATGTCCTTTACCTCTTTTGCAAATGAGTTGCTTGTCTTTTTATTGTTGAGTTGTTGAAGTTTTCTGTGTATTTTAGAGATTAAACCTTTATCAGATATGCCGTTGCCAAAGATTTTTTCCCAGTTTGTAAGGTTCTCGTTGAAAAGTCTTTTGATAAGCATTTAAGTGTTTAATTTTTAGGAGGTCCCAATTATCTAGTTCATTTTTCGGAGTTTCTGCATTTTTAGTTATGCTTGATACTCTATTTATACCATAAATTAAGGCCCTTAGTGTTTTTCTGTGTTTTCTTTCATAAACTTTATGGTTTTAGGTTTTGCATTCAGATATTTGATCCATTTTGAGTTAGTTTTTGTGTATGTGGTGAGGTATGGATTCTGCAAACAGATATCCAATTTTGCCAGCATCATTTGTTGAAGAGACTATCTCTTCATCATTTAATCGACTTTGACTCGATGGCAACAGGTTTTTATTTCATCTTTCAGGGGGCTATTGTAAATGGTATTGTTTTCCT
This sequence comes from Elephas maximus indicus, assembly GCF_024166365.1. Classification (NCBI taxonomy): domain Eukaryota; kingdom Metazoa; phylum Chordata; class Mammalia; order Proboscidea; family Elephantidae; genus Elephas; species Elephas maximus. Next base: position 176,685,273 of record NC_064819.1, on the reverse strand, counting down.
GATTTCCTTTTTGGATTTGTCTTTGTTAGGGTAGAGGAGTCTGACTGATTTTTGTATGTTGATCTTGTACCTTGCCACTTTCCTGAATTCTATTAGTTCTAGTAGCTTTCTTATGGATTTTCTATGTGTAACCCAAAAAACCCAGTGCCATCGAGTTGATTCCGACTCATAGCGACCCTGTAGGACAGAGTAGAACTGCCCCATAGAGTTTCCAAGGAGCGCCTGGTGGATTAGAACTGCCGACCCTTTGGTTAGCAGCTGTAGCACTTAACCACTACGCCACCAGGGTTTCCTTTCTATGTATAGGATCATATCATATCATATGTGAATAGGGATAGTTTTACTTCTTCCTTACCAATTTGGATGCCCTTTATTTCCTTTTCTTGTCCTATTGCTCTAGCTAGGACTTCCAGTACAATGTTGAATAAGAATGGTGATAAAGGGTATCCTTGCCTGGTTCCTGTTCTCAGCGGGAATGCTTTTAGTCCTCCTTCATTGGAAGCAATGTTGGCTGTTGGTTTTGTGTATATGCCCTTAATTATGTTGAATAATTTTCCTCCTATTCCCATTTTGGTGAGAGCTTTCATCAGGAGTGGGTGTTGACTTTATCAAATGCTTTTTCTGTATTGGCTTAGGTGATCATGTGATTCATTTCCTTTGTTTTACTTACGTGGTGTATTATGTTGATTGATTTTATAATGTTGAAGCATCCTTGCATACCTGGTATGAATCCCACTTTGTTATGATATATTATTTTTTTGATATGCTGTTACATTCTTTTGGATAAAGAATTTTTGCATTAATGTTCATGAGGGATGTTGGTCTATAATTTTCATTTTTAGTGGTGTCTTTGCCTGGCTTTGATATCAGGGTTATGCTGGCTTCATAGAATGAATTTGGGAGTATTCCTTCCTTTTCTGTATTCTGGAATAGTTTGAGTAGTATTGGTGTGAGCTATTCTCTGAATGTTTGGTAGAATTCTCTAATGAAACTGTCTGGGCCAGGGCATTTTTTTGTTAATGGGTTTCTTATGACCTCTTTAATTTCTTCTTTTGTTATGGTTCTGTTCAGATATTCTACCTCAGTTTGTGTTAGTTTAGGTAGATAGTGTGTGTCTTGGTTATCCAGTGCTGCTATAACAGAAATACAACAAATGGATGGCTTTATAAAAAACAAAGAGAAATTTATTTTCTCACATTAGTAGGCTAGAAGTCCAAATTCAGGGCATCAGCCCCAGGGGAAGGCTTTCTCTATCTGTCAACTCTGGAGGAAGGTCCTTTTCATCAATCTTCCCCTGGACTAGGAGCTTCTCTGGGCAGGAACCCCGGGTCCAAAGGATGCTCTCTGTTCCCTGCGCTGCTTTCTTGGTGATATGAGGGCCCCCGTTTCTCTGCTCGCTTCTCTCTTTTATATCTCAAAAGAGATGGCTAAAGACACAATCCAGTCTTGTAGATTGAGTCCTGTCTCATTAACATAACTGTTGCCTATCCCACCTAATTTACAACATATAAGAAAATCACATCAGATGACAAAATGGTGGACAATCACATAATACTGGGAATCATGGCCTAGCCAAATCGATACATATATCTTTGGGGGACACAGTTCAGTCCATGACAGTGTATTTCTAGGAATCTGCCCATTTCTTATAGGTTTTCAAACTGTTGGAGTAGAATTTTTCATAGTATTCCGTTATGATCGTTTTTATTTCAGTTGGTTCTCTTGTGATGCCACCTATCTCATTTCTTATTTGGGTTATTTGCATCTTCCCTTTTCTTCCTTTCATCAATTTGGCCAGTGGTTTGTTGATTTTATTGATCCTTTCAAAGAACCAGCTTCTAGTCTTATTATTTCAGTTGTTTTTCTGTTTCATTTATTTCTGTTCTCATATTATCATTTCCTTTCTTCTGGCGGTTGTGGCCTTGTTTTGCTGCCCTTTTTTTGTTTGTCTGAGTGGTAGGGGTAAGGTATTGATTTTGGCCCTTTTTTCTTTTTTTGTGTGTGTGCATTTATTGCTATAAAGTGGCCTCCGAGCACTGCTTTTGCTGTGTCCCAGAAATTTTCGTGTGTTGTATTTTCATTTTCCTTTGATTGTAGGAATTTTTTAATTTCATTTTTAATTTCTTCTATTACCCAGTGGTTTTTAAGCATGATGTTGTTCAATTTCCAAGTACGTTTTTCCTTGTTCTTTTTGTTATTGATTTCTAATTTTATAATATTGTGATCTCAGAAGATGCTTCACATTGTTTTGATGTTTTTGAATTTACAGAGGCTTGCTTTGTGGGCTAGGATACAGTCTATTCTAGAGAATGATCCCTATGTGCTGGAGAAGAATGTGTATTTTTCTGCCATTGGATGGAGTGCTCTGTATATGTCTATGAAGCCAAGTTTATTGACTGTATTATTTAGATTTTCTGTGCCTTTGTTGAGTTTCTTTCTAGTTGTCCATTGTCAAAAGTGGTGTGTTAAAGTCTACTACTATTATTGTAGACTGTTTCTGTTTTCAATTCTGTTAGAGTTTGTTTTATGTAGTTTGGCGCTCTATCATTGGGTTCATAAATGGTTATTATGGTTATGTCCTCTTGGTGGATTGATGAGTTAATCTTTATATAATGTCCTTCCTTGTCTCTTATGATGAAGTTTGATTGAAAGTCTATTTTATCAGAGATTAATATTGCCCCTCCTGCTCTTTTTTGGTTGTTTGCTTGATATATATATATATATTTTTTTTTGGCATCCTTTGATTTTTAACCTCTATATGTCTTTGTGTCTAAGGTGTGTCTCTTGTATGCAACAAATGATGTGTCATTTTTTTTTTTAAATATATTCTGCCACTCTGTCTTGACTGAAGTGTTTAAACCATTTACATTCAGTGTGATTATTGATAGGTATGAATTTACTGCTGTCATTTTGTTATGCTTTTTTTTATGGTATTGATGATTCCTTAGTTTTCTTTAATTTTCTGTGCTGTGTTCTTTCGTTCATGAATTATCTTTTCATTTCATTGCTTTTGTTGATTTTGTGTTTGCTGGGACTTTTTTATTTTCTTTATTTCAGTATGTAGGTTTGTTAATTTTCTTTGTGGTTATGGTGAGGTTTACCTTTATCATCCTGTATTTAAAACAGTCTGTTAATTTTTTTTAATATCACCTTGACCTCCACTTCATATGGAAGTTCTATAACTACACCTTTTTCTCCCTTTTTGTTTTGAAGTTTTAGATTTCAGATTGACCTCTCTGGTTCTCCGTTTTCAGCTTTGTAGCTTCATTTTGATTTTGAGAGTTCTTTGTCTGGGTTGGTATCTAGGTGATGTTGTCACATGTCTTGGTCTCAGGTTGTTATCTGATGTTGTTGATTCTCTGCCCAAAGGACTACTTTTATTATTACTTGTAAGGTTGGTCTGGTTTTTACAAATTCCCTCAATTTCTATTTATCTGGGAATGTCTTAATTTCACTATAATATTTGACAGAAAATTTTGCTAGATACATGATTCTTGGTTGGCAGTTCTTTTCTTTCAAGGTTTTATGTTTTTCATCACATTGCCTCCTTGCCTGCAAGGTTTCTGCTGAGAAGTCAGAGCTTAAGCTCATTGGTGTCCCATTTTATGTGCTTTTTTTTTTCCCACAAGCTGCTCTCAGAATTCTTTGTCTTTAGTTTTGGAAAGCTTGGTTATGATATGTCTTGGTGACTTAATTTTGGGGTCTATCCTGTATGGGGTTTGTTGAACTTCTTAGATGGAAACCTTCTCATCTTTCATGATACCAGGGAAGTTTTCTGCCAGCAATTTTTAAACAGTTCTCTCTCTGTTTTTTCTTGTCACCTCCTATTCTGGAATTCCAATCACGCATAGATTATTCCAGTTGATAGTGTCTTTCTTCATTTTTCTTTATGGTTTTTTCTGATTGTTTCTCAAATAAATTAGTATCAAGGATTTGTCCCCTATTTTGCTGATCCTTCTTTCCACTGATTGAGTTCTAAATCTACGTCCTTTTACTGAGTTACCTATTTGTGATATTTTATTGTTAAGCTTCTGGATTTCTTATTTCTGCTTTTGTATGGTTTCCAATTGCCTGTTTATTTTGTCATTTTGTTCTTGTATTGTTTTCCTGAATTCTTCTAGAGTTTTGTCTATGTATTCCATGATTTCTTTGAGGATTTTACATGTAAGTCTTTTGAATTCCTTATCAGATAGTTCTGTTGCCGCTTCTTCATCAGGAAAATTTTCTGTTCCTTTATTTTGATCACTGTTTTGAACCATCTTGTATCTTTAAATGATTTGGTATTGTCTCTTATCTCCAAGGCATTGAAATATAATTTTATTCATTGATGGATCCTATGTTTATGTGCTTTGTCTTGGTTTTTTGTTTTGTAGTGACAAGTTTTGAGTGGTCTAGGTCCTTCCACAGCCCTTGTGGGATGATTAGGTCCTTCCAGGTTGATGCTAGCAGTTCATACATTTGCTGGAGAGGCCATCTTTGTATACACAGGTTATCAATAGTACCCAAATGGATGGGGTAGACCTTTATGCAGGCACAAATTGGTGTCGTAGTAAGTGTTGGGAGATCAGGGGTTCGCAGTGCATGTGGCGTCAGCCTGTGAAAACTGGCTAGGTGTAGGATGGGTGATGCTATAGCTAGGTGGTTGTTGAGTGTTGACACAGGGAGCTCCTGCTTGTCATTGGAGTCTGTTGGGATGCTCCTTGTGGTCACTGGGGATGGGATGTGCCTGTCGAGCTATGCCAGGTGGTTGTTGGAAGAGTATACATGGGTGCACCTGCTAGTCACTGGGCTAGGGAGTGGGACACATGTCAGTTGCTCGGCAATGGTACTGGCTGTGTTTCTGGTTACTGTGCAGGCTTGGGTGATCCTGCTGGTCACTGGGCAGTTGATGTGGAGGTACTCCTGTTAGTTGCTTGGCTACAGGTCTGCTCATCATGGTTGCTGGGCTGCAAGTGCATTCTTGCCAATCATTGTGCAATGGGTATGCTTCCAGTGGTCGCTGACTGTAGGCACTCCTGCCAGTTGCTGGGAAGTGGGTGCAGTCCTACTGATTTCCAGGGTGCAAGTGTGCTCCTGTCAGTTGCCAGGCAGTGAGTATGCTCCTGCCAATTGCCAGATTGCAGACCTGCTCCCACCGATCACCAGGGTACAGACACACTGTTGCCAGACGGCAGGTGCCCTCCCACGGTTGCCAGATTGCAGGCATGCCCCTCCCGGTCACTGAGCTGCAGGTGTGCTGCTGTTGGTATCCGGACAGCGAATATGGGCTCGCCTGTCATGGGTTGGGTGGGCTTTTCTGCCTGGCCACCCCAGGTGACTGGGGCCTGGTCTGTTTAATGTGGGGGGGTCCACAGGGACTGGCTGGGTGGGAGGCCTCTAGTTGCTAAATCTGCAGTTTTACTCTCCATTGGGTGTTTCCTGGCCAAATGGTCAGGCTCTGCCACTGGCGAGGAGAATCTCCCCCAATTCTTGACTCCCTCCATTCTCCATGTTTGGCAGAGTCATTGGAGCTCCTGCGCCTCTTCCTGCACTTTCCCTTTTTAGCCCTGGCTTGTGTTCTGCCCACCTTGTTTCACTCCAGGTTTGTTTGCATAGTATCTCTTTTTTTTGCTGTGAGTTGCTTATAGTTGCCCTTCTGTGCTCCTTACTCAGGAACGCTGCCTGCTTAGTCCCAAGATAACTACGCTCTGCAGAGTCAGGTGGCAAGGTCTGTATCTCTCTGTATCTGCTGTTTTCTTTCTGTCTCTCTTTCCACTTGGAGTTCAGTCTAATTCTTCATCCTTCTACTTGATGTTCAGGGTTCCAGAGTTGTCATCTATATCTGTATCACTCGATTTCTCAGGCCTTTGATGTAAGGAAACATTCTGGTGTGTCAGTCTAAGTCGCCATCTTCACATACTACTTTCTTCAGAACACTTATACTTTGATTCAGAGGGTGTCTTAGTCATCTAGTGCTTCTGTAACAGAAATACCACAAGTGGATGGCTTTAACAAAGAGAAATTTAATTCCTCACCGTAAAGTAGGCTAAAAGTCCAAATTCCGGGGTCAGCTCCAGGGGAAGGCTTTCTCTCTATAGGCTCTGGAGGAAGGTCCTCATCCTCAGTCTTCCCCTGGTTGAGGAGCAGCGCAGCACAGGAACCTTGGGTCCAAAGGATGTGCTCTACTCCCAGCACTGCTTTCTTCATGGTGTGAGGTTCTCATGTCTCTCTGCTCACTTCTATCTTTTATATCTCAAAAGAGATTGGCTTAAGACACTATCTGATCTCGTGGACCTCATCAATATAGCTGCTACTAATCTATTTTGGCCCCCACGTGTCTGTCAGTTTCTCGTACTGTGGGGGCTTGTGTGTTGCTGTGATGCTAGAAGCTATGCCGCTGGTATTCAGATACCAGCAGGGTCACCCATGGAGGACAGGTTTCAGCTGAGCTTCCAGACTCAGACAGACTAGGAAGAAGGACCCGGCAGTCTAGTTCTGAAAAGCATTAGCCAGTGAAAACCTTATGAATAGCAGTGGAACATTGTCTGATATAGTGCTGGAAGATGAGCCCCCCAGGTTGGAAGGCACTCAAAAGATGACTGGGGAAGAGCTGCCTCCTCAAACTAGAGTTGACCTTAATGACGTGGATGGAGTAAAGCTTTCAGGACCTTCATTTGCTGATGTGGCACGACTCAAAATGAGAAGAAATAGCTGCAAACATCCATTAGTAATCGGAACCTGAAATGTACGAAGTATGAATCTAGGAAAATTGGAGATCGTCAAAAATGAAATGGAACGTATAAACATCGATATCCTAGGCATTAGTGAGCTGAAATGGACTGATATTGGCCATTTTGAATCAGACAATCGTATAGTCTACTATGCTGGGAATGACGACTTGAAGAGGAATGGTGTTGCATTCATCGTCAAAAAGAACGTTTCAAGATCTATCCTGAAGTACAATGCTGTCAGTGATAGGATAATATCCATACACCTACAAGGAAGACAAGTTAATACGACTATTATTCAAATTTACACACCAACCAATAGGGCCAAAGATGAGGAAATAGAAGATTTTTATCAGCTGCTGCAGTCTGAAATTGATTGAACTTGCAATCAAGATGTATTGATTACTGGCAATTGAAACGGGAAAGTTAGAAACGAAGAAGGATCAGTAGTTGGAAAATATGGCCTTGGTGATAGAAACAATGCTGGAGATCGAATGATAGAATTTTGCAAGACCAACGACTTTTTCATTGCAAATACCTTCTTTCACCAACATAAATTATACACATGGACCTCGCCAGATGGAACACACAGAAATCAAATTGACTACATCTGTGGAAAGAGAAGATGGAAAAGCTCAATATCATCATTCAGAACAAGACCAGGGGGTGACTGTGGAACAGACCATCAATTGCTCATATGCAAGTTCAAGCTGAAACTGAAGAAAATCAGAGCAAGTCCACGAGAGCCAAAATATGACCTTGAGTATATCCCACCTGAATTTAGAGATCATCTCAAGAATAGATTTGATGCATTGAACACTAGTGACCGAAGACCAGACCAGTTGTGGAATGACATCAAGGACATCATCCATGAAGAAAGCAAGAGGTCACTGAAAAGACAAGAAAGAAAGAAAAGACCAAGGTGGATGTCAGAGGAGACTCTGAAACTTGGTCTTGAGCATCGAGCAGCTAAAGCAAAAGGAAAAATTGATGAAGTAAAAGAACTGAACAGAAGATTTGAAAGGGCCTCTCGAGAAGACAAAGTGTTATAATGATATGCGCAAAGAGCTGGAGATGGAAAACCAAAAGGGAAGAACACGCTCGGCATTTCTCAAGCTGAAAGAACTGAAGAAAACATTCAAGCCTTGAGTTGCAATAGTGAAGGATTCCATGGGGAAAATATTAAATGATGCAGGAAGCATCAAAAGAAGATGTAAGGAATACACAGTCATTATACCAAAAAGAATTAGTCGATATTCAACCATTTCAAGAGGTGGTGTATGATCAGGAACCGATGGTACTGAAGGAAGAAGTCCAAGCTGCTCTGAAGGCACTGGCAAAAAAAAAAAGGCTCCAGGAATTGTTGGAATATCAATTGAGATGTTTCAACAAACAGATGCAGCACTGGAGGTGCTCACTCATCTATGCCAAGAAATGTGGAAGACAGTTTCCTAGCCAACTGGTTGGAAGAGATCCATATTTATGCCTATTCCCAAGAAAGGTGATCGCACCGAATGTGGAAATTATAGAACAATATTGTTAACATCATACGCAAGCAAAATTCTGCTGAAGATCATTCAAAAATGGCTGCAGCAGTATATCGACAGGGAACTGCCAGAAATTCAGGCTGGTTTCAGAAGAGGACGTGGAACCACGGATATCATTGCTGATGTCAGATGGATCCTGGCTGAAAGCAGAGAATACCAGAAGGATGTTTACCTGTGTTTTATTGATTATGCAAAGGCATTCGACTGTGTGGATCATAACAAACTATGGATAACACTGCGAAGAATGGGAATTGCAGAACACTTAATTGTGCTCACAGGGAACCTTTACATAGATCAAGAGGCAGTTGTTCGGACAGAACAAGGAGATACTGATTGGTTTAAAGTCAGGAAAGGTGTGCGTCAGGGTTGTATTCTTTCACCATACCTATTTAATCTGTATGCTGAACAAATAATATGAGAAGCTGGAGTATATGAAGAAGAACGGGGCATCAAGATTGGAGGAAGACTCATTAACAATGTGCGTTATGCCGATGATACAACCTTGCTTGCTGAAAGTGAAGAGGACTTGAAGCACTTACTAATGAAGATCAAAGACCACAGCTTTCAGTATGGATTACACCTCAACATAAAGAAAACAAAAATCCTCACAACTGGACCAATGAGCAACATCATGATAAACGGAGAAAAGACTGAAGTTGTCAAGGATTTCATTTTACTTGGATCCGCAATCAACAGCCACAGAAGCAGCAGTCAAGAAATCAAAAGACACATTGCATTGGGTAAATCTGCTGCAAAGGACCTCTTCAAAGTGTTGAAGAGCAAAGATGTCACCCTGAAGACTAAGGTGCACTTGACCCAAGCTATGGTATTTTCAGTGGCATCATATGCATGTGAAAGCTGGACGATGAATAAGGAAACCGAAGAAGAGTTGACGCCTTTGAATTGTGGTGTTGGTGAAGAATATTGACTATACCATGGACCGCCAAAAGAACGAACAAATCTGTCTTAGAAGAAGTACAACCAGAATGCTCCTTAGAAGCAAGGATGGCGAGACTGTGTCTTATATGCTTTGCACATGTTGTCAGGAGGGATCAGTCCCAGGAGAAGGACATCATGCTTGGCAGAGTACAGGGTCAGCGGAAAAGAGGAAGACCAGCAATGAGGTGGATTGACACAGTGGATGCAACAAAGAGCTCAAGCATAACAACGATTGTAAGGATGGCTCAGGACCAGGCAGTGTTTCATTCTGTTGTGCATAGGGTTGCTATGAGTCGGAACCGACTCGGCGGCACCTAACAACAGCAACAGTAATCTATCTTGGAAACCCTGGTGGTGCAGTGGTTAAGGGCTATGGCTGCTAACCAAAAGGTTGGCAGTTCAGATCCAGCAGGCGCTTCTGGGGAAACTCTATGGGGAAGTTCTACTCTGTCGTATAGGGTTGGTATGAGTCGGAATCGACTCAATGGCAACAGGTTTTTTTTTTTTTTTTTTTTTTGGTTTTAATCCATCTTATTACATCATAGTGCTAGGGTTTACAAGACATAGGGAAATCACATCAGATGTAAGATGGTAGACAATCATACAATCATATAAGGGAATCATGACCTAGCCAGGTTGACAGATATTTTCGGAGGACACGATTCAATCCATCATATTCCACCCTTTGGTCCCCAAACATTTATGTCCTTGCCACATGTAAAACATATTCACCCTGTCATATTATAGCAAAAGTCTTAATTCAATTCCAAGTCCAAAATCCAAAAATTCGTCTTCATCTGTGATATCCAGAATACAAGTTCTCTACTTCCCAAAGTACAATGGCAGAACAGGCACAAGCTATACATTTCTATTACAAATAGGAGAAATTGGAGAGAAAGAAGGCCTAACAGGCACCAAGTAAGTCCGCAGAACACATTATATTAGCCCTCAAGGCTTTGTAAATTATCCTCTGTCTTCTGAGACTATTTACACAATGGCCCTGCCCTCCAGACTCTAGGTATTGGCCATACTCTCCAGATTCTGAGTGGAGACACCTAGGCCCTGGGCTTCAGCTCTGCCTTCTGGCCCGGTGCGGCGGCAACTCTGTTCCCTCGGCTTTCTCCTAGTCCACCTGAGTGGCGACTCCACCCTTAGAAACACCAGCGGCCATGGTTCCACTCTTTGAAGCCCCTGAGGTCACAGCCATACCTTTTGAGACTGAGGCAGCTAGGTTTCTTGTGTTCCTTGTCTCTTCAGCTTCTGCTTCCCGGTATCTTGGCGAAACAGTTGTTGCTAGTTTGTCCTTGCTAATACTCTCCTAGTATTTTTCTACTTTCGCACTCAAGTACAGAAGGAAAAGTTCAGGAAGCTCTGTTGCAGCATGATTACAACAGTTGTATTATGAAATACTGGGGCTGTCTTTTTACCCAATTAGATGGGAGTAGTTTCCCTCTTTTTTCTTTAGTTTCTCTTTACCTTATTGTTATTTGAAGTTCCTGGTGTTTTAAAATGGTATTAAAATGTTTCCATAGCAACACTCTGCAGTTTCTTATGATACAACTTGGACTGAAAAAGAGAAATACTTCCTGAAAGAGTTTATTGAAAAAAATCAAGCTAATAAGACGTAACTGTTAATTTTTAAAAAGCATTTTAAAGAAGAATCTTAAGAAAATTTTGACAGGCCCATGTAAACTGAATTCCCCAGTGAGTTTCTTGCTTATGTAAAAATTTATCTTTGAATTTGCACTAAATCTATACTTTTTTCTCATAATTAGACAGCTTAAATAAACAGCTTAAATAAAAAAACTTAAGTACTGCCAAATTTCAGTTAAATTATTTCTCAGTTCTGTTTGAGTCCTTGTATACCCGTACTCAGAAGCTCACAGGCTGCTTATCAGATTGTTAAAGCAATGCTTATACTACCCTTATATGCTTTCCCAGCATCCCAGACTGAATGATGAATTTTATTCAGGATCTTTTCCTCTGATATATATAAAAACACACACACACATACATGTATATGTATATGTGTGTGTGTGTGTATGAAATCAATACCAAAATATTTAAAATATTTTTATATTTAAATTGTATAAATTATCTGTTTGATGCTGCCCCTTACTCTCTGTTGACCTTTAGTTATATTCAGTTTCATTTTAACATTTGAGTCATTTTTCTAAAAGGACTTAGGGAAGACATTATATTTAATAACTAAAATTATTAATCCCATGTTTTCCTCTTCTATTTACTTTAATCTTTTCCTTCTAAATTTGGTTTAATTTCTATTAACTCAGACTTTTGGACTCTTTTCAACATTCCAAAAGCATGAACTAATTCCATATGTTCTATTTTAGCTACCATTCTCATTCTTTTGTTGTTGTGATTTTTGAAAGCTTTGGTTCCAGAAGAAATCCTTTGAAGTTATCATAGATTACGTTTATGTCAGTTGTATTTAATGTGCCTTAATTATTGGTTCACTCAATAAATACGAGGTGCTGGAAACACAATAGTGAAAAACACAGACAATAGCAATCCTTTCCTAATGGAGGTTACATAAACCTCTTAGGACAGAGTACAACTGCCCCATAGGGTTTCCAAGGCTGTAACCTTTATGGATGCAGACTGCCACATAGTGGATATCAGCTGGAGACTTAACTATTTTGACTCCTATTGTGACTACCGTTTGCATTTGCTTACATGGCTCTATTGTCTTTGAAGCCTCTGCTGCCTGGTGCTCTTTCCATCTGTGCATAATTCAGAGCCCTGGGTGATTTCGTATATTTCATTTTCCAGCTAGGTTTTTGTATATTAATATTTCCTGATATTGCCCTGTAATTTTAGTTATATTTGATGTAGGCACTGAAAACCAAAAACCCACTGCCGTCGAGTTGATTCCAACTCATAGTGACCCTATAGTGTAGACACAGAAACAAAAAATGATCTTATCTAGCTGTATGTCTTCTTCAGTCTATTTAGAAGTGATCTTTTATGTAATAGTTCAAGATTTACCCGACTTGCTTTTCAAGTCTTGTTAATTTTTCTTTCAAAAAGCTTTTCATCTTTAGCTTTTCTATTTTTACTTTTACCACCCTAGTCTAAGCCCTTCTTATCTCTTAGTGCCTAAACTTTTAGCAATAGTCTTCTGTTTTCCTTGCCTGTCTGCCAACCTACCCTAAACATAACCATGGATTAATCTTCTTAGAATATAGATATGATTGTGTCATTCTTCTGTTCTAAAATATTCCCAACTAGAACAAGAACCATACACTAAGATTTGGGGAGGAGAGGATGGTGGACATCCCAAACATGGTGTCTCTGAGGATCAGCTGGGGCAATGATCAGTGGTGTTATTTCACCCCTTACCATGTCATGTACTTGCTTTGTTGATATGTATTTTTTTCTTTCCAGATACTAGAATAGATAAAAAGGATGCTTCTGAATAGTGGTGCTAGGGAGCTTATTTCAGACTTGGTTTCCACTGCCACCACTGAATGCAGACTGCATGTGGAAGACATATTGCGTGTTAGTTACTGGACTTTGTTAAACATTCTTTATAAATAATGGGAAGAGACTATCTTTTAATACTCAGCAGGGCAGGGAACATCACCCTTAATATATTTAAACAGTTTAGCTGGCATTTGAGCCAGTTGGTTATGGTTTTGTTCATATAATTTCCATGGGATTTGTTTAAAAGTTGAAGTATAAAAGGCCTGTAATGTCATTTGTGAAAAACAGACGTGGTTAGTATAGACCTGGTTTATTTATTTTAAAATTTTGTTGGTGGACACAAGAGAAAGCTCATATATAATCCTATTGCATTTAATGTTGTCAGTCTTTGGTAGGTCGTTATAGGTAGGGTCTAGCTTTGTTTGGGCTAAAAAATACCTGATTTTAGAAATGGGATTCACTTTTCCTCCTAACATCGTTATTCCAGTTAGTATCGCTGCTTCACACTCATTCCAAAACTTAGTGGCATAAACAACATTTTTATTATGCACATGGGAGTTGGAAACTCAGAAAGAGCACAGAATGGCTTATCTCTACAATGACTGGGCCTCAACTGGGAAGACTTAAAGGTTGGGGTTGACTTGAGTGATAAGTACTGGAATAATCTGACAGCTTGTTCATCATCATGTCTGGCTCTGGGCTGGGATAACTTGAAGACTAGGGCTGTTGACCAGAGTGCCTACCTGTAGGCTTGCTTCCTCACAGCGTGGTAGCCTCAGGATAGTCACACTCTTACAGAGTGGCTCAGGGCTCCAAGCACAAGTGTTAAAGGCAACAAGAGAGAAAGTTCATTGTTTTTTTGACAAAGCTTCATAAGCTACGCCTTATCACTTCCACTGCATTCTGTTGCTTACACGTGAGTCACATGCCCACCCAGATAGAGAAGAGGAATTAGTCTTCTTGCTGGGGATGTGGTAGGGTTCTAGAAGATCACGTGGAGTTGGAGATATTGTTGTAGCTATCTTTGGAAAATACATTGTCACGGTAGTCAAGTCTAATTCTTGCCAATGTTGCTTGATAAGTTCCTCTGTGGTTTTTTTTGGGGGGGAGGTTGGGGGAGGGCACTCAAATCCATATTTCGTAATGACTGTAGAGATAAAAGATCCAGGATTCTTTACCTGTATCCATGAATGAAGTTTAGGGCTTTAGGAGTCTATGAACTGAATGTATAAAACATTAAAAAATATATAGTTATATTTTTTTCTTTGCTATATTTTCTATTACTTTGGAAATTGCCCTAAAAAAAAATTTTTTTTTTTTAATCAAAGTTGCTCAGGTGGTTTTTTTCCTTTCCCCTACTTCAAACTCACGTAGGTGGGTTGGATCACTAGTGTATCCAGTTAGGATGTGTGTAGTTTTCATTGCTGCCACATGTGGAGAATGTATGAAATAGTTCCCCAATGATTGGAATCAATGAAAATTTACTCTCCCATCTGTATTTATGCAACACCTAGTTTAAATTGAATAATATATATATAAATAAAAAAAAAGCAGGACAAAACTTGCATGTTCCTTGATCCTACTCTAAAGATTGAATGTGCAGGTCCACAAAAGTCATGTTTTTTCTTGTCTGGCAAGGTTCTTGCTAATGGAAGCAGAAGAACCCATTGAAGTTGAAGAAGTACTTCATGTCTGCCCAGCCAGAAAACATATTGAACAGTGTGACTCTTTGACAAGAAGATGGTTTAATTTGAGAAAGGCTGCAACCTTACCTAAATTGGGATTTGCCCCAACACAAAATCTTGCAAGCAAAAGAAGCAATATGATTGGAGAAACCTTGGTGAAGCTCTCTGTTGTTTGTGGCTGGGTGCAGGAAAACAATGATGGCCTCTTTCAGATCACATTATTCCTCTAATATTGTTGCTGTTTTTCTCTCGTAGTCTCTCAAATCAAGGTTTTAAAGGAATTGGCAGCTATGCCATTTCCTTTCAGTGTGTAACCAAATGAAATTGTGATGTTTTTAGTAAAGCCGACTTCTCTTTTTTGTCCTTTAAGAGCATGCTGATGCCATCAAAGAATTCTTGCTTTGTGAACCCATTTTGAAAACTGGGAAGGCTGTTGAGATATAAAACAGTGAAAAGTGGCTTGCCAGCAAAATTGATTGAGTACCTGGTAACACATCTGGTTTTGCTGCTTCGGTGAAGGAGGAAGCTCCACAGGTCATTGTGAATCGTTGCTTTTACACTGGCAACAAAGGCTCTGCCAGAGATCCTGAAAGAAGTCTAATGTGTTGAAAGTCACACTTTATCCCAGTCAGGGTCTTGAATCACTGCCTTGTCAAGAGATTCTCTTGAGAAATGCGAGTGGAATGTGAGGTTATTTTCTATTGCAGAGAAGTTCATTGATTCACCAAAGAACAAGTCTCAAAGCATTGGGGAATTCTAATTCCATTTGCTGCCATGTTGTGTGTGAATCAGGACTTTCAGAATACTTGTGCTAATGTATTGGATTGTTAAATCCATTGCCATGTTATAAACCATGCTACTTA
The DNA here is from genome assembly GCF_024166365.1 of Elephas maximus indicus. Classification (NCBI taxonomy): domain Eukaryota; kingdom Metazoa; phylum Chordata; class Mammalia; order Proboscidea; family Elephantidae; genus Elephas; species Elephas maximus. The sequence goes on along the minus strand of NC_064819.1, from coordinate 176,670,088 downwards.
CTATTCTGCCTCCTTATTCAAGAGAAACAGTAGCAGCTTTCTAATTGAAATAGATTTTAGATGAATTTATTTTAATTTTCTTTTTAATATCCTTTCTAATCTAAGCATCTTCTTTTCAAGTTGAGAGAGTTTAATCTCTTTACATTAATGTGTTTATTCATTTTTTTGGATTTATTTCTGCTCTTATTTTGGTGTCCTCTATGTCTTATGCTTTGCTCTTTTTCCTTTCTGACTTACATCGTATTGATCGAGTTTTCCTTATTTCCTTTTTTTGCCCTTCAATTTCTAGTTTGGAAATAACCTATACTTTTTCTAATTTAGTAATTACGTATTTTTTTTACATATATGCTTGACTTAAATTTTCAAGTTGATCTAGCATCCTCCAGATTAGAACAGATCTCCTCTTCCTATGTGTCATTTCTCTTTGTTACTTTAGCTCTACCTTGTTTATAATTACTGCCCCCCCCCAACTTTGTGCATTTTTAGTTTCTTTACAGTTGGGGCTTGTATTATTATAGCCATTCTAGTGGATGCGAAGTGGCGTGTCATTGTGACTTTGACTTTCATTTTCCTAATGACTAAGGATGTTAAGTGTCATTTCACATGGCTTTTTGGCCATTTGTATATCTTCTCTGAAGAAATGTCTATTCAAGTCCTCTTGTGCATTTTTTAATTGGGTTTTTCAGCTTTTTCATTCTAATATCCTAATATTCGTTTTTAAATCTATTAGTCAACCATCTTCTGCTCTTCAAGTCTATAGATTGGCTTTATCAATATTTTGGTAGGATACATTTCTGTTTTCCTTCAACGGTTCCTCATCCTTCTCCAAGTTACATACATCTTATAATGCCTCTGGGATAGTAAGGTCGCCTCACAATACTTAATATGTCTAATAGTAGTTAAATCAATAAGTGAAAAGGGCAACGTTATGCTAGTGGATTAACGGTCAAAAATAACTTGGTCTCTTAAACTCGGCCAGTGTTTTCTGAACACTCCTATATGCATGGCATGGTGTGAGGCTTTGTTTAAGTACTTAATTATAAGTCTGATGGAAAATGAGTCTTAAAATGAGTCTTAAAAGACTCATAATGTCTTTACAACAGTGGTTTCTATCTTTTATTTTGTGATTTCAGTTCTTGGGCAAAAACTGTATTTAAATGATCATCAAAGTCTTTTAATTCTGAAATGTCATGCAGTTTACTTTCATAGCATGCTTCCATGATTAAGTAATAGATCAAAAACAATAGAACATCTTTCTTTTATAAGAGTAATTTATAAGTATTTTTAGCTTATAAATATTTTTATTTTAGCATCCTAAAATAATTTGGCACGACTCAGGGACATTCTTCATGAACAAAAGCATATTACATTCACTCAGAAAGCATCCATTTTCTCTATTGAAGGAAGTGTAACAATGTGAATTGTGTTTTAAATCTGTGAGCTCATTAAGAGGAGTTACATGAACAATATATTGTAATTTCTCTTTTGAGCTTGGAGCCCGTAGAATATGAAAAAAAAATAAGGTAATTAGTTTCCAGTTGTAAAATAATTCCATAATTCCACATCTAACATTTAACTGAGAACATTATTTTTAATTCATACTCAAGTATAAGAAAATCATAAGTATACCAACATACATATCATTTTTATCACAGTATTTAGCATGACATTATACCATAGAATTAATAAACTCTTTATAAAAAATGCTATAAAACTCATACTTCATCTGTGTATAAAAAGTATTCATCATTGATCTACCTATCTACTTTACTTTAAAAACTGTGGCAAAGAATATCTAATGAAGACTTTGTTAAAGTACACACTGAATCATCTTAATTTTGTTTTTAAATGTGTGCATATGCAGATGGAAAAAAGACTGGAAAGAAATACGCCAAATGTTGACTATATTTATCTCTGATTACATTTTTTACTACTACACCATTCTGCTTATACTATTCTGCCCAACTAATTCTAGCTGCTTCTCTTTGTTTTCCTAGTCTTAGAGATAGCTATCTGCAGTTGCTAACTTAGTGAGTCCTTAGTGTTCTCCTTTTGGATACGCACCTTTTTGGATACGCACAGTATACCTTACTTAGCATGTTAAAGGCTCCAAGTCAAGAAATCTGCTTAACTCAGCATTTCCCAAACTTACTTGAGCCCAGGACTTTTTGTCTTTTTTTTTTTTTTTTGCAGCATAGCTATTAATATCCTGTATAACATCGGTTGGAGCCGTGATGGCGCAGTGGCTAAGAGCTCGGCTGCTAACCAGAAGGATGGCAGTTTGAATCCACCAGCTGCTCACTGGAAACCCTATGGGGCAGTTCTGCTCTGACCTATAGGGTTGCTATGAGTCAGAATCAACTGGAAGGCAACAGGTTTTGTGTTTTTTTTTTTTAAATAACATCAGTTGGGGAATGTCTGAGACATCTAGTGCTACTATAACAGAAATACCACAAGTGGATGGCTTTTACAAACAGAAGCTTATTCTCTCACAGTCTGGTAGGCTAGAAGTCCGAATTCAGGGGCCAGCTCCAGGGAAAGGCTTTCTCTCTCTATCGGCTTTGGAGGAAGGTCCTTGACATCAGTCTTCCCTTGGTCTAGGAGCTTCTCTGTACAAGGACCCTGGGTCCAATGGAGGCACTCTTCTTCTGGCTCAGCACCACTTTCTTGGTGGTATGAGTTTCCCCTGTCTCTCTGCTCCATTCTCTCTTTTATATTTCAAAAAAGATTGACTCAAGATACAACGTAACCTTGTAGATTGTGTCCTGCCTCATTAACATCATAGAGGTAGGATATACAACACATAGGAAGATCACATCAGATGGCCAAATGGTAGACAACCATACAACACTGGGAAATGTGGCCTAGCCAGGTTGACACACATTTTTGGGGAATACAATTCAATCTGTAACAAGGAGACATGGACCTAGAGCATTGTAAATTTGTACACCTTTAAAAAAAAAAAAAAAAAGGTAGCTACTCTTACCAGCTATTACCAAATATACTTGAGGTTCATATGATCTATTTATTAATATGCAAATTATATATATATATATTTGGGTAGCTTATAAATTCTCCATCAAGGCAGGTTTTTTTTTCCTTTCACATATAAGTTTCTGACTATTGTCTTTTGGTGATTTCCTTGTTCTTTCCAAGGATAACCTTTATATTCTTATTTAATTCATTCAAAAATATTTTCAAGGGGCAAATAAAGCACTGGGACACTCCCAGTTTTAATTGATGAATAAGTTTTTCTACCTCCGTTAAAACTGTAGGATATAAAAGCCTATTTGTTGAGTCTGGTATAAAATGTAAGTAAAAAAAAAGTCAAACACCCTTGTAAAATCGAAACCACATTTTCATTTACTAAGGATTTTTGTCAAGACAAGCCCTTCCTTAGGAAGTAATTAGCCATGAATGTAGAAGGCATAATTAATAAATAAGTACAATTCATCACTTTGTTAATCTGTTTCTAAATAATATGGCTGGCATTCAGTGCTTTTCCATTATTAACACATATAAATATGCAGACATTAGTATTTTTATCACAATATCACAATATATTCATAAGAAATCTATCATTTCTCTTGTTTTCATTAGTGTAGGAGTTTGCCTTGAGTTTATTTTCTCTACGAGATGCCTTTGGTTTTTTATGTTGCGTTTCTTCCTTTTGAGAACTTTACAGTTTAAAATGAATATCTCTAATACTCAATGATTTGTAAGCTGTCTTATAATATTATAAAATTATTGTGCTTCTATAGAAGTTGTGACTTGTCCTTGTTTTTATCGCGGGGGGGGGCGGGTGGTGGTGGTGGTGGTGGTGGTAGTGGTTGGAGGTCCAGCACTTTAATGGGAAAATGAAGTCTGTAGCATTGTAGATTCGATTTCTTTTGTGTGTTTTAGGGGTGTTTATGTATTTTCATTTAGAGCCCATCTGTTTTTTGACTGATGTCCCACAGCTGTTCAGAGTTGCTTGTACACGATTGGCGCCTGAGCCTATAGACAAGCCAGCCAGGTCTGGCAGTGATAGAACACAGTGGATTCAGAGCTTCTCCCAGATGAGACAAAAATGCTCCCAGGTGAGTTGCTGAAGAGCAGAACAGATCTCTCACAAGACAGTCTTGGCACTTAGACAAAACATGAAGTGAAGGCCTGTATAAAAAAAACTGTTTTTGGTTGAATTGGCTTTAAGACTAGTTTTCTTTGTTAGTTAGAAATTACTGTTACCCTGTTGTTTTTGCTTTTTCTAGTTACAAGCATCCCTCTCAAATGGGGTCTAGTCTTTGCATCATTATATATGATGTACTAATTGTATGTCATAGTATTCAGTCTGTATATATTTTGCTGACTGAATTAAAGGATTAATTTAAACATGAAATTAGAATTAATACTGTAGTATTTTTTCCTGATGATAGATTCTTAAGGTCAAAATCCTATTTATCCATTTGTAAAAACAGTAACACATGATATTCAGATGTATATCACTGACAGATGACTTATGTATAAGAAGAATTTTATCTTTGATACTATCCATATATTTATATATATATATTTCACGGTAAAAATGTCAAGACTACTTCAGATTCTTAAAGTAGACTTTCTTTCTAGCTTTGGATTGTGAATAGAATTCCCTGTTTTTTAGGACTTTGCTCTTTCATTCTGTGATTACTTGTGGGCTGATATTTATTTTCTTGCATAGAAAACTGAAAAATGTCTCTTTCCTTCTACCTCAAAGAAACTGCATTTCCACGTATAAAGACCCTACATAAAATTAACTTGCTCTTTATACAGTAAATTTGTAGCAGTGTAGTGTTTCTTGCTTATTACATTCTGACACTTTATGCAGCATTTTCCAAGTACTTATTTCTTAAGCAGATTTTGAATGGAAGGGTAAAAAGAGACAGTTGATATGAAGTTGTTATTTAAAACTGTTTTAATGTCTATAAACTTTAAAAGCTTAAACTAACTTCTGAGTCCAAGATGGTGATTCACCTACACCCTCTCACCATGTTCCTGTTAAAGCAGGCCAAGTGATAGAATCCAAAAAAATATATGTCATTATTATTATCAGAAAATTAAAGAAGGGCCTCACCCACAGTATCATCATGTTGGAAGGGTTTCCACAGGAAACAATGAAAGTAAGAGCAGAGCAAGGGAACGCATCTGCCTTCCAGTTGCCAGTCAGCACATTCAAGAGAAACTTGTTAAGGAGGTTGGTCCGAGAGCTTGTCCGTCCATATAAACCAAGTAACATGTTCAGGCTGGGAGCTAGGGCTGGAGACAAGAATAGGAACAGAGATGTTAGCAGGTAAAATCTGTATCTCCTGTCCTGGGTGGAGCTACGGGAAGAGGGAAGTGACTCTCCACTGCACATTCTGTATGCCACAGCTCCAGAACCAGAGCAGAAGTCACCCTGAAGGGTGGCTTATGGGGGTGGGTGGATAGAGGGGACTTCCCATCCCAACTAGCTTCAGGCTGAAAAGGGGGTCTGCCTCATTCAAGAATTCAACAGTGATCTGCATGATCTACAGCAATCTAGACCAGCACTGGCTGGTAGAACTCTCTGGAGTGAGAGAAATCTTATATATCTGTGCTCCCAGGTATGGTAGCCAATAGTCACATCTGGCTTTTGAGCAGTTGAAATGTACTTAATGCAACCAAGAACTGAGTTAAGTGCCAAAAGCCTTAAAAAGGGAATTCCTCTTTGGGGTATTTTTATCTTAAGGGAGTTAACAAGACAACTGTTCAAAACTAGTCATTACAACATCGTTTATAATATTAAAAAGTGTGCATAACATTGGAGTAACATAAATGTATTATTTAAAGCAGACTGTTTCATACCAGATGATGGAATATTATGCAGTTATTAAAAAATGCTAATGTAGAGAGACATGTATTGACAGAAAAGTTGTTTCTAATATGTTAAGTGAGAAAAGGCTGGTTAAGAAACCATGTGGTTAATGTGTTCCCATTTTTTTGTGTATAAATATTTGAAAAAATACACACATACACACACACAGATAGGATTTCTTTTTAAAAAAAGATTTTAATTGCTGTTCTGTTATACATTAGCTGTGACTGTGTAACTGTGCAAAGTACTTAACCTCTTAGTCTCAGTTTTTTCAGTGTAAAAGAGAAAGAGAAATAGTACCTATCTCCTTGGGTTGTTTTGAAGATCACTTGAAATAATGTGTCTGTATTGCTTCACCTGGTGTCTCATTATCATATGATAAGGGCATAATAAACAGCAAGTTTTGTGTGGTCATAGTGATTGTCATATGTCTGTGCATAGGAGAAAGTCTGGAAGACATCTATCAAAATGTTACCAAGTTGTCTTTGGTTTGTGCTTTTACAGGTGATCTATATTTTCTTCTTCATGCTTTTCAGTGTTTTCTGATTCTGGGTTTGCATATGAGCTTATATTACTCTTATAATTGACAAATATTTAAAACTATCTATGTGCCTAATCGTCATTAATATAACAGTCAAGCAAAAAAAAAAAAAAAAAGGCTTCTGGCAAGTAGATAAAAGATTTATATCTAATATAGATTTTATCACTCTGTTTAGAACTGCAGAACCGTTATCGTGGTTATAGGAAATTTGTAAAATTAAAGCCAATGGAAATATAGTAGTATAATTGAAACACATCACTGCATATAGAATTATGGTTTTAATCACCTTTGCATCTGAGAAGACAATGTAGTATACACTGAGTTATGTTTTAGCTTGCATCCTTCATAATCTGGGGAAAAAGAAAGCATTTATTTCTGTTTAGAAGTGGCTCTGTTTTATAGTAGCTTATTTCTAGGGTTACACAAATTTAGTAACTCTAATGGTGGTGTGGTACAGTGGTTAAGAATCTGGTTGCTAAGCAAAAAGTCAGCAGTTCAAATCCACCAGCTGCTCCTTGGAAACCCCATGGGGCAGCTCTACTCTGTTCTGTAGGGTCGCTATGTTGGCAGCGGGTTTGGTTTTGGTGTGAATTGTTGGGAAAGCTATGGACATTTAGTTAGGATATTGCTTTTCTTTTGCATTTTTTTTTAATTATAGTGAAATACGCATAAAAATACAAAACATTTTATCAATCTCTACATGTAGGGTATAGCTTTTGTGTGTTTTGAATTTTGTATTTCCAAAATTTTTGGCAGCAATGTTTTATATTTCACTTTGCTTGGAGCCCACATTGTGTGTCAAGTTCTGTTCCAGGCTCTGTGGAATAAGAAGAATGAAGAAAAGATTCCAGCCCTCAGGGGTCAGTCTGGTGGGGAAGACAGACAATTAAAACAATCAGATGTTACAAGTGGTATGGTAGAAGTGAGTTTCGGTGGCCTACCAGTGAAGGAGTGGCCAATTATACTTTAAGAGAAGGTGGGTGGTGGGCAGGGAGAGGTCAAAGGGGCCATCAGGAAAAGGCTTCATGAACAAAGAACAGGGTGCTTGAGATGAATCTTGAAGGTGAGTGGGTATTTGCAGCTTGGGGTAAAGACATTTACAGCTGAGAAGCAACCATGATATGAGGTAGCATGGTGTACCAGGCAGTCTAAAAGTGGTTTGGTGTGGCTGGAGGGTAGGATGTAGGGACAAAGTCAGCCAATGAGAAAACTGGAGAATCAGGTCAAAGTTTCAATATTGATACTTTGAGAAATACTCTTAGGGTAAAAGAATACCCTTACTGAAGAATCCTTCATTTCCTGCTTCTTTCTTCCCCATTCCCTTAGTTATGCCCCCTCCTCACCATCCCACCCATAGCAACTTCTCACTCTCACGAGGTCTTACTACTACTTCTATAGAGACATCTTTAAAGAATTTGTGAGTTTAGAAGTAAAGAGAAGCAATTGAGAAAAGGTACAATGATTTAGTAGCTGATTTTGCCTTTTGCTGTTGTTAATTACCATTGAGATGGCTCTAATTCATGGTGACTTAAGGGATGATAGAACGAGACTTTGCCCGGTCCTGGCCGTGTTTGTGATCCCTGGTATATTTGAATAGTTGCTTACTTATAAGGAGACCATCCTGTTTTGTATCATAATACTGTGTTGCTTAATTTAATTTCCCTCTTCTTCTTTTTTTTAAATTTCAGATCTTCAACCAGTTAGATATTCAATTGGGCTAAAACTAGCAAATAATTCTGGGAAGAGTGTCCTGTGTGAAATCTGAGCCGATGTTTACTTTTCTCTTTCACAGCTGAAATCTTCTTAGGGGAGAGCAAATCACTGATTTTGAAGCAGGGCATCTTTTGGGGTGTGTGTGAGGGGTCTGGTTAGGCCTGGTAGGAATCCTGCAGGGTAGTTAGCATGATGACTTTGGGCATCCGAAGAAAGGGCATTAGGAGGTGAGAGAGAATTCTAGCAATAAGCTTAACTTATTTTAGAATTGTACCCCAGGCCTGTTTCTATGTTCAGAGAAAAGGGAGGAGACCCCCTTCCTCCTGTGACCAAAAAACCAAACCCCTTGCTTCCAAATCTATTTGGACTCATAGCAATCGTATAGGACAGAGGAGAACTGCCCCATGGAGTTTCCAAGGAGTGGCTGGTGGATTTGAAGTGCCAGCCTTTTGGTTGGCAGCCTAGTTCTTAACCACTGCGCAGGGCTCCCTTCCACTTAGGACTCTTTTTTCTGTGCCAGTTGACTTCCTCTTATTCATTTTGGGAAGAGATAGTCTCCTCCAAAAACTAACCAGTTTGCCTGAGTTCTGGAATTCAATTCTTTCTACCCCTGTTTTGATTAGTTACTCCTTTATATTTTTGTCTTTCTAATTTCTCCCTCCCCATGGATTTCTCTGTCTCCATATTTTAAAAAATGCTCTCTCCTATCTTAGCAAAGCAAAATAATACAAAACCACCTCTCTGAGAAAAAAAAACTTTTTTCTTTCTGAGCTCTTAGTGCTCCTCCATTCCAGAGCTTCAAAACAGTTTGTTCAGGTTCGTACCCTTGCTAAGAATTTGCATTTCCACCTCAGATATACTAAATAAGAATCCACACTTTAATAAGATCCCCAGGTGATTCTTATGTATAATAAATTTTGAGAACCACTGATCTACTAATGGTACCCTGGTTGCACAGTGGTTAAGAGCTATGGCTGCTAACCAGAAGGTTGGCAGTTTGAATCCACCAGCCGCTCCTTGGAAACCCTATGGGGCAGTTCTACTCTGTCCTGTAGGGTCTCTATCAGTTGGAATTGACTAGATGGCAATGGATTTGGTTTGGTTTTGGCTCAGAATTGGTTCCTAAAAAGCAACCAGCATTAGCATCACCTGGGAACTTGTTAGACATGCACATTATCAGCAGGGGTTCAAACTGGACTGAACCTGTTCGAAACCCTTCACCATTCATAGCCAGGTGGTTTCCCTTCACCATTAATTCATCAAGGACAGCCTGGCTTTTGTTGCATTCTAGCTTGTTTCCACTTTCCCAAAGTATTTGTTGATTGCCCATCACATGGCTGGGCCTTATTCTTGGTTGCAGTAGACAACAATGAACAAGACAGATATGGTATCTGTCCTTATGTAACTTACAGTTTGGTATAGAGAAATGTTCTTTCTAAGCTTACTATATACCTGCAGTCGGGGTTGACAATTTCTTCCCATAACACTTGAAATCATTATCTGTTGTCCCTTGTAAGAGAAAGGAAATCCTTTTCTTGGTTTTCGTATAATATCTTCTCCTGGGAGAAGGAGGCTTCTAATTCTCAAGCATACATTGAGTCTTTGTGTAATCTTTTTGCTCTTAAATGTCTGTTTTTAGGCTCTTAAATGTTTTTTATTTACCCAGAGAGCTCTGTACTAATTGCCCTTCTCATCTTCTCATGTGAAACATTATTCTTGGGCAATTTCATCTCTATGCTGATGACTCCCCAGTTCTTCACCTACAGCTGAGTGCTTTCTCCTGAGTTACAGATCTATACATCTAAGACCACCATCTCTTTTTTCCATGAACATCTCAAACTTATCATGTCTGATACTAAAATCAACATTTCTCTCCACCTCAAACCTGCAGTACTTTTCCTTGTCTCTAAATTGTGCCAGTCTGTTCAGTTCTTTGTACCATCTTGGATCATTTGTTCTAAGCCTTCAATTACTAAATCAATATTGAATCTGTCCTGCCCTCTTTGTATCCCCTCCCTCTTTCTGTCCTTATTGCCAGTGCCCATGTCAGGTACTGTCCTCTGCCTTTCTCTCTCTTAGACTTCTTGGCCCTGTTGCTTCTGGAATTCATCTTGGTCTCTTTTCTCAGGCTCCGAATGTAGATTACCTGAATCTATTTTCTTATGGAATCCATATGCTGATGAGCTTTTGACTTCTGGGTTATATAAAAATTTAAAAGTATAATGAAAAGGATTTGTTGGTAATGACTACACTTATAGTGTGCAATGAGCCATACAGTTTACCAGATAGCTTATAACCAAATAGGTGTATATGAAAACAATGGAGCCCTGGTGGTGAAGTGGTTATGAGCTCAGGCTGCTAACCAAAAGTTTGGCAGTTCGAATCCACCAGCTGCTCCTTGGAAACCTATGGGGCAGGTCTATCCTGTCCTATACAGTCACAATGAGTCAGAGTTGACTAGATGGCACACAAGAACAACATATGAAAACAATTGGATATATATAAAAAAGATCAATAATTCAAGAGATCATTTGCGAAATTCCAAATGTGTGGCATAGATAATTGCCATAAGGATTTGAAAGAGCAAGAAATCATTTAAGAGTAAAACCCTTAATGAATGGAAAGGAACAAAGTAAAAAAGCAGGCAGAGGTTGGGGCGGTGGATAAAAGAGAGAAAGAAATGATGTAAATAGTAAAGATACATGAAAAACACGCTTTCTATGGATGCTGTTATTGCGTAATGTACATGGCTTGGTTGTCGTTAATGAAACAGTCTTGATTTAATTCCCTGTAGTCCTTTAATTTTACTTAACTTAGTGACTGAACTGTGTTCCTAACCCTGGGTATTTATTTTATAGTTATCTGTCCTAATCAAACAGGTGATCGGGCAATAGATTGGTTGTGTAACCAGTACAAACACACCCTTTGACATAAAAAAATACAGCACAAAAACCCTAAAATACACGTCCTGATGATTACCTGTTGTACGTGTATTTGAACTCTGTGGTCTTCTGTCAGCGTTCTGAAATTTCTCAGCCCAGTTTTTTAAAAAATATGCTATTTTGCTAACCTCTTTATAGACAAGTAATCTTAACTAAATTTCTTTAGTCTTGTTGATTCCAGATTCAATGTGTATAATTTATAATGTGGGGCTATTCCAAATATATGTGTAGGTTCATTTTTTAGAATTCAGTCAAGTCTTAGTGTATGTTGTATAGCTAGCTGTCTTAATGTATCTTTTTAGAACTTTCTCTGTGCATTTTCAGAAATTATATTTTTCTCCATTACCATTTTAATTAATAGTATTTTTTCAAGTTGGTCCTGAGAATTGGTATATAAAGAACTTGGTTTTATATAAAATGATTCTTGGTTTTTGAAGTAGAAATCATAAAAGTATTCAAAATACTATGAACATAATGTCCTAGAATGTTGTTGTTAGGTGCTGTTATTCAGTCGATTTTGACTTAAAACGACTGCCTGTGACAGGAGAACTGCCCCATGGGTTTTTGTTTTTTTTGCTATAATCTTTACAGAAGCAGATCACCAGGTCTTTATTCTGCAGAGCCACTGGGTGAGTTAGAACTGCCAGCCTTTCGGTTAGCAGTTGGGCGCTTAACCGTTTATGCCACTAGGGCTCCTAATATCCTAGAACAGTGGTTTTTAAACTTATTTGTCTCTGATCCACTTACTCCCGTTTGTGCTTCTCTCTCTCACTCTTAATCTCTTTCCCCATTCCTTTTCTGGCTTTCTTTTACTTTGAATCTAACTGAAATAAAAATTACATGAAACAAATACCCTTTAAACAATAGCCTTATATACACTGGTGTTTTAAATTCTTTCCATTCTAGTCCATGTAGGCGATTTCACTTGGGGGGGAATATGCTGATTCCAGCTCACTAAGCTGATTTCATAATTCACTAGTGGGCTGTAAAATGCAGCTTTAAAAACAATACCTTATTCTGGAAAAAGCAAAACTATAGAGACAGTGAAAAGAACAGTGGTTGCCAGGGGAAGAGGGAAGGTATGAATAGGTGGTGCACAGGACATTCTTAGGGCGGTGAAACTATCAGTATGACACTGTAGTGGAAGACACATGGCATTATGCATTTGTCAGAACACATAGAACTGTCTAACACAGAGTGAACCGGAATGTTAACTGTGGACTTTAGCTAATAGTAATGTATCACTGTTGGGTCATCAGTTGTAACAGATGTACCACAGGAGTGCAAGATGTTAATAAATAGAAGAAACTGGGTGCAGGGTGGAGAAGGGAACTCTATACTTTCTACACGATTTTTCTGTAAGCCTAAAACTGCTCTAAAAAATAAAATCTTAAAAAAACCTGACAGTAGATTTTTACAAAAAATAATTAAAAAAAAAAAAAAAAGGACAAGAGCATAAGGTAGTAAACCAACACTCGTCAATTGTTCCTCCTGGTAACTCCTGTTGACATTTCAGAAATACAAAAATAATGAATGCATGATAAGAATTCAAACAATGCAGAAAGATATAAATGAAAAAATTTAAACCTCCACCTTCCTCAACACCTGGTCCTTCTACACAAAAGCAACTATTATAAATAGCTTCTTATGGCCTTCCAGAAGTTTTAAAATACATATACCAGCAAATATGTGTATTATAAAAATACCAAAGATATAGTACATGTTCTGTTCTATTCCTTGTCTTTATCACTTAATGCATCTTAGGGATCTTTTTATCAACAATACAGATCTTGTTCTTACTGCCCTCTTTTTAATGGCTATTTATAATATTTCACTGTAAGGATGGACTTTATTCAACCAATTCCCTATTGAAATCATTTAGACTCTTCCAGTTTTTGTTTGCTGTTGCAAGTAGTGCTGTAGTGAACATCTTTGTTCTCTACTTTGTGATGTTCTTTTGTGAGTAAATTCCACAGTGGAATTTCTGGGTGAAAGGGTATGTGCATTTAACATTTTTACAAGTAATGCCAAATGGCCTTTCAAAAATGTTCTCAGAAACAGAGGGGCAGTGTATGAGTTCCTTTTCCATATTCTCTCCAACACTGGATATGATTATGCTTTAAAATTTTTCCCAGTCTGGCAAATAAGAAATATATCTCCATTGTTTCAATTTCTTAAGTGTGGGCTACTTTATATTTATTTTTTTGAAATGCCTAGTCATATTCTCTTCCCATTTTTTTATTGAAGTGTTTTTCTTTTTTCTTACTGATTTTATAAACTCTATAAATTAAGTGAAGGAGCCCTGGTGGTGCAGTGGTTCAGCGCTTAGCTGCTAACCGAAAGTTCAGAGATTGGAACCCACTAGCTGCTCTAGGAGAGAAAGATGTAGCAGCCTGCTTCCATAAAGATTACAGCCTAGGAAACCCTGTGGGGTAGTTCTACTCTGTCCTGCCGGGTCCCTGTGGGTCAGAATCAACTTGATGGCAACTTTTTTTTTTTAATAATTAAGCAAATTAGCTCTTTGCTGTCTTACAATTTGATGATGTTTTCCAAGTTTGTTGTTGTTCTTTTGACTTTGTTTAGGGTATATTTTCTATACAAGATAGTTTTGTAGTCAAGTTTAGTTTCTTATGTCTTATTTAAAAGGAGCTTTCGCTATAGCAGGGGTTTGTTTGAAATGTACTGAAGAATCTGACCAAAACTTATGTTGGGAAAGAACAATTCGAAGAGGAGAGTTTAGGGAGATTTGACATTTTTTTTCAGGCAGCTTTGATATAGGCATTAAATTTCAAACAAAATCACTTTAAAAAGCTAACTTTAGAGTTAATGTTGTCTTTTTTGCATATGTGCTCTGCTAAAAACAAAATTATTGAAAGTTACAGTGTTGTGAATTATTTTTCAAAATTATAATTTAGTGATTTCTAGGTTCTTTTTCTGACCATTTTAATTTTCATAAGAGCCATGTGTATTACAATGTAACTCTTTTTAAAAAATTTAAGTTAACCTTAGTGGGAATACTATTTTTAGGATTTATTGGTTAAATTTAGCGAATGCTTAATATAAAAGAAACCATTTATTTCATTGTGGAAACTCATCCCTCCCTGTGTTTTCTCATAACTCATATAAAGGTTTCTTAGCAGAGTAGGAAGGAAATGAATTTTCTGTTTAGTGGAAACAATATAGTAGACATTTCCTGGATTGTACTTTGGTCAGATTATTTAGAAGCTTTCCTTATTACTCCTGTTAAAATTCCAGGGAGGTTCCCTGGGAACTAAAAATGATTTATTTATTTGAACCTTGACTTCACTGTGTTTATCTTCTCTGGAAGCATAGTTATCTGAAATACAGCGACTCATTGGTACTAGTAATTTATCCATTAATAATTAATCAAAACCCTTAGCTATAAATTATAAATGTTAGTACACTTCTTGTAGAATCTGGGGTGGTGTGTCAGACCATTGATAATACTGGAGGTTCTAAAAAGAGGAGCATCCAACGTGTCAGACAAGTGTCATTAGAAAGCCAGTGTCTCTCCCTCTTGCCACAGAGCCCCAGCAACATGGTCTAGGAGGGAGGGAAAGAGATAATACCAGAAGAGTTCCACCTGGTTGCCTGCTTTACTTAGAAAAGGCCAATTGTGTAATTCAGAAGCATAAGTTATAAAGGTATGAGCTAGGTGTAAAGCCAGATAGCCTGAGGTTACACTGAGGTAAAAATAAGGTTTAGTGTGGCCACATAGGATAAAATTACCAATTTATTTTGATTAATTAAATAGCAAGCTCAAGTTATTTTTCTTGATTAGTTATGATTAGATTCCTTGAGCCAATGCACTCATGATATGGTGAGAATGCCTGCTAGGATGCTGTCTGTAATTCCAGTTCCCTCTTTTTCCCAGCAACACGTTGGCTCTAAGAACTCCTTCTCTACGCATCTTCTGAGAGCAAATATCAGCTGAAACCCCTACTTCATTCTAAATCTGCTGCCAGACTTCCATCACTACAGAGGGCACGTCTCTTTTCTTTCCAGATGAATATATATAAAGCCACGTAGCACAGGACCTGGCACAAAGTAGGCACTCAGCAAGTTTTGTTGAGTGAGTAATAAAATCAGTAGGACATGATTTGGTTTTCAAACATGTTGGTTAGATGACATTTATTCCACATTGAAAAAGTATTTTTAAAACTGCCTGTTATCTTTCTCACAAGCAGCTTTCAAACAAAATTAAATAAGATTTCTCAAGGAATCTAATCATAAGCCTGAAGAAGATTCCTCAAGTAAGTCTGGTCTTTTTTTTAGGAATTTGAATTTTGTTCTATGTTTTTCTCCCATTCTCCTGGGGACCTTCTATCGTGTCCCTGGTCAGAATGGTAGGTAGTGGTGGCTGGGCACCATCTAGTTCTTCAGGTCTCATGCTAGAAGAGGCTGTGGTTCATGTAGGCTATTAGTCTTATGGTCTAGTTTCTTCTTTGAGTCTTTGATTTGCCTCATTCTTTTTTGCTCTAGACGAGTAGAAACCAGTAGTTATATCTTAGATGGCCACTTGCAAGCTTTTAAGACCCCAGACACTACTCACCAAATTGGGATATAGAGCTTTATCTTTATGAACTGTTATGCCAGTTGACCAAGTTATCCTATGAGACTATAGTCCCAAGCCTTTTAACAATCCTGTGAGGTGTTTGGATATGTCTAGGAGGTCTCTGTGACTGGAGAGGCACCCACTTTAGAAATTTCAGGAAAGGTTTCTTAGAAGAAGTGGTAAGTGATTCTTTCTAAAAGGCGGGTAGGCATTAATCAGGCAAATAGGGTAGGGATGATCTTTCCAGGCAGAGAAGAACACATGTGTAAATACTAGTTAAGGGTCCATTTTAATTATCTAGGTGAGAATTCATGAGTGATATTTTAAGAGGCAGAGTGTGTAGCACTTGGTGACTGAACACTGATAAATGGTAATGTGATTATAAGGCTTTGGAGGCCTGCCTCTTTGATCATGAAAGATTGGTATAATTGCAGGGATACTTAACATGCTAGGGAGTAGAAGTGGGCAAGTAATATTCAGTTTTGGATCTGTGAGTTTTGAGGTACAGTGGAATTTCCATGTGGATGTATATACAGATAGTTGGATATCGATGCCAGAAGTCCAGGAGCCAGGGTGGGGCTAGAGATTGAGATTTGAGATTTTCCATAGAAGTAGTAGCAAAAGCTGAGGTACTTGGATAAGATGGCAAGAGAGACTGTAGAACAGAGTAGAAGGAAAAGAGGACCCGTGACAGAATTTTGGAGAATAAGTCAATACTTTTTTTTCATTTTAAGCTGGCATCTAAATAAGGAGTTAAAGTTGTTACAGTTCCCCGCTCCCCTCCCCCCCCCCTTACTTCAAGGAGAGAAAAGAATAAGCAAGAACCAAACATTTGTTAGGAGCTTGCTTATTGAAATCCCAAGGCATTAAAAAAATGCTCAAAGACAAATTTATTTGCATGTTTTAATTAAGAAGGTAGGAAGATTTTTAGCAAGGAGAGCTGAAACAAGTAAAGGTTTTCTGATTGACCTTCAATGAATCAGAAAATGAATTAGAACTCTCCAGAGAATTCTAGGTAATTAAGGTTTCAATTTGTAAACTTTTTGTTTTGGTTTGCATCTGTTTTATTTTATATACTTAAATATTGTTTATACAGATTACTATTGATTTACAATAAGTATATACAATTTTTTCATGTGGAATATGTTATATAAAAGATTAATATTCGTACTATATGTGTGTTTGTGTGTGTATATATATATATTTATATATACTATCATAGCCAGGAGGATGTGAATATTACAGACCTTGCTTTATCTCAGATATCTTTTTCAGACCAAGTACCTGCAATACTTGAAGTCAGAGAGGAAAAGAAGCCAGATTATTCATTGGAAAATGGAAAGGGAAATAACTTTCATATAGGCATAATATTATTATGTTGTTAGTTCCTGTCGAGTTGGTTCTGACTCATGACAAACCCATGTGTGCAGAGTAGAACTGCTCCATACTGTTAGTATCCACTGCCATCCAGTCGATTCTGACTCGTATCGACCCTGTAGGACAGAGTAGAACTGCCCCCATAGGGTTTCCAAGGCTGTAAACCTTTATGGAAGCAGACTGCCACATCTTTCTCTCCTGGAGTGGTTGGTGGGTTTGAACTGCCGGCCTTTTGATTAGTAGCTGAGCACTTAACCACTGCTTCACCAGGACCCTTTACAGTATTATTAAAGGAGTATTATAAAACACACTAAAGGAGTGTTTTAGGTACTTTGGTAAGAAAATGCTATGGCACTCCCCATCATAGCATTTGTCTCTCTAGCAAGTATCTCTGACTGCCTGAGTGGTTAGTTTTTCTCACTTAAAAACAACAACAACAATAATAACAGCTATTATTTATCAAGAACTTAACCATATGCCAGATTCTACATATATTATCTCTTTGGTCTTCATAACATTCTTGCATATGGTGGTGGTTATGAGTCATAACTATAATTTATCAAGTGCTTAATATATTCCAAGCATTGTTATGCACTTAATATACTTACATTCATTTATTCCTTACAGAAAATGTTTGTGCATGTTTGTGAGTAAATGTTTTTATTCTTCCTTGAGGCTCAGAGGGGTTAAGCAACTTGCTTTATGTCATACAGCTAGTAAGTAGTGGAGTCAGGACTCAAACTCAGGACTCTGAACTCTAAAACCTGTACCTTTTGCATTATACCTGCTGCCTCCCTGTCACTTCTTCTGGGTGGCAGTGGGGGAACATTGACCTTCCTGAGCTTATGACTGATACCTAAGCAGTGTCACTAGAGTAAAATAAAGCAAAAAAACTTAGGTCCACCTTGAACCAAGGCCATCTGGGTTAATATCTCTATATAGACCCCGTTTCAGAGTATGAGTGCCACCTGCTGGAATGTTACAATGTAACTGATGTGCTTGTAAAGACCAGCTTCCACAAAGCCATAATAGTTATGAAAGTGTCAAATTTCAAAATGCTGACCCTTAAATTTCAATTTTAGGAAACTAGGGTATTTTGGAGTTTGATGAATTCTCTATTTACTGTAAAATATACTGCTTCATTAATCCTCAGTTTTTTGGAGTGGGGAGAGGGATCATGCAATTAAAAAATGATACATTCAGTGCTTTCTAAAATAAAGCAATCGACAACTATTCTCAATAATGAGAAAGATGAATAGTCAAATGAGTCATATCGTTGCCTGTAACAGATCAACTAAGAATAGAAAATTGAATTTACTTTTGAGATAAGTGGGTTATATAAAGAGGATCCTTTCCATTCAAGTCGTCTATTCAGATATTAATGGTGCTGATACCCTGAAAAAGGAATCTGGGACCCATGGGGGCATCAGAGACTTAGAGAACAGAAAGTGGAGATTAAAAGAGAAAAAATGTGTAGATAAAAATACAAACGGATTCTGAATTTTTAGCTTAGCACAAGGCTCAACAAATTGAGCCAGGATCCTAAATGGTGATTTAGAGAAAAAAGTTTAGGATTAGAGCTTTAGACTGTTTAAATGTTTAAATGTTCAGGACATTTAAAAGTGAACACTTTTCACAGTCACCTATATGTCCTCGAGGGGAATCCTTGTAACAGGTACATTTATATATTAGGAATATTGAAATGAACACACAAATTGAGGCAAAACTTGCTTCTTCCATAATGGGGAAAGAATATCAGATAAAAATATTGGCATGTCCATCGCACATTCTTTATTAGGTTCCTTTGGGATCGTGTTACTACTTTGTGAGTATTTGGCACAGGAGATGTCACCATTTAATGTGAGTCACAGGAAAATCATTGTGTACTTAACTGCTGTTTAGAAATAATTAAAGCCTATTTGTAGTTGCATGATGTCATGTTGAACAAATACTTGTGAGACAAGAGATTGGAGTCCATTATTAAAATTTTATTTTTGCCATGAGTTATGGAAAGTACAAGCATGACCAATCTCCTTTCATTGTGTCTCTTCTCAGACCAACCGCGTAAGAAGAAGCTGAGGTAGTATATGATAGTATGCTCTCTTGGCAGGTAGATTTCCAGAGAGAAGGGCTTTTCTTTAGGAAAATTGTGTGTACTTTTTATTTATTTTAATTATAAGAGCAATGCTAATTATAGAAAATACATGGAAAAATAGATCTAAAAATCACACATACTAACCCCACCACCTAGAATAACTACTATTAATATTTCGGTATGTTATTTTTATGCACTGTGGAGTTGGTTCTGACTCATAGCGACCCTGTGTACAATAGAATGAAATACTGCCTGGACCTGTGCCATACTTACAGTCGTTGCTATGCTTGAGTGCATTATTGTAGCCACTGTGTCAATCCATCTCATTGAGCGTCTTCCTCTTTTTCACTGACACTCCTCTTCATCAAGCATGATATCCTTCTCCAAGGACTGGTCCCTCCTGATAACATGTCCAAAGTATGTGAGATGAAGCCTTGCCATCCTCGCTTCTGAGGAGCATTCTGGATGTACTTCTTCCAAGACAGATTTGTTCATTCTTTTGGCAGTCCGTGGTATATTCTTCGCGAACGCCATACTTCCAAGGGATCAATTCTTTGGTCTTCCTTATTCATTGTCCAGCTTTCACATGCATATGAAGCAATTGAAAATACCATGTATGAGGCAATTGAAAATACGATGGCTTGTGTCAGCACACCTTGGTCCTCATAGTGATATTCTCTGCTTTTTAACACTTGAAAGAGGTCTTTTGAGGCAGATTTGCTGGATGTAATACACCGTTTGATTTCTTGACTGCTGCTTGCAGGGGCATTGATTGAATTTTTAATATAACAGGCTCTATGGGGGTTGGTTCTTAATTATAGGTTGTATGACTATGTAAGTCAGATATTAGTAACCTAGGGACTGCCTGTATATGATATGGTGTTAGCACAACATCCATATAATGTCCTATTGTACAAGAATTACTCTGCATTGCTATCACATTTTTTTTGGTGGCTATCCCTTATCAACCATGCCCAGAGTGGTCAAATAGCTTCCATAGAAATAGAATCTGACAACCTGAAAGAATGTGTCTGTCTTGGTTATCTAGTGCCGCCATAACAGAAATACCACAGGTGAATGGCTTTAACAAACAGAAATTTATTCTCTTAGTCTAGTAGGTTACAAGTCCAAATTCAGGGCATCGGCTCCGGGGGAAGGCTTTCTCTTTCTGTCGGCTCTAGAGGAAGGTCCTTGTCCTTAATCTTCCTCTGGTCAAGGAGCTTCTCAGGCACATGGACCCCATGTCCAAAGGATGCACTCTGCTCCTGGTGCTGCTTTCTTGGTGGTATGAGGTCCCCAAACTCTCTTGCTTCCCTTTCCTTTTTTCTCTTGAGAGATAAAAGGTGGTGTAGGCCACACCCCAGGGAAACTTCCTTTACCTTGGATCAGGGAGGTGACCTGGGTAAGGGTGGTGTTACAATCCTGCCCTAATCCTTTTAACATAAAATTACAATCACAAAATGGAGGACAACCACAGAATACTGAGAATCATGGCCTAACCAAGTTGATATACACATTTTTGGGGGGACATAATTCAATCCATGACAGTGTCCTTGGCAATGCATATTTTACCCTTGAAGTACAATTATTTTCCTATCTAAGTTACTAGAAAGCCTTTATAGGGGCAGTGGTGGTTCAGTGGTAGAACTCTCAGCTTCCAAGTGGGAGACTTGGTTGATTCCACGTCAGTGCATCTCATGCCCAGCTACCACCATCTGTCAGAGGTGGGTTGCGTGTTGCTGTGATGCTGAACAGGTTTCAGTGGCGCTTCCAGCTAAGATGAGCTAGAGAGAAACGCCTGGCAATCTACTTCTGAAAATCAGACAATGAAAACATTATGGATCACAACAGTTCAATTTTTAACTGATCATAGGGATGACACAGGATCAGGCAGTGTTTTGTTCTGTTGTACAAGAGTTTGCCATAAGTCAGGGAAACTCCACAGCAACTAATGATGAAGAAAGCTTTTGGTTTTCTGAGCTCTTCAGAATTGTAGATCAGGGATATAGATCTGTAGCATGTTTGATAGTGTAGTATGGGGCAGATGAGGATTTTTGCCTGAGAACTGGAGCAATAGAGTTGTTCTTTACTGAGATGGGGGAAAAGCAGCTGTTGGGATGGGGCGCAGAGGAGTGGAGATCCCAACCTCAGTTTGGCCTATGTCCAAGTAGAGATATTGAAGAGACAGTTGGATACATATATCTGGAGTCCACGGAAGGTGTGTGGGCTAGAGGTAAATATTTGGGAGTTAATGCTTGTAGGTGACATTTAAATCCATGAAAGGGATGAGATCACTAAAAAAGCACCTTCTGTGTGCCAGGCGTTGTGCTAGTCTTTGTTGATATAGCAATAAATTAAAAATTGTGTTTGTTCAAGTTTATGGTTAATGGGGGGGCAGATGGAAACAGTTAAAATAGCGTAAAAATATACTAATACAAATACATGTAAAATACAGATAATGCAGTGAGGCCACATTTGAGAGTTGTCTGAAATGTCTTCACCACTCTCTCGGTGGTCGGACCAAGTGTGGTACCTTTTACAAGAGCTGGCTTCTTCACCAGCCCACTAACTGCAATGTGTTCTCAGTGATATTAGAGAACCTGTCTTGACACTTCCGTATGTTTTACAGTGCTTTTCATTATTTGATCTTTGCCTTATCTCTTACTTTGGTTTCTCAGACCTGTTCCTAAGATTGGAGACGATCCGTTTTGTATTTTTGAAATATCACTCTTACTGTAGAGTGAAAGATGAATTAGGAGAGACAAAAGAATGTCTTTGCCTTAATCTCCTGTCACATTGGTATTTAGTGACTTACAGAGACTTGTCGGGTAGAAAAAGTGTAATGAGTACGCAGAAATGGATGTGTATATTGTAGTACTAGAAAATACGAATTTGGAGATTAGGAAAAAATTCCTAGTAAATGCATGTAGTTGCCAAATTTACACTTTTCTCCCATGTATGCCATATTAAAAGGTAACCTAGAAATACCATGTAGCTGTAAAAAAGAACAAGAAAGATTTTATATACTGATATTGAGATATTTCCAAGGTAGAATAAGTGAGAAAAAAGATAGCAAAGTGCAGAACAGTGTGTATATTATGCTACCTTTTGTGTAAGAATGGGAGGATTAGCATGTTATATTCATATTTCCTTCTAGTTGCATAAAGAAACACTGGAAGGATTAACAAGAAACTAATAAAAATTGTTACCTCTGGGAGACAAGAAGGAATGGGGTCACTAGGAACAGGAGTGTAATGAGACATTCCTACGTATACCATTTTCTGTACTTTTGGTTTTTGAACCATGTAAATGTATAACTTATTCCAAATAATTTTTTAACATCGAACTTAAAATGGGTTCATTATAGAGGGATCAACAATTTGTAGTCACAGAGAATATAAGCTTTAGAGATGCCGATGAAATACTGCTACTTGTGACATCCCTTTTCCCAGACAAGTGGGGTCCAGAGGTCAGGAGTCTGCCAGTGTTGCTGTTTCATGAGCCTAGCTCAGATGCCAAAGTGGAGTTTCACTTTTGCATTCACTGCAGGAAGTGAAGAGAACATATTTTGGGTTGTTGTTGTCAGTTGCCCTCAGTTGATTTCAACTCATAGCAACCCCATGTGTGCAGCGTAGAACTGCTCCACAGGGTTTTCAAGGCTGTGACCTTTAAGAAGATCACCAGGCCTTACTTCTGAGGTGCCTCTGGGTGAATTTGAAATGCAAACCTTTCAGTTAATAGTCCAGTACTTAAATGTTTTTGCCACTCAGGGACTCCATATTTTGGGTAAAAATAAAAAAGCTGGGTAGATTCTCTTAAGTTCATCAACATCAAGGAGTCAGAAAGAGGGAGACAAATCAGCAAGATCCCTTCACACCAAACCAAACGCTTTGCCGTTGAGTCATTTCTGACTCATATCGCCTATAGGGGAAACACTGGTGGCGTAGTGGTTAAGAGCTAGGGCTGCTAACCAAAAGGTTGGCAGTTCAGATCTACCAGGCACTCCTTGGAAACTCGATGGGGCAGTTCAACTCTGTCCTATAGGGTCACTATAGTCGGAATTGACTTGACGGCAATGGTTTAGAGGCTATAGGATGGAATAGAACTGCTCTGTAAGGTTTCCAAAGCTGTGATCTCTATGGAAGCAGACTGCCATATCTTCCTCCTGTGGAGCAGCTGGTGGGTTCGCTTGGCAGCTGAGCGCTTAACCACTGCACCATTAGACAAGGAGCAACGCGGGGCCTAGCGACCTTAAGGCCACGTGCTCCCTATATGAGAGGGTTGGGGAGCTTTTTATTTCCGGTGGCATCTGGGCGTTAGGTTTGGTGCCCGGAATTCTTCTGCTCTTAGCCCTCCCATGTCCACATTTGGAAGTCCGGATGTTGAATCATGTCGGTGATGTTCATGTCCAAGGATAGATTGAGGACACAGTTCTTCAGGTCCTGCACATGCGCCAAAATCTTGGTTTGAGCATGCTCAGGATTCTGGCACTAAATTCAAACTGCGGTTAGCGCCGCAGCATGGCTGGGCCAAACCCAGTTAGAAGCTGCAGCTTGGCGGGCTGCGAGGGAGGTGGGGAACCGCGGGGCAGGGTGGGCTGGGCTGGGGTGGAGTCTTGGCGGAGGCTTCTGATTTGCTCAAAGGTGGCCATGGCAGCTATAGCAAATCATTGAACTTGTCTCAACAGAGTCAGGAAGCCTCAAGTGTCCAAAAGCAGCTAACTGGATATAGCTCTGCATTGTTCCAAAATGAAATGTTCACTAATTCTATCATTAATTAGAAGCTTGTTTTGTCTAATGCTTGCATCTGAAGCAAGAAGCAGTACTGTTAAAGGAATCACTAAAGCATTTCCTAGGCAGTGGCAACAGAGATAAGAGCTGATAGCTGAGAACCCTCCTAATCACAGCTCCCCGGAAAGGGAGGCTTTCCCACCTAGATCCAACAGCTAATATGGATAGAACCCTGAGGCAGGTTGTGAAAAGTGGCAGGTGGCCTTGGGACAGCCCACCCTGTCCTAGCTCGTACCTCTTACTGTGTCCCAGGGCATACGGGTGGAGGGAGAACACTAGGAGTCGTATCTTGGAATAATGTCCAAATTCTAGCTGGTAGAGCACTTTCCAGCAAGGTTTTCAAGGTGTTTGGTGAGGAGCAAGAGCTGAGGTACAAAGCCAAGAAAATGATGAAATTGAGGAACTAGCAATGTAATAGAAAAGTAGGCAACTGGGAAGTAATCTATAAAGATTCCACAGATGGATCAGATGCCAGTAGTAGATCTTACACGATTCCAGCACATGCACTCGAGGTAAGCTTTACTCATTTAAAGGTATTGTTACCAACTGCCAGTCTGACACAAAGAGTCCTTGTCTTTTCCCGAGTAAGAATAAACGCGAAAGACAGACTTTATCTTCAGCAAGCTTTATTTTGCTTGAGTCAAGCAAAAGGAGTTAGGGGGATGTAAGCCTCTCCAAAAGACTGACTCGGAAAGGGAGGCAAGGCTAGGGCTTACTTGGGTTCAGTGGAGACAAGAGAGTAATGAATATTTAGTGGTCTTCTTTCAAGGGGCGGGTACTTCTCAGAATGGTGGTGTATGTTAATTAGTTTGCACACGTATCTGGGATCTAAGATGGAACCTGCTGATATTCAAGATGGAGTCCTCTCGGCAGCCCTTGGCATCACTTATTATGGGATATAGCGCACATGCACTTGATCTTTGGTATTACATTGCCATCTTCGGAGGGCTAAGGAAGGTCAAACAGCAGTCACACTCGGCTTCTCTGCGCATACGAAGCCTGCAAAGGAGGAGGAGACTAGAAAGACACTAAGAAGGAGATAGTAATTCACGGGCTGCCCCAATCCTATCTTATGTTGACAGGGTGGGTTCCTGTCTATCCAGCTTTCTAGATGGTAATCTTTTTAAAAGCTCTTTTGTTCCACCAGCACAGTTAACCCTATCTGTCTCACTATAGGGTGTGGTTCCTGTTTATCCAGCTTCTAGATGATAATCTTTTAAAAGCTCTTTTGTTCAGCCACCAGCACAGTTAACCCTGTCTCAGAGTGTGCAAGCAGTTTATTTCTCTCTTCCTCATTGGTCTATTTATATGTCCTCACTACATTGTAGGAAGCAAGACAAGGATATCAGTTGTAATGGGAAAAGATGGACTTTGGAATCAGGCAGACCTTTTTAAATCCAAACCCCTTCTCTTTCTGTCTGACTTTAGTCAAGTTATGTTCTAGGGTAAAATCTTCAGAAGTTTTAGTAAAGCAAAAAGAAAACTTTCATTCGGCATATATTTGAAGAGGCAAAAGTGGGAAAACGGACAAGCATGCTGCTACAGCCATGTCTGTTCAAGTCCAAGGGAAGTTACAGAATGGTCAGTATATATTAACATTACAAATGGACAAAACCATTGAGAAAGTGTCACCTTTTCTTAGATTGACTAGAAACTGCTCATTCTGATTCTACATTTCGAATTGTCTTTCTTTCTTAATTATCCTACAGGTTTCGGTTACGAGGGTCTTCATTGGTCCAACAAATCTAGTCGCTAAATGCTAATAGGAAAAGATAAGAGTGGAGTCTTTGTGCTCTGCTTATGATTTGTTTATGAGAAAGTTTCCCTAAAAGATGTTGTCCAAGATTGTCCTAGCTATTGTCTTCATACCTCAGGGCCCAGCTGATGTGTACTTGTGAGTCCACCTCCAGGTTGGTTACATTCTTTATGCTCAACAACAGGGAATAGTGGCTCCAATATTATCTTTTAAATCAGTTATTTTATCCTGTGTCCATCATAGGGCTGTTATAAGGATTAAATGAGAAAATGTATACCTAGTCATCTTGCACATAGAAAGTATTCAGTAGAAGTTTCTTTTCTTCTGCCTTTTTGTAACATCCACACAGCCTTATATTTAAAAGGTGCTCAAAATATTTGTCAAATTAAGTATGTTTCTCTTTACCTATTAAATCTAAACCCTGGCTAAGGACAGCTGAAGGCAGGCGTACTTATAAGGCTTTCACCTTGAGCAGCTAATGTCATTGTTGCTAAATATTTTATCAAGCAACTGTCTGCTATATCCAAGTGCTGTTTTCATCTGCTGATCTGGTCTCCTCATTATCAGCGTTCAGCTTGAACATCATACTTTGTGAAGGCCTATTCCTTTTGTCTATTTCCAGAACCTCTTCGCCACACCTATTTTTGTAAGTGAGTGTGAGACTCATTCCCTTACTCTCACTATTGCCACCACCATCACCACTGCCAGTTGCCATCGAATCAGTTCTGACTCAGGGCAGTCCCATGTTGCAGAGTAGAACTTCTTCATAGGGTAGTCATAAGGTAATTTTCTTAAAACATTTCCTGAGGGTGGCTGAGGGGATTTCTGACAAGGGTTTTGTGTCAAGACCCTCCCTTAGGAACATTCTTTCCATGTCTTTAGTTTAACCCCAGGAAAAAAAGTTTCCTTGGTTATGTACGTAAGGGTTTGATGGTTGCAAGGGTTAATGCAGAAATAACAAAATGGAGTAGGACCCAAGCCTGAACCAGCCTTTTCAGACATACCAGGCACCCCAATCTCAATTTTTTTAAAAGCCCTTATATACTTCTATGATGTCCCCATGAATCTGTCAGTTTGTCTTACTGTGGTGGCTTGCATGTCGCTGTGATGTTGGAAACTATGCTACCGGTATTTCAAATACCAGCAGGGTCACCCATGATGCTAGAGGTTTCAGTGGACTTTCCAGACTAAGACTAGGAAGAAGGACTGGGTGATCTACTTCTGAAAAAACTGGCCAGCGAAAACCTTACAATAGCAGCTATTGTAAAGATGAGAAAATTGCATCTCAGGGTGGTTAAGTAACTTATCCAAGAGTAAACATCTAGGTTTAAAGAAAAAATAATTACTTTCATGAAACCTAGTGTTGTAGGGTAAAAACATCACAAAGTTTAGTAAAGCAAAAAGAAAGTTTTATTCAGCATAAATTCAAAAAGGCAAAAGTGGGAAAACAGATAAGCATGCTGCTGCAGCCATGTCTGCCCAAGACAAGGAACTATCACAAATAGATAAAAATGGGAAAACAGACAATTTGCTACTAGAGCAATGTCTGCACTAGTACAAGGAACTATTACAGAATGACCAGTACATATTAACATTACAAAATGGCCAAAACCATTGAAAGTTTCACCTTTTCACAGATTGGCTAGAAACAGTGATCCTACATT
Organism: Elephas maximus indicus; assembly: GCF_024166365.1. Taxonomy (NCBI): domain Eukaryota; kingdom Metazoa; phylum Chordata; class Mammalia; order Proboscidea; family Elephantidae; genus Elephas; species Elephas maximus. The sequence goes on along the minus strand of NC_064819.1, from coordinate 176,642,783 downwards.
TTCAATTATCTTTCTTAACAATCAGGTTTCTATAACCACAGTCAAGACGGTCTTTATTAGTCCAATAAATTTTCTATTCACTAAATGCTAATGGAAAAGATAAGCCTGGAAAGTCTTTTATGTTCTGTTTGATTGGTTTGTTTAGGTGAAAGTTTCCCTTGAAAGGTGTTTTCCAAGATTATCCTAGCTGTTGTCTTTATACCTCAGGGATGTGTCTTTGTGAGTCCTTGTGAGCCCTTTGTGTGCCCAGCTCCAGCTGGGTCACATTCTCTATGCTCAAGGACAGAGAATAATGATTCCAATATTATTTCCTAAATCACTAGTATGAATAAAATAATTTCCCTAATGTTTGGGACCTAGATTTAAGAAGCTGCCCACAGAGGTTCCCAGCAGCAGAGAAAGAGAAGAGGAACTGTTAACTACCATTTGAAAAAATGCTTTTGATATTTATGTGGTAGATGACTAAACCCTGGTTGGTATAGTGGTTAAGTGCTATGGCTGCTAACCAAAGGTTGGCAGTTCGAATCCACCAGGCGCTCCTTGGAAACTCTATGGGACAGTTCCACTCTGTCCTGTAGGGTCGCAATGAATTGGAATTGACTTGACGGCAACTGGTTTGGTAGATGATTCAGGTAACTTTTCAGAAAAGAAGCTAAATTTTTGTTTTTGTGACTTGAAGATACTGAGTGAAAACAACTCATCCTTTCTAATCCTGCCTCAGTGTTTCTGAGTGTTTTGGGGTGATGGACTTCTGTAACCAAGGAGCACTGATTGCTCAGTGGTTAAGTGCTCGTCTGTGAACTGGAAGAAGGGTCAGCTGCTCCATGGGAGAAAGATGTGGCAGTCTGCTTCTGTAAAGATTACAGCCTCAGAAACCCCGTGGGGCAGTTCTACTCTATCCTATATAGGGTTGCTATGAGTCAGAATCAACTCAGTGGCCATGGATTGGGACTTCTGTAAGAGTCTCTTTAAATTTTGGCGGGGGCGGGGGGGTGCGGAGTTTGGATAATTTGATACTATGTTTCAAAAGTCTTAAAAATATGGGCCTTTTAACCAACTAATTCTAAGATTTTATCCTAATGGATGATGTGTATAAAGATTTAGCTATAAAAATGTTCATTGTGCTGTTGATGTTGATAATAATGGCAGTGATGTTAACTGGGTGCTTACCACTGGGCAGCCCCTGTGCAGTGGTGAGTCTTTTTTAATTCACATTTCATAAACCAGGCAACAGGCAAAGTGAGGTCAAGTGACTTAGTCAAGGTCACACAGTTAAAAAGTGTTAGGTGCAGACTTTGAATCCCAATCCAAGTCTCATTCCAGAGTTCACACTTTAAGCCATTACACTGCGTCATTGTTCATTGATGGAAAACACTGGAAATAAAATCTGTGTCTAAGTAATAGAATCCATAGGCTACTTCGTAATCCATATAATTATTAAAATCCATGTTTTAGAAATATATTTTTAATGACTTGAAAAATGTTTGAGATTTATTTAGTGGAAAAAGGATACAATGCAATATGTGCACAGAGGTTCCTAAACTTGTCTGCTCGTCAGAATCCCCCAGAGAGCTTCAAAATAATACTGATGTGTCTGTCTTACCCCACAGGTTGTGATTTAATTACTGGTTTAGGATGTGACCCGAGCTTTGGAATTTTAAAAAGATCTCTAGGTGGTTGTAATATTTGGAGTAGTTCGAGGACCTAAAGTTTAGAGTATAATCCCATTTTAAAAACGTACACATACACATAGAGAAAGAATTGGAAAAATATGCACCAAAATGTTGACAGAGTTTATCTTTTAGCGGAGCCCTGGTGGCCCAATGGTTAAGTACTTGGCTGCTAAACGGAAAGGTTGGCGAAGTTCAAACCCACTTAGCGGCCCCTCAGGAGAAAAGACTTGCCTGATCTGCTTCCACAAAGGTAACAGCCTAGAAAACCCTCTGGCACAGTTCCACCCTGCCATACAGGGTCGCTATGAATGGGAATCAACTGGACTGAATACAACATCTCTTAGAAGTGGTATTTTGGATGATTTTTTTTTTTTCCTTATCTGGATTTTCTAATTTTTTCAGAAATTTTATTTTGAAATTATAAGAAATTCGTCATCTCCTTCTCCTTGCTAACAAAACAGTGACCCCTCTCTCCCTCTTGGATTTAGCTTTTGCGAGAATTGAAGCACCCAAATGTGATCGCATTGCAGAAGGTGTTCCTTTCTCACAGTGACCGCAAGGTGTGGCTGCTGTTTGATTACGCAGAGCACGATTTATGGGTAAGTTCAAATCACTGTATTTTAGCATTATTTTGTGTAGGTATGGAGACATACATGTATGAGATGCATATTGCTGATTCACAGAAAGAAAAGCTTTCTCTGTTGAGAATAAATGCGTAAATGAATATAAATGTTTTCTAAAAATTTGAGCAAGAAACATTAACATCTTATTTTACTGAGAATACAGTACGATGAAACCTGTGAGAGCCGGAACTTGACTGGGCTGGGTTGTTTTTTTCAGCCTTGAAAATTTTCCACCTTTGACAGGGTGCATTCTTACGACTTTTCTATTGCATTCTATTAGTGGAAAATGAGTTTTCCTTCTCTGACCAGTTTCTACCTTACACAGGGTTCGGGTTTCATAGGTTTTACTGTATTTGTAATATTCAGAAATTTCCCTTTAGAAAATTTTAATAGGAGTAGCAGATTGTAATTTTATGTGGGTAATTAATGACAGTTTACTAATATGTGTAGTGAAAATTACTTTCTTTTGTGGTACATACAGTAGTTCAAATTTAACCAGTTATGTATTTGTGAATGGAAACCCTGGTGGCGTCGTGGTTAAGTGTTATGGCTGCTAACCAAAGGGTGGGCAGTTTGACTCCACCAGGCACTCCTTGGAAACTCTATGGGGCAGTTCTACTCTGTCCTATAGGGTCGCTATAAGTCGGAATCGACCCGATGGCACTGGGTTTGGTTTTGGTTTGGTATTTGTGAAGAGTTTCTAAGTTAAGATCAACCTATTGCAGCATTTTGCTTTTTAAAACTGGTTCCACAAAACACCGGTGTATATATATGTGTGCGTGTGTGTATATGTAAATAATATGTATATTATCTATATAAGTATATTATGTATTGTGTTGCAGATTTTAAGGATATTTTATCAATATATGAAAGAAGCCAAAAATTCTGACTCCTGACTTTTTAAGTTGGTAATCAGGACATTTAAATATTTTGCCAGAGGAATTAGTAAAATTAAAAAAATAAAATCATACTTGGCAGTATGTTCAAATTATGGGTAACTAAATTTTGATTCAGTTTTGTATGGTTTGTCATCTGTGTTAATTACAAATCTGTTTAGGACTTACTTTAACAAACTCATAGGTCTGAAAGGAACTTTCAGAGTTTATACTATTACTGCAGATATTGGTAAGAACCTCTAGTATGATTTTCCTCATTTCTTTGATAACCATGAATTAATGCATTACCCCCATTTTTCTTGGTCTGTAATGTAGTTCTATCAAGGTTTACTTGATAATGTGTGTACTTCACTTTGAACATCAGTGATGTAATGAATTGCCCCCAAAAAGATGTAGCACATTGGACTAGCAGATCTTGTAGAACCATGCTGTCCAATTTGGTGGCCACTAGCCACATGGTGAGGAGGGCCCTGTGGTGCAACAGTTAAACACTGGACTCCTAACCAAGAAGTTGGCAGTTCAGACCCACCCAGCGGCTCCACAGGAGAAAGACCCGATAACCATTGCTGTCGAGTTGATTCCGACTCATAAGGAGACCCTACAGAACTGACTCATAGGATTTCCAAAACTGTAGTCTTTATGGGAGCAGACTGCTGCATCTTTCTCCTGCGGAGTGGCTGGGTGAGTTTGAACTGTCAGCCTTTAGGTTAGCAGTTGAGTGCTCAACTACTGTGCCACGAGGGCTCCCTATGAGTCAGTTCTACTCTGTCATGTGGGGTCGCTATGAGTCGAAAATCAACTTGAAGGCACTTAACAGCAATAGCCACATGTGGCTGATGAGCACATGAAATGTGATTGGTCCAAACTGAGATACGCTGTAGGTGTAAAGTACACACTATTGATTACATGTTGAAATGATAATGTTTTAAATATATTGGGTTAATTAAAATATTGAAATTAATTTTAAATGTTTATTTTTCTTCTTTTTTAATGTGCCTCTTAAAAAAATCACAGTTACATATGTGGCTCCCAAATATTTCTGTTAGATATTACTACTATAGTATAAACCCAACTTTCCTATTATTTCTTAAATTCAAGTCAATGTTGTCGGGCAATTTATAAAAATTCAAGATGTATAAATAGCTCAATAATTTTCCAGTACCATTTGGCCATTTTAAGGCTAGTGGAGCACTGTTGAAGGATCCCTGGTGGTGCAGTGGTTTACAGTGCTCAGCTGCTAACCAAAAGGTTGGTGGTTGGCAACCACCAGCCGCTCTATGGAAAAAAGACATGACAGTCTGCTTCTGTAAAGATCTACAGCCTTGGAAACCCTGTAGGGTGGTTCTACTCTGTCCTGTAGGGTCACTATGAGTCAGAATCTACTCAGCTGCAGCGAGTTTGGGTTTTTGGTTCAGTGCACTGTTGACAACTTCGCCAGTGTTGCTTGAATATGGCTTGAAATGGCCCTTAGTACTCAGTTTGGCATAGTTTGAAATGGGAGTTGGGGGTGGGATATGGAGGAAAGACAGGTAGCATTTCTTCTGTTTCATTACAGTGTTTTTATAATCCACAGTATAATATGCAAACATAAATATTTGAGTATGGTGACCCAGTTTTCAGTTGTATTTATCTCAATGGCATTACACTTCCTCTTCTAGTGATTTTCCATTTAATATCAAACATTAGGAATATATCCTAATTCATTCTGTGCCAAAACAAGGTAGAGCTTTCCCAATAATTCTAATATACACATAGTTGGTGATGTTACTCGAATTAAGCTCTCTCTAACTTTTTATAGAATAGTAAAGATTTACAGTTGTTTTTTTGTTTTTTCTCCTCTTTTCATTCTGTCAGTATAAAGTGCTACTAGTTCTTTTGACCAAGTTAGATACTTGATGATTTGTGCCTAAAGAGATTACTGGAAAGTTCAACACTATCTGAGCAGGGAGAGGTACTACTACTAATTTTGAATATGTATTGAAACTATAAAAGTGTGATTCAATTACAAAGTTATTACAGGGGACTCTTGAATCTATTGCCTGGAGATAATGTTTGGGCCTTGACCAAAACTGTCCCATGAAGTCATCATTGAAGTAAACAGCAGTTTGGCTTGATTGGTGAAGAATGTTTGACTTAAGTGTTATGTTCTTATAAAGAATTATCATACAAGTTCAAACTGACAGCAGTTAATGTAAAGCACAAATGAGAGCTTTAGGGGGCAGAAAGTCTGAATTAATGGTGATGTAACAATGAGTAGAGATAGTGAGAATTGTAATACATTGTGAAGTATGTAGCCAGTGTCATTGAACTGCACATGTAGAAATTGTGAGTGGATTTGTTTGGTTGTGTATATTACCAACAAAAATAAAACTTAAAAAAGGAAGATATAGAAATCAACCCCCTCCCCCCCCAAAAAAGGTTATTACAAATAGCAGGAGGCAAATATTTATTTGTGAAGTATATTCTTGCCTTAAACTCTCGCACCTGAACATGTTTCTTTGAACTGGATATTTGCTTATGAAAGAACAATTCATAGAATCATAAAACTAGACAAAACCTGAGCAGATAGTCTAATCTCTATTTTTAGGCAGGTTTTTAATATAAACACTTTTACTTTTTGTTTCTGTTTGAGAGAAAAATCTTAAGTAAATCCAGCCGAATACCACACACATTAACATAGCCACATTCACCCCCCAAAATACAGTTTTGGTTGACCTTATTCACCCCAAAAATACAGTTTTGGTTGACCTTACAATTTTTCTTTTTCTCATCATCGGCCTTTAGAAGTAATTTTAAAAAATACAGAGAATTTATTGTGATGTGTTTTTTAACAGGTATTTAACAATCACAAAATATAAATTATTATAGTATGTTTTATTTTTTTAATTTCTAGCATATAATTAAGTTTCACCGTGCATCAAAAGCAAATAAAAAGCCCATGCAGTTGCCAAGATCCATGGTTAAATCATTGCTTTACCAGATTCTTGATGGTATCCATTACCTCCATGCAAATTGGGTGCTTCACAGAGACTTGGTAAGTAAGGTTTTTTTGAATTGATCAATATTTTTTTTCCTGAAAAAAAATTTTTTTTCTTGGTACAAGTATAATGAAACATTAATTATAGAAAATTTTGAAATTACACATAAGCAAAAAAGAAGGAAATAGATATCACCCATAAATCTACAATCCATGAATAGATATTATTACTGTTTGGTCTGTATTCTTTCGTTATACTTATGCATATGTATAAAATGTCAGTGTAGTTTTTAAACAAATGATTAGTATTATTTTAATGGGGCAGTTATATGTAAAATAAGTGCCTGTTTTTGTTTTTTTGTTCTTCTCGTTGCTCATTATTAGTAAAAACATTAATAATTAAAGACTGAATTCTCATCGTTTTTATCATCAAGATCTAAACTGAAATAATGACATTGCATTGGGTTAAAAGAATGTTGTTATCAGTATTAACAATAAATGAATAAATAAATCTAGTAGGTGGAATGTACTTGTTAGGCAAAGTACCCGCAATTCAAATGTTTGATTTTAGTTTTTAAATAAAATATACATATAACAAACATTCGTTAATATCAAATTATATGCTAGACATTCATCTTCACATTGTTGTCATTTTAGTTTATGTTGATCAGATTTTTATTTGTTTTTAAGGAGACAATGGGTATTGAATAGCTGTAATCCCCATGAGTTACAATTGGAAGTTTTATTTTGCCTCTCAAAAGTGGTTTCGTGATCACTTATTTCTTAATTATAGGGATATGGTAGAAATATGTCTAGGTTGATTCCAGTTTTATTAACTGGGGAAAAGTATTCATTATAGAAAAGAATGAATGCTTAAAGAGAACTAGTTAATACCCACTGGTACATTGTCAGTCAGGCCTAATTATCTGGCTTGAGCACCTCTTGCTATGACAATGAAGTTAAATTGGGCCAAAAGGACAGTGAGCACTACCCATTTCAACAAAAAACAGTGAGCATTTATCATTTTAACAAAAACATTTCATCTTATAATTTTCAACTGTAAGGTTCTCAAAGACTTCCAAGTACTATTTAGCATGTATCAGCACTTCTAAAATAACTCTTGGATACATGAGGTTATTCTAGTTCAAGAGAAGATATTCTTCATAAATAGGCTTTCAGAGTTTCATCTGTTGTACACTTAATGTAACTTATGAGACTTACATTACATTTTTGAAATCACGATCATGCTTGAATCATTGATCAAAATCTCTTATTGAGGATTAACTAATCTGAGCTCTTCTCTTTTCACAAAATTGTATGTTTTAATACATTTTAGTCAAGATATTGTCACCTGAATGTCCAATGGTACTAAAGCTCATTATGACAAGGTCTCATTTTTCTCCCATCCAAACTTCTTACTGCTTTATTGTCCACTATTTAGTGATGGTACAACCCTTCTCTCACCTGGAAACATATTTTACCCCTGCAGACCTTTCTTTGCTCTCCACATCCAGAATTTGCCAAGTCTTGTCAATTTCACATCTAAAATATCTCTTCGGTTCATCTATTTCCACCCCAAGGACCTCCTTCCTAGTTCAGACCTTTATTACCTCTTTCTTGGATTATGGTACTAGCCTCTAGCCTCTTAACTTGTCTCCTTGTCAGCAGTCTCTTTCCCCTCCAGTCCCATTTTTGACCTTCTTCCGACTAATTTACTCAGCTCCTGCTCAAGAACTTGAAATAGGTCCTCATTGCTTACAGGTTATAACTCTAGTTCCTTGTTTGGCTTTCAGAGTTTTACCAGATATAGCATCAACTGCCTTTTCTAATTTTCTTTATCTCCAATAGATCCTCTCTCTCTCTTCTTTACTCCTTGACAGCTGTATTGAGATATAATTCACATACCATACAATTCACTCATTTAAAGCGTACAATTCAGTGGCTTTTAGTATATTCACAAATGTGTGCAACCATTACGACAGTCAGTTTGAGAACATTTTCATCTCCTCAAAAAGAAACCCCCTCCTCTTTAGTTATCACCCCCTCTCTAGCCCCTAGCCCTAAGCAACCACTCACTGTCTCTATAGGTTTCCCTATATGAATGGAATTATGTATGTGCCCTTTTGTTATTGGCTTCTTTCCCTTAGGTAACATTTTTAAGGTTCATCCATGTTGTAATATGTATCAGTACTTTATTCTTTTTATGGCTGAATAGTATTTCACTGTATGAATTGTATGCATAAAACACATTTTGTTTATCCATTTATCCATTGATAGACATTTGGTTTGTTTCTACCTTTTGGCTACAATGAATACACGTTTTTGTGTGGACATGTGTTTTCATTTCTTTTGGGTATATACCTTGGAGAGAAATTGCTAGGTCATATGGTAACCCTGTTTAACCTTTTGTGGAACGGTCAGACTTTCCAAAGCATATGCACAATTTACATTCCCACCAACAGTGCATGAGAGTTCCAATTTCTCTACAACCTCTTCGTCAACACTTACTCTCTGACTTCTTTATTTTAGCCATCCTGTTGGGTAGTGGGTATTTAATTTGCATTTGTGGTTTTAATTTGCATTTCTCCGATAACTAATGATGTTGAGCATCTTTTCATTTTATTGGCCATTTGCATACCTTTTTTGGAGAAATGTCTATTCAAAATCTTTGCCCCTTTTTTAATTGGGTTATTTATTTTCTGATTGTTGAGTAATGAGTCCTATATATATTTTAGATACAAGTCCCTTATCAGATATATGATTTGCAAATATTTGTCACATTCTGTGGGTTGTCTTTTCACTTTCTTGATGGTGTCTTTTGAAGCAAACGTTTTTAATTTTGATAAAATTCATTTATTTTTTCTTCTGTTTCTTGTGCTTTTGGTGTTATATCTAAGAATCTTTTGCCAAATCCTAGGTCAGAAAGATTTACCCCTATGTTTTCTTGTAAGAGTTTTATAGTTTTAGGTCTTACATTTAGGTTTTTGATTCATAGAGTGACTTTTTGTATGTAATGTGAGCTAAGTGTCTGACGTCATTTTTTGCATGTGGCTATTCAGTTGTCTCAGCACCATTTGCTGAAAAGACTTTTCTTTCCCCCATTGCATGGACTTGGCACCCTTGTTGAAAATCAGTTGACAATAAAAGTTTTTTTTTTTTTTCTTCTGGAATTTCAATTGTATTCCAGTGTCTGTTGTTATGGTGGTACCACACCATCTTGATTACCATTGTTTTGAAAGTGGGAAGTGTGAGTCCTACTTTGCTCTTCTTTTCCAGTATTGTTTTTGTTATTCTGTGTCCTTTGCAATTCCATATAAATTTCAGAATTAGCTTGCCATCTTGTAAAAAGAAGTCAATCGGAATTCTGATAGAGATCACATTGAATCTGTGGGTTAGTTTGGAGAATATTGCCATCTTAACAATGTTAAGTCTTCCGATTCATGAACATGGAATGTAGTTCTACTTATTTAGATTTTCTTTAATTTTTTTCAACAGCGTTTTGGAGTTTTCAGAATTTAAACTTTGCTATCCTCATCATCTTTCAAATATGTTATACTCAAGGCTTATTGAACTATTGATTGTTCCCTGTATTCTCTTGAGATTTCCTGTCTTCTTAGCCTTTAATTCCCGCCTTAAAACCCTTTACCCTTGTCTCTATAGGAACCAGCACAAACATTAAAACTTACCCCAATAACCATCCCTATTTGAAGATAATCTCTCCTTCTTATTCATTCTCGTTACACTTCATCTTAACTTCTCTTATGGTATTTATCTCTTAGAATGACCATAATTTATATAGGTGCTTTAAATCCTCTTCCAGATCATAAACTTCTTGAGAGAATAGGGTCTATGTTTGATTCATTTTTGTAAACCATTACTCCTGTACACAAAAGGTGCTGAGTAAATGTTTTCTCAGTTGATATCAATAAATTGAATATTATGGTTTCTTTTTCTTTGGATCAGGTAATTTGAATTTGAACACACTGTCCCCAGTAAACATTTATGATTTCCTTGTATGTGCAAAGCATGAAGAGATGGGGATAATACAAATAGGGCTGCATCAGAACCTTCTCCTCAAGGAGCTTATAGTCTGAGAGAAGAATATTGATGTGTACACAAACAATTATACTTGTATATATATAAATAAACATATACACAAGAGAATGTGATCATGGCTATGTGAGAGATACAGACTAAATGCTACTCAGGAACAGAAGAGGTTCTGAGTAGGAGAATAGGAAAAGGATTGGAGAGCAGGTAGCATTTGAGCCAGACTTTGAAGGATGACTAGAATTTAAATAAAGGTTCAGGGAATGAGGGTAACCTGAAGGAGTGTTGGATGTAAAATTTTTGAGGTGAGAAAGCACATGGATAATTCCAGAAAAGGTGTGTAGTTCTGTCTAGCTTAAATATGGATAAGTTGAATTAAAGTAGTGTGAGGTAGAACTGGAAAGATATGGGTTAGAGCCCAGTTGAGGAAGGCCCTAAATAATCAGGCTAAGAAATTTTTTGTTTGTTTGGTTTTGTACTGGAAGGTTTTGAGCAACAGAATGCATTTTTCCCCCCACTAAAGAAGTCACTACTGATTGTTATTGCTTTACACAAAGCGTGAACATAATGTTGAAAATGTACTCTGATTGTGGTTCCGACCTGGTTTTGCACTTGTTTATATTTCACATACACCTTCACCAAATGGCTTCACTCCTCAAGTAAGTAACTCCCAATAAAATTTGAAACTTTGGACAAACAAGAATCTTGTCCTTAACAGCCTGCTTAATTCTTTTCACTGATCATGAGACCTGATATCCAGACCATATTGTCATGGTTTTGCCAAAATAATTTTCAGAGTAAAGATTTATGTTGTGTGTTTACTTTGTAAGATATATTCTGTAGTAGATATAGAAATGTAAAGTCTATGAAATATGAGTGTGGTGTTAAAAGGAAGATGATACAGGTGTTTGAAAAATTATCTTTTGTGAATTTAAGATTAGAGTGCCATTCTAGTCAATGAGTAGTGAGTAGTTTTTTTTTTTAAGCTTCATTTTCTCTTGCTGTAAGAAATCTGGTTTTATACTATTTGTTAGTCACAGTTATTTCAGAGTACTCATCATTTCTAAATCCATATAATTAAAGGTGTTAGAGTAAATATAGATTTGTAGTGTGATAGTATAACCAAAAAAATTTTTTTCTTTAATAACAGCCATTGTTTTGAACTTTACACAGCAAACATCACATCATCAAAGAGACTGGTGTTTTTTTTTTAATGTTTGCTATTATATATTATATCTGGAATCATGTTTTAATTATGTCTTTTAGATCCTAGAATTTAATAGAGATAGAGAATTTAAATAAAGTCACAAAAAAAAAGATTACCTATACTAAGGAATTGCTTTAAAAGGAAAGGAGAAAAGGAACTAAATGTATTTATCTTGGCTGAGAGACAGTGAAATAGAGACCTAAACCTATAAATATTTGGAACTTGTAAATACCAAGGGAGAAAAGATGTATTTTAATTTTACAGCAGGATGTAGCTAAGAGTGAGAAGATGAGATATAGGATGACTCACTTTTATGGGATTACTATTCTGGTCGATTGGAGGAATGCCAAGATATATAGTTTATCTCTTTTTCTAAATTATGAGTTTCTTGAGAGCAGGGATCATACCACACTAATTTTTGTATCCCTAGAGCTGGCATATTGTTTGTGCTCATAAGTTACTAGAACTGAATTTCAGCAAAGCATCTAGCAACTTCACATTATTCTTTAGCAAGGATGGAGAGATATTGGGTAAATGATAGTATTGTTAAGTGGATTTATGGCTGTGTAGTTACAGAATATTGCTCCTGGATCAGTGGCATAAACTAAACGATAAGTTAGGCTATCTTCTTTTCACTCTCGTATCCCAGTAAGTGACATGTGCAAGGTTTTTACTGGATGAAAGATTTGAATGAATGATCCAAGGCTCTGACCCTAGCTCTGTCTTTTAAAAAATATTTTTAGAGGTCCCATCTCAAATCTCTAACTTGAGTTTCGAATAATAATTATTTTTCACAGTAATTGTGGGTGAATTTGCAGTCTTTCGAAGTCTGTAGGCACAAATGGTAAAATAGCTATATGGCCTGCAAAGGTAGCATATGGAAATTTTGTGAGGTCCTGTTCAGGGAGAAAATAATTTTGTACTCAGTAACATTTTGGGTTTGTTATTAATTAACATCCACTAAACATTTTGGGGCCCTGGTTTTTTTTTTTTTTTTTTTTTGGTGGCACAGAGGTTAAGAGCTCAGCTACTAACCAAAAGGTCTGCAATTCAAATCCATCTGCTGCTCCTTGGAAACCTTATGGGGCAGTTCTACTCTGTCCTATAGGGTTGCTATGAGTCAGAATCGACTCGATGGCAATGAGTTTGGTTTTTTTGGTAAACATTTTAGGATTATCAAAAAGTCAGTTCTATCACAGACCCACAGACTTATTCTATTAAAGGTTTACTAGACTAACAATAATAATAAAAAAGCTTCTCTATACTTCGAGTCAGAAATGGTTTCAGTTGATTTTGAAAAACAATGCAATAGATACAGTTGAGGAGAGAACTTTATAACTCTGGATACTTTATCATACTAACTGACAGAGAACTATGTAGTTTTGGTTTGTTCATTCTTTTTTCTTCCTTCTGACACCTCCTTACACAGGTTTTTCAACAGCATCGTAGATTGTTTATTATATGTTGGTTATGTATATTTTGAAGCTGTATTAGTTAACTATTGCTGTGTAACAAATTGCCCCAAAACTTGTGGCTTAAAACAGCATCATTTATCATCTCTGTTACTGTGGGTCGGGAATTGGCTTATCTGGGTCCTCTGTTTCAGGGTCTCTTAAAAGGCTGCAGTTATCTCAAGGCTGGACTGGGAAGAGTCCACCTCCTCGCTCACTTTTGTGGTTGTTGGCAGGATTCACTGCCTCATGAGCTGATGGGTGGAGGCCTTCCTTCTTTGCCACATGATCCTCTCCATAGAGCATCTCACAGCATGGCAGTTTGCTTCACGAAAGTGCAAGTAAGAGGGCAAGAGAGAGTGAGAGAGAGACTTAGCAAGACGAGAGTCAGAATCTTTTGTAACCTAATCATGGAAGTTTGCTGTATTCTTTTCATTAGAAACAAGTCACTACGTGCAGCCCACACTCAAGGGGAGTGGTTTACACAAAGGCGTGTATACTGGGCAGTGGGGATCTTTGGAAAGCATATCTGAAGGTGCCTACCACAGAGTCTAAGACTTTTAAATGATATTTGGATCCTATTATTATCCTTTTTACTTAGTAGAAATACACTAAAGAAAATTTAAGCAATCTCTTTCCATATAAAATTTTTTTTTATTTATTGTGCTTTCGATGAAGGTTTACAGAACAAACTAGATTCTCACTAAACAGTTAGTACACATATTGTTCTATGATGTTGGTTAACAACCCCATGACATGTCAGTACTCTCCCTTCTTGACCTTGGGTTCCCTGTTACCAACTTTCCTGTCCCCTCCTGCCTTCTAGTCCTTGCCCCTGGGCTAGTGTGCCTGTTTAGCCTTGTTTTATTTTATCGGCCTGTCTAATCTTTGTCTGAAGGGTGAACCTCAGGGATGACTTCAGTACTGACTTAAAACAGTGTCTGGGGACCGTACTCTCAGGGTATCTTCAGTCTCTGTCAGGCCAGTAAGTCTGGTCTTTTTTTGTGAGTTAGAATCTTGCTCTACATTTTTCTCCAGCTCTGTCTGGGACCCTCTATTGTGATCCGTTAGAGCAGTCAGTGGTGGTAGCCGGGCACCATCTAGTTGTTCTGGACTCAGTCTGGTGGAGGCCATGGTAGATGTGGTCCACTTGTCCTTTGGACTAATCTTTCTCTTGTATCTTTAGTTTTCTTCATTCTCCCTTGGTCCTGCAGGGATGAGACCAGTGGAGTATCTTAGATGGCCGCTTACAGGCTTTTAAGAACCCACACTCTACTCACCAAAGCAGAATGTAGAACATTTTCTTTAAAAACTATGTTATGCCATTTGAACCAGATGTTCCCCAAGACCATGATCCCTATAGCCCTCAGCCCAGCAATTCAGACCCTCAGGGAGTTTAAACGTGTCTATGGAGCTTCCATGACCTTGCCCTGGACAAATTGTGCCGGCTTCCGCAGTATTGTGTACTCTTACCCTTCACCAAAGTTACTACTTATCTGTTGCCGATTTAGTGTTTTTCCACCCCCACCCCTCCCCTCCCTTGTAACCATCAAAAATTGTTTCTTCCTGTGTGTAAACCTTTTCATGAGTTTTTACAGTAATGGTCTCATACAATATTTGTCCTTTTGTGGTTGACTTATTTCACTCAGCATAATGCCCTCCATATTCATCCATGTTATGAGATGCTTTGCAGATTCATCATTGTTCTTTATTGTTGTGTAATACTCCATTGTTTGTGTGTTGCTATTGTGAACAGTGCTGCGGTGAACATGGGTATGCATGTGTCTATTCGTGTGACAACTCTTATTTCTCTAGGATATATTCCTAGGAGTGGGATTGCTAGATTATGTGGTATTTCTATTTCTAGCTTTCTGAGGAAGCGCCATATTGTTTTCTAAAATGGTTTTATCATTTTGCATTCCCACCAGCAGTAGGTAAGAATTCTGATCTCCCCATAGCCTCTCCAACATTTGTTATTTCCTGTTTTTTTGATTCCTGCCAGAAATGGGGGGTGGAGGGGGGTGGGGCGAAGGGTAGGATGGGCAGGGGTGGGGAGGGGAGTGAGATAGTATCTCATTGTGGTTTTAATATGCATTTCTGTAATGGCTAGTGATTGCAGAGTATTTTCTCACATGTCTTTTGGCCCCCTGAATGTCTTCTTTGGTGAATTGTCTATTTCCTTTGCCCATTTTTTAAATTGAATTATTTGTCTTTTTGTTGTAGAGATGTTGGATTTTCTTGTTGTTTTTCGAGATTAGATCTTTGACTGATGTGTAATAGCCAAATATTTTTTCCCAGTCTGTATGTTTTCTTTTTATTTTTTTGGTGAAGTCTTTTGATGAGCGTGAGTGTTTAATTTTCAGAATATCCCAGGTATCTAGCTTATCTTCTGAAGTCACATATAATTTTTTCCATGCATAAAAGTCACATGGGTGCTGAAGGTTTGGGGGTAGTTCTGGTCATAGATTGCTAAAAAAAAGTTATAACGTACAAATTTTCCCTTACTTTTAAGAAACATTCTTCAATGATGTATTTCCGAATTCAGTATGTATTCTTTAATGTTCTCCTCCACTCCAGTCCCTACTATTGAACCACAGGTTTAGCCAACTTTAAACTCAGAGGGTGTGTTCAGTTGAGATCCAGGATTCATCACCTTGAACATACCTAGAGACTTCCATCTTTGTTTATTATGCAGGGTGAGGCTTATGCTTATCAGTAGCATTAATATGTTCTTATTTCTGTTTTTCATTCATTTGTGTAATACAATGGCAAAAATGCAACAAAAAATTTAAGTAATGGCAAAAACATTGTTTTCCAAGGTTGGTGATGCTGCTGAGTTGTCACAGCTAGTAGACTAGGAGTATAAGAATGCTATGCAGAAACATGACAGCGTTCTTTAGCTAATAAGAACATTTAAAGACAGTTTAGGAATATCATTTTATGAAAGTTCAATATATGAAAGTCAAGGACTATGTTTTATTTCTACCCAGCTGCAAAAAACAAAACAAAGCTGTAATGTTAATCTGTGTGAAATTTGATTAAAATAAGTGCTCCATAGTCAGAGAATCATTTAGAAATCTGTGTGTGCAACACAGCTTCTCTTCATACCTTCTCTGACAGGAAATATATCATCTTTAATTTTGTCTGTGCTAAACAGGGTAAAATAAGGCAAATGTGGCATACCTCAAAGAAACCATCATGCCAGCATTTTGCAGTCATTTCAATGTTGTTTTAGAGTTTTAGGCTTACTTAGTTCTTTTGATAATGGGAGCATTGAGATTGTAGACTTTTTTAAAATAAATTTTGTTTCTAAGGTAACTATTCTTGATCCTTAAGCCTCAGTTTACTCATCTGTAAAATGGGAGTCAGGGTATGTGAGGGTTAAATTTGATAATATGTATAAAATATACGTAGTCAATGCTCAAAAATATTAGCTGTTATGATTATCATTAAGTCATATTTAATGAAGCATAAAAAAAAAAAAGGAGGCTCTTAAGTTATGAAAACTAGTGTGAAATTTCACTTACTTTACTGTTGACTACCACATTTTGGACCAGCAGAAAATGGAGTGAAGAGGACTTCAGAAAAATAGTAAATAAGATATTAAACTCCTTTATTTTCAGTTTTATGTTTTTTGGTGAGGATTCATCAGCTGTTTCTCAGGAACATGTCCATTAAAGTATATATTTAATTAATTTGTGTATCAACCCCTTCACCTCCCTCCCCAGTGGAACAGAATCCATAATGTGGATAAGTTTAAAACACCATTCAGGTTTGAATAAATGAAATTATTTTGTGTGCATCAGATTTATCTTAAAAGATTCTCCTAGGCTAATATTTAGCTCATGTTCTTTGAGCATTCACCAACCCTGTGTTGGGGGAAAAAGCCCGGAAGTGAGTTTGGTAGGAAAGAAAACCATTTCTGAATTAAAATTTGCCATGGATAATAAATTTTCAAATGCCTGAGAGTTGGATATAGTTAAATTTTGTCTGTCAGTAATAATCATGATCAGCCGAAGGGGCAAAAGTGTTTGGGAACTATAAAACCCTGTGCTTTTTTCTTTAGGAATCTCCTCTACACCCCTGCCCACATGCTTTACAGAGACACCCACCCCTCCAGTCTTCGCTCCAGAGTTCCTGAATTCTTCCTTATTTCCCTCTGAAGAAACTTCCCTACATTCTTTCTTGACCTTATCATCAATCCAAAGATGCTGCTTCTGTTAACCTCTTTCTTCTCCAGGGTTCCTTTAGCCTGATACTTTTCTTACCTCCTTCTGCTTTACAAAGTGGAACCCTAGTATAAATATATGAAACGGGCCTCTTGGTGTCTGCATTTTTTTTTTTTAAGTAGGCCATGTTTCATCCCTGTTTATATTTAAACATTGCTGTATTTTGGGTGGGGGCTAGGTCTTCATATTTAAAAATATGAAAATCAAAAAAAAATTAAATGTGATCATAATTAGTAAGTATCTCAAATAACTTACTTTTCCTTTCTTCCTTCTTGAAGGACGCATAACTAAGAGAGGCTCTGGGGGTAACAATTCCATGCCAGTCAGATGACTTCCTATTTATTATTTTTCATTTGATTTATTAACATTCTACTTCAAGAGAGTTATGACAGAAAGTAGTGTTTATTTTAATATGACTTAATCATCTCCGTAAAGTAAAGTACGGCATGGATATCTTTTAACCTGGAATTTTAGACCATTACAAATCTTGTCACCCTGAAGAACCATACTAGGATCCCTAACCATGTCTTTTGGTTCCGCACTAGTTCCTTAGAACTGGGTCCTCCATAGTCTGTGGCTCAGCCACTCAGGTCTGCAGTGCAGAGAGGAGGCCTTTGCAGGTGGTGATGTCATCCATGCGCAGTGCTTCCTGTCCTGCCTCTTTGAGAAGCCTTGTGAAGATTGGATTAGATAATGTGTCTTAGAGTGCTCTAGATACCGTGATTCACACCTTACAGATCTAAGAAGGCACTATTAAGGTGTTTTCTAGACATGGGCTGTGGTTTTGTGGCATGACAATTTATCCATTTTCCACACTCATAACCCAGTAACTGGAGCTTTCGTCAGAGTCCGCATATGTCTCAGTTTGAGTTAGAGCATACTCCTCCACCATCTGTTCCGCAGGCAGAGGATACACACTAAGAACCACTTCTAAGGGGGCCAGCTTCAAAAGGATGTGGTTTAACTCACAGTGGCATAGGAGGCCTCCTAAGGCTCAGCGCAGGGATAAGGCTCTTTTACCATAAAGTTTTAGTAGCCGGTACTGACAAACACATGTATAGAGAAGGCTGTTTACCTGACTGACTTCCAGGTCACTAAGAGGGGATAATCAAAAAAATTCCACATTGACAGCAATGGCAGGAACTGCTTAGGACCCAAAGGCCACAGGCAGAAGCCCCACTACTTTGGGTCCTGTGGCTAAAGCTAAAAAATCAACTAAGGCATGCTGCTTTTAAAAACCCATTTACTGAAGTAGAATTTACATACAGTAAGATGCACCCATTTTAAGTTTACAAATTAATGAATTTTGACAAGTACATGCCCGAGCAATCACCACTACTGGCATTCTGTTTCACTAGCAGTTTAGGATGATTCAAGATTCTTTATTGAGAATGAATAGAGATCTTGGCATGTAAGGACTGATGATTCATTTTACCAGGAAATTACACAGGGTGGTTATTTTGTGGGATCATATTCTTAACTAAGCACATATCTACTTAGAAGTCTTCTAGAAGTGAGGGCTATAACTCAGTTAAGGACTGTGCATTTCCAAGTGTACTTTTGTTCTCATAACCCAGGCCTAGAGTGCACCCCTGAGAGACTTGAGTTCTGTTAAAACAAAAATCATATTAAGCCAATAATAGAAATTGATTGAATATACAATTTGCAAATTGGTATATATCTTAGACTGGGTTCTCTAGAGAAGCAAAACCAGTGAAGTGTATATATATATATATATAAATATATAGAGAGAGATTTATCTCAAGGAAATGGCTCATGTGGTTTTGGAAGCTGGCAAGTCCCAAATTCATAGGTCAGGCGTCAGGCTGGAGGCTTCTCTTGAACCCACAATCGGCAGATCAGATAGCAGGCTACTGGCTCAAATCTCAAGAACTAGAGGTCAGATGGTGAAGAGCAGGATGTAGGATCCAGGACAAGAGAGAGCTTTGCCAGAGCATCCATCTGTGTATTGGACGCAGGCCACACCCTCAAGGAAACTCCCCTTATATCAGTTAAGGATGTGACTTAAGTAAGGGTGTGTCATGGATTGAATTGTGTCCCCCCCAAATATCTGCCAATTTAGCTGGGCCATGATTCTCAGTATCATGTGATTGTTCACCATTTTATGTGATTGTTCCAGCGTTTTATGTGATTTTCCTATGTTGTCAATCCTATCACTATGATGTGATAAGATGGATTAGAGGCAATTATATTGACGAGGTCTACAAGATTAGGTAGTGTCTCAAGCCAGTCTATTTTGGAGATATATGAGAGATGCGAGCAGAGAGACATGGGGACTTCATACCACCAAGAAAGCAGCACTGGTAGCAGAGCACATTCTTTGGACCTGGGGTCCCTGCGCCTGAGAAGCTCCTCGACCAGGGGAAGATTGATGACAAGGAATCTTCCTCCAGAGCCGACAGAGAGAGAAAGCTCTCCTCTGGAGCTGACACCGGAATTTGGGCTTGTAACCTGCTAGACTGTGAGAGAATAAATTTCTCTTTGTTAAAGCCACCCACTTGTGGTATTTCTGTTATAGCAGCACTAGATGACTAAGACAGGGTGTGACTTGAGTAGGGCTGTGACTTGAGTCACACCCTCTAGTAAAGGTGGGATTTAAGATGCACCCCACACTAATCCTGCCTAATAGAGGTTTAAGATTTACAACACACAAAATGGAGGATAATTATATAATACCACAAAATGGAGGATAACTATGTTAGATCACAAAATGGAGGATAATTACATACTACTAGGAATCATGGGCTAGCCAAGTTACGTGTAACATTAGCCATCACAGAGGAACATTTTGACTAGGGAGACAAAAATGTCCTGAAGATGAGAAGAACTTTCAAAATTCTTATGCCACATCACACTGGCATTGTCATGGAAATGGGGGCCAGAACAGTATTTATATAACAGCAGTTTATTAAAACACAACCTCCAGTCTGACCTTGGAGTTTCTGTTCCTTGAAATTGGCTGCACATAGGTAATTGTAATTCTTCAAAAGAGCCAAATGCCTAAGGGAAACCTGTTTTATTAGACCATTGTTTGACTTGAAGGTGACTTTTAGGAGACGAATTTATTCAAAGCTCAAGGCTCAAAAGAACGTCTAATGGGCAATGGCCTATGTGGGTCACCCCAACTCCATGGACCCCAGGAATCTGGATTCCAGGAGAATTAAAACCATTTTCTCAGTTCTAATCCTGGGTCTGCTTGTTGCACAAGTGAAATGAGCTTGTTCAAGGCCTTTCACCCTTTGGGCCTCGGTTTCTTCATCATTAAAACGAGAGGCCTCTGTTTGCTGATCTCTACCTCTGACACCCTTAATTTCTCATGATATAGAAATAATGCTGAATTATTTGATTTGAATGTGAATGTCATAAATATAAATGGAAAAAATTTTCTACCAGCGTTGCTTCTCTGAGGATGGATTGTACTCATTGCTGAACAGGACAGAATCCAGGTGCCTTTGTAGCATTATTCCTGCTGTTGCTGTCAGTGTGGACTATATCTTGAGTATACCCTCTTAGTGACCTTGAAGTTAGTTAGGTAAACAGCCTTCTAGATACATGTGGTTGTCTTGCATTGAGTTTTTTAAATAATGGTTACTTTTTATTGGTTCACATTAGAGAAAAGAAAATCTTATCTCTACTGTTCAGGCCTGTTACCACTCCTAAAAGGCAAAGACAAAGAAATGCTTTGTTAACTCTTGGCAGGCATTTCTTACTGTGAGTGCCAAAATTTGGTTAACAGATACAGTATCTGTATTACAGATACTTCTGGACCATTTTAAATAAAATGAAATGAATCACAGCATTTAATATAATAGGCTGCACCCAATTTACAGATCATTTCCATGTAGTTGTAAATACATAATTTGGAACTGGGAAGATATTTTTGCTTAGAAAGGGCATTTTGAACAGCAGTTAGATAATCGGAATAGAAAGGCTAGTTTAAACCATAATAGAACCATGGAATATAGCTCATTTTTAACTAGATTATTTCTTTATAACTACACTTATGAACTTAGAATATTTGCCTTACATATGTTGACCTCCTCATTTTATACCAGGCACTAAGCTGGTCACTGGGAAAACAGGGATTAATAAAATACAATCTCTTCCCTCAACGAGTGCTTGGCGGGGAAGATACACATGAAAACGTTTAAAAATGAAACTATAAGGTACATTCAAGGATCAACTATGCATACTGTACAAAGAGCACAGAAGAACAGCTAACCAGTTGGGATGGGGCTTTCCTGGAGGACTCTCACTGAGCTGAATCCAAAGAGATGAGTAGGCGTTAGAAGGGGAAAAGGGGGGTGGGTGGGGGAGGGGGAGCTGTCCAGGCAGTGGAGGCAGCGTGAATAAAGGCAGGGGATAAGGAACAACACAAACTTCAGTATTACTGGGGCAAAGCAAGAAGTGGTGAAGGAAGAGGCAGAAGAGAGAGACAGGGACCGTTATAATGGATCTTAGTTGTCTTGTTGTAAGCTTGGGTCTTACCCTGTGGTCATTTGGAGCTGAGCTAGTCATGTTTTTGTTTAAGATAGTACAGGGATATGGAGAACTGGTTTTAGAAGTGTAAGAATGGTGTGGCAGTGGCATCTGACCTCCTCTAACTTTCAGAGAGAGGAGAATTACCAATTCTAAGACCAGCTGTCCCTCCCACAGCACTCTCTACTTCTCTGCTGGGTTCAGTAATTCGTTGCAATGGCCACACAGACTTACAGACCACACTCACAGTTACAGGGTTTATTAGGGAAGTAAGAGGTTACAATTCAAGTTCAGCAATGCTCAGGGTTACAGTTCTTTGATCAGGACAGCTTCTTCTCAGCTGTGCTTGTAAGCATGCTTCTTTCTGGCCCCTTGGCCTCTGCCCTGCCCAGAAGAGTGTTACAAAGCTCTTTTGGTTCTGTCCATAAGTACCTGAGGCACCCCACTCCGCTGGTAAGCATTGGCTGGAAGGCACTCAACTCTAGTTCCACCAAGTGCCCGGAGGCACTGTACTCTGCCAGCAAGGCTCCTGCTGAAGGCACTCAGCCTTCTTGCTCCACTGGCCAGGAAACCCACTGAGCCATTTCATGCCTGTCTCCTGCCTCTGTTGCCGCTTCTCACCGTCTTCAGTGTTGCAGCTCTCTCTCTTGGTCTTTTTGTTCTAGGAGCTTCTCAGTGCAGGGATCTTGGGTCCAAAGGATGCACTCCACTTCTGGTTCTTTTGTCTTGGTGGTGTTGAGATTCTCCCTTCCAGCTTCTGGGATGGCTCATTTCAAGCCTAGCAGGATGGCAGAACTGACCAATCCTCTTGTTAGGGTTCCATATGCCTTATTTGCATGGTCCCATCCGACAAGTGTGCCGTACACCTTATTTGCGTTATTAGCCAGCTATACAATCCCCTTGGTGGGCCACAGGCACCTCATTTGCATGGTCCTCACCCAGTCATTTGGTGGGAGTTAAAAAGACTATGGGTAGAAGGACCGTATTAAGTAACTCACTGCCCCACAAAGAAGCAGGGATACCAGCCCTATCAGGCTGTTGTAGTCTGCTGGTTGAGAAATGATAAGGGCAGAGCTAGGGCAGAAGTGATCAAGATAGAGAAAAGATAAATATTTAGGAAATAAGATAATCAGATCCGAAGATTGATTTGATTTTAGGGATAAGGGAGAGGATGAAGTTCAGACTTCTACCTTTGGTGACTGAGAAGGGAATACCAGAAAAAGAAGCAGTTTGGTCAGGGAAAAGTAAAGTTCTGTTTTGTACATATTGAGTTTGAGGTGATATGGAGATAGCCAGCAGGCAGTTGACGTATCTCTAAGATATATAGAAGTTTAGCATAGATTTGGGAGTCATTAGCACATGGGTGATTGTTGAAACCTTGCAATAAAGCTAAAATCAAGATTTTTTTTAAACCTGTATTTATAAGGGAGCTTGACATATTTGGGAGTAAGCGCTTATTCTAGTTTCTTGTTATTTCTTTTAGAATTGGGAACTTGCCTATCAAAGGAGTCCACTCATGCTTTACCCTACAGTCAGCAGGACCATGAGTGCTATCCATCGGCATTTTTTATTTATTGATTTATTTGTTCATTCTTCCAACAAATATTTATTAAACACTTACTAGGTGCCTGGCTTTCAGCAGATAAATAAAGTGGTGACAGAAATATACTCCTTGCCTTCTAGGAGGTTGCAATCTCTGTGATCAGAATCTGTATCTTCATGACATGCTGTGATTCCAGTTTTAAATCTACTAACTGATCAATGAGGTTGTTTTAAGTGGTAAGCAGCTGTGATAGACTAATGCTATTAGCAAATATTTGCTAAAAAAAAAAAAAAAGCAAAGGTCTTACTCCTAGATAGTTCTTTGCCCTATTTATTACAACACAAAATCTTATTTGTTCAGGGTGAACAATGGAGAACAGTGTAAAGAAAGGGACACGAACCGAGGGTTTTCCCCTGGGAATGTACTTCTGTATCAGATGTGAGGAGGGTTATGCCATCACTGTATTTGAATACAAGAATAGTTGTAGCCAGTAGTACTAGGTCAGAACTGTTCATTGTTTCAGAAACTAGTCCAATTGATACTCTGATTGTTTCTGTTCCTGTTATTCAGGATTGTAGACAACTGTGTTTATGTTTTTTCTGTCTTCTCTACTGGTGCTGCTAGGAGTCATATTGTAGGTTTCATATTTGTGTTCAAATTTATGTCCTGGGGAGGGGTTGGGGGTGCAAAGCAAATGAAGTAGAATCATTTCGTATCTTTAAGCTTTTCTATTTGTGATGAACTAATTAGCTGAAATACGTTTAACCCTGTGAAAAACTGGTCGTATAAAAGGAAAAAGCAAATCTGGAGTATTTGTAAAGCATATGAATGTAAATTCAAGAATTAACTAAATTGTACTAAAATGCAGATGTTTCAAGAATAGCCTCTTAGGAATCATATTATTTATCACATTATTTCCCTGACTTTGGCCTTTAAAATACGATTTAACTAAAATGAATCCTGCAGCATTGATTTGTCTATCCGATTTTATTGCTGATAACTTAAATGCGAGGCATCCAATGCCTGCCATTTCTACTGTTTCTATGGTAACCAAAGTGTGGAAACGCAGCAGTATCACTTTCTTTCACAGCTGGCATTTTGTGTTCACAGTAAGAAGAGGAGTTTTAGTAAAGCATAGCCTGTGTTAATTGGGATGTAACTAGGTCAGAACAATTTTGGTATCCTTTCTTCATCCTTTTAGGCTTGCGCGTAGTGTGTGAGTGCAGGTACTTGCAAATCAGCTAGCTTCCTTTTTTTTTTAAGCATACACTTTAACTTTAATGATGATGAATTTAAGTGAGTCTTTTGAAAACTAGGCATACAATCTATAAACACAAGTCAGAGTGGAATCTTGAGGATTGGATGGAGTTGCTTTGAGACATGCCCTATTCCCCTATACCTCTTTGAGTGTTTCCGTTAAGAAAGATGAATTAATCTGAAAATGCGTTGAAAAGTTAAAAGCATTTTAATGGTGATTATATCATCTTTTAGTTGTTGTCATGGTTATTTTGACACATCAAACATCTGGTCACCTTAGCATTTATTTACTTGTTCTTAAGGGGGCAGGGGATGGTAGTCGTTCAGCGGTAAATTCTCACCTTCCATGTGAGAGACCCGGGTTCAATTCCTGGCCAATGTGCCTCACGTACAGCCACCTCTGTCTGTCAGTAGAGGCTTGGCTGTTGCTGTGATCCCAAACAGGTTTCAGTGGAGCTTTCAGACTAAGACAGACTAGGAAAAAAGGCCCGGTGGTCTACTTCCAAAAACCAGCCAGTGAAAAACCTATTGATCACAGTAGTCCTGTCTGCAACTGATCTTGGGGATGGCGCAGGACCGGACATTGGGGTTCATTTGTCGTGCATGGGGTTGCCATGAGTTGGGGGCCAACTTGAGGGCAGCTAACAACAACAACACAGGGAACAGGTGAATCCCAATTAAAGGATGCACATTTAAAAATGTGACTCCCTCTGCAATTCTAGGTCCTACCTTTGCTACAGGAGCCCTTCTTTGTGGATATTGCCCAAGCTCTGAGTTCCTTTCTCAGACTGTATAGAAGACCTCATGGGCCACTGCTCCCCTAAACCATGTCACTACCTCTGCTCTCATCTCAGACTTTACCTGGAGACCCCACTCTTAGAGCTTCCATAGGCTTCAAGTATGTTGTATCAAAGGTGTTCTTTTCTAACTAACTTCAATAATAGCCAGATCCTTTCTTCTCTTTCTCTGAATCCTCATTGTACTATGGTGCTCATATTCACTGTTTCAACACAGTGTGCCTGCAAGAACTTCTAAGAAGAGTTAACAGTGATCTGAAACCAACTTCCTCTATTTCTTCCATTTACCTGCTCATAATCTGTTTTCATTTTGCTCTCCTACCTCATACTTTGTGTTTTTATCTTACAATGTTTATTTTGAAAGAGTTTAAGCTCAGAATTTAGGAATTACAAATAATGTAACAAATAGTAGGTAAAATGGTTTATTTGATAATTTTACAATTTTAAGGATTGTTATATCCCAGTGTTATGGATTAAATTGTGTCCCCCCAAAAATATGTGTTGTAAATCCTTGACTCTAGGGCAGTGGGTTTGGTTTTGGGGTATACCTGTGGTTATAATCCCATTTGGGAATGAGTTTTCTTTATTATGTTAAGAGGCTTTATCAGTGTAGGGTATTTATTAAGCCAGTCACTTCTGAAATATAAAAAGAGCAGATGAAGACAGAGGAGCAAGCAGAGGTGGGGAAGCTAGATGCCATGCTACATAAAGATGGCCAAGGAATAAGGACCTTCCTCAAGAGCTGACAGAGAGAGAAAGGCTTCCCCTAGAGCTGGTGCCCTGAATTTGGACTGCTAGCCTCCTAAACTGTGAGAAAACAAATTGCTGCTTCTTAAAGCCACCCACTTGCGGTATTTCTGTGATGGCAACACTAGATAACTAAGACACTCGGATCCCCTTGTCACAACAGCCTTCAAAAGTGTACTCTACCTTGCCTTTACCTTCTCGCCACTAATTCGGGCCTCGTGTACTATGGCTGGCTTTTGTGAATACACAGAAATAAATTTTTTCTAAGTCACCAATGACTTTCTAATTGTCCAGTTCAGTTCCTTCTTCTCAGTTTTCATTCTGGTGCACCTGATGACCATTCTTCCTTTTTAGACTCTTGGCTTCTAGTACTCTGCACTCTCTAGGTTTTCTTACCTTTGATATTCCTTCACAGATTCAGCCCTTGGCTCCTTTCTCGCCAATCTCCCTTTATTTCTCCCAGCATTATATTTTTAAAATATTATTTCTCTGAGTATAGACAATACGAAATATACAAAATCAACATTACAGAAACATATAAGGTAGTAGAAAATGACAATCTGCTCAAATCCTATCAGAGATTGGGCAGAATACCAACATCTATATCTATTATAAAATTATGTAAAGATTATATTAAGACAGACAGTATACCAAAATGATACAAATGCTGTTGTTGTGTGCTGTCGAGGAAGTCGATTTTTGACTCATAGTGACCCCTTGTGTTACAGAATAGAACTGCCCCCATAGGGTTTTGTAGGCTATAATCTTTACTGAAGCAGATTGCCAGGTCTTTCTCCCATGGAGCTGCTGGGTGGGTTTGAACCACCAGCCCTAACAGCTGAATTGTTAACTTTTGCACCACCAGGGCTCCTTGATGCTAATGCTAGTCATGTAAAATCTAAAGTCTTTCCAAGTTCTTACAAGATTCTGTATAATGGACAGCCCCTTCCCCAACCTTCACTTTACCTCTCTGACTGCTTTTCCTACCACTCTCCTCCTCTCACATTGACTCCACCCACATTGCCCTCTTTGCTCTTTCTCCAGTTTGCCAGCCCCCTAGCTAGCCAAGGGTTTTTCTAACTGCTCCAAACACCATGACCTTGCCCTTCTGCAAACCTTGTGGCAGCCCTTACCACCTCTCACAGCACAGACTCAAGAACCTGTCCAATTCTGGTGCTAAAATGACTTGTGCCAAAAGCAGAACCATTTGAAACAGCAAGGAAGCCTTCCCTTGGGTTTCCTTCTCTAGAATCAGCACACTGTTATCACTCTGTACTTCCTGACGCCCACTGTACTCCCTCACATTGTCTCCAGTTCCCCAGACACACTCTGCCTCAGTTCTTTCCACTTCCTTTTCCCGGGAGTACTTTTCCCTTATAGATATCCACCTGGTTTATCACTGTACTTCCTTCAGGTCTTATCTCAAATGGTACTTATCTCAAAAGAGGCTTTCTCTGAAGAACTTAAAAAACCTTTGCGGTCAAGTGGATTCCAATTCCTAGCGGCCCTATAAGACTAAGTAGAACTGCCTCATAGGGTTTCCAAGGAGCAACTGGTGGATTTGAACTGCTGACCTTTTGGTTAGCTGCCAAATGCTTAAGAACGTAAATTAATGCTTACGTAATTCCTAAAATAACACCCTCCCACACCACTCTTAACAGTGCCAATCCCCATTCCTTGTTTTATTTTTTGTCTTTATTATCTTTTTAATGTATATACAGAAGAATATTTGGAACATTTATGCATGTTACAAAGCATAGTAATTCAGGGCACACCCAAGAACCCATCACTTGACCCAATACTGGAACATTGCCAATAGCTTCTATTTATGTTTTTTCCCCATCCCATCCTCCTGTCTCTTCCCAAGAGGTAACAAACACCCTGAATTTTTAATCTATTATTCTTTTCTTTTTTAAAACATAGGTTTATCACATTTTTATATATGCCTTGGTTTTAAGCTTTATGAAAATGATATTCTGCTATGTATAGTCTCCTAAAACCTGTCCTCCTCCCCTCCCCACTGAACATAATGCTTCCAAGATTCGGACATGTTTTTGTGTTTATTCGTAGTTAAGAGATTTTCACTGCTGTTTTAAAATTCATTGTGTGATTCTAGTGCAGTTAATTTCTCTATTTTTACATTAGCTAGAAATTTGAGATTGTTTCCAGGTTTTTTTTTTTATTATTATTACAAATATGCTGCTATGATCATTCTCTGGTATATCTAAGAGTTGAATTACTAAGTTGAGGGGTAGGCAATTGTTCAATATCACAACGTGATGCAAAATTCTTTTCCAGATAAATTGTACCAATTTATTCCCCCACCAGCAATATCTTGGAGTTCCCACTGATCTGTTTCATATTCAAAAATTCTTAATTTTTTACCAATCTAACCAAACACGTTGCTGTCAAGTCAGTTCCAACTCATAGCAACCCTGTAGCCAGTCTAACCAGACCAATCTAGTAGGTGTAAAATGATATCTCACTATGATCTTAATTTGTATTCCTCTCATTATTAATAAGGTTGAGCATCGTTATAAATGCCTATCAGTTAAACATGTTTCTTCTTTTGTTAAATGTTCATATATTTTGCCCATTTTTTATTAGTTTTTTTTTTTTAATGTATATTGATTTATAAACCCATAAAGCAAACGTTGCCGTTAAGTCAATTCCAACTCATAGCGACCCTGTAGGACAAAGTAGAACTGCCCCACAGAGTTTCCAAGGAGCGCTGGTGGATTCAACTGCTGACCTTTTGGTTAGCAGCCCAGTTCTTAACCACTATGCCACCCGGGCTCCATATGATTTATAGGAATTCTTTATTCTGGCTATTAAATCTTTGTTGCTTATATATGTTACAAATATGCTACCAGTTTGTGCTTTGTCTTTTAATTTTCTTTTCTCTTCTGATGATTGGAAGTTATTTTAACATAACTGAAATTATCATTTTTTTTTGTTTTGTTTTTTCTTTTTACGGTTCGTGCTTTTTATGTCTTAAATTCTTCCCTGCCTAAGGGTTGGAAAGATAGTCTCCTGTGTTTTCTTCTAAAAGCTTTAAAGTTTGGCTTTTTCACGTTCAAATCTTTAGTCCACTTGAGATTTATGTGTATATGGTATGAAGTGGGGATTAATTTTGTTTATTTATTTTTTCTATTTGGATAATCTGTTATACCAGCTCCTCCTTTCCTCACTGATCTGGAAGTTCTCCTCGGCCAGTATCATGGTTCCATCTGGGTTCTGTACTCTATCCCATTGATTGGTTGTCTATTTCTGTGCCAGTACCACACTGACGTACTTACTATAGCTTTAAAATGAGTTTCGATGTCTTGTTTTGAGCCGGATTTCCTCTCCCTCCCCCAACATACTCTTCTTCATGACTGTCTTGGCTGTTCTTAGTTCTTTGTTCTTCCACATACATTTTAGAATCAGCTTTTCAATTTCCAAGGAAAAAAAAAAAACATTTTAGAATCAGCTTTTCAATTTCCAAGAAAAAAAAACCTATTGGAGTTTTGATTGAAATTGCATTGAATTTACAGGTTAAGTATTGGGAAAATTGGTGTCTTTACTATATTGAACCTTCATATCTATAAATATGGAATCTTAATTTATTTAGGAGTCCTTAATATCACTCAAAATACTGTTTCATAGTCTTCTGCATACAAATCTTCCACATCCTTTGTAATATTTATTCCTAAGTACCTTATAGTTTTTGTTGCTATAGTAGCAGTGCTGTCTTTTTTAAAAATTGTATTTCCTAGCCTTTCTTTTTGCTGGTGTATAGAAATATAGTTGACTTTTCCATAGTGTTCATTTAGCCAGACAGCTTGCTAAAACTTTCCTACTGTTGCTAATAATTTTCTATTCTCTGAAAAAATTTGAATAAGATTGAAATAATTTGTTCATTGAAAATTTGGAGAATCTGCCTCTAAAATCATCTGGGATCTAGTGTTTTGTTGGTAGGAAGATTTTTAACTACAGTTTTAATTTATTTAGTAGTTCTTGATTTCTTCAAGTTTTCTATTTTGAGCCAATTTGTAGGTTACATTTTTCTTGGACTTTGTCCATTTTGTATATATTTTCACATCTATAGGCATAAAGTTCTTCATAGGATTCTTTTATCTTTCTAACCTCCACTGGATCTATAGTTATGTTTCTTTTTGTCATCTGTAATGGAGTTTGTTTGCACCTCTCTCGTCTTGTTTCATTTGCCCCAGAGGCTTTACAAAAAAAACAAAACCGAAGAGATCCTTTCTAAAAAGGAGGTACCTGCCCTTGTCTCTTATTATCTGTTTACTTCTACTTTCTGACATTACTATAGTTGATTCAGCTTTCCGTTTGCAGTTTGTCTGATATGTCTTTTTCTATTCTTTTACTTCCAGCTTTTATGGGTCTGTATGCTTAGGTGGGTCTCTTGTACATAGCGTAGGAAATATCTGTTTTTTTTAAGCTGTAAAATGTATTGTTTTTGCCTTAGGCCTAAGTTGGGAGGTCTTTCCTCCAGAGAGATTTTGCTTTTTGTGTTTACTGGTAGCATATAGGTTTACTCATCTAAGTTTCCTTTAGCCCCTTGAAGGTCTTGACTAACTGTGAAGGAGTAGCAGGCTCAGCTTCCTCCCCTTACTGGTGGCCAGAGGCTCAGTGTCCCTGCTGAAGTACATTATCGGCATCTGCCTTCAAGCCCATCCTGCCTTCCCTGGCTGCTCAAAGCTCTAGCCCAGCCCCTTAACTCTTAGCCACAAGATACTTAAGTGGGGCGAGGGTGAGCAGTTGTTACAGATATTTTCAACCTCTTATGTGGTCAGGGATGCTTCAAGGAGTGTTTCTTATACAGCATATATTTGTTCTGTATCACAGGGTCCCTCAGAGCACCTAGTCAGCTCTAATGCCAGATGTGGAATTCTCTTATTTCCTCCTTGTTTTATTCTTATCCACAGTACTTACCAGTATCAGAAGTACTGTATACTTGCTTATTTATTGTCTTTCTTTTGCCACCAGAATGTAAGTTCCATGAGGGCTAGGATTTTTCCTGGTTCACTGGCGTATCTCCAGCATCTAAACCACTACCTGATACTTAGTATGTGCTCAGTAAACATTTGTTGTATGAATGACTATAGAAAGTGGAGGGGGCATTGCAAAATAGCAATGTCAACTTGAACTTTTACCTTGAAATGCTCTTATACCTTCCTCTGTGACCATTGTCGTAAGTTATGGCCCTTTTACATTTCCTTGGACTATTGTAGTCTACTTCCAACTGGCGTCTCTATCTCTGCTTTGTGGTCCATCCATCCTTTCCAGTCTATCCCTCACATTGCTACCAGAGTTTCTTCCTAAATATAGATCTGATTACATCATTGTCCTGTCTTGGCTTTGCCTATGGAATAAATCCCAGTCCCCTTTATATGGCATTTTATTCTCAGCATCATTCTCCAGTCTTATTTCTATACAGAGCATTCTATGCTCTGGTCACATCAAAATACTTATAGGCTCTCCCAGTATGCCACATGTGTAGTTTCATATTTATCATGCCATTACTTATATGGTTGCCTGGAAAGTTTTTCTTCTGTTCACGCTTATCAAAATCTTAGTCATGCCTCAAGGTCATCGAAAGTCATTGCCTTCCTAAAGACTATGCTGATGTTCATGGAAAAGAATCACTCATTCCTGGCATTTTATTGTGCTATTTTGGGACTCTCTTAATTTGCCTTATATTCTAACAAGCTGTCTGTCTTTCCTTACTAGATTTCAAGCCCCTGGAAGTCAAGACCTTTATGTTTTATTTCTCTTTGTTTCCTGAAAGTCTCCAGTACAATGTCTTATACATAATGGATCTTTGATAAATAGTTGTCCAACTTGAATTTTGAAGGTTCAGTTTTGTCTGACTGCTATTTTTCTCTAACTGCTCTAGTGCACTAATCCCATCTTCAGTTATCACACCCTAATGACAATAACTTTCACATTTCTATGGGACGGTTCCTATTTCCACTCTACTAGCTATTATGACTTGGATATGTCACATTACTCAAACTCAGTATGTCGTCTCCCTCTCTGTGTTGTCCCCCATCTGAAAACAGTGCTTCTTATAACTTTCTTATCACCATAAAAAACCGAAAACCAAACCCGTTGCCGTCGAGTTGATTCCAGCTCAGAGCGACCCTACAGGATAGAGTAGAACTGCCCCATAGGGTTTCCAGAAAGAGGCTGGTGGATCCCAGCTGCTGACCTTTTTGTTGGCAGGTGAGCTCTTAAGCACCACGCCACCAGGGCTCCAATCACCATAAAACGCATCATCATTCTGCCAGTCACGTAAACTCAAAACCTTGTTGAAATCTTTATCTCCCTTTTTCTTAATCTTTAATTTCAGCCATCCACAAAATCCTATTAATTGGTCCTTTAAATTGTTTCTCAGCTCCATACCTCCCTCTGCATTTCAACTGGCAAGACATTGGACAAAGCCCTTATCACCTCACACCCAGTTGTTACCCTCACCCCCACCCCTGGTGGTGCAGCGGCTAAGCACTCAGCTGCTAACTGAAAAGGTCAGCGGTTTGAACCCACTCAGTGGCTCTGAGGGAGAAAGAACTAGCAGGAGAAAGACTGGCAACCTGTTCCTGTAACGATTACAGCCTAGGAAACTCTACGGGGCAGTTCTGTTCTGTTCTGTCCTATAGGATCACTGTGAGTCGGAATCGACTCAATGGCATACAACAACAATATAAAGGACAGATAGTTCATCTGGCATGAAAGACCATCCAGAGTCTAGGTTTATTCAACCACCCCAACATGAGCCCTCTCATTTCTGTAAAGTCAGACTTACTACTGTCTCCTAAGCATACTATGGAAACCCTGGTCATGTGGTGGTTAAGTGCTATGGCTGCTAACCAAAGGGTCAGCAGTTCAAATCCACCAGGTGCTCCTTGGAAACTCTATGGGGCAGTTCTTCTCTGTTCTGTAGGGTCACTATGAGTTGGAATTGACTCGACAGCAATGGGGGTTAAGCATAGCATGAGGAGCCCTGGTGACTCAGTTGTTAAGAGCTTGGCTGCTAACCAGATGGTCAGCAGCTCAAATCCACCAGCTGCTCCTTGAAAACCCTATGGGGCAGGCACCTCTGCTCTGTCCTATAGGGTCTCTATGAGTCGGAATCGACTCAATGGCAACAGGTTTTTTTTTTTTTTTTTTAAGCATACCATGTTCATAGCCTTTTCCACTCCTGCGGTGTTCTTCTCTGCCATGCTAGTTCCTCTTACTTATTTTTTAGGATCTCACTGATGGACAACCCCCAGCCTTCCACCCCATGAACATTTTCCTTAAAAATCCCTGGTTAAATCACTTTTTTAAAAGTGCTTATTGTTTTCGTTGAAATTTTAAAAAATCAACAAATTGTAAGGTACCTTAAAGTAATCTAGTTTAACCTCTTCAACCTAGACTAGAATTCTATCTAGAACAACTCATAAACAGCACTAGCTTCTAATATTACACAAAGCCTCTGATTTTTCTTTCTGCTTATATAGTAAGCATCTGGAGGTTAGGAACTTTGTTTACTTTTGTTTTTCCTCATAGTGCTTAGATGGTTCTTTGTCCTGAGAAGAAACTAAAAATAGATTCATCGGTTAAATATATGAATGTAGTAAGTTAAAAACACACAGATTTTCTCTCCAGAGAGTTTACATGGGAGACTTAACTTGCCCAAAAGAAAAATAAATTAATGAAGCCTGTTCCCACAGCTCCTCTGCACCAGGCATTTGCAAACCGGTGATTTACGAGATGGTGGACACGTTTGTAGCCTACTCTTGTTCTTTATATCGTTCTCGTTTAGCCTTGGTTTTATTTCCCTACTTGCTGAAATTATGTTTGGAATTTCTCACTTTTGCATGCACTATAGCTTAAAAGATGGATGAATTTTAATGGAGTCTGGTGAATGTTGACCATGTTTTCCTACAGTAGTTTAAAAATTTTTAGCAAGGAATATTCCATTTGATTCACTTAAACGAAGGCAGTTATGTTGGGGTTTGAAATTTTATATAAAATTTTCAACCACATAAGCTCTTCGTTGTGGGCAGTTAGCAGTTTATAATTTGTGGGAGTTTTTTATTAGTAGGGTTTTTTTTTTTTCATTTTTTTTCCTGTGAGATGAATAAAAATAATAGCTTTAATTGCTTTGTATTTATTTGTATGATGTAATTTTGAAAATAAGGTGTATTTCTATAGCAAGGATGTTTATATATAGTGTTAACTTCAAGTATGTCAAATGCTTTAACTGTGTAGAGGGTGCTTAAATATTTGATTATAGTTTTGACAAAAATACAGAAATGGTATTTTCATATTGTAAGAACTTTTTTTTCCCCCTTTTAGAGCATGTCAAAAGGATAAACATAGTAATTTGAGTGCTCTATTTTTATTTCTAGAAACCAGCAAATATCCTAGTAATGGGAGAAGGTCCTGAGAGGGGGAGAGTCAAAATAGGTAGGTAAATGTGCCTCAAATAATTTATTAAGAAACCGAAGTGACTGCAAAAACGGTTTTCCCTTTTAATACTCTTATTTAAGAAGTTAGTTTTAAAATTACTTCCTCACAATATTTTTAGAAAGGATGTTGGGATATGTAGATAGTTTATAATCTCCAGAGTTATTCCCAAGATAAGATTCTGTGATTCTAAACTGCGGCATCACTGGGATTTGATAAGCAAGAGCATGAAAACATTCATTCCCATATAATATCCCAAGCATGTATTTATGCTACTACCATTGCCCTACACAGTCACCCTAAACACAATCCCCTAAATCTTAAGTTTGTCTCAGCTTTACTACATGTTCTCTCCCTGAATACATCCCTCTTGTCCTGACCTAATACACGTGTACCTTCACAGGTGCCCCTCCTCCCTGCACCCTAGGTCCACATATCCTATGCCAGGCACCCACATATATTTTCCAATGAATATATATGTTCACAGCCTTCCTTATGTACCTGTCTTAGTTTAAGGCACTGGCAAAAGTCTTATCTGCATATTAATATTTCCTTTGCAACCTTGAATGTTCTAAAAGAAATCAGTATCATTTATACCTGTGACAGCTTTGGGGAGAAACTGAGCTAAGAAGTTCTATATTCTAATTTCTCTTAATAGGAATTATATTTATTGAATGTTCAATGCTTTTCAAAAGAATTTTAAAATAAATTGTGTTTCATCAGCCTGCTTTCTTTGCTATTAGAATATCATGCTGATGGTGATACTTAACCTACTACTAATTCATGCTATCCTACATCAACCAAGCGTACCTTGCTACTTGGTCTTCTACTTCTTCACTTAATTCCCTATTCCAGTCCCTGAAGAAGCTTTTCTAAACCTTTCCTTTTCTTTAAACCTCTGCTCTGAGTTTACTGAGATTCAGGTTCATTAAAAAATTTGTTGATGTTAATTACCACCGGATAGCTGCTTTTCATCTCTTGCCTCTTCCCTTCCCCTCTTTCTTCCGCCTCCCTGCTCAACACTCCTCACATTATATGAGAATGAATGTTTTTTGTGGGCATGCCTCTTTGTATTTCTCTCACACAGTCTTATAGGCATTTTTGAGTGCCTTCTTTTTGTCAGGCACTAGTGGAAGGGAGCTAACAGATGGTCCTCCACATGCAGCCCCATGAGCAAGACAGTGAAATAAACAGTTTACTATACAGTGTGATACATGCTTTCATATGTTACCTCATTTATTTTATACAGCCACCCTCTATGGTGGGCTATTATAGATAAGGAATGCCAGATTTAGAGAGCTTGTAGCTTGCTCAGCCTTTCAAAGCTAGGACTTGAATTCCAAGTCCAGAGTGTCTTTCCCTCCACACATTGCTGCCCAGTGATAGCAAAGCCATCTGGCGTGACCTCGCTGACCTCCGCACAGCTCTGCCTTTGAACAGTCTCAGTGAAAGAGTGACTCTGTTTTTCCTAAGCCCTATCTACTAGTGCCTTTTGTAGTTTCCAGATATCTCCCTGCCCATACTTAAGCTCCCCAGCTTCCACTATGTTCATTTTCCCCTTCTCAGGTTTTGCCTCTTCACCTTTAAACATTCATAATCTTCTCAGCCTGAAAATAAATCTTTTTATATCCATCTTATCTTCTTTAGCATTTGTTCTGTTTCTTTTTTCCCCTCTTGTTCCTTTACTTCTGAAACATATGACACTCACCCATTGGTTCCACTTACCCGGATTTGTTCTATCTGACCTCTGATTCCATCTCTGTATTGAAACTGCTCTCTACGGGGCACTTGTGACCTCAGCTCTACCCAATCAAGTGGCCTGTATTTAGCTACCATTCTCCTTTACTGCCTTAAGCCATTTGTTCCTCTGACCAACCTGGCCTGTCTTCTCCCTTGGACTATATGACATCACTTAATTCTATTTTTCTACATACCATTCTTGCTGTTACCTCTGCATTCTGTTATTTACTACCTCTTACTCTTATTAACCCCTTGTTTTAAGACACCGTAGGCATTGGCTTGGTATATGGCCTCCTTCTCCCATGAATTCTTTAGGGAGTTGATAAGTTGTTATGACATCAAAATCTTGGATTCTGTTTAAATGGTTCTGAGATCTGGATCTCAGATTCTGTTCTCTCACCCAAGCTGAATGGAGCCTTTATCTCTATTTGGATGCTCTGCTGCCACCCTATATTCCATTGTCCCAAAGCAAATTTATCATCATCTGACTCTCCCTTGTTTGTTTGTACCAGTCATCACATTTATCCCAGTAACTGAAACTTAGTATCTTTTTCCGTACTACTATCAAATATCTCTTATTACTCCTCCACATAAGTCCTGTACTCTAGCCAGGCCAGCTAGTTGCCTTACTGTTAAGAGTTTTAGGTTTGAAATTTTATCCATGATTAGATATAAAACCAAGGTTAAAAGTAAGCAATGATTTAAAATAAAGGAGTGGTGAACAATCAATCTAGTTGATTAAATTGTTTTTAAATTTTGTTTTAATAGCACATTATTTTTTAAAAATAGTAATGCTAATGCCTACCTTTAACACCTTAATATAGTTCTCTTTTGACGTAAAAGAAAAGCATAGTCGAGTGGAAAATGCACTGTGCTTTTCCTGTATTTGAACCTTCCCCTCCCCAGTAGACCCCTCCCAGGACTTACTAAAATGTTTATTGCCTTTCTTTTTTACTGTTCAAAATGATTTATCCTTCAGTATCTAACTCATGTTCCACTTTCAATTTAGTTCACTTCTGCAAATGCTTATTAAACATTGTTCTAGATTAAACCATGTAGGAGTCATAGACCCTTCCCCTAAAGAACTTAGGATCTCATAGAAACTTTTTTTCATTTTTATAATACTTATGCCTTTTTTATTTTCGTGTATTTTCCCATGTTGCCTTCTTGTAAGTTTCTTGGTGGTAGAAATTTTCTGTTGCTTCTTTTTCATCATTTAATACTGCCTAATTATCACCCATACCAGAATTTTACTATCCTTGT
Organism: Elephas maximus indicus; assembly: GCF_024166365.1. NCBI lineage: Eukaryota > Metazoa > Chordata > Mammalia > Proboscidea > Elephantidae > Elephas > Elephas maximus. The sequence continues at coordinate 176,605,367 of NC_064819.1, read as the reverse complement.
CTGTTAAATGGAACAGTTTCACTCATCTACATGTTAATGGAAACATGTATTACTAGCAGTGATACGTAAGTAAACATTCATATCTAGTTTTAGGAAAACAACAGTAATATTTAGGCTAGGTACTTTTGGTATGAATTAGTGATTATTTGAAAAAATATTTTGAAACTCTTTTAAAGTTATACATCAGACAGGAATTGTTCTTAATAGTATTTATTGGACTATATGAAGAAGAACATGGCATCAGGATTGGAGAAAGACAAATTAACAACCTGCATTATGCAGATGACACAACCCTTGCTTGCTGAAAGTGAAGAGGACTTGACTTGAATCACTTACTAATGAAGATCAAAGACCACAGCTTTCAGTATGGATTACACCTCAACATAAAGAAAACAAAAGTCCTCACAACTGGACCAATAAGCAACATCATGATAAACAGAAGATTGAGGTTGTCAAGGATTTTATTTTACTTGGATCCACAATCAATGCCCATGGAAGCAGCAGTCAAGAAATCAAACAACATATTGCATTGGGCAAATCTGCAAAAGACCTCTTCCAAGTGTTAGATAACAGAGATTTCACTTTAAGGATTAAGGTGCACCTGACAAGCCATGGTATTTTCAATTGCTTCATACACATGTGAAAGCTGGACAATGAATAAGGAAGACCGAAGAATTGATGCCTTTGACTTAAGGTATTGGTGAAGATTATTAAATATACCATGGACTGCCAGAAGAATGAACAAATCTGTCTTGGAAGAAGGAGCCAGAGGGCTCCTCAGAAGGTATGATGGCGAGACTTCGTCTTAAATACTTTAGACATGGTATCAGGAGGGACCAGTCCCTGGAGAAGGACATCATGTTTGGGAAAGCAGAGAGTCAGTTAAGGAGAGGAAGACCCTTAATGAAATGAATTGACACAGTGGCTGCAACGATGGGCTCAGGCATAGCAACAACTGTGAGGATGGTGTAGGACCAGGAAATGTTTTGTTCTGTTGTACAGAGGGTTGCTATGAGTCCAAACTGACTCAATGGCATCCAACAGCAACAACAACGTTGTTTCTGACTGGCCTTGATTTTACCTAACAGTGAATAAGTGGGCCTTAGATCAAAGTAAGCAAGTAGAGAATAAGAAAATACTGAATTTAGATTTTATTTTAAAAATGCTTTTCAATGAATGAAACAGCATTCTACTGTATTACTTTGCCATCAGCAACAGTCAGCATCTATTAAATGTATCAGGCAGCGCTTTGTAGTAAGTGCAATACTGGTGGAATGATCTTGAATATCTTGGTTTACTATAGGGAAATTTAGTTAACAAAGAATAGGCATCAGCAAATGCTTCCTTGGACAGCTTTATTTTTTAAGACCAGGGTTTTCCAAAGCATTCTCAGAAAGTCTTACAAATTATTCAAACTCTAAAGAAACAAAATCACTGTAAATTAAAATGAAATGTGTGTTATAGCATATTAGTTTAAAATTAAATGATACTCCATAGTTGAAATGGTTATGTGCTATTTGTGCACTTCATAGTACAGTATTTCGGACCCCTTATACAATCAAAATGTACTATCTATATTGTATATTTAAGATTATGGAGGCTTATCATTCTTGCGACTGTGCCTTTGTCACCTGCAGTTACCATGTGTGTAATTTTTTAAATGGCGGATCTGTGGCTAAGAGTGTGGCTTCTAAATTATAGCATGGTTTCTTTTGAATACTGGCATCTCTGCTTACTATCCTTGTGACCATGGGAAAGTCACTTAACTCCTTTAGGCCTTAAGACTTTTCATCTTAGAAATGGGCAGAGTAGAACTGCCCCATAGGGTTTCCAAGAAGCAGCCTGTGGATTTGAACTGCCAACCTTTTTGTTAACAGCCAAGCTCTTAACCACTGTGCCACCAGTGCTCCTAGTACTTAAATCAGTTAGATTTGGTGTAGGCCTTTGTTAAATGCTAAATGACAGCAAATTTATCTCTTATATGGTCTATGCATGCTATTGGAAACACGTATTACTAACAGTAATATGCTGGTAAACATTCAGTGACTGGCTTTCTGGGAGAAAAATCCCCAAATTCTAGCATTTGCTCTTTTCCATGATGTAAATCTTCCTCCTTGTCATTTTCAAGCCACCAGCACGTACTACTGAATGCAGAATTGGATTTGCTCTTTTCCATGATGTAAATCTTCCTCCTTGTCATTTTTAAGCCACCAGCACATACTACTGAATGCAGAATTGGGGACAGATGTGCACAATTGGTTCTCATGGGCCAGTAGGAGCCAGCTCAGCACACGCAGAACTGAGATATAGCCAGTTTTTAGAAGTGTAGGCATACTCATAAAAAACCAAATCCACTGCTGTTGAGTCAATTTCAACTCATAGCGACCCTATAGGACAAGTCATAATTAATCATAGAAACTTTTAGACTGTTTTAGATTTCAGAGATGTTTAAGAATATTATTTGAACTGTCTCTGAAAGCCAGGAATCTGAAGTCAGACCTGGATTCTAATTCTGACTCTGTACTCACTAGCTCCATGACCTTGGGTAAATCAGAGTATCTACCTCAGAAAAAAGAAGGGGGTACTAAAGACAAACGAAGTAATTCCTATCCAATGCCTGGTGCAGACCGCTGGCTAAAACGGGAGGAAAAGGGCTGCCTTATAAGGTTAGCAGCTGTTATTGTCAACCTTGCATGATTCTAATAGCCTGTCATACTGATTTTTATATTAATTTATTTTATTTTTTAGCTGACATGGGTTTTGCCAGATTATTCAATTCTCCTCTAAAGCCACTAGCAGATTTGGATCCTGTAGTGGTGACATTTTGGTATCGGGCTCCAGAGCTTTTGCTTGGTGCGAGGCATTATACAAAAGCCATTGGTAAGTTAGCCCAAAATGATTTATTATTTTGGTATCGTACTATCATAAATACCAAGTGGTATAGTAATAAAGCTACTTGGTAAAAACCACTTTATGGCTCTTTGTAAAAGTTCTATTGTCTCCTATATTCCTAGATTTTACATTCTCGTCGATTTGGACTTTTAACTCTATAGGAGGATATGGTTCTTTTAAAAGAAGAAAACTTATTCTTTCAGAGAATAGAGGTATCTGAGCCTTTTGCGTTGCTATGGAAACGAGAACATGCAAATTTTACTTTGTACTTAACTAGCTATTGATAAAAGAGCAGGAGAGAGGATTAGAATTGTCTTCTCCACAAACAGAAAAACAAGACTAGTGCAGTGTGTTGGAGAGAGCATCTTCTACTTGGGGAAAAGGTAGTCAGCCACATCCTTTCCTAAACGAGAAACAATATGGCTAATCTTTCTGTCTTGTCATTACATTTATCAGAACTGCAGTTTCTCCATTACGGTAAGAAATAGATGGAGTCTGGGTAGATTAGCAATGCTTAGCATCTTGCCATCTAACCTAGTTTAAAAAAAAAAAAACTAAGAAAACCTGTTATAAACACACTCTGTTACGATTTAAAAGTCGGCGTCAGACAGAGGCATCAGAGATTTTGGTGCCCCTTCACTACGGTGTCCTCAGAGGGCTTAGCTGCAAATTGAGGGAGTCATGAGGAGAGAGCCTTTCTCAAGCCCAGAGACTTTTTTAAAGGGGGTAAAAAGAGAGAATAGTGAGAGTAAACAGTAACTGTCCATAGTGAAGAGCTAGCTCTGTAAGGTACCTGAATTTGTGAAGTGTATTTCTTTAAATTTTTATTTTGCAGAATAGTCTATTTACTGATTAATATCAGTTTTGACTACATTTAGTTTAGTTGCTTTTCTTGAGCTCTATTTAATAAAGGCATTAAAAGTATAAAATTATTAAAAATAGATAATAAGTAAGCCCAATCCTTTCTTTGTTAAACAAGCTTATGAAAAACCTGGTGGCACCCAAGGTAACTAAGAAGGAAGTCTTATATTTGGAAAGATGAGACTGATAATTAACTTGGCCATGGGTGTAGAAGGCAAACAAAAATTAAAATATAGTAACATCCTCATTTATCAGGAAATATGAGTTCTGTAAAACTCAGATCCCCAGAACACTTATGCTTTGTCCAGTGCCCAAATGTTGTAAGTACTTCATAAATATTTCTGAATAATTTTGTTAACTTAGTGAAAAGGCCTCAAGTTGTCTCAGAACTGTGAGGAAAACCATTGTGTGTTTGATGGTAAACAAATGTGAGATTGACCTAAGCCCTTCCCCTTAGCAGTTGAGCCCATAGGAAGACAGCAGATGAGAGATTGCCAGGGACGCCCTATCAGCGATGTGCAGTGGATCTCTCTGTGAAGAGTGAAGGAGAGTTACAGAAAGCACATGGAAGGGATTGGGTGGCCCTAAGATAAGGAAGAGCAAAAACCAGAGCCTGACTATTTACATTCCAATGAGTAACTTTTATGGAGGGGCTGCATTTTTCAGACTTTTATAACTATATGTTTACATTTTCTGTTGTTTATGTTCTCTTTACCCACAATTGAAAACAGTAAAATAAATCTCTTAGACGACCTCAGAAGGCATCAAAGGATAGGAAGAAACTGAATGTAAGCCAGGGAAAGGGAGACCGTAGTTGGAAGCCACAGGTGGTGCCCTAGACCAGCAGGTGGTTGATGGGCTGATGGTGCAATACCCCAGGGCAAGAAGTGGGGGTAAAGGATGTGATAACAGTAGAAATCCATGTGCCTTGGGCTCTCACCAAACACTAAAAAACCTAACTAAACCCATTGCCATGGAGTCGAATTCCAACTCATAGCGACCCTATAGGACAGGGTAAAACTGCTGCATAGAGTTTCCAAGGCTGTAATCTTTACGGAAGCAGACTGCCACATCTTTCTCCCATGGAGCAGCTAGTGGGTTTGAACCTCCAACCTTTTGGTTAGCAGGCCAGTATTTAACCACTGCGCCACCAGGGCTCCTTCACCAAACACTAGTACAGTCTATATGTAGAAGAGTTGTAACTACTAAGAAAAGACAAATTCAGCCAAAACTTGCTGTTAAAACTAAATGGTTACCCACCAAAGTCTGTCCCACTCCTAGAGATTCTTATACAGTAACTCAGAGCAAGACCCATTTTTTAATATGTGCCCTTAGGTGATTCAGTCGTGTGTGGTCCTAGAGCCCATGCTTTGAGGAGCACAGTTTCATGAGTATTTTCTGATTAATAGCCCTAGTACTGAAACGAAAATAGATTTTTTGGGGGGAAGTAAAGTTTATTCAGTATGACTTGAGAAGAAACTGTATTTCCTATTTTCTCAGGGTAAGGAGAACTGAAATGGAATTTTAACCTGCTTGCAACTTATTTGCTCATTAAATGAGATTTACCACTTAAAAATAAAAGCATAATAACTAATTTCTAATTTTAGCTAAGTCCCAATTATCCATGATAGATAGAAGTTAGGAGAAAAAAGAAAAACACAGAAAAGGAATGACCCCCAAATCAGTTACCTTTGGGCTTGAAATACATTCATAGCAGACACATAAATGTGTACACATTCATTCATTCTCAATCTTCTGCATGCCTGGTCCCTGTCAGAAGTGAGCATTATTTCTATTCAAACCAAAAAAACCAAACCTGTTCCCCATGAGTTGATTCCTACTCATAGTAACCCTATAGGACAGAGTAGAACTGCCCCATAGGGTTTCCAAGGAGCGGCTGGTGGATTTGAACTGCAGACTTTTTGGTTAACAGCCAGGCTCTAAACCACTGCACCTTTCAGAGGATAGAAGAAAAGAGTTTGATGATTTGATATCAGTGGAGGTTTGTGGAGTGACATTTAAGGTGTGTGTGTGTGTGTGCGTGCGTGCGTGCATGCATGCACACATGCACATGAGCTTAAAAAGTCTAATAGAATAGAGCTGAGGGGTGGATATAAATGGTACAGGAGCCAGAGGACTATTTAAAATTAGAAGCAGATATGAGGCAGGAAGCACTAGAATTTAACCCTACCTGCTACCCCAAGATTCCTTTTCCTAGCAATTCTCAGGGAGATCTAGATGCCAGCTCCCGTCCTTTGAATAGAGGACAAACCGGAAATCAGCATGATGGGCAGCATATCAGAGGCCCTAGTACTCCCAGGCGACCGCAGAGTAGAGGCAGCCAGCAGGAAGATAGATGGGACTGTCAGAGGCAGCACATCAGGGACAAGAGTGACAACCAGCATGGTGTGGGGGAGAAAAGAATTACAAAGTAGACATTGAACGGTACTATTACCCTACTCTAGTGATGGATGCTCATGGTGATGATGACCCTGCTGCATCATTAAGTATGATTAAGTGCTATTTTATAGCCTTTAAGATGGCCCGTAATGGTATAATAAAAAGTGGTTATCGAAAGAACATGCTCCGCTTATCCAGAAGGCTAACTTATGTGGAAGGAAACCATTCCTGAATAAGGTCACATAAATGAGACCTTACTATATGTCTTGTTCCATTTGGCAGTTTGTTTTATGAAATAGCATCTAATGGATATGATTAATTCCATCTAATGGATATGATTAAACTTATTTCTTATTTAACTCATCTACAGAATGTGATCCCCACATTTGGTAGGCTACTAAATACTGTACTCTTGTATACTATGTGATCATAGTCCTTGGGTTGTTACCTTTAAAAAAAAAAAACTTATTAAACAGCATTTTTTGAGTGAACAAGTGTGATCTCACAAAAATTAGTTCATTTACACAGTTGGCAATGCATTGTGTATACAATATTGTAGTCTCAGAATATAAATTACAGTCTTTCAATGTGTAAAATTCAAATAATCTATAACCAGTGACTTCAAATAGTTAATAAAACTTTCAAAGATTCCTAACTTTATCGTGTAGGTTGGTAGATGAGACAGCATCTAAGTGAGTATGTTTACATAAGACCTGTCTACTGGTTTCATGCTGTGTCTACATATATTTCTACTGTTTATCAGCTTCTAGACCTTAACTGAAATGGGTAGTCTTTCTGACAAAAGATATTTCCCAAATCTTTTAATGGGGCCTGCATTCTGCCTAGATCCATAATCTCAAATTCTGCTTTCATTATGCATTTAGTTGTCTTAAAAGAATTACATCACCATAGTTGATATTGTTTCATCATATCAGTTCCTGTTTTAGATTATCAATTGAATGATTCAGCAATTAAGTTATTAATAGTGGTTATGAAGGATCTTGCCTAAATCTAAGGAAATTTTGCTTGCTAAGTTGAGTTTCCCAAGCTTATCTTCATCAGGAAATTTACAAAATGTTTTTGAAAAGTTTTAATCTGATATGTGGTGATATGGTTCACATCATAAATATATATATATACTTTTTTCTTACTGCACTTATTGTATCTAGTATATTGCTTCACTAAAAAGTATTCTTATATGTAGGTTTATACCCAAGAATTATAACCAAGGAAATATAATAAAATTGTACGAAAACTTGTTTTTCTTTCTTCATAGATATATGGGCAATAGGTTGCATATTTGCTGAATTGTTAACTTCAGAACCTATTTTTCACTGCCGTCAGGAAGATATAAAAACAAGCAATCCCTTTCATCATGATCAACTAGATCGGATATTTAGTGTCATGGGATTTCCTGCAGGTAATTTATTTTCCTTTTCAAAATCAAGCATATTTTAAGTATATTGTGTATATTTTAAAACAAACAATAATTAGGAGATTTTTATAAGAGTAGCAAAGTAGCAAAGTATTTCCTGTAACAATATTCAATATTTTCTTTTGTAAGACAAAGATTGGGAAGATATTAGAAAGATGCCAGAATACCCCACACTTCAGAAAGACTTTAGAAGAACAACGTAAGTAATTCCATATTAAATATAGGTTGAAACATCAATAGGAACATTTAAATTAATCTTTTTAAAAGTCAAATATAGATTAATTAAAGCTAGAAACTTCGATTGTGTACAATAATTTATGCCTAAGATTTAAAGAAGATATTTTAGATACTGTCAACGATTGCATTGTATCTATAGATCGCTTTGGGCAGAATAGACATTTTTACAATGTTGAGTCTTCCTATCCACGAGGAAGGTATGTTTTTCACTTATGTAGGTGTCTTTTGGTTTCTTGCAGTAGTGTCTTATAGTTTTCTTTGTATAGGTCTTTTACATCTCTAGTTAGATTTATTCCTAAGTATTTTATCTTCTTAGGGGCTATTGTAAATTGCATTGATTTGGTGATTTCCTCTTCAATGCTCTCTGTTGGTATATAGGAATCCATCTGATTTATGTATGTTTATCTCGTATCCTGATACTCTGCTGAAGTCTTCTGTTAGTTTCAGTAATTTTCTTGAGGATTCTTTAAATTTTTCTGTGTATAAGGTCATGTCATCTGCAAACAGAGATACTTTTACTTGTTCTTTGCCAATGTGGATACCCTTTATTTCTTTATCTAGCTTAATAGCTCTGGCTAGAGCCTCCAGCACAATGTTGAATAAGAGTGGTGATAAAGAGCATCCTTGTCTAGTTCCTGTTCTCAAGGGGAATGCTTTCAGTGTCTCTCTGGGATGATGTTGCCTGTTGGCATTGTATAAATGGCCTGTATAATGTTGAGGAATTTTCCTTCTTTTCCTATTTTGCTGAAAGGTTTTTTTTTTTTTTAAATCGTGAATGGCCGTTGAACTTTGTCACATGCCTTTTCTGCATCAATTGGTAAGATGTGGTTTTTGTCTTTTGTTTATGCGATTGATTACATTGATTGTTTTTCTAATATTGAACCATCCCTGCATACCTGGTATGAATCCCACTTCATCGTGGTGAATTATTTTTTTGATACATTGTTGAATTCTATTGGCCAGAATTTTGTTGAGGACTTTTGCATCTAAGTTCATGAGGGATATAGGTCTGTAATTTTCTTTTTTTGTGGTGTCTTTACCTGGCTTTGGTATCAGGGTTATTTTGGCTTCATAGAATGAGTTTGGAAGTATTCCATCCATTTCTATGCTCTGAGATACCTTTAGTAGTAGGGGTGTTAACTCTTCTCTGAAAGTTTGGTAGAATCCTCCAGTGAAGCTGTCAGGGCCAGGGCTTTTCTTTGTTGGGAGTTTTTAAATTATTTTTTCAATCTCTTCTTTTTTCATGTGTTTATTTAGTTGTTCTTCCTCAGTTTGTGTTAGTTTAGGTAGGTAGTATGTTTCTAGAAATTTGTCCATTTCCTCTAGGTTTTCAAATTTGTTAGAGTACAACTTTTCATAGTATTCTGTTATGATTCTTTTAATTTCAGTTGGGTCTGTTGTGATATCGCCCATCTCATTTCTTATTTGGCTTATTTGCTTCCTCTCCTGTTTTTCTTTTGTCAGTCTGGCCAGTAGTATATCGATTTTGTTAATCTTTTCAAAGAACCAGATTTTGGTCTTGTTAACTCTTTCAATTGTTTTTTCTGTTTTTTATTTCATTTAATTTGGCTCTAATTTTTATTATTTGCTTTCTTCTAGTGCCTGAAGGTTTGCTCTCTTTGTATTTTTTCAAGTTGTAAGGGATAATTCTTTGACTTTGGCCCTTTCTTCTGTTTGTATATGTGTACTTTTTGGTATCAGTTGACCTCTGAGCACTGCTTTTGCTGTGTCCCAAAGGTTCTGATAGGAAGTGTTTTCATTCTCGCTGGATTTATGCATTTCTTTATTCCGTCCTTAATTTGTTCTATAATCCAATCATTTTTGAGCAAAGTGTTCAGTTTCCATGTGTTTGATTTCTTTTCCCTGATTTTTCTGTTATTGACTTTTAGTTTTCTGGCTTTATGGTCAGAGAGGATGCTTTGTAATATTTCGATGTTTTGGATTCTGTTAAGGCTTGCTTTATGGCCTAATATGTAGTCTATTCTAGAGAATGTTCTATGTGCGTTGGAAAGGAAAGTATACTTGGACGCTGTTGGGTGGAGTGTTCTGTATGTCTGTGAGGTCAGGTTGGTCAATTATGGCATTTAGCTCTTTCGTGTCTTTATTGAGCTTCTTTCTGGATGTTCTGTCCTTCTAAATAGATCTTTTAAATGTCTGTTCTGTCTAAGTACAAAGTTACACCCTTGATTTTATCTTTATCTGAGTCATGATTGGTGACTGAAATGCTGGACTAGGAAACCAGGAAGGATGGTAGAAGGATTGAGAAAAACAAGCTGGTGCAGACATGTACATTGAGTAGAAATAAGAGAAGAGTAAAGATGATGGCTTGATAAGAATTTGTAATAAATATGCTCACGTAGAGGAAGAGGTGGAAGTGGCAATGGCTTCCTTTGGGCAACATAACAGAATTTCAGGACAGGATGGCTTGTTGGAACAAAACCAGACATCATAAAGAAGAGAATGCCACTGATATTTCTGGCTCCTCTTTCGCACTCAGCAGAGTCCTTTGCCTCTATCCATGTTAAAGATGGCACTGGTATTGCTCAATCAAGGTTCTGTCTTGGGCTTTTTTCACTCTTGACATTGTCCCAGACAGTCTCCTCAATTTTGATGGCCACAGTTTATTATCAGTTATGCTGACACAATCTGTATGTCCTGCTCAGATCTCTTTTTCAAGTTTCAGATCCATTTATCTAGTTGCCTTATGAAATCCCAACTGGAATGTTTCATAAATATTTCAAATGAACATACAAAACTGTACTCTTCATCTATTCCCTTAAACCTCTCCTCCCGTTCTATTTCCTATCTTAGGAAACAGTCACATGATTCACTTAACTGCCCAAGCCAAAGTCCTGGGAGCTATTCCCAATCCTTCTTCTATCTCACCCCTAGCACGCAAACCTAGTCAGTTCTGTCTTCTAAATACCCTTTGAATCGTTTTATTTCTCTCCATCTATCCTGCCATTGCTGACGTACAGGCCACTACCATCTCTCACCTAGAATCCTGCAGTGGCCTCCTGAGTGGTATTTCTACCTCCACTCTTCCCTCACTGTCTATATTGCAATCACTGTCTATACTGCAGTCACTGTCAAATGCAAATTTGATTATGTCACTTACCTAGTTGCTCTTAATTCATATTTGCTCTCACTTCCTTAATGTGGTTCATGAAATCTTGGCTTCTACTTCTCCACTTTCATCTCACCACTCTCTACTTTGTATTCTACAGCCCAGGCATTGTGAATTTCTTAAGTACCTGAAATACCCTGAGCTTTCTTTACTCTTTGGGTTTTTACATATGTTATTCCATTCCCTCAGTCTGGGATATTCTTTTCTCCCATTTTCTTCATCAGATTAACTCCTACTCATCCTTTCTACTTATGCTTTAGGTCTAGACCTGGGCATCACTTCCCTGACGAGGTCTCCCCTGACCTTCCAGGTCTGAATGAGGCGCTCCCCCTCTGCACTCCTATTGTGCCCTGTGCTGCTTCCATCAGCACTGATCACCTTGCACTACAATTAGTTTGTGAATACGTATCTGTCTTTCCCCGTGGATAGTGTGGATCATGTATATCATATATACCATTGTGTCCCCAGGGCCTAGCATACTTGTCCAGTGGATATTGAATGAAAGTGGTTCAAGTAATTGAAAATACTCCAATAATACAAAAGATGGAGAAAACTAATGAAGGCACCTAACATTTAACTTAGTATTTAAAGACTGAATGGAAATTTTTACCAAGCAGATTGTAGGATAGTGTTTACAATAACCAGAAATAAAAGGAGGTACATTTTAAAAGATGAATGAAATTTAGCTAGAAAAATAATAGGAAAAGTTTAGTGAGAACAACGCATACTTCCTAAGCAAGCAGTTCTACCCACATAAATGCATAAGGCAAAGAGGAATTTATTTAAAATTAAGTGGTGCAAATGGTTAACTTGCTTGGCTGCTAACAGAAAGGTCGATGGCTCAAGTCTACTCAGAATTGCCTTGGAAGAAAGGTATCTTAATCTGCTTTTGAAAAATCAGCCATTGAAAACCCTATGGAGCACAGCTCTACTCTAACACACATGGGGTTGCCTTGAGTCGGAATCGACTTGAGGGCAACTGGTTTAACTAAATCTAAAGCTATCCAGAAATGCAAAACACAATACATACAAGTCACCAAAATAAAATACAATGGGGGAAAAAAAAAAACTCCGGGAAATATTATTTCAGTTGACATAAAAAAGTAAAGGCTAATAATTTGTTTTCATTATATTAGATTAAAAGAACCAAAAAAAATTACTCTCAAAGTAAATTGGAAGTATCAGTTTTAATTAGTTGACACCTGATTAGCTGAAGGTAAGGTGAAAATAGAAGAGGAAATCATTAAGTTGACTTTAAAAAACTTAATGTTCAAATAAACATGGTCTGATAAAATGCTTCATAAAGTATGTAATGAGTTTGAGTTACTTTGAAAACCGGTTATCTCCTGAACTGTAGCAAATGTGAAGAGTGTAATTTAGAAAATGACAAACAGTTCAGCTTAACTTTAATATTAGGAAAGAAGAAACCAGGACGGGAATTGAGCAATAGGCCATCTCAGATTCAACACCTTTCATATTGTATTAGAAGTAAATAACCTAGACTCTAGAGTTAACCTAACAGTTGATTCAACGTAAAGACCAAACACGGTAGACAAACTCCATTTCTTCCTAATTGTTAAGGTTTCTTCCCATTACCAAACTCAGAGGATTTTTTTTTTTTAAACAAATACACACGGTGAAGGTGTTTTAAAGGAAAACATCTAGTGTTGGCAAGAGTACAGTAAAATGGGCACTCATGGGTATGCCACTGGTCAGGACGAGTGCTTCTCAAGTGTTAATGTACCCACAGATTACCTGGGGACCTTGTTAAAAATCCAAATTTTGATTCAAAATCTGGGGTGGGGCCTAAAAATCTGTATTTCTAACAGGCTCTCAGGTGATGCTCATGCCGCTGACCTGAGGACCACATTTGTGTACCAAGGTTCTAGAGAACATAAAAAGGCTTTAAAGTGTATGTGCAGGTCCTTTAACCCAGTAATTCCAGAAATTTATCCTGTGGAAGTAATCAGAGCAGCCACAATTACCTGAGTATTTACTATGTGCCAGGCATGGTGTTCAGCCCTGTACTTACATTCATTCATATGATCCACATAACAACTCTATGAGGTAATTGTAATACCCCTTTTCAGATCAGGAATCTATGGCTTATAGAGAGGTTAACTAATGTGCCTAAGAGTGCCTAAGATCACACAGCTGGTAAATGAACAAGTCAAGGTTCAGGAGGGGTCTCTCATTCTCACCTGCTATGCAATATTGCCTCCCTGGGATATGTACCAGAATTACCTACGAGGACCCTCACTCCATAGCTGAGGGTAAACAAACAGCATAAATAACAATAAGAATATACAGTCATTAAGGAGCCCTGGTGGTGTAGTGGTTAAGAGTTTAGCTGCTAATCAAAAGGTCAGCTGTTCAAATCCACCAGCCACTCCTTGGAATTCCTATGGGGCAGTTCTGTTTGTCCTGTAGGGTCGCTATGAGTCAGAATCAACTTGATGGCAATGGGTTTGGTTTTTGGTTTTAAAAATAATAAATTTAAAGAGTATTTGACAAGGGAAAATGCTTATGAAACTATTAAGTCAAAAAAGTTACAAGATAATTTATATAATATCTTAATTTTGTAAAAATGAACAACAAAAAAAATCCTCTGAGTTTCTTGTATCAATATGTGTAACTAGAAAAAAATGCCAAAGAGAAATTAGCAAAATCTTGACAGTGGTTATTTATAACTGAATAGTTTGATTATAAATTATTTTAATTTTCTTCTTTATACTTCCCTGTATTCTCTAAATTTTCTAAAAACAACAAAAAAAAAAAATTTTTTTTTCTACCATGTACTTATTTATTTTTTGACCTTTTTATTTTGAAGTATTTCATATGTAGGAAAGAACAGATATGATGAGAACTTAAGATGTATATTTAAAATAATAAAATGAATATCTATCTACCCACCTGCTCAGCCTAAGAAATAGAACATTACTAAGATTACTGAGGGAGTCCCTGGGTGGCACAAATGGTTAAACACAGGATTATTAACTGAAAGGTTGGTGGGTCAGACCCACTCAGAGGTGCCTCAGAAGTAAGACCTGGCAATCTGTTTCCAAAAGGTCACAGCCTTGAAAACCCTATGGAGCAGTTCTGCTCTGCACACATGGGTTCTCCATGAGTTGGAATCAACTAGAGGACAAAAAACAAGATCACTGAAGTGCCTTGTGTGTCCTTCCTCCCTGTTCACATCCCTCCCAAAGGGTAGCCATTTTTCTGAATTTTTATTTATCATCCACCATTTTTATTACAGTTGTACTACTATGTATGTCTCTCTAAATTAATTATTATTCTGTTTAATATGTCTTTGAACTTTACATAAATGGTATCATACTGTATATTTTCTTCTGCAACTTGGCTTTTTTCCCTTTCAACCATATGTATATAAAAAATATATATAACTATAGTTTTTTCACTTTTACTATTGTATAACATTCCATTCTATGAATATATAGCAATTTCTTTTACCCATTCTTCAGTTGATGGACATTTGGGTCACATACAGCCTTTTGCTATTCCAGAAACGCTGCTAAGAGCTTTTTTTTTTTCATGTAGCCTGAAGCACATGTGCAAAGGTATGTCCCAGACCAGAGTATATAGCTAGGATTGGAATTGCTGGGTCATAGGATATACATATTTGCAGCTCTAATGGTTAATGTAAAATTATTATCCAAAGTGATCCAACAGTATAAACTTTTACATGGGTTATATAACAATTCCTATTTCTTCACAAGTTGGCCAATATTTGGTAATGTGTGCCTTTTTAATCATGGAAAACAGTGTCTTAAACACACATGCCTTATAGAAAAACTGTCTTTGTAGGTACGCCAACAGTAGCCTCATAAAATACATGGAGAAACACAAGGTCAAGCCTGACAGCAAAGTATTCCTCTTGGTAGGTGCATCTCTCCCAGACTGAAATCTGATCCTTAGCACAGCGCTTACCTCATCCCATTTACCTTCTCTTTAGAAAGAAATTAAATTGGTGGGTGCTGGGGCAAAATTGGAGCCCTGGTGGCACAGTGGTTAAGAGCTTGGCTACTAACCAAAAGGTTAGCAGTTTGAATCTACCAGCTGCTCCTTGGAAACCCTATGGGGCAGTTCTACTCTGTCCTATAGGGTCACTATGAGTCAGAATCGACTTGCTTTGGCAGTGGGTTTGTTCTTTTTGTTTTGGGGGGCAAAATTAAATATTTTTCTGTTGAGATGTCACCCTTGACTTCTAGTCTGAATTTTTTTCAATAATTTATTAGCAGGAAATAATTTAAATTCTAAAAGGTCTTTAATGCTGATGATATTTGCCAATTGTACATAAATGTACACAGTGAGCTAAACAAAATGTATTTGATGTTAATCCAGTTAGACACTAATGCAAAAGTTAAAATGCTGTCTCATAGACAACCTTTTCATGTGCACTTAATTTATGTGTTACTGTAGCTTCAGAGACTCCTTACTATGGATCCAACTAAGAGAATTACCTCAGAGCAGGCGCTGCAGGATCCCTATTTTCAGGAGGACCCCTTGCCGACGTTAGAGTACGTAGCCTACCTTTTCTCTGCCCTTTCTCCAGGTCTAAGATGTGGGACGGCAGCTGAAAACAGGCGAAGCACTTGTTGCTAAAGCATTTTTACTTCCTTCATTAATACTTACTCAGAGAGAAACTGATAAAGAGGAAGGTCCTGTATTTAGAAACAAGCAAAACTGAGAGGTGTGAATGAAGACAACTGTTTTAGGGATGACCATTAATTGGTTTTACAGAGGAAAACTAAAGCTGAGAACAGATGGGACTTTTCTAAAAAGGTATTTCATAAAAAGGTCGGTCTGTCAGGTCAGAGATTAAACCAAACCAGTAGGGAGCTGATAATCTGAAATTTTCTTTTCCGTAACGTGTCCACTGCGCCACGAAGCCCCTCTATTTCTTCATCCTTGTTACATCCAGATATATAATTTGTGCTTGGATTTATTAGAGATGCAGCTTTTCTTGATGGGGGAAAAAAACATTTTCATTGTTAAAATAAATACAAATTCAGTAATTTTTGTTGCAGATGCAGTTAATTTGGAAAAACTAACTGCATATGTCAGCTGAAGCAGCTAAGAATTGTTATTGAAAGTAAAAATGAATGGCAAACTCCAGCCACGGATAAGGAGTAAAAATTGGGAGAGCATAAATATAAATAGACCTGTTCAGCAAAATAAAAGGGGGAGTTTAAATTAACGGGGTTAATGATATTGCAGACTTTAAATCATGCCATGATGAGTATTCCTTTTTTTTTTTTTAAATAATTTTTAGTGTATTTGCTGGCTGCCAGATTCCATACCCCAAACGAGAATTCCTTAATGAAGATGAACCTGAAGAGAAAGGTGAAAAGGTATAAATTGCACGGTACACTTTGTACCCCCAGAGAGTAAAAGAGGCAAAAAAAAGATCTCAAGGGAAGTATACCTTAATAAGTACTATGTATTTAAGGGCCTTTGATTTAATGATGTATTTATTTTAGTTTCTATGAAAGTTTTGGGATTGTAGCTGTACCTTGAAATTTGAAATATAATAAGCTTACAGATAAACGATCTTCCCAGTGAACTTCCTAGTTTGTTTTATAGCCTATTCTCTTCCCCGATTCCTAATTCTTGCCCTTTTTGTTTGTTCAGTCCCATTACCATCACTTTATGTAGAGTGACTTTTCAAAGCATCGCTCTGCTCTTTTGTCTTAACTGGCTGCATCAGCCCTCTTCCCAAGACCCTCTACTTCCCCAAAATCAGGATTGAAAGACATTGTAGCTGTCTCAATAAGCACAAAGCATTTCCTGTGTACCTGATGTCCGGGACTAATTTGGAAGATTAATGTACTATCTAAATGGACTTCAGAGACTGAGTCCTGTTCAGGGTTTGGTACTTTTATCTTGGGGACACTGAATTCCCCCCCGGCACTTCCATTCTCCAGTCAGTTCCTGTCACTTCTGTGTCCCAATAAGCTGCTCCCTAGGGCAGTCAGCAGTCACACATGCATATCAAGGAATGAGAAGAATTTACTGTAAATTTAGTTTCATACTTTTTTTTTTTTTTTACCAAGCTCGATGTTTTATTTTTCCTTAAAAGAATCAGCAACAGCAACAGAACCAACATCAGCAGCCCACAGCCCCCCCGCAGCAGGCAGCAGCCCCTCCACCGGCGCCGCCGCAGCAGCAGAACAGCACCCAGACCAACGGGACCACGGGGGGCGCCGGCGCCGGGGCCGGGGGCGCTGGGCCCGGTCTGCAGCACAGCCAGGACGCCGGCCTTAACCAGGTGCCTCCAAACAAGAAACCGCGGCTCGGGCCTTCAGGCACCAACTCAGGCGGGCCTGGGATGCCGTCAGATTATCAGGTACTGCGCCCCGAAGTGTGTACTTTACGTTCATAAGTTTTGTGAAATAGGAAATAGATTAATGATAAACTCTCGAACTCTAAAGTTTGACTATACAAAGCATATAATTCTGTTTCTAGGGCATTACATGAAAATAAAGATTTTTTTAAAATCTTACTTCCCATAAACTCACTGCCATCCAGTCATTTGGACTCACGGTGACCCTATAGGACAGAGTGGAATTGCTAAATAGAGTTTCCAAGGCTGTAAATCTTTACGGAAGCACACTGCCCTGTCTTTCTTCGTGGAGCAGCTGCCGGTGGGTTCAAACTGCTAACCTTTTGATTAGCAGTCGAGTGCTTAGCCACAGTGTCACCAGGCTCCTTATAGGTCACATAATTGTGAGATATTTGGTTTCCTGGCTTGTTCATCCCTGACACCTGAGGAGGCTGAAGCGGGGGAGGCAGTTGAAAAGGAGGAGGTGCCTGCTTACTTTGAACAAAGTTAACTACATGAAAGATTTGCTTCCACTGAGAAGAAATAATCAGTAAGTAGCTACATAGGTATAGAAGAGGAGAGGATCGAGATTGTGACCTTGCAGAAATAACTGTTAAGCTTCTCTAAAAATAACTTAAAATCTTTTTAATGTAAAAATATAACAGTTGCCAATTCAACATTTTTCAGGTGTACAGTTTGTCACTAGATATAATTTTGAGGCTAGAAAATATTTTTTGTTATCAAAAAACAAAAGAAAACTACAATCACACTACTAATTCAGGATATTAATAAAAGTCTAAGAATTAGTACTTGGAGAGAGAGGTAAAAATACCCATTGTGAAAACAGTAGGGAATCTTGTTACAAAAAAAACAAAAAACATTTTTAAGGTAGTAACAAGCTAAGAGGAAACCCTGGTGGGGAGTAGTGGTTAAGAGCTATGGCTTTTAACCAAATGTCGGCAGTTGGAAGCTAACAGGTGCCCCTTGGAAACTCTATGGGGCAGTTCTGCTCTGTCCTGTAAGGTTGCTGTAAGTCGGAATCAACTCAATGGCAACGGTTTTGCTTTTTTTTTTTTTTTAAATAAGCTAAGAAACTTAAATGAGAGGTTTAAAAAAAAAAAAAAAAAGGTTTAAGACCATAATCCCTCAGTGTGCTGGTAGAGGAAGAGCACTTGGGATAGAGATCATAGAAAACAAAACCACAGCAAGGGAGCCATAAACTCACCAATAAGAAATCAGAATAAAGGAAACCATTAAACCATTAGCAAGAAAGACTAAATAGCTGCCTAAACTTTGAAGAATATTGAATACACCAGGGACTGCCAGAAAAATGAACAAATCTGTCTCGGAATAAGTACAGCCAGAACACTCCTTAGAAGTGGGGATGGTGAGACTTTGCCTCAGGTTACTTTGGACATGTTATCAGGAGGGATCAGTCTCTGGAGAAGGACATCATGACTGGTAAAGTAGAGAAAAAAAATAAAAAGAGGAAGACCCTCAGTGAGATGAATTGACACAGTGGCTGCAATGATGGGCTCAAGCATAGCAACTATTGTGTGAGGATGGTGCAGGACCAGGCAGTGTTTTGTTCTGTTGTACGTACGGTCACTATGAATCAGAATGAACTTGATGGCACCTAACAACAACAAACTGCCTTTACATTTTAAATATCTCAACAAACCATCTGTTTTCACATGATTATTATTGTTGCTAATTGCCTTCAAGTGGATTCCAACTCATCGTGACCCCATGTGTGCAGACTAGAACTGCTCCACAGG
Source organism: Elephas maximus indicus (assembly GCF_024166365.1). Lineage (NCBI taxonomy): Eukaryota > Metazoa > Chordata > Mammalia > Proboscidea > Elephantidae > Elephas > Elephas maximus. The sequence goes on along the minus strand of NC_064819.1, from coordinate 176,586,291 downwards.
GTTTTCGAGGCTGTGATCTTTTTGGAAGCAGATGGCCAGGCCTGTCTTCTGAGGCGCCTCTGGGTAGGTTCGAACCAGCAACCTTTCAGCTAGAAGTGGAGTGCTTAACCATTTGTGCCACACGATTACTTCCCCGAAAACTCTTCCATGATTCCCTACAAACAGAAGAGTACGTAATTACTTTCATTTGGCTCCATTTAAACTAACAAAGCCTTCAGCTTTGATTCACTAAAACCAGCTTGCTATTTGGGGAGTAGTCATGAACATATTCGAATTTTGTTATAAATTCAATTTTTTCCCAGGCTTTAATATTAGTTTATTACTATTATATGAGTAACAGATCTTTACTATATACTGACTTGTCTTTGTGTCTCTGATTGCCATGTTAACTTGATTATAGTCAGTTGTGGACAGATTACTTAAAAATTGCATTTCTCCCCTATTCTTTCAAACTCAGCTTTTCAAAATGCTTCTCTTTGTCCTTACTATGCAACCTACTTAAAAATAAACTTTGGCATATACCTACGAAATGGGAGTTCTTGAGTGGTGCTTGGCTGCTTAACTGAAACATTGGCGTCCACCCAGGGATGCCTTGGAAGAAAGTTCTGGCAATCTGTTACCGGAATAAGGTTCTTGCCTCTCACTGGTTAAGAATGAGCAAGTAAGGCATGTAGTTTTCCACATGAGCAAAGCTTTATTGAAGAGTCTTGCAAGCAGAGACAAGGAGGGCCTAGAGCAATGCATACCCTCATCTCACACAACAAAAGACAGGCCTGCGTTTTTAAAAGTTCTTGGGCAGGAAAAGATTCATGTTTATTCATAGATACAGGCTAGATATGTTAACTAAGGTGTGTACGCAGCAGCTTTCCAAGAGGCCTCTGGGATTTGTAGATTCACGCCTGTGCAGTCTCCTGCTCCCCAGGTTCGATTCCCCGGAGGCGGCTGTAGCCCCTCACTGCCCCGGTAGAAGGTCACACAGGGGTCACAGGTGGATGTTCGGTGCATGTCCCTGGGCCTAGTCTTTTCTAACTCTTTCTGAAAGGCACCTTTAAAGAAGTTTGCATGCTATTTTTAGATACGCTGCCCCATTGTTCTGGGGAATGGCTTTGTTTCTGGGCCCTGGCCCATTTCTTGTTACTTTGTTTGCAGATTTGGGGACCCCTCTGTTCTCTGTCTTACGGAGTCTCTAGGTTCCACACTCAACCCCCTATTACCTCCCTGATAGTATAGCCTATTTCTCTTTTACTTGTTTCTCCTCTAACCACACCAGTCTCTTCACTATTTCTCAAATAGGCACCCTCCAATCTCAGGGCCTTTGCTCCCTGTCTTACTCCCCTTGAGACTTCAACCCCATAAATCTTTATGGGAGTGTGGATGGAGGTCTCTGTTTCTGTAACTTCTTCATGCTGGACTGGGGCATTGTTCCTGCCTAACCGAGTAGAAGTCTCTTGCTACCTTGGCACCATTGGGACCCCTTCTTGGGGAATCAGTTGGTAGTCTTGTATGACCAGGAGCTTGGCCTGACTGAAAGCTTCAACAGACAGGGGCCAAATGTGAGTAGTACTATTCTTCTGGTCAAGGCTCTAGACCCTATGGTGGCTACTCTCATGGAAAGACCTTGGTAGTCTAAATCACGCAATTGTTTCTTTTAATAGCCTTTTTCTTTTTATACATTTAGATAATAGTCCTAGGAGGGCATCCCTCTCATAGTGTGTGGCATCATGGAAGGCTTTTACTATTTCCATAATAAATATGCCGGCACATGTAATACTCTGTCATCATTCTTCATTTATCTTGTATCATCTTAAGAAAAACCCCTTCTTTTCTCTTAGGGCACACACCAAGGCAGTTAGCTCAGCTTTTTGGGCTGATGTTGCTGGTGGTAAAGCTCTTGTCTCAATAATACCAGTCTGGATGTCAGTTACATAAAAGGGTGGCAGGGTTCAAAGTTTGGCACACTTTGAAGTTTAACTCTGGGGTATCTAGGAGGAGGGCCCAAAGAGGGTAGAAATGAAGCAATAGAGGGGAGTGTTTTCTACACTGCCCACCAAATATATTGGCTTCCCCCTCCTTTGTTTCTTTACATTCTCTGTCCCAAATCACAGGAAAGGGGAAAAGTAAAGTTCCTTACCTTAGGCTTTCCGTCAATCGCAATAACTAACTGTACAGTCACAACTGGAGAGTGGGCCTGGATTTGGGGTTAAAACAGAGAAGGCAGCTTTGTGTCTAGCAAAAATTCAGTCTCTTTACCTCCCACGTCGAGAGTAACCCAAGGCTCTATTGTGGCGATGGTCTCCTGGCGGGGAGCTGAGTGGACCTCTGGGCCTCATCAATAGGGCCGCTGTTCTTCTTCCAAGAGGGACATCAGGCGCTGTGGGCCTGCCTGGCCTGGCCTCTCTTTTTTGCAATACCCACATTGGTCTGGCTTGATACTCACTGGTCGATGAGGAAATTCTTTTGGAGGTCTTGGTCTTTAGGATCCTGTTGGGTTACCTCGAGTTGGGCCCTGAAGTGCTACTGCCAACAATCAGGCCTTTTTCTTCATTTGATCCTCTGCTGCCAGATCCCTATTGTTAAAAGACCTTGAAGGCTTCCTCAACCAGTCGTGAGAGGGGAGTCTGGGGTCCTGCTTCTACCTTTTGTAGTTTCTTTTTAGTATCTGGTGTTATAGCTAGCAAAGTCTTTCTTCCTGAGCTCTCATGGTCAGACTATTTCTTAAAAGCCTCAATCAGCCTGGTAAGGAAGACTATTGAGTTCTCTTCTGCTGTCTAGGTAATTTCTTGTACCCTATTATAATTAACAGGCTTGGCTATACACTTCTAAATTTCGCCTAGTATACATGCAACTAAATATTTGGCTCTTTTTTACCATCTCTATTGTAATCCCAATTCGGCTCCGCATTGGGGACTGTGTTTCTCTTCCCAGTCTGAAAATAACATGTGTTAGGTGTGGACAGCATCGTCTGTCTGTTCTCTAGCCTTAGTCAGGATCTTAGTCTTTTCATCCGTACGACACTAGTGAGTTAAAATGACCACCACATCTCCCCAGGTCAAATTAAAATTCAAGCTGCGTTTCATGAACTCATCCTTAGATGTCTCAGGGTCTTCTACACACTCTAATCTTTTTTTTTTTTTTTTTTGCACTGGCTTAAGTCTGAGACTGAAAATGGCACATGAACCTGGGTTGTGTCTCTAGTCCCACAGTGACTGATAAATTTCTTAAAGATTTCTCCAATTTATATATACCATAAATGGGAATTAAAGTTACCAACCATACCTTGAGTGCTGGAACAATGGGCTTTCTCCTGACTCTTGTTTTACAAAGGATGGCAAATTTAACATTACCTTTAACACACAAAGTTTGTCCGGAGAAAACAGAAAATATAGAAAAACTTACATGTGATAACTAAGTTTTCACTATTAGCTTTTCTTGTTGGAGGCCTTCAGTTAATCTGTCTAAAACATACTAAGCGTTCTCCTTGAGGGCAAGCTGTCCCTCTTTGGTTTACCTGTTAACAGTCATGGGTCACTTATTCAGAAGCAGAAGTGGAATCTAAGACAAAATGGAGTCTGAGCCATGAGGTTGATCTCCTCTGAGAACCTGGTTTAAGATACATAATTTTCTGTATAGCAAGAGGGTAAGAGTTTGATTACAAACATTAAACAGGTACCTCATGCAACATTGTCTAGAAGACTGATTAAAATGATTATTGATTTACCGTAAACATAACTTTCAGTCTAATCTTTGGAGTCAGTTTTTCAAAACAGATTGAATTCTTCAAAAAAAGCACAATGGCCAGAGCAAATTCTTTTGTTAGTTATCTGGACAATTATTTGTAAAAGGACACCTAAAGGCAATGGCCTGTGTGGGTTGCCTCAACCTTTATGAAAGTCAGAAATCTGGATTCCAGGAAAATTACATACAACTCTTTTATGGTTCCCTCTTTTGAGTCATGATCTTGTTATAGAATCTTTGATTAAAAATATTCAATCACTATCTGCTTTTAAGATCTCAGGCACCAAACAGCTACTCAGGAGGTAGAATAGAAACACTAACATTAGGCCAGTTGTCTGAAATCACCAATGAAACTATGACCCTAAGGCCTTTGAACCAAGGAAACAAATTTCATGAGGTGTTTGTTCACACAGAAGCAGCATCAGTAACGGTTTTTCATGTGCCTCAGCAGGAGCTACATTCTGCCAAACCTAGAATGCTATTCTAATTTGTAAAATCATAGTTCATATTTCAGACACCTTTCTGGTCATGATATTCACAACTTTGTTAAGTTTGTCAACAAGAACTTCTAATTCAAGAGTTTCTTTTTTTTTTTTTTTTTAACCCACTAGTTATTTAGGACAAAAGAAGAATATGGTTTCTTATGTCCAGAAAGTCAGACCTTAAAGCACCAGCAGTACTCTCACATAAAACCCATAGTATCCTTTAGTTTAGATATTTTGGTCAAGTGTTTTCAGGAAATCGGTAAAGTAACATAATTCTTAATGGTGAAAGACCTGAAAGAAATCAATTCCAAACCATTAACTGTATTTTTAAAGAACTTCAGATGTAACACATAATCCCGAGACACAGCACCATACAGTCAGGATATATCAAGAATACACCAAGACCATTAAGGCTCTAAATACCTGAACAGCAACAAAAATCACTTCATAGGTAAATGATGTGAATTCTCCAGTCAAACCATTGGCTTTTAATGATGTTAGACTCAAAAATAAATCGACCAAGTTAGCAATAACCCAGAGAGAAAGAATCAGGCACTTCTTATGACTTTAACAACATGTTCCATGTAATTTATATCATGTCTAATAAACTTTTTTAGCACTTTTTCTTTATAAAAATTTTCATGGCTTTCAAACTTGTCAGGAGTTTATCATAAGTTACCACGCAACAATACTTTAGTTATTTAACCAAAGATCTTAAAATAAAACCCTTAGTTTTTCTTAAAGCCACGTGGCTTGGTTTCTGACTCAGGAATCTTATTCTAATGACAGACTGAACCTTTGTCTTTGAAGCAGATTCAATTCAACATCAATAAGTTACCTAAAAGATCTTAGAGATTATTTTAAGCCTGTATACCATAAAACATAACTAATTGAAATAAAGTTTCTTTAAATATTCCAAATTTTCATTTGACTTTTATTATTTCTCATATTTTTCCAATCTAATTTTATCAACTGACTTTGGAAATCACAAGGTTTCTGTTTAACTGACCAATGAACATTTCTCTAGGCCATTTCAGTGTTTCTTTGTGGCCTTGGCAGGTAAGGGCTGGGGGCTAAGGAGGCCTCATTTGGCCCCACCCTACCTACTTTTTAACTCAAGGTAGAAGACAAGATTAGCCCATTCTGATGCATTTACATACAGAGGCATTTTGAAAGGCTATCTACCCAGTAAAATACCAAAGCCCTTTAGCAATTTTGTAAAGGAATCCAATAGTTAGCTAGGGAGACTGGAAGCTGGAGGGAGTCATCCCAATTCCAGACATTTCGAAAGGCAAAAAACAGCAATTTCTTTCTCTTTTGCTGTTCTGGAACTACTTTTCCTTCAAGACAAAATTACGTTTTTTCTTCAAACTACCTAGAGCAAAAGATGACCAATCGCTCAGTAAACAGCCCAATCAGTAAATTCTCAGGAGTCTCCACAAGCATGCTCTAATTCAACCTGAATTTCTCTTCACCATTTAGTTTCTATGCAACACATACATTACACATAAGACACAGAGGTGACCGAGACAAGCTCACAGTCTCAACCTCCCAGACAGCCCCGGTCACACATAAGACAAACAGCGCTCAGACCAGATAAGTCAGAAATGGCTTAGTGAGGTCCAACACGTTACTAGGAATATCTGAATCTCCACTTTGACCTTCCAGATGCCTCTTATCCCCAGTACCAAACAGAGGGGCTTCAATCTCTCAATCCAAACAGAGACCTCTACATCCATTCCCTCAGAAACAGGGTGTACCACCTAGAGGCAGACAATATCCAAACACAGAAAACGACGGCTGAAACAAGTAGCTGGGCAAAAGGCCAGCTTGAGAGGAGAGGAAAAGGGTTAGGCTGCAGCTCCTGCCAAGAGTGCACTACCAGCAGGTCAGAAATTCCCTACTCCCTGGGGTCAAAAAGAAGGCATCCCTCGGTCCCTAGGGTTTGAAAAGCCTGTCGCTCTGGGGGTGCTCTGTGGAATATGTCCCTTGGTCCCTAGGGTCAGTTTAGACCCGTTTCTCTGGGGACACTTCACCCTTCATTAGTGCCTCCGGCCCCCACAGTATAACACACCTGGGAGGAAAATGAAACTAAGTTTGGGCCCTGAGGAGTAAGGGGGAGAAGTCCTTACCTGGCGGAGAAACGCGAGAATAATCAGTCTCGGCAGCTGCTTTTTTCACCACCGGCGTCAGGCAATTCTCCTCTCCACTGCCTTGGGTCCGAGAACAGGACGCAAAGGATCCCTTTGTGCCTCCTGGCTGGCTCGCCAAAATTGTTACTGGAATAAGGTTCTTGCCTCTCACTGGTTAAGAATGAGCAAGTAAGGCATGTAGTTTTCCACACGAGCAAAGCTTTATTGAAGAGGCTTGCAAGCAGAGACAAGGAGGGCCTAGAGCAATGCATACCCTCATCTCACACAACAAAAGACAGGCCTGAGTTTTTAAAAGTTCTTGGGCAGGAAACGATTCATGTTTATTCATAGACGCAGGCGGGGATATGTTAACTAAGGTGCCTGCGCAGCAGCTTTCCAAGATGGCTCCTGTCCTGGAGGCCTCTGGGATTCGTAGCAGGACCTATTATGGGGTGTCACACCTGTGCAGTCTCCTGCACCCTGGGTTTGATTCCCCGGAGGCGGCTGTAGCCCCTCACTGCCCCTGGTGGAAGGTCACACAGGGGTCACAGGTGGATGTTCTGCGCATGTGTCTGGGCCTGGTCTTCTCCAACTGTTTCTGAAAGGCAACTTTAAAGAAGTTCGTGTGCTATTTTTAGATACCCAGCCCCATTGTTGTGGGGATTTCCTGTTACTTTGCAGATTTGTAGGCCTCTCTGTTCTCTGTCTTACTAAGTCTCCAGGTTCCACACTCAACCCCCTATTAACCTCCCTGATAGCCCGTTACCTTTGAGTCGTATAGCCTATTTCTCTTTTACTTGTTTCTCCTCTAACCACACCAGTCTCTTCGCTATTTCTCAAATAGGCACCCTCCGATCTCAGGGCCTTTGCTACCTGTCTTAAATCTAGTTTCCTGCAAACCCTATGGAGCACAGTTCTACTCTGACACGCATGGGATCGCCGTAAGTCAAAGTTAATTCAAAGACAACTGGCTTTAGTTTGTTAAAAATAATCAGAACTCAAAGAAATTGAAACATAAGATTTATTCTGAGCACTTATTCTATGTGCATATAGGGAGACCATTCTGATTCCAAAAAAAAGGGCTAATGATTTGAAGGAGGCTAGTTACAATGAGGGCTTAGAAGAGGAGGAAGAAGAGTAGAAGATCAACCGTTGGCTAATCTTAACATGATTGATTAAACCTGCCCTCCTTCTACTGCGATCAGGTCATAATTTATGATCTCTGGCCCTCTACCACCTGCAACCATACTTTTTTGAGATTTAAATTAGAAGAGCCTAGAGTCATTTTAGGAGCTCTGGTGGTACAGTGGTTAAGAGCTCAGCTGCTATCCGAAAGTGCTCAATTCAAATCTACCAGTTGCTCCTTGGAATCCCTATGTGGCAATTCTGCTCTGTCCTGTAGGGTTGCTATGAGTCGAAATCCACTCAATGGCAACATGTTTGGGTTTTTTTTGTTTGTCTAGAGTCTTTTTCATTAAATCAGGAGGTAATGGTTTTGTTGTGACTGTCCTTTTCCAGCTGGAAAAGACGATTGTACGTTGCTTTAGAGCTGCTTCTGGAGGAAACTAAATCAAAGCTTTTACAGATTGGGTCAGGCTTTTTAGGTTAATATTTGGTTTTGTGGATAAGAAAAACCTTAAAATCAAAGTAAGATGTCTGTTACTAATTTTCCTCTACAAGCTTTAGACACTAGCGTGGGGTAGGGTGGGAGAGCCTTACTGCACGTGGTTTGCAACTCTTGCATTATCAATTGGTTCTTTATCTGGTATAGTTAAAAACCTAAATGCAAGAGACACCAGAAATTAGTGTAACAGCATATATTTATTGTAAGCAGATACTATTCAAATTGGGCAGCATCCCACTGAAAGTATTGGGAGCGTGCTCCAAAGAGGGGATAGTGAAAACAAGCTATATAGGCGGGTCCGGGCGGTAGTCTCCTGAAGGTCATTATAAATTGCATTCATACTGGTTTCTCAGGAGATAGTGTCAGAGCAAGCAGGGTTTCAGGGCCAGTCAGTTGTAAAAACAGAGTCATTAAGGGCATGCTATATATCCTAAAACACAGCTTCCAATCAGACCTTGGAGATCCTGCTTCTCTGAACTGACTGCGTGTAAATAACTTAGATAATTCTAAATTTCACCAATGCCTAAGGCAAAATTATCTCTGCTAAGCAGCTCACTAGGCTGTTGTTTGACCTGAAGGTGAGTCCAGGAAAACCAGTTTCTTAAAGGCTCCAGGTTCAAAAGGACACCTAAGGGCAAATGGCCTGGGTGGGTCACCCCAACTCTATGAACTCAGATCTGGATTTCAGGAGGATTAAAATAGTTTCTCACAGGGAAGACCTATTGTCACCGAGTCTCATCTGTTAAAAGTAATCATAGCCTAACAATTATAGGGCTCTAATTTTATGATTACCTTGCTTCCTCATATTTTACAGTTTTAGGCCATTTCAGGAATAAAGCTTCTTTGTATCTGGATTTAAGCTTCATCATAAACACATTTTTTTTTCCTTGTGCTTTAAGTGCAAGTATACAGTTCAAGTTAGTTTCTCATACAAAAATTTATACACGTTATGTGACCCTAGTTGCTCTCCCTAAAATGTGACAGCACACTCCTCCTTTCCACCCTGGATTTCCCGTGTGCATTCAGCCAGCTCCTGTCCCTTTTTGCCTTCTCATCTCACCTCCGGCAGGAGCTGCCCATTTAGTCTCATGCCTACTTGAGCTAAGAATCATTCTCTTCACGAGTATTATCTTATGTCTTATAGTCCAGTCTAATCTTTGTCTGAACAGTTGGCTTCAGGAATGGTTTTAGTTCTGGGCTAACAGAGGGTCCGAGGGCCATGTCTTCTGGTCCCTCCAGTCTCAGTCAAACCATTAAGTCTGGTCTTTTTCCTAGAATTTGAGTTCTGCACCCTACTTTTCTCCTGCGCCATCAGGGACTCTCTGTTGTGTTCCCTGTCAGGGTGGTCATTGGTGGTCACTGGGCACCATCTAGTTCTTCTGGTCTCAGGCTGATGGAGTCTCTGGTTTATGTGGCCCTTTCTGGCTCTTGGGCTCATATTTTCCTTGTGTCTTTGGTGTTCTCCATCTTTCTTTGCTCCAGGTGGGTTGGGACCAATTGATGTATCTTAGATGGCCGCTTGCTAGCTTTTAAGACCCCAGGTGCCACTCACCAAAATGGGATGCAGAACATTTTCTTAATTTTGTTATGCCAGTTGACCTAGGTGTCCCCTGAAACCATGGCCCCAGACCCTTGCCCCTGCTACTGTGTGCCTTGTAGTGTTTGGTTATATTCAGGATACTTCTTAGTTTTGGCATAAACACATTTTTAAATGAAAATTTGATAGCCATCTTTTATAATGTCTAAGGAAGGCTAATGTGATATTTTCTTGCATTTGATTCTCTGAATTATTTTTATCTTAGTTTATTCAAAGCCAGACTTAACTTTTCTATTAAGGAGAATGTTTGTCATATTTTTCAGTGGGTTCTGTTAGTGCTTCATCAATAAATTATAAGCAAGTATTATTAGTACTTTTAAAATGGGAATATTGGCATTTTTTTTCCTATCTTAAAATATAACTTATCATTAAAACAGATACACTGTAACACATGAGATTCTTATAAGTCTACATTTTAGTTTACCAGCAAAATTGCCACTAATGCTTTCAAACTGCAAAGGAGAAAAAGGATAGTTAAAATTTGGATTTTTCAAAGCCTTCTTCACCAGCACAACTTTTCAGAGTTATGTAATTTAGGACTACTTTATTGCAGTGTTTGTCTTGGACCACATGTTGCAAGTCTAGTTTGGCAGCCTTTGGACCCTGACTCATCCTTCCTTAACCACCAGTTCCACCTGGAGGCCATTTGCAATTTAACTCCTAGTAATAACTTATAATTATACATATTCTTTCCGACTTGCTCACAGAAAAAAACCAACCCTCTGAGTATCACCAAAGACGCTAGCTCCAGCTTGCTTATATTTAACCAGACACCATTTTCTCATTCTATAGATGAATCTTTTTTTATTTTTCATAGTTAACTTAGGTACTATGAATATTAATAATTCCTTTAAAGTAATATTAATTACATTAATATTAAATATCAAAGCATTGAATTGATATACATTTATCTTTGCCTTTTTTTTTCTCTCTCTTTAGGAAAGTCATCTTTGAAAATTGTTTTATTTTAAATACTACCCAAAGTTTGTAAAACCCTCTTAGTGCTGCCCAACCTCCAGCCCGACCTTGCCTTACTTTGTCTTTAGGTAGTCCAGCTGCTGACACTGCTTCTACCTCTAAAAATTCTTGTCTCTAAAAATAGTGATTTCTTTATCACAGCTTTGTGTCGTTTATAATGAAAGCATTAACAGCATGTGTGTATACATTAAAAATACCATTGATTCAATATGCCAAATTGGTTAGTTTTGTTTGCAAATCTCAATTGTGCAAAGGGCTAAACTACACCCCAGAATTAGTCAAGATAAAGAGCAGTTAGTCAGCGTAAGTTTTCCCTCTGCCTTTCTTTTTTTTTTAACCAGGGTAGCTAATCTCCCAAAGTAATCCAGCCAGACCTGGTGCCTGTCAGAACATGTGGTTACAGGCTGTTATTTCAAATAAACACAATGTGTTAACAAGCTAAGTCAGCTACCCTGGATTCAAACCAGGAGCCTAATGAGGAAAATGGCTCATTTCTCTGTCTTATTGTGATTCACGGAGTCTCTGCTAACCAAAAGGTTAGAGGTTCAAAGCCACCCAAAGGCACCTCAGAAGAAGGACCTGGTGATCTACTCCAAACTCAGCCGTTGAAAACTCGGCGGACTGCAGCTCTGCTCTGACACACACAGGATCGCCACGAGCGTGGGTGGACTCCATGGCAACTGTTTATTGTGAGTCACACCTTGTGCCATTTCCTTCCTCCATCAGTAATTTCCTTTTCTTGTTTCCTTTTCCTAGCACTCCAGTTCACGCCTGAATTACCAAAGCAGCGTTCAGGGATCTTCGCAGTCCCAGAGCACACTCGGCTACTCCTCCTCGGCTCAGCAGAGCGCGCAGTACCACTCGTCTCACCAGACGCACCGGTACTGAGCCCAGTCCGCCCGGCCGGTTCAGCCCAGAGCACAGACTCAGCAATACGATGCCTGCGTTGAAAAGAACCAAAAATGCCAGCTGTGATGCCAGTTTAAAACTCACACATTTAGAAGGAGAACTTAAATACTGAGCATTTTGCAGGTCTGATACTTCTTCTTTATCGACTTAAAGAAGATTCTCGTGAAGTTTCCCGACACCCTTCCCCTGCATGTGTTCCTTGTGATTTCCCGATGAAGCGTCTGATCTAATCCCAGCACTTAACTTCTGTAACCTTCAGCATTTTTGGGAAGGATTTCCTGGTGCACCTTTCTCATGCTGTAGCAATCACTATGATTTATCTTTTCAAAGCTCTTTTAATAGGATTTTAATGTTTTAGAAACAGGACTCCAACGGTGTATAGTTTTATACTTCATGAACTGTTTTAGCAACACAGGTAAAAAATGCACCTTTTAAAGCACTACGTTGTTTTCACAGGATATAACTGTTTTGCTCATGGAAGTCTTAAACAGAAACTGTAACTGTCCCAAAGTACTTTAATATTGTGTTTTTATTTATCTAGTTTCAGGGAAGGTCTAATAAAAAGGCAAGAGGTGGGACAGAGGGAACCTCCAACCAAAAACAGCCTAGATCTTCACAGTTACTATGCTTTATGCTATGAAGAACTGAAGTATGTTGTAATTTTTATATGATCACTCATATGGAACTTAGTTCCAAGAATCATCATCTTATTCTGAAATGTGTTCAGTAATTAAGACTTATAATTTTTAACCTTCATGTAGCTAAGTCTACCTTAAAAAGGGTTTCAAGAGCTTTGATGAAATATAGTCCTCTGGTGACCTTGACCAGAAAGCTGCAAGAGAATATTAACTGCACTAGGATTTCTTTAAGAAGGAGTAATGTTGATTAAAGGATGTGTTGCTTCCCTTTGAAGGAAAAGCTTTTCGTGTGTATTGTACATAAAGTTGGCCTCTCTAAAGAACTGTCGATTTCTTCATCTCTGGGTCAGCTTGAGTAACTTTCTTAACTAATCAAGGGTACTCAAATAGAAGCCTGCAAATTAATCTGCTTTTAAAGAGGCAGTGTTATCCATTCATATTTACATTAGACATAGAGTGACTATTTTTAAAGCATGTTAAAAATTTAGGTTTTATTCATGTCTAAAGTATGTATTATGTATGCATAATTTTGCTGTTGTTCCTGAAACTTAATTCTATCAAGAATCTTTTCATTGCACTGAATGCTTTCTTTTGCCCCTAGGAGAAAACTTAATAGTTGTGCCTAAAAACTATGGGCAGATAGTATAAGACTATACTAGATAAGACGAATATTTACATTTCCATTATCTATGAATTAGAGCCTGAGTTCGTTCTTAGCCAGTTTAGGGAGCCTCTTACTCCCTAGAGTCAGAAGGTAATGTAAAGACTTAGAGCTCCCACTGCAATGTAAGAGCCAAGAAATTTGTGTTCTTCTCAATGCTACTAGCAGCACCAGCCTTGTTTTAAACATTGTTTTTTTCTTGAGCTAGAAGAAATAGCTGATGTTGTATATGCAAATTGTATGCATCTTTTTTACTATTCTTTGTGAACTTATCTACCTGGTTATGATACTCTGGGTCCATACACAAGCAAAATAAGATTTTAGACAGAAGCCAGTATACCTTTTGCACTATTGATGTGATCGTAGCCAGCAAGGACCTTACTGATCTGAGCATAATAATCCTTACTGATAATAAAGACTGTGTAGTGGCACTCAGCAAGAATGAAGATGAAACAGTTGACGTGCTCCATTGGAAGGAATTTCTGATTGTCTGCATGGTAGTTTATCCCTTCTGTTTTTTAAAATTAAGAAATCAATAGCCTTCTGTATAATGCAGCTACCTGTATCAAGTTCCACCCTGTGCCCTGAAGCCTCACTGTCCAGAGCTATCAGTCAGCAGATGCTCTCTATACCCACCGTCTCCATGGGCTCAATGCCAGGCTGGTGGTGGACACAAAGGAAGGGCAAGACACACTTCCAGTCCTTGAGGAGCTTTTATGGTCAGCCTGGTGACAATAAATTACGCTCCCCTGGGATGTCTGTGCCATGAGCTAGGCTTATATGTGAGACCATCTTATGATATGAAGGTTCTGTTGTTTACTTCTAACCCTACTTGGATGGAGTTATTATTCCAAACTCTGCTCAGTAGTAAACAGTGTTATGGAGAGGTTTCTGTATCAGTCCACCTTAAAGAAAGTCAGAGATTAAATACCATACAAGGCATTAGTGTATATTTTAAATGTTCGCAGCAGCCTTTCAACAGCAATTTAGTCGTCCTTGTAAGCAGAACACAATTTACTAAGTGTAGGAAATTACAATGAAAATGGCAGCTCCGTTCCTGTCCTCAAGGAGAGCATACGTTTAATAAAAGACAAACCCAAGTATGTGCATAAATCAAAATGCCATGCCCCTTAATCCTTTGTAAACAGCTTTGACACACAGTTCGTGTGGCGTGTGTTTATGCAGTCGCAAGATTACCCTGGGTTCGTTGCATGTGATAAACCTTACTGGCAGAACTGTTGTATAAACTGTAGGGGGATTTCATCACTTCCTCTCAGTACACAGTGTTCTCCAGGACAAAGCCAGAAATCCCCATGACTAACAACTGAGTCTCTCTGGTCACTGGGCTGATAGTGGCCCTTCCTCTTCTGTTTTTGCCTCAGGGTTGGTGATGCCCACTGGTGTCTATTACTCTTTAAAATAATTTGGTTTGTAATTTCCTTTTCCCCATAAAGGGGAACAAAGACTTGAACACACATAACAGCCCTAAAACTGTTGGACCTCTGAGGAGACCTGTGAAGCTTTGAGGTTAAAATTTACCTTTGTGGTCCTAAAATGATCCTATTCATCTTTGAAAATTTTATTAGATGCAGTCATGTCCCCTGAGGACACAGGGCATAGGGCCACACTCTTCAATGGACAAACACATCTCTCAGCTTGTGGAACACCCACACCAGAGGAGGCCATGGAAATGAAGGATTGAATCAAAGTGAAAGCTTCCTGCTCTCCATATTACAACTTAGTTTTTGAGTTAGCTTTCTGGTGAGATGTGTGTTTGGAAAAATGGATTTTAAACTTTCAAGACAGATGAGCTTAAGGCTAAGGTAGCCTTGGCAGCAGGGCTGGTACTGTGAGGCTGAAATAATCCTTGTGATGAAGGAGATCATGCAGTAACATACAAAAACCAAGGACATGTGTATTTTTATATCTGTGTGGTTTTGAAACTTTAGTACTTCGAATGTTATCCTTCAGCACTACTCTTTTACAAAAAATAATTTACTCTTAGGAATAGAAGGGATGACTTTTACTACATGTTCACTGCCTCATTTGTGGAGAAGCAACTGCCAGCTGTATGCCTCTAAAATGATGCCGTTTTCTCTGCTAAAGGTAAAAGAAAGGAAAAAAAAAAAAAGTTGAAAAATAAGATCAGAGCTTGATCTGCTTTGAAGAAATTTATGTAGCAGAAAGTATACAATGAAGGAAGAATTCTATCAAAATTGCAAATCTTAAACTCTGCGATGATACCTTCCTAGGAAATGAAGGAGACAGCAACGTGGCAGTTAGATTAAAGGAGGCTTGAAGGATTCAAGTACAAGTGATATTTTATATAAAACATAGCAGTATGGGTCCCCATAATCTTCAAGAATAGTCACAAATATCAGAAAGCAAAGTTCATTGTTTTAGGATTTTTTAAAAATGTGTTGTACCTAAGGCCATACTTACTCTTCTAAGCTATCACTGCAAAGGAGTGATATGTATGTATTATATGAAAAAAAAAAAAAATCCTTAATGCACTGTTATCTCCTAAATATTTAGTAAATTAATACTATTTAATTTTTTTAAAGATTTGTCTGTGTAGACACTAAAAGTATTACACAAAACCTGGACTGAAGATGTCCTTTTTAACCACAATTTAAAGTACTTTTTATATATGTTATGTAGTATATCCTTTCTAAACTGCCCTAGTTTGTATCTCCCATAATTCCTATTGTGAAGTGTACCTGTCCTCGTCTCCTCTTGCGGTAGTTTTATGCACGCATCCCCCTTTCTGTGATGATATAGACAACTGTGTACGCTTCCCCATGCTCCGCTGCCAGGTGGGTGCTCCAGCCGGCTGCACCCAGGGAGGCCCACCCCGCGGGGTGTAGGAAGAGCCATGCTTTGCAGCTGAGCATTCCCCACTTTTGAGTTGTCCTAATATCCTTCTTGAAATGACTGTTAAAACTAAAATAAATTACATTGCATTTATTTTATATTCTTGGTTGTAATAAAATTTAATTGACTTTGTTTCTGTGTGAATTTTTTTTTAATTGTGATAAAAATACATAGAACATTTGCCAAGTCAACAGTTTTTACACATGCACTTCAGTGATGTTGATTATGTTCATCATGTTGTACAACCATTACCACTATTCTTTTCCAGACTATTCCACCACCATTAACAGAAGCTCAGGATCAAAATACCATGCCCCTTAATACTTTGTAAACAACTTTGATATACAGTTCTTGTGACATGTGTTTATGCAGTCACAAGATTACTGTGGTTTCGTTGTATGTAATAAACTTTACTGGCAGAACTGTTGTATAAACTGTAGGGGCATGAATCCCCTTCTTCCCCTCCCTTTCCAGCCCTGGTAACTACTGATAAACTTTGACCTCCATACATTTGCCTATTTCATGTAAGTGGGATCGTACGGTATTTGTCCTTTGGTGACTGACTTATTCCACTCAGCATAATGTTTTCAAAATTCATCCATGTTGTAATATTTTAAATATTGAAAAACTCTTGTAATAAGTTTTTAGTGTTACTGTTTTATCTGTGTACCTAAAAGCTTTTAAGAGTACACTTATCCTGCAGTGAGTACAAAGTCTACTTGTGAGTTGTAGTTAATTATTTTATTCAGGATACTTATGATGTCATAAAACCACAGAAGCAAAAATCTCATAAGTAAAATTACAGGTTTTTTTTAACAGCTCTGAGGGAAGCATTTTTTTTTAATAAAAATTAGAATGATGTTTTAGAAAAAACACGCTGCATTTTATGGGCGGGTTGGGAGTTCCTCTTTTTATGAGAGCATTCTGTTGGAGCCCTGGTGGCACAGTGGTTAAGAGCTTGGCCGCTAACCAAAAAGGTTTGCAGTTTGAATTCGCCAGTCACAACTTGGAAACCCTATGGGGCAATTCTCTGTCCTATAGGGCTGCTATGAGTCAGAATGGACTACAGGGCAGCAAATTTTTTTTTTTTTGGCCTGTTGTAATTGGCTGCCTCTTCAATAATTTACCTGATGAATATTATTATATGGTTAATCCAACAGTTAAAAGCATCATGGGGTGAAATGAATGTTTAAATGACAAATACAAAACTTTGATTTCTATTTAAAATAGACATTGGACATGTCCATTTGACTGCATCTCTGGTAGGCACTGATTGTATATTCAATATTGTGCTATTTGTAGGATAAGTCTTCTCTAGGAAAACTGTTCTTTGACCATAACTGCCTTTCTAACTAGCCACCTGGGTAAAAGTGGATGCCTGAACAACCCGTTACGACTCCTGGAAAAACAACTGTGTCTATCTCCCCAGCTGACTGTAAGTTTCTTGTGTACAGGGCCTGGGTTTTACTGCTGTGATCCCACAGCTTGCATGATGCCTATTAGAGCAGATGTTAATATGACAAGTCGATAGCATCACTTTTGTACACTGGCATAGAATTCCTGGATTATATAATATGCCTCGTTTATATATGAAGATGGTTGAACATAATTTTATTCCATGAATTATGGAAATACCAGCAGTAATAGTCATCATTTTCTTAAAACAGGTTCATTCCTTTTATTTTGGGCTACAAAATCATAATAGAGTATTACCCAAAGGAACAATAATTTAAATCACATTTGAATAAAAAATTATGCAAAGTTAGACATTTTTGCCAGTCCTCTTTAGAAGCCATCTTTCTTTTGGCTGCCTAGATGTAGGCATAGTAAAGCCTCATATAGCATCATTTTATCTAGTAGGCAGTAGGAAGCCAGCTTGGACAAGCAACAATAAGCCTAATGGGAAACTCTGTTCCCTCAAGCTTCTTTCCAGTTAATACCCCACATATCCACAGAGGCAACCACTGTTCTGATTTCTCTCACCATATAATGATTTGAAGTCCCTGCGTGGCACAAAAAGTTAAGTTCAGCTACTAGCCAAAACTAACACGCCCAGGAGAGGCAAAGTATGACCTTGAGTATATCCCACCTGAATTTAGAGACCATCTCAACAATAGATTTGAACACTGTGACCGAAGACCAAATGAGTTGTGGGATGACATCAAGGACATCATATATGAAGAAAGTAAGAGGTCATTAAAAAGACAGGAAAGAAAGAAAACACCAAAATGGAAGTCCAAAGAGACTCTGAAACTTGCTCTTGAACGTCCAGTAGCTAAAGTGAAAAGAATATATGATGAAGTAAAAGAGTTGAACAGAAGATTTCAAAGGGCAGCTCGAGAAGACAATGTAAAGTATTATAATGACATGTGCAAAGACCTGGAGATAGAAAACCAAAGGGAAAGAATACGCTCAGCATTTCTCAAGCTGAAAGAACTGAAGAAAAAATTCAAGCCTCTAGTTGTGATATTGAAGGATTCTACAGGGAAAATATTAAATGATGCAGGAAGCATCAAAAGATGGAAGGAATACAGAGTCACTATACCAAAAAGAATTGGTGAAGTTCAACCATTTCAAAAGGTACCATATGAACAGGAACCCATGGTACTAAAGAAGTCCAAGCTTCACTGGAGGCATTGGCAAAAAACAAGGCCCCAGGAATTGACAGAATACCAACTGAGATGTTTCAACAAACAGATGCAGTGCTGGAAGTGCTCACTTGTCTATCTCAAGAAATTTGGAAGAGAGCTACCCGGTCAACTGACTGGAAGAGATCCATATTTATGCCTATTCCCAAGAAAGGTGACCCAACACAATGCAGAAATTATCAAACAATATCATTAATATGACACACAAGTAAAATTTTGCTGAAGATGATTGAAAAGTGGCTGCAGCAGTATAAATCGACAGGAAACTGCTAGAAATTTGAAGCCAGATTCAGAAGAGGACGTGGAACCAGGGATATCATTGCTGATGTCAGATGGATCCTGGCTGAAAGCACAGAATACCAGAAAGATGTTTACCTGTGTTTTACTGACTATGTAAAAGCACTTGACTGTGTAGATCATAACAAATTATGGATAACATTGAGAAGAATGGGAATTCCACAACACTTAATTGTGCTCGTAAGGAACCTGTACGTAGATCAAGAGGCGGTTGTTCAGACAGAGCAAGGGGTTACTGACTGAGTAGTTTAAAGTCAGGAGAGGTGTGCGTCATGGCTGTATCCTTTCACCATACCTGTTCAATCGGTATACTGAGCAAATAATCTGAGAAGCTAGACTATATGAAGAAGAACGGGGCATCAGGATTGGAGAAAGATTCATTAACCTGCATTATGCGGATGACACAGCCTTGCTTCCTGAAAGTGAAGAGGCATTGGAGCACTTATTGACGAAGATCAAAGACCACAGCCTTCATTATGGATTACACCTCAACATGAAACAAAAATCCTCACAACTGGACCAATAAGCAACAGCAGGACAAATGGAGAAAAGATTGAAGTCAAGGATTTCATTTTACCTGAATCCACAATCAATACTCATGGAAGCATCAGTCCAGAAATTAAAAGGTACATTGCATCAGGCAAATCTGCTACAAAAGACCTCTTTAAAGTGTTAAAAAGCAAAGATGTCACTTTGAAGACTGAGGTGTGCCTGACCCAAACCATGTTGTTTTCAATCACCTTATGTGCATGTGAAAGCATGACAATGTATAAGGAAGACCAAAGAATTGGCGCCTTTGAATTTTGGTTACGGCAAAGAATATTGAATATACAATGGACTGCCAAAAAAATGAACAAATCTGTCTTGGAAGAAGTACAACCAGAATGTTCCTTAGAAGCAAGGGTGGCGAGACTGCATCTCACATACTTTGGTCATGTTATGAGGGGAGATCAGTCCCTGGAGAAGGACATCATGCTTGGTAAAGTAGAGGGTCAGTGAAAAAGAGGAAGACCCTTGGTGAGATGGATTGACACAGTGACTATGATAATGGGCTCAAGCATAACAATTGTGAAGATGGTTCAGGACCCGCCAGTGTTTCATTCGATTGTACATGGAGTCGCTAAGAATCAAAACCAACTCAATGATACCTAACAACAACTAACTAAAAGGTAACCTATTACCAAACCTATTGCTGTTGAGTCGATTCCAACTCATAGCAACCCTATTGCTGTTGAGTGGATTCCAACTCTTAGCAATCCCATAGGTAGGTGGTTCAAATACACCCAGTCCCAATGCACCTTGGAAGAAAGGCCTGGCAATCTACCTCTGATAAATCATAGCCATTGAGAACCCTATGTAGTGCAGTTCTGCTGTGAAACACATGGGCTTGCCATTTGTTGGAATTGACTCAAAGGCAACTGATTTTTATACTAGTTTTCCCTTTTTAGAATTTTGTATGAATGGAATCATACAGTTTCTACTCTTTTGTGCCTGGATTCTTTTACACAGCATAATACATTTAAGAGTCATCCATGTTGGGTGTATCAATAATTTCTTTTTATTGGTGAACAATATTTCATTTTAAAAATATACCACAATTTGTTTATCCACTCATCAGTTGATAAACATTTGGGTTGTTTCCAGTTTGGGGCTATTATGAATAAAGCTGCTATGAACATTTTAATACACATTTTGTTGTGGACATAAGTTTTCATTTCTCTTGGATATTCTTAGAAGTAGAATTGCTAGATCACAGGATAGGTATGAGTTTAACTTTAAAAGAAGCTGCCAAAGAGTTTTCCAGTGTGATTTCTAAGCATTTTTCATATATTCTGAATATAAGAGCTTTCTCAGATACACGTATTACAAATTTTTTTGTTTTAATGGTAACTGTTGAGAATCAGAAATTTTTCATTTTTGATGAAGTCTAATTTATCTTTTATGTATGTGTATTTGTCCTAAGAAATATTGACTACTTCAAGGCATGAAGATAATTTGCCTTTTCTTTCTGCTAGAAGATTTATAGTCATAGCTGTTATGTTTAGGTCTGTGATCCATCTCAATATAATTTTTGTGTAGTGAGGTAGAGGTCAAAGATCATTTTTTTCCATATGAGTATCCAGTTATTTAAGTACCATTAGATTAAAAAAAGATATTCCTTTCCCTCATTGAATTACACAGTGTCTTTGTTGAAAAATCAATTAACTATATATGTACAGGTCTGTTTCTGTACTCTTCATTCTGTACCATTTAGCTATTATTTGTCCTATGCTGATACCACACATTTTAATCTCTGTAGTTTAATCACTGTAGTCTTTAAATAGGGTAGCGTAAGCCTTACAACTTTGTTCTTGTTTTCAGGATTGTTTTGGCTACTCTAGATTCTGTGCTTTTTCATATACATCTTAGAATCTGTTTGTTGATTTCTAAAATATCATAATGGTATCTGCTGGAGTTTTATTGTAATTACATTGAATCTATAAATCAATTTGGAGAGAAGTGGTATCTTAATAATATTGAGTTTTCTAGTCCATGAACATGGTATAGCTCTCTATCTATTTAGGGCTTTAATATTTTTCAGCAATGTTCTTCAAATTTCAGTGTAGAAATCTGCACATCTTTGGTTAAATTTTTTCCTAGATATTGTGCTACTATAAATGATACTTTAAATTTTTTCATTTTCTAATTGTTGCCAGTGTATAGAAATACAATTTTATTTATATATTGTCCTTATATCCTGCAAGCTTGCTAAATTCACTTATTGGTTCTAGTAACTTTTTTGTGGAGGAAGATTCGTTTAGATTGTCAAAAATCACAATAACTTTGTGAGTAAAGACAGTTGACTTCTTCCTTTCCAATCTGTATGACTTATCTCTATTTCTTTCTTAATGCATTAGCTAGGTCTTTCAATACAATGTTGAATAGAACTAGTACAATTAAACACCTTACAGTATTCTCCATCTTAGAAGGAAATCATTCAAAAATTTCAAAATTAAATATAATGTTAGATAAAAGTTTTTCATAGATGTCCTTTATCAAATTGAAGATGTTTTCTTCTATTCCTATTTTACCAAGAGATTTAATCATGAACAGGTGCTAAATTTTGTTAAATGCTTTTTCTGAATATAAGAAAACCATATTTTTTTCTCCTTTATGCTGTGAATGTGGTGAATTACATTGATTGATTTTTGAGTGCTAAAACAACCTTTATTCCTGAGGTAAACATGGAGGAGAAGGCAGTGTGAAGACCGAGACAGATTGGAGTGATGTGGCCACAAGCCAAGGAATGCCAACAGCCATCAGAAGCTGGAAGAGGCAAGAAACAGATTCTCCCCTAGAGCCTCTTGAGGGAGTAAGGCCTTGCTGACACCTTGATTTTGGACTCCTAGCCTCCAGAGCTGTGAGAGAATAAATTCCTCTAATCTTAAGCCACTCCAAAAAAAAAAAAATCCATTGCCATCTAGTTGATTTTGACTCATACTGACCCCATAGGACATAGTTTAAGCCACTAAGTTTATTTGTTTATTAAGTTTATTTGTCACTGCAGCCACAGGATTTCAGTATAGATTGTGGTCATGAGGTATTATCATTTTTATAATTGCTGGATTTGATTTGCTAATATTTTGTTAAAGATTTTTGCATCCATGTTCCTGAAAGATACCTGTTGAAAGATACCTGTTGAAAACCCATTGCCGTCGAGTCCATTCCGACTCATAGCAACTCTATAAGACAAAGTAGAACTGCCCCATAGGATTTCCAAGGACTGCACAGTGGATTCAAACTGCTGACCTCTTGGTTAGCAGCCATAGCACTTAACCACTACGCCACCAGAGTTTCCAAAAACTCATTTTATTTTAGTAGAACTGCTCCATAGCATTTCCAAGGAGCAGCTGGTGGATTCAAACTGGTGACCTTTTGGTTAGCTGCCAAGCTCTTAACCATTATGCCATATATTGGTCTCTAATTTTCTTTTCTTGAAATATCCTTGTCAGGTTTGGTAGCAGGGTTATGCTGGACTTATAAAATGATTTGGGAATTGTTCTTTGTTATCTGAAAGATTTTGTGCAATATTCATACCATGTCCTCCTCAAGTATTTTGTAGAATACACCAGTAAGACCTTCTGGTTCTGGCGTTTTTTGTAAGAAATATTTTAATTTAAGTTTGACTTCTTTAGAGGATATAGGGCTCTGCAGATTTTCTTTTCTTCTTTAGTCAGTCTTGTTAAGTTGTACTTTTCAATAAACTTATTTTATCTAAGTAGTAATGTAAATATTTCTGTAGGATAGATACTTAGATATGGAATTTCTGGGTCAAAGGGGATGAACCTTTTAAAATCTGATAACATTTATTAAGCTAATATTTGCTGAGCACTTCCTATATGTACTTTACATATATTAACTCATCTCATTCTCAGAGTAGCTGTGTGAGGTGGGTAGTATTATCGTTCCCATTTTTAACAAATGAAAAAACTGAGAAAGTTTAAACATGTCTATGACCACACAGCTGATAAACATCAAAGCCAAACTCCTAATCACTTGTACTGGTGGTTCTCAAAGTTTACTCCCTGGACCAGCAGCATTAACATCACCTGAAAACCTGTTGGAAATGCAAATTTTCAGGCCCCATCCTAGATCACTGAATCAGAAACTCTGGCAGTGGGACCCAGCAACTTGTGTTTTTACATGGGTGATTCTCCAGGTGATTCTGATGCATGCCGAGGTTTGAGAACCACTGACTTATACTGTATTCCTCTCACACATATCCCAAAATTACCTCCCAGAAAGGCTGTATTAACTTACATTCCCACCAACCTTGTGTGAGGCTGCCTATATTGCTTGGCCTTACCAAAACTTGCTATGAACAATACACAAATTATGTACTAACCTGATAGGCAAAAAGTAGTGTCTTGTCCCTTTTCAGGAGCCCTAGTGGTGCAGTGATTAAGAGCTCAGCTGCTAACCAAAAGGTCAACAGCTGGAATCTACCAGCCACTCCTTGGAAACCCTATGGGGCAGTTCTACTCTGTCCTATAGGGTTGCTGTAAGTTGGAATCGATTTGACGGCAATGGGTTTGGTTTGGTTTTGTCACTTTTAAAAGGCATTTTCGTTCTCCTTCCAGTGAGAGAGTCAGGTTCTGTCCCTTCTGCCCCTGCTTGGGCCTCCTCTGTTCAGCATGGCTTCTGGCTCCACTGGTCTTCCCTTTTTGGAGGTTCTCAGTCCTAACACTTGTAACCTTACCGGCAACCATGTGATACTTGAGCACTAAATTGATCTCACTTTTTGTGAGTAGGGAGAAAAAAATAGGTTATTCTATATAAACACACACAATTTTTTTTTTTTTTTTGTCTACAGAGCATAAAATACGAAGTCTTTTTCAGTTCAGTTTTTGTTAATGAAAATCCTTTTCTAAATTGTGTGTTTCTCTTGAGACTTTGCGTACTTCTTGGCACTTTGGTGACAGTGCACTGAGATGATAGGTACAGAAGCATAGGAGATTTGTAGTCACTCCAAATGACACCCTCAAAAGTGTTTTGGGGTAAGTGACTGGGCTGCTTCTCATGACCCTGCCAATTCACAAGTGCCACGGAAGCTGGAGCTCCACAAGACTGGAGGCTACAACATATTCCAGGAATATAACATTCAAGTCTTGCAGTTTGCATTTTATTGTTCATATTTCTTTTTTATTTTGAAATTAGAATTTTTAATTAAAAATTTTCACAAATAAAAAGTGTTTTGGGGAACCTAATCCCTAATATTAAACATTATTTTGAGGTGAAGGCATGCCTTCATCACAATCGAGAGCAGAAAAACCTTCATTGGCTAGGGGTCCTGTGAGTTGATTTCATAGTGTTTCCCATATTTTCATCACATTACAGAAAAGACCATAAACATGAAGCTGATTAACTCTTACATGCCTAATTTCTACCTATACCCTGTTGCTGTTGAGTTGATTCCAATTCATGGTAACCCCATGTGTTACCGAGTAGACCTGCTCCATAGAGTATTCTTGACTGTAATCTTTACAGAAGCAGATATAATTGTTGAATTGTGATATTCACCTCCACATCAGACATATCAATATGGTATGACAGAAAGACACGGATTTTGGTGACAGAGTTAGACTTGAAACTCAGCCCTCCTACCTCTGAGCTGTGTGGCCTTAGATAAGTTACTGAACCTCTCTGATCTTGTTTACTAACTGTAAAATGCCAAGAATATTATCTACCTCATACAGTTTGAGGATTAATTAAGATAATATATGATTTGCCTAATAGAGCACCTGCCTCATAGTATGAAAAAACTATATACTCTCAATAAATGTGGATTCCCTTGGGTTTCTCTTCCTTCTCTAATTTCTGTGGGTTTATATGTGCGTTTCTAATACAAACAAGATGTTTAATGTCCTTTATTGCCTTCATTTGATGGTCACTCTTTTTACAGAGAATGACACCTACATCTGTAGAGACTATTAGGTCAGCCATTTGCATAGACAAACGCCAAGAAGGACACAACCCTTCACGCCGTGGAGCACTCTCACAGACAGAGGGCTATGCCACAAGCACTAGGGTTCAGTTTCTTTAATGAAACTATAAAAAATGAGGGACTCCTTCACTGTATTTTGTTTGCATCATCGCATCACCTCTTTTATTTTTCTATACCTCAATGAGAAGTTCATTACACTATGTTTCCATGCCGTTTATAGCAGTGCTTATACCAATGAGAGCAACTACATTTTCTGGACATGCAGCTGCAACACAAAGCATAAGCCATCCACCTATTCTGGATCCAACCTAGCATCTGGGGTTACAGAGAGCACACCTTCCCCCATTCCCCACTGTGGGTCTCATAACTATATCTGGGGACAAAATAATTCTTGAATTTTGCCTTTCAGCTTTGTAGGCCAGGTTTGGAAGGTCTGGTCCACTAAGGGGATTGAAGAAGAAATAGAGAGAGTTGCTCTGTCTGTAAGCAGTTAGCATGAGGGCTCCCTCTGAGAAGAGCAGCCAATAGTGGGTGGGTGGGAGGTTCCCAGACTCCTGTCTGCTGGTAAGGGCTATGCATTACAACCTGATAGGGTGGAACAGTCTGGGCACATAAACTCCAAACCAATAAAACAAAATTCCCGGGCAGGGCCAAGATGGTGGAATAGTCAGATGCTTCCTGTGGTCCCTCTTACAACAAAGACCCCCAAAAACAAGTGAATCGATTATATATGACAATCTAGGAGCCCTGAACATCAAAGGCAAAGTTGAAGAATTGGACTGAGTGGCAGGGGAAGGTAGGGACGGTTCACAAGCAACGAGGAGTTTGCAGACCTGACCTGGTAGAAACCGGCACACGGCAGGCCAGATCAGCTATGTGCAGTGAGGCAAGTACAGGTACTTGGGCCGGGTTTTCCACATAGAGAGGGACCAACCGGCAGAGAGTGAACTCAAACCTCCAGAACGACACAAACATGGTGCTCAATTGGCAAGCGATAGGTACATGTGTCTCATCTACAACTCTGATGAAAAAACATCCCTTTGGGAAAAAACTTTCCCCCATCTACCTGTCCGCTCCCTGCTCTGCACCAGGTTCCAGGCTGGCTTCAGAGATTGCTGTGTCCTCTGGTCTGGAAGTAGGACCTGTCACATGCTCGGAGCCATTCTTCTGGCCTTGGAGAGGGAACAAATTAACAAATAGGAAAAAATAATTTGCCAGCTCCCCTAAGCCAGGAAATTAGGGCAGGCAATGCCCTTCACCCCTGCATAGACCTGTGTGGACCCATTTCAACTGCATAGGCCCTCATCAGCACAGTATAACAGGGTACATACATGAATCCCAACTTCAACTGTATCAGCTATATGGTAGAGTAGCAGGTTTGTGACATTTGACATTGCTCTGACCAGTAAGCAGCGTCCTCACCTACCCACATCAGGGGCCTGAGAACTGGTGGCTCCACCTACACCAGCTAGCCACCCACGACAGAGGGCCAAGAATAAGTGGGGCCTCCTAGTCCTCATAGTCAACAGCATTGGATACACATAGTCCAGCTGTAAAACCCACCCACCTACATGCTGTAAGGAATAGGGACACGCTTTTCTCCGAGACACTCAGGGGCAGATGTCAGTCCCCTGCTTTGCTCAGCCCTTGATCCCCTACTGCAGCCAGATACTTGTGCCTAGACCAATCACCCCTGCCCATCTAGGACTATAGGTGAGAGCACTTGGTGACCAACTCTAGAGTACCTCTTCTGGAGATATTTGCAGGGCTCCAAAATACATAAAACAAACTCTAACAGCACTGAAAAAAAGAGAGATAGACAGCTCCACAATAATAGTAGGAGACTTCAACACACCACTTTCAGTGAAGGACAGAACAACCAGAAAGAAGCTCAATAAAGTCACAGAAGATCTAAATGCCACAATCAACCAATTGGACCTCTTAGACATATACAGACCAATTGGACCTCTTAGACATATACAGACCACTCTACCCAACAGAGCAGCCAAGTATACTTTCTTTTCCAATGCACATGGAACATTCTCCAGAATAGACCACATATTAAGCCATAAAGTAAGCCTTAACAGAATCCAAAGCATCGAAATATTACAAAGCATCTTTTCTGACCAGAAAGCCATAAAAGTAGAAATCAATAATAGAAAAAGCAAGGAAGAAAAAAAAAAAAAAAAAGCAAATGCATGGAAACTGGACATCTTGCTCAAAAATTACTGGGTTATAGAAGAAATTAAGGATGGAATAAAGAAATTCACAGAATCAAATGTGAATGAAAACACATCCTACCAGAACTTTTGGGACATAGCAAAAGCAGTGCTCAGAGGTCAATTTATAGCAACAAATGCACACATTCAAAAAGAAGAAAGGGCTCGAATCAAAGCATTAAGCCTAAAACTCAAACAAATAGAAACAGAGGAGCAAAAGAAGCCCTTGGGCACCAAAAGAAGTCAAACAATAAAACTTAGAGCAGAATTAAATGAAATAGAGAATAGAAAAACAACTGAAAAAGATGACAAGACCAAAAGCTTGTTCTTTGAAAAGATCAACAAAACTGACAAAAGAAAAACAGGAGAGGAAGCAAATAACCTGAATAAGAAATGCGATGGGCGATATCACAACAGACCCAACTGAAATTAAAAGACTTATAACAGAATACTATGAAAAATTATACTCTAACAAATTTGAAAACCTAGAGGAAATGGACAAATTTCTAGAAACATACTACTTACCTAAACTAATACAAAGGCAGAACAACTAAATAAACCTATAATGAAAGAAGAGATGGGAAAGATAATTTAAAAACTCCCAACCAAAAAAAAGCCCTGGCCCTGACGGCTTCACTGGAGAATTCTTCCAAACTTTCAGAGAAGAGTTAACACCGCTACTACTAAGGTATTTAAGAGTATAGAAAAGGACAAAATACTCCCAAACTCATTCTATGAAACCAGCATAACCCTGTTACCAAAACCAAGACAAGACACCACAAAAAAAGAAAATTATAGACCAATATCCTTCATGAACTTAGATGCAAAAATCCTCAACAAAATTCTAGCCAATAGAATTCAATGACATATCAAAAAAATAATTCACTATGACCAAGTGGGATTCATACCAGGTATTTTTTTATACAGGTATAGTTCAACATTAGAAAAACAATCAGTGTAATCAGTCACATAAATAAAAGACAAGAACCACATGATCTCATCGATTGATGCAGAAAAGGCATTTGATAAAGTCCAACACCAATTCACGATAAAAAAAAAAAACTCTCAGCAAAATAGGAATAGAAGGGAAATTCCTCAACATAATAATGGGCATTTACACAAAGCCAATTGCCGACATCATCCTAAGTGGAGAGAGTCTGAAAGCATCCCCCTTAAGAGTGGGAACCAGACAAGGATGCCCTTTATCACCAGTCTTATTCAACATTGTGTTGGAGGTCCTAGGCAGAGCAATTAGGCTAGAAAAAGAAATAAAGGGCATCCAAATTCATAAGGAAGAAGTAAAAGTATCTCCATTTGCAAATGATATGATCTTATACACAGAAAACCCTAAAGAATTCACAAGAAAACTACTGAAACTGATAGAAGGGTTCAGAAAGTATCAGGATACAAGATAAACATACAAAAATCAGTTGGATTCCTCTACACCAACAAAGAGAACTTTGAAGAGGAAATGACTAAATCAATACCATTTACAACAGACCCCAAGAAGATAAAATACTTAGGAATAAGTCTAACCAGAGACGTAAAAGACCTATAGAAAGAAAACTACAAGACACTACTGCAAGAAACAAAGAGAGACTTACATAAGTAGAAAAACATACCTTGCTCACAGATAGGAAGACTCAACATTGTGAAAATGTCTATTCCACCCAAAGCAATCTATAGACACAATCAAATACTGATCCAAATTCTAATGGCATTTTTTAATGAGATGGAGAAACAAATCACCAAGTTCATATGGAAAGGGAAGAGGCCCTGGATAACTAAAGCATTACTGAAGAAGAAGAACAAAGTGGAAGGCCTCACACTACCTGATTTTAGAAACTATTATACTGCCATGCTAGTCAAAACAGCCTGGTACTGGCACAACAACAGATACATAGACCAATGGAACAGAATTGAGAATCCAGGTGTAAATTCATCCACTTATGAGCAGGTGATATTTGACAATGGCCCAAAATCTGTTAATTGGGGAAAAGACAGTCTCTTTAACAAATAGTGCTGGCATAACTGCACCCATCTGCAAAAAAACGAAACAAGACCCATACCTCACACCATGCACAAAAACTAACTCAAAATGGATCAAAGACGTAAATATAAAACCTAAAATGATAAAGATCATGGAAGAAAAAATAGGGACAATGATAGGAGCCCTAATACATGGCATAAACAGAATACAAAACATTATTAACAATGAACAAACACAAGAAGAGAAACTAGATAACTGGGAGCTCCTAAAAATCAAACACTTACGCTCATCCAAAGACTTCACCAAAAGAGTAGAAAGATAACCTACAGACTGGGAAAAAATTTTTGGCTACAACAAATTCCATCAGGCCTAATTGCTAAAATCTATAAGATACTGCAAAGCCTCAACAACATAAAAACAAATAATCCAAATAAAAAATGGGCAAAGGATATGAACAGACACTTCACCAAAGAAGATTCAGATACATGAGGAAATGCTCACCATCATTAGCCATTAGAAAAAAAAAATTTTTTTTTTTTTAGAGACATGCGAATCAAAACTACAGTGAGATACCATCTCACCCCATCAAGGCTAGCATTAATCCAGAAAACACCGAATAATATATGTTGCAGTGGTTGTGGGGACCGGAACACTTATACACTGCTGGTGGGAATGCAAAATGGTACAACCACTTTGGAAATCGATTTGGTGCTTCCTTAAAAAGCTAGAAATAGAAGTACTATAGGATCGAGCAATCCTACTCCTTGGAATATCTCCTAGAGAATTAAGAGCCCTCACACAAATAGATACATGCACAGCCATGTTCATTGCAGCCGTGTTCAGAATAGTGAAAAGATGGAAACAACCTAGGTGCACATCAACAGAAGACTGGATCAACAAATTATGATATATTCACACAATGGAATACCATGCAGTTATAAAGAACAATGATGAATCCTTGAAACAACTCATGGATGAAACTGGAAGGCATTATGATGAGTGAAATTAGGCGCAAAAGGACAGATATTGTATGAGACCACTATTATAAGAACTCAAGAAAAGGTTTAAACACGAAGAAAACATTCTTTGATGGTTACAACGGTGGGGAGGGAGGGAGACGGGTATTCACTGACTAGGTAGTAGACAAGAATTTTCTTAGGCGAAGGGAAGGACAACATGCAATACAGGGGAGGCCACACAACTGGACTAAACCAAAAGCTAAGAAGTTTCCTGAATACAACCAAAGACTTCAAGGGACAGAGTAGCAGGGGAGAGGATCTGTGGACCATGGTTTTAGGGGACATCTAGGTCAAATGGCATAACAAAGTTTATTTAGAAAATGTTCTGCATCCCACTTTGATGAGTGGTGTCTGGGGTCTTGGAAGCTAGCAAAAGGCCATCTAAGATGCATCAATTGGTTCCAACCCACTCGGAACAAAGAAGAATGAAGAACACCAAAGACACAAGGAAAATATGAGCCCAGGAGACAGAAAGGGCCACATAAACCAGAGACTCCATCAGCCTGAGACTGGAAGAATTAGATGGTGCCCAGCTGCCACCAATAACCACCCTGACAGGGAACACAACAGAGAGTCCCTGATGGAGCAGGAGAAAAGTGGGGTGCAGAACTCAAATTCTAGGAAAAAGGCCAGACTTAATGGTTTGACTGAGACTGGAGGGACCAGAAGACATGGCCCTCGGACCCTCTGTTAGCCCAGAACTAAAATCATTCCTGAAGCCAACTCTTCAGACAAAGATTATAGGGTCGCTATGAGTCGGAATCTACTCAACTGCACTGGGTTTGGTTTTTTTTGGTTTATAAGACATAAAATGATACTCGTGAGGTGCATACTTCTTAGCTCAAGTAGATACATGAGACTAAATGGGCAGCTCCTGTCTGGAGGCAAAATGAGAGGGCAGAAAGAGACAGGAGCTGGTTGAATAAAAAAAAAAAAATGGACACAGGAAATCCGGGGTAGAAAGGAGGAGTGTGCTGTCATGTTATAGGGAGAGCAACTAGGGTCACATAACAATGTGTGTATAAATTTTTGTATGAGAAATTAACTTGAACTATAAACTTTCACTTAAAGCACAATAAAAAAAAAAGGAAAAAAAAACTAAAAACTAAATTCCCCTCCAGAAAAAGTCCTGCACTTAGGAGAAACTGCTCATGGCATCATCCAAAATGAGCAAGGCATAGGCTATAGAGGCAAAGGAAAGGGAAGGTCCAAATGCAAGTGGGGGAGGGAACACAAGGGGCAGATCCAGGAAATATATGGGCATTTTTCCCCTAAGTTATTTGTGGAAACTTACTAGGCTTTTATAACGAGATACATTCAATTCTAAATATGTTTCTAAAAATCTTTTTAAAAAAATGCTTTCTCAATTTTCCAATGGCATAATCAAATTCCGCACATTTTCTACATAAACATGGAATAGATTTTTATTTTGCTTTTCCACCCACACTATTTTAGAGATCTCAGATTTCCTCTTATTATTTGAAAATAAGGCAATATATAAAAGCTCTTTTGGCCTAAACAAGGAGTTTAGGGCAGACTGCAATATTGGCGTACATACTTTTCATATATAATATTTACTTCTCTGCAATACTTACTTCATAGGAACTTACATATGAAGAAAATGATCCAAAAAAGAACTACAGATTAAGTAGGGGACTCCTACCAACTAAACTATGTGGAAAGTTCTTTTACAATAGTTTCTAACATGTTCTTTGTTTCTAGTGAGGACTGGACATGGAAAAATAAGTTTTTAAAGCAGAGATTCAGGGTATGTCTCATATAGTCTTAATACGCCTGGTGACATTTCTTGTGAAATTGCCCTGTATTATTTAACTTTTTTTTTTTTTTACTACCATCCATCTGTCAGTTTGTTACATTGTGGTGGCTTGCATGTTGCTATGGTGCTGGAAACTATGCCACCAGTATTTCAAATACCAGCAGGGTCACCCGGGTGGACAGGTTTCAGTGGAACTTCTAGGCTAAGCCGAACTAGAAAAAATGGTTTGGTGATGTACTTAAAAAAATTAGCCAGTGAAAACTTCTATGGATCACAACAGAGTATTTTCTGATCCATTTGCTTTGGACTTGTCATCAGCTGGGAATCAGTCGCTAGAGGACATCCATCATGTCTGGTGAAGTAGAGGGCTAACGAGGGTAAGGGAGATCCCTGGTAAGATGGATTGGCATAATAGCTGCAACAATGGACTTGTATCTTGACGCCAATTAGATAGTACGCTTTTTACTTACCGACATGAGCCTGAAATTGTGGCAGTCATTCTGGGACCATGAAGGGAGCCAGCCTTAGCGGCCAAGCTGGAACACTGAGGCCAACTGAGAAGAAAGATGGTAAGAGCCAGGATCCTTGGGAACACCATCAAATCACTGATTTAACCAGCACTGGGACTTTCCTGGAAACTCTGGTGGAGAAGTAGTCAAGAGCTACAGCTGCTGACCAAAATGTTGGCAGCTCCTTGGAAACCCTATGGGACAGTTCTACTCTGTCCTATGGGGTCCCTATGAGTCAGAATCGAATAGATGGTAATGGGTTTGCTTTTTTTTTTTTTTTTGGTTTGGGACTTCCATACCTCTGGATTTCTTTTCTGGGAGGTTATAAATGTTCTTATCTGAAAAATAAATTTTAATTGGGTTTTCTGACATTTGTAGCCCAAATCATCCAGACACAAGGGTCTAACCAATCAGAGTCTGTCTTACTTATCTAGTGCTGTTATAACAGAAACACCACAACTGGTGGCTTTGAGAAACAGAAATTTATTTTCTCAGAGTTTAGAAAGCTGGTTCCACGGGAAGGCTTTCTCTCTCTGTCGGCTCTGGAGGAAGGTCCTTGTCTTTTCTGAGCTTCTGCTCCTGGGTGATCTTCACGTGGCTTGGCATCAATCTTTCCCCTTCTCTGCTTGCCTAATCTGCTCCTTTATCTCTTGTAAGGGAGTGACTCAAGACATACCACACACTAATTCTGCCTCATTAACGTAACAGAAAACTTATTCCCAAATGGGATTATAACCACAGGCTCAGAGGTTAGGATTTACAACACGTATTTTTGAGAGACACAATTCAATCCATAACAGAGCCTTAATGCCATTGGCATAAGGACAGAACATTCAAAGCATTTGGGTTTGGAATTGTTGATTGTTAAAAAGCAGGCTTATTAAAAACTGAGTGTCTCCTATCACTACTACCAGGATCTGCAATCTGTATATTTAAATGAATGACTCTAATATTACCATTTTTACTATCTGTAAATTAGAAAATTAAGCATTTATTCCTTAGCAGTGGTGATAGGCTATGATGATAACCAGTCATCCATAGCCCTGTAACAATGAAATCCGTGACTAACTGATAAAATTCCTTGGAGTCTCTTAGGAAGCAGAATAGCCCCGTGTGTTTCTAGTGGTTGCCTGGTATGTGCTGCAGTGTCTGGGCTAAAACTCCTCTCCCCTTTGGACTCAGCAAATTTGCATTAAATCCTTCCTCTGTGTCAGGCAAGGGAGAGGATTCCCTCCCTGTCCTCCAAGTCTAATCTTGAAGTTCAACCCTACTTGAGTCCCACCTCCTCCAAAATGACTCCAGCCTCCGTTAAGCAACGCTTTAAAAAAAGTCAACCCTGATACCCAATCTGAGGTCTGTGGACTTGCTCATCAGCTCCCACTCTACTCCTCGGTTGCTGCAGCTAAGGAAAGAGGGCTCCAGGCTGAGAAAGAAGTATGAACCAAGGCTCAGTAGCCTGAAGGAGCCCAGGGGCCAGGGCCTTCTGGAAGAACTATAGTGACAGGCATCACCAAGGAGGAGAGAAAGTGCCCTCTGACAGGCATGTCCTTCTCTTGCAGGCCAACCCATGAGGGAGGGCCGAGTGAGCCTGGACTCAGAACCAGGGGAGCTGGCTTCATGCTCTAGAGGATTATGTCTTCATCTCACAGGCAGGATGTTCTGGAAGCCTGGGGCTGGGTTTCAGTCCCCTCACTGTGCTTGGCTGGGCCCCAAAAGTGCGTGGCTTAGCCTCACCTTTTCTGTCCTTTCGTGGTTGACTTACCCCCCCATCTGACAATTTTTAATAAACATTGAATATATTCAATCAGGTTAGAGTAGAGGCCTCTGGGCCTGGGAGCTACTTGTGAATATTCCTTTTTGATCCATTGACAGTTTAACTGTTGGAGGGTGATATCATTTTTCACATTGCCAGTTTCCAAGGAACCTCACTTTAGCTTCCGAGTACAGGTGCTCTCCCCATCTGGATGGTCAGATGTGGAGGGGCACATACGGCTTTGGGTCAGGTACCTGGTGTCAGCCCCTCACTCACTTACTGTGTACCTTCAGATGAGCTGTTTATCTCTCAGAGCGTCAGTGTCCTAACTTGTGAAACGAGGATCACGACACTCACTTCATAGGACAATTACAATGACAAAATGAAATGAGGTATGCACAGCATCAGCTAAGATGTTATTGGCAAACATTATTGTCTTTTCCTGTCTTTTCATTGCAGTGGCCATATTTCCCATGTAACCCCCATGATGCCTAGCCCCATGCCTGGTTCCCAGTTGCTACTCAGTAAATATTCATTACAGAAATTACTTGCTGTTGCTTGTGTCTCCTGCATTTTTGTTGGTTTTTTTCAAACTGTGCTCAGTGTAGTCTTAGGGGTTTTGTGGAGATGCCTGTTATAGATTGAACTGTGCCCTCCCAAAATATGTATTGTAAATCCTAACCCCTATACTTGTGGTTATAACCTCATTTAAAATAGGGTTTCTTTGTTATGTTAATGTGGTAGTATTTGTGTAGGATATTATCTTATCACTGACAGCATTGTACAACACTGTCAGTGATAGGATAATATCCATACATCTACATGGAAGACCAGTTAATACGACTATTATTGAAATTTACACACCAACCACTAAGGCCAAAGATGAAGAAATAGAAGATGTTTATCAGCTGCTGCTGTCTGAGATTGATCAAACATGCAATCAGGATGCATTGATAATTACTGGTGATTGGAATGCTAAAGTTGGAAACAAAGATGAAGGATTGGTAGTTGGAAAATATGGCCTTGGTGATAGAAACAATGCCGGAGATTGAAAGATAGAATTTTGCAAGACCAACAACTTCTTCACTGCAAATACCTTCTTTCACCAACATAAATAGCAACTATACACATGGACCTCACCAGATGGGACACACAGGAATCAAATTGACTGCATCTGTGGAAAGAGACAATGGAAAAGCTAGATATCATGAGCCAGAACAAGGTCAGGGGCTGACTGTGAAACAGACCATCAATTGTTCACATGCAAGTTCAAGCTGAAACTGAAGAAAATCAGAGCAAGCCCACGAGAGCCAAAATACAACATTGAGTATATCCCACCTGAATTTAGAGACCATCTCAAGAATAGATTTGACGCATTGAACACTAGTGACCGAAGACCAGACGAGTTGTGGAATGACATCAAGGACATCATCCATGAAGAAAGCAAGAGGTCACTGAAAAGACAGGAAAGAAAGAAAAGACCAAGATGGATGTCAGAGGAGACTCTGAAACTTGCTCTTGAGCATCGAGGAGCTAAAGCAAAAGGAAGCATTGATGAAGTAAAAGAACTGAACGGAAGATTTCAAAGGGCGTCTCAAGAGGACAAAGTAAAGTATTATAAAGACATGTGCAAAGAGCTGGAGATGGAAAACCAAAAGGGAAGAACACACCTGGCGTTTCTCAAGCTGAAAGAACTGAAGAAAAAATTCAAGCCTTGAGTTGCAATAGTGAAGGATTCTATGGCGAAAATATTAAATGATGCAGAAAGCATCAAAAAAAGATGGAAGGAATACACAGAGTCATTATACCAAAAAGAATTAGTCCACGTTCAACCATTTCACGAGGTAGCATATGATCAGGAACCGATGGTACTGAAGGAAGAAGTCCAAGCTGCTCTGAAGGCATTGGCGAAAAACAAGGCTCCACGAATCGATGGAATATCAACTGAGACGTTTCAACAAATGGATGCAGTGCTGGAGGTGCTCACTCATCAATGCCAAGAAGTATGGAAGACAGCTTCCTGGCCAACTGACTGGAAGAGATCTATATTTATGCCTATTCCCAAGAAAGGTGATCCAACCAAATGCAGAAATTATAGAACAATATCATTAATATTAAACACAAGTAAAATTTTGTTGAATATCATTCAAAAGCGGCTGCAGTAGTATATCAATAGGGAACTACTAGAAATTCAGGCTAGGTTCAGAAGAGGACGTGGAACCAGGGATATCATTCTGATGTCAGATGGATCCTGACTGAAAGCAGAATACCAAAAGGATGTTTACCTGTGTTTTATTGCCTATGCGAAGGCATTCAACTGTGTGGATCTTAACAATGAATGGGAATTCTAGAACACCTAATTGTGCTCATGAGGAACCTGTAGGTAGATCAAGAGGCAGTTGTCCGGACAGAACAAGGGGATACTGATTGGTTTAAAGTCAGGAAAGGTGTGCGTCAGGGTTGTATTCATTTACCATACCTATTCAATCTGTATGCTGAGCAAATAATCTAAGAAGCTGGACTATGCAAAGAAGAACAGGGCATCAGGTTTGGAGGAAGACTCATTAACAATCTGCATTATGCAAATAATACAACCTTGCTTGCTGAAAGTGGAGAGAACTTGAAGCACTTACTAACGAAGATCAAAGACCACAGCCGTCAGTATGGACTGCACCTCAACATAAAGAAAACAAAAGCCCCACAACTGGACCATTGAGCAACATCATAATAAACAGAGAAAAGATTGAAGTTGTCAAGAATCTCATTTTACTTGGATCCACAATCAACAGCAGTGGAAGCAGCAGTCAAGAAATCAAAAGACAGATTGGGTAAATCTGCTGCAAAGGACCTCTTTAAAGTGTTGAAAAGCAAAGATGTCACCTTGAAGACTAAGGTGCGCCTGACCCAAGCCATGGTATTTCCAAACACATCATATGCATGTGAAAGCTGGACAGTGAATAAGGAAGAGCAAAGAAGAATTGATGCCTTTGAATTGTGGTGTTGGCGAAGAATATTGGATATACCATGGACTGCCAAAAGAACGAACAAATCTGTCTTAGAAGAAGTACGACCAGAATGCTCCTTAGAAGCAAGGATGGCGAGGCTGCATCTTACACGCTTTGGACATGTTGTCAGGAGGGATCAGTCCCTGGAGAAGGACATCATGCTTGGCAAAGTACAGGGCCAATGGAAAAGAGGAAGACCCTCAATGAGGTGGACTGACACAATGGCTGCAAGGATGAGCTCAAGAATAACAATGATTATAAGGATGGTACAGGACTGGGCAGTGTTTCGTTCTGTTGTGCATATGGTGGCTATGAGTTGGAGCTGACTCAGTGGCACCTAACAACGACAACATTTGTGTAGGATGTGGCACCTAACAACGACATTTGTGTAGTATGTGTCTTAAAGCGATATCTTTTGATTAAAGAGTAGATTAAACAAGCAAGCAAGAAAGCACATATGGGGGAAGGTAGATGCCACACCACCTGAGATCTCCACGGAATCAAGAAACAGGAGCTGAAAAGAGACAAGGACTTTCCCCCAGAGCCAACAGAGAGAGAAAGCCTTCCTCTAGAGCCAGTGCCCTGAATTGGGATTTCTATTAGTCTAAACTGTGAGAAAATAAATTTCTGTTTGTTAAAGCCACCCATTTGTGGCATTTCTGTTACAGCAGCACTAGATATCCAAGACTGTGCCCAAAGGCGCAGGTGGGCCAGGGCAGGAGAAGCTGGGCAAAGGCAGGTGATAAATGATAAGAGTAGGAAGTGGGGGAGGGAGCAGTTGGACTGTATGCCCAATCCCATGCAATATCTGCCAGTTTACATTTTACACGGGTTTTAGAGCAAGATATTTTTCTTTAAGAATGGGTGCTGTGAATGAAAGTTTGAAAATAACTGACTTATGCTTTGAATAGCTTAGAGGAAGCATTTGATTTTATAAATGACACAGGAGTCTGTATCCTCATTGTCTAAAACAGTAGCCAATAGACACAGGTGGCTATTTAAGTTAAAAGTAAAATTAAAAAAAAAATTAAGTTCTCCAATCAACCTAGCCATATTTCCAGTGCTCAATAGCCACATGTGACTGATGGCTACATACTGAAGGGTGCAGATATGGGTTTGGGTCCTGCTGCTAGCTTGCTACGTGACCTACTTCACTGGTTTCAGTTCCCTATCTGTACCAGGCAGGTTTGGGCCACATCAGAGGTTTCCATCTATTTTATCTCCAAGGATCCCTTTGATTGTTACTTTGTTCCCGTGGACCAACACCCATGTTTAAAATAAAATATTTTATTAGGTAATAATTGGCTTACATTCCCACTTTTGTTAACCAGTGCTATTTATAAGTACCAATAAAAATTTTTGATCAGCATAAGATTACTAGAATTCTTATATTGAGTTGAAATAATTCTAGCCCAAAACTTAGAAATACAGCATTGTCATTAGCTGAGTGGCCTTATCTCTAGTAATTGTACTGTTTCCATGTGTTGTCTTTGAAATATTGACAATAGCTTACTAATTGCTCCTCCCTGTCCCTTTTACTGCCCTCTCCACCCTTAGTGTTCCCAAGTTAGAAGACTAGTGACTACATGGTCACGTAATATTTTGGTTTTTTTTTTAAAAAGCATTTCTAGTTCAAAGGGAGAAAATGATCCAAAAATTTCAATTTTGGAATTTACAAAATCAACTAAAAGAAACCGTTATCAAACGTCCAAATCAAACTGAAACTCTAGAATAGACAGACTTTCCTCTGTAGAAAACAAGATGTGCAATGTGACTCCGTTTTAAAAGTGTATATAGGGTGATACTTCTGGCTATGGTGGTGTGAAGAAGTTGGCAAATCCTCATTCCAAAAATCAGGAATAAAACTGGGAAAAATTATAAAAACCAACAACAAACCACCATATTAGGTGTTGGTAATCAATCAAAGGGAATGTCTTTGTTATTCAGTGCTGTTATGACAGAAATGTTACAAGTGGGTGGCTTTAACAAACAGAAATTAATTTTCTCACAGTTTAGGAGGCTAGAAGTCCAAAATTAGGGGGCCAACTCTAGGGGAAGGCTTTCTTTCTCTGTCGGCTCTGGAGGATGGTCCTTGTCTCTTCTGAGCTCCTGGGCAATCTTCATGTGGCTTGGCTCCCCCCATCTCTGCTTGGTCTCTTACTTATTTAGCCTCTTAAATCTCAAAAGAGATTAACTCAAGGCACATCCGACACTAATCCTGCCTCATTGACAAAACAAAGACAACCCATTCCCAAATTGGGTTATAACCATAGATATAATTTACAACACATATTTTTTGGGGACACAACTCAATCCATAACAGGGACAACAAGTTGAGAAGCATTTATTCATGAAAAGCTATTAAAGTTTTGTATAACAATGATGAGAGTCTGTGGACTTCATGCCTTGAGCTTTGTTCCCCTATCCTTACCCTCAGCTCAGTCGGTGTGCTAATTTTACCAGGGCAGGAATGGCTGTGAAAACCAGCAGCTTCACCATCAAAGGAAGGTGAATTTGATTTGGAGTGGGCAGTGAAAACCTACACCCAGCAATGGTGTCAGTAAAAGCAACACACTTAGTAGGAACTGAAAAGGGAAAGCCTGCAGCTTTGCTAGGGCTGGAATGAGAAGCTGACTAACCAGAACTTTAATGGGGACATCACAGAAATTAGAGAGCCACAGAAACATTATACAAGCTCTCCACAGATCCCTGGCTGACCAGGAAACTATGGACATGCACACAGGAGACCCAAGAGAGCCTGGAATAAAGTAAAAGCCAGAGCAGACTTTAAAACTACCTAGACTTTGAGTGCATTCCTCAACCCACACATAGATCCATTGGCAGAGGATAAAAGTCTTATGGGCTCAAGGTATTCGAACATAATCTCTGTCCAATCATTGACTGACCACTAAGCTATGCAGACACGAGGACAACCCTTAGGATACCAACCTAAAAATTAAAAAAAAAAAAAAACCTGAGCAGAGACATTAATGGCCACATGCTGCAGAAGAGACAGGTTCTACAGACCAATTCTAGGCAAGTTAATAAAAATGATAATTACCTCAGGAAGAAAAAAGAGTCTAGAGTTGCTACAATATATTATCTAAAATGTCATGTTTTTAACAAAGATTTTGAGACACGCAAAAACAGAGAACGTGACCCATACTATAGCCAAAACTTGTGACCCATACTCAGGGAAAAAAGCAAACGATAGAAACTGACTCTTAATGGGCCCAGAAATTAGATTCAGCAGACAAAGATTTCAAAGCAGCTATTATAAATATGTTCAAAGAACTACAGGGAACCATTGTTAAGAATTAAAGGAGAGTATAATGACAATAGGAAACCCTGAAGAAAAGAAGGATCTGCAGTTGGAAAATATGGCCTTGGTGATAGAAACCATGCTGGAGATTGCATGATAGAATTTTGCAAGACCAGTGACTTCCTCATTGCAAATACTTTTTTTCACCAACATAAATGGCAACTGTACAGGTAGACCACGCTAGATGGAATACACAGGAATCAAATCAACTACATCTGTGGGAAGAGATGATGGAAAAGCTCAATATCATCAGTTAGAACAAGGCCTACTGCAGAATAGACCATCAATCACTTACATGCAAGTTCAAGCCAAAACTGAAGAAAATTAGAACAAGTCCACGAGACCCAAAGTACTACTTTGAGTATATCCCACCTGAATTTAGAGACCATCTCAAGAACAGATTTGATGAGTTGAGCACTAATGACTGAAGACCAGATGAGGTGTGCAACAACATCAAGGACATCATACATGAAGAAAACAAGAGGTCATTAAAAAGAGAGAAAAGACCGATGTGGATGTCCAAAAAGACTCTGAAACTTGCCCTTGAACATCAAGTAGCTAAAGCAAAAAGAAGAAATGATGACGTAAAAGAGTTGAACAGAAGATTTCAAAGGGCTGCTCGAGAAGACAAAGTATTATAATGACATGAGCAAAGACCTGGAGATGGAAAACCAAAAGGGAAGAATATGCTCCACATTTCTCAAGCTGAAAGAACTGAAGAAAAAACTCAAGCCTTGATTTGCAGTATTGAAGGATTCTATGGGGAAAATATTAAATGACTCAGGAAGCATCAAAAGAAGATGGAAGGAATACACAGAATCACTATACCAGAAAGAATTGGTCAACATTCAGCCATTTCAGGAGGTACCATATGGGCAAGAACTGAAGCTATTGGTGAAAAACAAGGCTCCAGGAGTTGACAGAATACCAATTGAGATGTTTCAAAAAATGGATGCAGGGCTAGAAGTACTCTCTTATACTCACTCATCTATGCCAAGAAATTT
Source organism: Elephas maximus indicus (assembly GCF_024166365.1). Lineage (NCBI taxonomy): Eukaryota > Metazoa > Chordata > Mammalia > Proboscidea > Elephantidae > Elephas > Elephas maximus. The sequence continues at coordinate 176,544,631 of NC_064819.1, read as the reverse complement.
GGAGGACAGCAAACTGGTCAACAGACTGGAAGACATCTATATTTGTGCCTATTCCTAAGAAAGGTGATCCCACTGAATGCAAAAATTATCTAACAATATCTTTAATATCACATGCAAGTAAAATTTTGCTGAAGATCACTCAAAAACGGCTGCAGCAGTGTATCGACAGACAACTGCCAGAGATTTTAGCCAGATTCAGAAGAGGACATAGAACCAGAGGTATCATTGCTGATGTCAGATGGATCCTGGCTGAAAGCAGAGAATACCGGAAAGATATTTACCTGTGTTTTACTGACTATGCAAAGGCATTGAACTGTGTGGATCTTAACAATGAATGGGAATTCCAGAACACCTAATTGTGTTCATGAGGAACCTGTACATAGATCAAGAGGCAGTTGTTGGGACAGAACAAGAGCATACTGATTGGTTTAAAGTCAGGATAAGTGTGCATCAGGGTTGTACCCTTTCCCCATACCTATTCAATCTGTATGCTGAGCAAATAATCCCAGAAGCTGGACTATATGAAGAAGAATGGGGCATTGGGATTGGAGGAAGACTCATTAACAACCTGCGTTATGCAGATGACACAATCTTGCTTGCTGAAATTGAAGGACTTGAATCACTTACTGATGAAGATCAAAGACCATAGCCTTCAGTATGGACTGCACCTCAACATAAAGAGAACAAAAAGCCTCACAACTGACCAATAAACAACATCATGATAAATGGAGAAAAGGTTAACTTCTTAAGGATTTCATTTTACCTGGATCCACAATCAACACCCATGGAAGCAGCAGTCGGGAAATTAAAAGATGCATTGCATTGGGCAAATCTGCTGCATAAGACCTCTTTAAAGTGTTGAAAAACAAAGAGGTCACATTGAAGACTAAGGTGCACCTGACTCAAGCCATGGTGTTTTCAATTGCCTCCTATGCATGTGAAAGCTGGATGGTGGATAAAGAAGTTGTTGTTGTTAAATGCCCTCGAGTTGGTTCTGACTCATAACAACCCTATGTGCCACAGAATGAAACACTGCCTGGTCCTGTGCCATCCTCACAATCATTGTTATACTTGAGCCCATTGTTGCAGTCACTGTGTCAATCCATCTCATTCTTCTCTTTCACTAACCCTCTGCTTTACCAAGCATTATGTCCTTCTCCAGGGACTGATCCTTCCTGAAAACATGTCCAAAGTATGTGAGATGCAGTCTTGCCATCCTTGCTTCTAAGGAGCATTCTGGCTGTACTTCCTCCAAGACAGATTTGTTCACCCTTACGGCAGCCCGTGGTATATTCAATATATTTCACCAATATCACAATTCAAAGGCATCAATTCTTCGGTCTTCCTTATTCATTGTCCAGTTTTCACATGCATATGCTGCAATTGAAAATACCATGGCTTGGGTCAGGTGTACCTTAGTCTTCAAGGTGACATCTTCACTTTTTGACACTTTAAAAAGGGCTTTTGCAACATATTTGCCCAATGCAATGCTGGGCAACGTTGGGCATATTGAATATACCATGGACTGCCAAAAGAACGAAAAAATCTGTCTTGGAAGAAGTACAACCGGAATGCTCCGTAAAAGCAAGGATGGTGAGACTGCGTCTCACATACTTTGGACACGTTATCAGGAGGAATCAATTCCTGGAGAAGGACACCATGCTTGGTAAAGTAGAAGGTCAGTGAAAAAAAGGAAGATCCTCAATGAGATGGATTGACACAGTGGCTGCAACAATGGGCTTAAGCATAACAATGATTGTGAGGATGGCGCAGGACTGGGTAGTGTTTCATTCTGTTGTACATAGTGTCGCTATGAGTCAGAACAGACTCAACAGCATCTAACAACAACATAATGAGAACGAGTCAACAAATAGAAAATCTCAAAGAAATAGATATTACATAAGACAGGAACCTAATGGATATCCTGGAGTTGAAAAATACAATAACTTAAATGAAAAATGTATTAGAGGAGATCAGAAGCAGATTTGAGGTTATAGAAGAAAATAATTAGTCAACTTAAATATAGATCAATAGAAATGAGTCAGTCGGAACAAAAGAGAGGAAAAAGATGGAGAATAATGAACAGAGTGCCAGAGACTAGTGGGATAACATCAAGTGTACCATTATGCACGTAATTGGAGTTCCCAAAGGATAAGAGAGAAAGTGCTGGAAAAAATATTTAATGACATAATGGCTGAACACTTCCCAAATTTATTGAAAAAACATCAATCTACTAATCCAAGAATCTCAACAAATTCCAAGTAGAATAAAGAGAAAAAGATCTATACACAGACATATTGTAGTCAAACTGTTATGAACCTAAGCAAGAGAAAAATCTTGAAAGCAGCAAGAGAAAAAACTACTCATTATGTACAATAGCATAACAATACAATTAATGGTTGACTTCTTGCTAGAAACCATGGAGGCCAGAAGAGAGTAGAATGACAGATATATTCAAAGTGCTGAAAAGAAAAACAAAACAAAAATCCTGTCAACCAAGAAAATTATATCTAGCAAAACTATCCTTTAGTAAGGAAGATGAAATATATACCCAGATAAATGAAAACAGGGAAGTTGTTGCTAGCCTTACAAGAAATACTGAAGAAAGTTCTTCAGGCCAAAAGGTAGTGAAATCATATGGTAACTTGAATCCAAAGAAGAAACAAGGTGTACAGGAAATGATAACTTACTGGGAGAGTGTGGCTAAAGCAGAACATTTAGGAATTCATTTTTATTCTTTCGTTCAATAAACAAGTCCACATGCCAGGTTCTAGGCACTGGAGATACCAAACCAAACCCACTGCCATTGAGTCGATTCCGATTCATGCGACCCTATAGGACAGAGTAGAAGTGCCCCATAGGGTTTCCAAGGAGTGGCTGATAGATTCGAACTGCCAACCTTTCTGTTTAGCAGCTGTGCTCTTAACCACTGCATCACCAGGGCTCGACTGGAGATACAGTGGTGAATAAAACAGACCCCCTACCCCCAGCTTTCCTTCTCTCACGGAGTTTATGTTCTAGTATTGGGTATGTTTCCAACTAGCTGTGTGGTCTTAGAATCTCTGATCTTATGCTTCCCCACCTTTAAAATAGAAGCTGGGATCATCTAAGATCCCATACAATTCTAGCCATTTGCTCTGACTCTGAAAGCTCAAAGGTATGTAGTAGCACAGGTGCTGTATTCGTTTTCTATGACTGCATGACAAATTACCACACATTTAGCAACTTAAAATAACACAACTTTATTGCCTTACAGCTCTGGAGGTCAGAAGTCTGACATGGGTCTCACTGGGCTGCATCAGCAGGGCTGTGTTCCTTTCTGGAGGCTCTAGGAGAGAATCCGTTTCCGTGACCTTTGCGGTTTCTAGGCCTAGACCACATTCCTCATCTCATGGTCTTATTCCTCCATCTTCAAAGCCAGCAACAGTGGGTTGAGTTCTCCTCACATTGCACTGCTCTAACCTCCTCTTCTGCCTCCCTCTTTCAATTTTAAAGGACCTTATGATTATATTGGGCCCACAGAGATAAACAATTGGGCCCACAGAGATAAACAAAAACCACAGAGATAATCCAAGATAATCTCCCTATGTTAAGGGGTGTTGATCAGCGATCTTAATCTATCTGCAATCTTAATTCCCCTTGCAATGTACCGTCACATATTCACAGGCTCTGGGGATTAGGATATGGACATCTTTGGGACCATTATTCTGCCTATCACAGTTGCTATATAAGCAGCATGAGCCAAATTTGTTTTGTTTTTTTTTTTTCAATTTTTGAATTTCACAAACCATTTAAACAAACAAACTGTCCTGGTTGTTTGTTTTTTACGCAACAAACCATCTCCAAACATAGTGGGCTAAAACAACAAAAATTATTTATTTTACTCACAAATCTGCAATTTGGACAGGGCTCAATAGGGTAACACATCTCTCTCTGCTCCATGTGGTATCAGTTGTGGCAGCTCAAATGGGGCTGTAGAATCCGCTTCCAAAAGGACTCACTCACGTGACTGGCAAGTTGGTGCTGGTGATCAACTGGGAGTTCTTCCAGGGCTATTAGTCAGGGCGCTTGCTTTTTTTCCATGTGAGCCTCTCCTCATGGCCGCTTGGGCTTCCTAACAGCATGGCAGTTAGTTGCAAAAGTAAGTATTCCAAGAAGCCTGGGAGAAAGCTGCAAAGTTTCCTATGACCTGGTTTCAGAGATCCTAGACTGTCATACCCATCACATAAAACTGCTCAAGTAAATCACTATGGCCAGCCCAGGTTCAAGGAATTTAATTCTCCAAGGCATTAAATGCACCTCTCAGTGGGAGAAGTACTGAAGAATTTGTGGCCAGTGTTCATTTACCACATACACAAACAGAAGCAAACAAACAAAATGGAAGACTAACAAAATATTGTCATATTTTATTTTGCCAAATAGGAATATTAAAAAGCAAGCCCCAAAACTTCATCATCTGCTATCACATTATCACATGTTTCTTAAAAACAAATAGCTCTCTTTTTAGACCATAAAAAGTAGAAAGGACATATCTCACAATAAATGGCCGTTCTTTAAATTGACGAATTTTGGCTTAATGAAAAATTTGCTATGCAATACTTATTTTTCTTATTTCAGCCCAACTAGAAAACTCGGTCATGGGTAGGGCACCCAGACAGACATGGGAAGACCACCAAGTACTGGGAAATCACCAGGTACAGGCATGAGCGTCTTGTGGTTCAGAGCAGCAGTTCATTGCTGCCTCCTCGGTCTGGTTTGCAGCCAGATCATCCACAAACCCAATGCCGTGCAGGCTCCAGAGACTTACCTCTCTTGCCTGCTTAGTTCCCAGTCCCCAGGGAGCTGCCAACAGGCTCATAGACAGAAGGATCTACCTGTTGTCTGGAGCTGTCTCGGGGTCACCATGTTGGCTTTTACTTGCCAGTGTCAGGCTCTCTGGCCCCAGCTTGCGCTTCTTCCAGTGTGCCTTCAGCTCCGTGGCCTGGGCTATTCTAACTCTGCAGGCCCAGATAAAAGTCAGTGGTGCAACTGGCCTGATGCAATGGGAAGCCTGCCCAAGACCACCACAATTGCTGCAGCTGAGTCTATCAGAATCACAGGAGGAGGTTCTTCAGCACCAACCTCCACCTTTCTTGAAATCCTGACACCCCTCTGTGTCCCGTGATGAGAAGGTTGTGCTAGAGTCCCAACAAGGACTCCAAGACCAAGTATCCAGAGACCCCTATGCCAAGTCAACACTGAATTTCTATGCATTACCCATCACAGCTAAACTCAGGAAAGGCACTGTGCCCGGCATCAATAAACAGTTTCTTAAAAGAATGACTGGGGCTTGACTGTGGAAGGGAATTACCTGCTGACAATCAGTTATTCCGATGGATGAGGGTTAATTTTTTTAAGTGTCTCTGACCTACAAAGAGGAACATGTCAGAGAGAGGAAGCAGGAAGAAGTCCAAGCCAGGGAGAATCAGACCTATGGATTATCTCCCCTCTCCAAGACTTCAGTCTTTTGGGGAAGCCAGAGTCCTGCTCCACTTCCACATAACAAATGTCAAGAGTGGGACATTTCTTCAATTCTTGGTGCAGAGAGAGGAGCCAGGATTGATTGTTTGCCCTACGCCTTTCAGGCAAATAGTTCTCTCTGAGAGAAATGACCTCAAAATGAACTTTCATTTAATTCAGGATAATGATAGAGTAAAAGGGCTAACTAGAAATCAGTCAACAGTCTATTCACATATTTTGGAAAAATGTCTTGTTTTTAATGAGAGGTGGGGTAAGGGGCCACTCCAGGGGTGAGATCACATCCCTCGGGGTTTCCCTACAGTCTTGATAGTGGAACATAAGCGTGTTCTTATCTGGAGCATCATGGGGCAGGGCTAGGGGTCATCCTCCTCATCTAGCAGTGTACCTAAGAAGCAGGTCAACCTGACCAAGGGTAGGCTCAGAGCCCTGGGTTTGCAATTCACGCAAAGAGCCAATTTAACAGCCCTCAAAGCTCATTCTCCATAATAGTCCTAATTAGGATCATTCTACACAACGAAGGGAAACAATTTACATACACTCCAGCATGAGCTCATAGCAATAGAGTTGTTTGTTTTTCAACCCTGAGGCTATAGCCATGCAAGTCTCAAAAAGTAATACGTATGTATTTTAAAGGCTGATATTTTCAGATACTCTAGAAAAACGTGGCAGTAGCAATATGTTGGGCTAAACCGCCTCAGTCACGGCTCTCTTCTCTCTCCCTTGCATTTTACCTCCCCTGTTGTCTGCCTTGGTGAGTGTTAGGATTTTGTTAGTGGCTTAATATCTCAGAAAATAATTTACAATCTGTGGTTTCTTCTTCGCTCTCCCATAACCTTGAAATTTAAACATCTGTCCGTCTGCGTTTTTGTCCCTTTCCATCCAGCAGAACTTGATGCCGCTCCCCTTGCATCACGGAGCAGAAATTAGCGTGCATTTCTGTTTATCAGTGACATTGTGCCTGGTGAGACAGCCGTGTCAGCGTGCTACTGTGCCTTAACATTAATATTACTTAACTGTTGCTAGGGGAGCCAGACAGGAAAGACAAAGAGAGTAAACCACAGCATCTTGCTGATACTTTGCCATCAACATTTCCCTCTTTCCTCGTTTGGAGCAGGATTTTTTTTTTTTTTTCTCCCTCTCTCTTTATAGTCTCTGCCTGGTCTAAATTCTAGAGAAGAGTAATTCTACGTCATGGCTTTGGGAGATTCCTAGGGGATGTCAACCAAGCCCCACACCTTCATTACAACCTTCCCATGCCTCTCCTCCTTTCTGCGCTCCTGCTCCTTATTCCCGGAGCACGTGAGAACCCATTGCCATCAAGTTAATTCCAACTAATAGTGACCTCACACGTTACACAGTAGAATTGCTACATAGGGTTTTCTTAGCTGTAATCTTTATGGAAGCAGATTACCAGCCCTTTCTTCCATGGAGCAGCTGGGTGGGTTCAACTGCCAAACTTTAGGTTATGATATAGGAAATAATATTGGAGTCATTATTCCCTGTCCTTGAGCATAGAGAATGTGACCCAGCTGGAGCTGGACTCATAAGGACTCACAAGGACATATCAATTGGGCCATGAGATATAAAGACAATAGCTAGGACAACCTTAGAAAATATCTTTTAGGGAACCTTTCACATAAACCAATCAAACAGTACACAAAAGACCTTCCACTCTTATCTTCTTCTGTCAGCATTTATTGAACAGAAAATTTGTTGGACTAATGAAAAAACCTTCCTGACTGTCGTTACTGAAACTGTACCAATGATTGTTAAGGAAGACAATTCAAAATGTAAGATCATAGTTTCTATCCAATCTGTGAAAAGGTAAAGCTTTCAATGGTTTTGCCCATTTGTAATGTTAATATATGTCTGTGATTCTGTAACGTTCCTCGGACTTGGGCAGACATGGCTGTGGCACGTGCTTGTTGGTTTTCCCATTCTTGCCTATTCTTTGATGTTCTTTGGACTTGGGCAGATGTGGCTGTGACAGCATGCTTGTCCATTTTCCCACTTTTGCTTATTCTGTAATATTTCCTTGGACCCAGGCAGACATGACTCTAGCAGCATGCTTGTCCATTTTCCCGTTCTTGCTTATTCTGTAATATTTCCTTGGACTCAGGCAGGCATGGCTGTAGCAGCATGCTTGTCCATTTTCCCACTCTTGTCTGTTCTGTAATATTTCCTTGGATTCGGGCAGACATGGCTCTGGCAGCATGCTTGTCTGATTTCCCGTTTTTGCCTCTTTGAGTGTACGCCAAATAAAACTTTCTTTTTGCCTTACTAAACTTTTTGATGTTTTTACCCTACAGCAGTTAGCAGCCAATGGCAAACCACTTATGTCACCTAGGGACCTGGGCACCATGATAGCTGGTGGATAAGGGAATGGTCCGTGGTTCCACATCCCCTGGATTTGAATCCTGGTTCTATTTGTGTAATCTCAGGCCAGTTCCTGAGACTCTCTGAACATATTTCCCCTTCTGTTAGATGGGGGATATGCTAGTTCCCTCCTCATGGTATTGTTATGGGAATTAACTGAGATATTGTATGTGAAGAGCCAAGTACAAAGTAAGAATTTGTAAATGCCTATTGTCATTAACATTCTCACAGCTTCCTGGTTTTTCTCGATGACTAACCTACAGTGAAACTGATAATGGAGCATGTATAGTAGATAGTCAATAAGCTCCATATGATGGGTCTTTGGCTGGGTTCTCTAGAGAAGCAAAACCAGTAAAGTGAATGTGTGTGTGTGTATATATATACACATACATACATACATACAAAGAGATTTATATCAAGGAAATGGCTCACACGGTTTTTAGAGGCTGTAAGTCCCAGGTTCATGAAGCAGGTAAGAAAATTCTGATTCACATATCCGCAGGGGCTGGTGAACTCAAAATCAGCAGGTCGGAGAGCAGTGCTGCCACAGGCTGTGAAGATCAACAATCGGCAGGCAAGACGCCAGCATGCTGCTAGCCCAAGTCCCAGGAACCGCAGGCCAGATGAATGGAAGCCAGCTGCGGGATCTGGAACCAGCAATAGTCCTGGCAAAGCAAGCAGGAAGGAAGTAAGCAGAGGAGGATGGGGAGATGAAGGTAGAGGGGTTGGTGAGCTACCACAGGCCCCACCCCCGCTGGTACCACACAGCAGATTCCGTTATGGGGGTGATCACGTATCAAATGTCAACAGGGAAATCACAACCTTATACAACTGCCAAAACACTGATAATCATGGCCCAGCCAAGTTGACACACAATCTTAATCACATGATGATTACCACTTTCAATTAGAGACACCATTAACCCACAAACTGCTGAACGTAATTAATCATTGATGATTTGGAAAGCACAACAGGACCTCCCAGTGTTTTTAGAAGGGGCCAGGTTACCATTTTATTGCTCACCAGAAGAGGTGGAAACCAATCCACAGCCTAGCTGTGCCTTGCTCCTTTCTTCTCCAAACTGAAGCCTTTTCCTGGAGGTTGAGATAAAAAGACCCTGGAAAGGTGCCCTGAGCAGCACAAATGGTTTGCTCTCAGCTGGAAACCAAAAGCTTGGTTGTTTAAACTCACCCAGTGGCACCACGGAAGCAACAGGCCTAGTGATCTGTTTCTGTAAAGATTACAGCCAAGACCAAGAAAACCCTATACGTACAGCAGTAACACACGGGGTCTCCTAAAGTCACAAATTAACAACATGAACAAAAAAGACACTGGAGTCGCCAACTCAAGCTGTAGGGTCAGCGTAGAGGAGGATTAAATAACATGCGTTAAGTTTGCCTTGAAGGCAATGGATTTATTGGCTATCTCTTCCATCAGTTAGATCTCCATTGTATTTTGCCATGAGGCTCTTCCTGAAGACACATTTTCATCTCCCACTTTTTTATCTATGTGAAAAATTTCCATTTTCAGTTTCTGCTTAATTCAACTCTCCCTGAAAAATTTTAAATTCACAAAAGAAGTTAAAATAATTAATTACCACACTATGTACAGAGGGGAAACCCTAGTGACCTAGTACTTAAATGCTATGGCTGCTAACCAAAAGGTCAGCAGTTGGAATCCACCAAGTGTTCCTTGGAAACTCTATAGGGCAGGTCTGCTCTTTCCTGTTATGTCACTATGAGTCGGAAGCGACTCGGTGGCAGTGGGTTTGGTTTTTTGAATTATGTACAGAGGGGTGTTCTTTGAATTCAGTAATTTTCCCAGCAAAATTTCTTCATGTGCACATACAGTTTGTTTCCCCAAATGGACTTCACTCACCCTGGCCCTGCCTCCCTCTTCTGCCCTGGAAGCCTGGCCCCACTCTGACTACCGGATTAACTGCAGAAAGTAGGAAAGGGGGACCCCTTAGGTTAAGAAGAGCAACTGGGTGGCTCATATGGTTGCCTGAGGAGCTCTGAACCTGAAGCAATCAAAAAAAAAAAATCATAAGTAACCCCAAATGCTATCAATTGGTATGCACACTCACAGCACAAAGACAAGTTCCGTTCCTTTGTGCTGTCCTGGAATGTTTGCCAGCTCTGAGGTCACGTTGCCCAGAATTGTGTTGTCCTGCAATGAAAGGCCCTATTGTGATGACTGATTAACAAGGCAAAGGTTTGCTGCGTGCATCAAAACCTGGAACATCCTGATTTTTTACGTGCTGAGAAGTGTGTGCTTAGTATCGTACTAAAGTAAGTGGGGCAAGGGTAGCTTCTTATACCTAAATACCTAAAGCACAGAAAAACAGACACCTAACTGCTCAACATACCAAAATAGAGGCTTTTTAAATTACCTGAGAAACGAGCTTATTGCTTTTATTGTTTCCTTTCTTTCTTCTTCTCTCCGAAACTTGTCCTTCTCTCTGAAAACTTCCTTTTAGCATGACCTCAGGCTTCTGCTGGGGATTCTTCCCTGCTGTGTGAATGAACAAACAAAGCAGACTGTTATAAGTGATCATAAAACATGGATAAAATGACTTGGAAAGCTTCTGATACAGAACTCCAGCTGGGTTTTGAGTGGTTCTTGAGGGCAAACAATGTAATGAGGTGAATATACAGTAAAAATGCACATGTTGTTGTTAGGTGCCATCGAGTCGGTTCAGACTCATGGTGACCCTATGTACAACACTACCCAGTCCTGTGCCATCTCCACAATCATTGTTATGTTTGCGTCCTTTGTTGCAGCCACTGTGTCAATCCATCTCGTTGAGGGTCTTCCTCTTTTTTGCTGATCCTCTACTCTACCAAGCACGAAGTCCTTCTCCAGGGACTGGTCCCTCCTGATAACATGTCCAAAGTATGTGAGACAAAGTCTCACCATCATTGCTTCTAATAAGCATTTTGGCTCTACTTCTTCCAGAACAGATTTGTTCGTTCTTCTGGCAGTCCATGGTATATTCAATATTCTTGGCCAAGACCATAATTCAAAGGCATTAATTCTTCTTAAGTCTTCCTTGTTCATTGTCCTGCTTTCACATGCACATGAGGCTATTGAAAACACCATGGCTTGGATCAGGTACACCTTAGTCTTTAAAGTGACGTCTTTGTTTTTTAACACTTTAAACAGATCTTTTGCGGATCATTTGCCCAATGCAACGTGTCTTTTGATTTCTTGATTGCTGTTGATTGTGGAGCCAAGTAAAATGAAATCCTCGACAACTTCAATCTTTTCTCCGTTTATCATGATGTTGCTTATTGGTCCAGTTGTGAGGATTTTTGTTTTCTTTATGTAGAAGTGTAATCCATACTGAAGGCTGTGGTCTTTGGTCCTCATTAGTAAGTGCTTCAAGTCCTCTTCGCTTTCAGCAAGCAAGATTATGTTATCTGCATATTGCAGGTTGTTAATGAGTCTTCCTCCAATCCTAATGCCTTATTCTTCTTTATTTTCAGGTTATTTGCTCAGCATATAGATAAAGTATGGTGAAAGACTACCACCCTGATGCACACCTTTCCTGGCTTTAAACCGTGCAGTATCCTCTTGTTCTGTTTGAAGGACTGCCTCTTGGTCTAAGTACAGTTTCCTTAAGAGCACAATTAAGTGTTCTGGAATTCCCATTCTTCTCAATGTTACCCATAATTTGTTATGATCCACACAGTTGAATGCCTTTGCATAGTCAGTAGAACACTGGTAAACATCCTTCTGGTATTCTCTGCTTTTAGCCAGGATCCATCTGACATCAGCAATGATGCCTCGGGTTCCATGGCCTCCTCTGAATCCAGCTTAAATTTCTGGTAGTTCTCTGCAACTATTTTTGAATGATCTTCAGCAAAATTTTACTTGTGCGTGAGGTTAATAACATTGTTCTATAATTTCCACCTGCTGTTGGATCACGTTTCTTTGGAATGGGTACAAATATATATCTCTTCCAGTTGGTTGGCCAGGTAGTTATCTTCCAGATTTCTTGGCATAGATGTGTAAGCACCTCCAGTGCTGCATTCATTTGCTGAAACATCTCAATTGACATTCTGTTAGTTCCTGGAGTCTTGTTTTTTGGCAATACTTTCAATGCAGCTTGGACCTCTTCCTTCAGCACCATAGGTTCTTGATCATATGCTACCTCCTGAAATGGTTGAATGTTGACCAATTCTTTTTGGTACAGTGACTCTGTGTATTCCTTCCATTCTTTTGATGCTTCCTGCATCATTTAGTATTTTCCCTATAGAATTCTTCAATATTGCAGCTCGAGGCTTGAATTTTTTCTTCAGTTCTTTCAGCCTGAGAAATGCCAAGCATGTCCTGCCCTTATGGTTTTCTAACTCTAGATCTTTGTATATGTCATTATAATACTTTACTTTGTCTTCCTGAGCTGCCCTTTGAAATCTTCTGTTCAGCTCTTTTACTGCATCATTTCTTCCTTTTGCTTTAGCTACTCTACGTTCAATGGCAAATATCAGAGTCTCTTTTGATGTCCATTCTGGTCTTTTCTTTCCTTCCTGTCTTTTCAATGACCTCTTGCTTCCTTCATGTATGATGTCCTTGATATCATTCCACAACTCCTCTGGTCTTTGGTCATTAGTGTTCAATGTGTCAAGTCTATTCCTGAGATGGTCTCTAAATTCAGAACCATTTGGAGTAGGCTCTTTAACACTTATACTGATCATCTTTCAGAGATGGGCATCTGAATATAAAACCAGGATCCTAGCCTGCCTGGGTCAGCCAGTAAACCTGCTTGAGTCCCTGTGTTTTGTCTATAAAATGATCTCCAGGCTTCCTTGGGAGGTTCTTGGAACTCTAGCTTAAATTCCATCTCTGCTACTTGCCTCCACCTGGTTCTGAGAGTCTATTATATCCTTTGATTATTCTAGGAGACTTATTTGGTGGAGGACATCCAGGAGGAATGGAAGCCTCTGTATTATCAATCTTAGATGCAGGAATTGAAATAAGGGACTGAAATCACTGAAGGCACAAAACTTGGCAAATATTAAAATGAAGAAGATAGAGGGATTCAGAGAGCAACTGACCTACTTAATCTCTGATGAAAAGGAGTCTTGATTTCAAGTTCCCCAAGCTTCTTCTTTCCCCTGGAAGCTCACATCTTTCAAAACAACTTTCAGCTAAAGTCAGGAAACCTGGCCAAGTTCTTGGTCTGCTACAAATTCAGGCAGGTCCCTTTTCCTGCCTCAGCTTCTTCACTGGCAGATGGAAATTTCTGGACTTAGATGATCTCTAAAGCCCTCCTAAGATCTAATATCTGTAATTCTAGGAATTCGAAAATATGGATACTAAAACCAGGGTTCTCAAACAATTAAAAAATCAGATAAAATATTTGAATAAATGAATTTCAGACATTGAACCACAGGCAATCCAGAACAGTGGTTCCTGAGATAGTGGAACAAATGATTGCCCCCAGCTTACTGCCTGGAGAGAATTTCCAGATCACACTTCAGGGAAGAGGAATCCAGTAGGCACTCAGTGGTATCTCTGAATAAAGGGGAGGGAGATAGGGTCCCAGGAGACCAATGCAGCTAGAATCCACAGAACAGAGTACCGGAGTGGGCAGAAATGCACAGAGATAACTCTGGAGATCTTCAGAGCATCCCCTTTGAGTCTTCCACTGAGTATCGATCAGCACATGCATGTGAGGGAACTACCTGAGGTCCAGGAAAGAACCACCCAAAAGTATTAAAGGGAACAATCCCTAGAGCTCATATAAAGCTGGGAAAAGTGTATGTTTCCACTGGCCAGAGTTGAAAAACCTTATAATTCATGGGGTATTGACTACAGTACTCAAAGGAACATTGCCTCAGTTAAAAAAAAAAATTCTTGATGAGTCAATTCCAACTCATACCAACCCTATAGGACGGAGTAGAACTGCCCCACTGTTTGCAAAGCTACCACATCTTTCTTGCATGGAGCAGCTGGTGGGTGGATTCAAACTGCTGACCTTTCAGTTGGTAGCCAAGTGCTTTAACCACTGTGCCACCACGACTCCATTGCCTCAGTAAGAAAAACCCATTGCCATTGAGTCAATTCCAATTCATAGCCTCAGTCCAAACCAAACCCACTGCCAATGAGTCGATTCCAACTCATAACGACCCTATAAGACAGAGTAGAACTGCCCCATAGAGTTTCCAAGGAACACCTGACGAATTCGAACTGCCAACCTTTTGGTTAGCAGCTGTAGCACTTAACCACTACGTTACCAGGGTTTCCATAGCTTCAGTAGTGGGGCCAAATTAGTCCTAGGCTAAAGGCTGCTCCAGTCCCTCCAAACAATGCTTAACGGAAGCCTTCAAAGGACCCAACTATACTAGGACACATCATGAAGCCCAGGTAGCACAGTGGTTAAGAGTTTGGCTGCTAACGAAAAAGTCACCAGTTCGAATCCACCAGCTGCTCCTTGGAAATCCTATGGGGCGGTTCTACTCTGTCCTATAGGGTTGCTATGAGTTAGAATTGACTCAATGGCAATGGGTTTGGCTGTTTTTTTGTTTTTTAGGGCACATAATAATCAAATTGCTCAAAATCGGTGATAAAGAGAAAAATCTTAAAAGTAGTCCTATTAAAAAAAGATGCAATGAACAGAGAGACAAAGATAAAGATTACTGCAGAGTAATGTAATGCAAATGAGAAGATGGTGGAACAACAATCTTTAAAGTACTGAAAGAAAAAAAAAAGTCAACCTAGAATTCTATTTTTTTCTGAAAGAGTTTTTCAGACATAAAAAGGCTGAAATAATTCATCACCAGCAAACTTGTACTTTAGGAAATGTTAAAGAAAGTCTTTCAGGCAGAAGGAAATGATACCGGATAACCTGGCTTTACACAAAAGAATGAAGAGCTCTAGAAATGCAACTTTAATTACTTTAAACATGTAAAATCAATATTGTGTGAGACTCTTCTTGTTGCCCTAGAATTGGCCACTAGGACCCAAGAGTGAGGATAGAGAAATACTCATTCAGCAGTTGTAGGAGCCAGAGAACCAAAGATTCCTAAGAAGTGACAGATGTGACACTATTGCCACAAACCTCCGTCTTCTACTTAATAAGACTGAGGAGATCATTAGAGACGTTAGAGTACAGTGGGCATGAGAAGAAGTGATTCTCTCCCCTTCTTGTGGGGATGAGAAATAGAGGTGATTAGACTTTTTTAGACTTTCTCCCTACTGCATAGTAAGGGGATTCTAAGAAAATCATTCACAAAGATTGGGGTACAAATTGGTAACCCATTTGGGCATCTGATTAGGAAAAAGGTTTGCTGATTTATCCATGCATTATTAGGAGTAGAGAAGAGTTTTGTAGAAAGAAGGGGGGTAGAGAGAAGGGTGGCAGTGGATATTGCTTAGAGAGTAGTTGGGCTTGTTCCATTCCCTTCCTGAGACAGTTTTCCCTCAAATTCCCCTGGGGACTACAAGTCGGAGTCTGTAGCATGTACAGCTGGTGATAGGAGTTTAGAGGTGTGATGCTTAACATTGTGTCAACTTAGCTGGACAATGATTCTTGATGGTTTGGCAGTAATGTAATGATGTAGTCATCCTCTTTCCCCAGCCACTCCTGTCATTGCCCAATGGGCTCATGAACAAAGCGGCCATGGTGGCAAGGATTGAAGTTATGCATAGGCTCAGTAACATGGACTTCCACTCACCAAGGCTGACTTGGCTACAGCCACTCCTGAATGTTCAATCTACCAGCAACAGAGACCAACACTGAGTCCCCGATATGGCACCATTCCTGGAAGCAATCAACCACCAACCTGGTGGCAGGTTGATTACATCAGAACACTTCCATCGTGGAAGCATTTTGTTCTTGCTGGGATAGACACTTACTCTGGATATGGATTTGCCTTCTCTTAATGCAATGCCGCTGCCAAACTACCATCCGTGGACTCACAGAGTGATTATTCACCATCATGGCATCCCACATAGCATTGTCTTGGGCCAAGGGATTTACTTCACAGCAAAAGAAATACAACAATGGGCCCATGCTTATGGAATTCTGGTCTTATTATGTTCCCCATCATCCTGAAATAGCTGGCTTGATAAAATGGTGGAATGGGCTTCTACAGACACAGTGCCAGCTAGATGGCAACACTTTGCAGGATTGGGGCAATGTTCTCCAGGAGTCTGTATATGTTCTAAACCTGTGTCCAATATATGGTGCTCTTTCTGCCATAGCCAGGAGTCATGGTTTCAGGAATCAATGTGTGGATATGGGAGAGACACCACTCACTATTGCCCCTAGTGACCCACTCATAAAATTTTTGCTTCCTTTCCCTGTGATCCCATGTTCTGCAGATCTAAAGATGTTAAGTTCCAAAGGGAGGAATACTCCCAGCTAGAGACACAACATGGATTCCACTGAGCTGGAAGTTATGAATGCTACCTGGCCACTTTGGGTTCCTCATGCTTCTGGATCAACAGGCAAAGAAGGGAGTTACCATATTGGCTGGTGTGATTGCCCCTGACTACCATGGGGAAATTGGATTGATGTCACATATTGGAAGTAAAAAAGAGTATCTCTGTGTCTTAGTTATCTAGTGCTGCTATAACAGAAATACCACAAATGGATGATTTCAAAAAACAGAAATTTATTCTCTCACAGTTTAGGAGGCTAGAAGTCCAAAATCAGGGCATGAGTCCAGGGGAAGTCTTTCTTTCTCTGTCAGCTCTGGGGTAAGGTCCTTGTCATCAATTTTCCCCTAGGTCTAGGAACTTCTCAACACAGGGACCTTAGATCCAAATGATGCACTCTGCTCCTAGCTCTTCTTGCTTGGCGGTAATAAGGTCCTCATGTTTCTCTACTCACTTTTCTCTTTTATATCTCAAAAGAGATTGACTCTACAACCTAACCCTATAGATTGTCTCCTGCCTCATTAACACAACTGCTTCTAATCCTGCCTCATTAACATCATAGAGGTTAGGATTTACAACACATAGAATAATTACATCAGATCACAAAATGAAGGACAACCATACAATACTGGGAATTATGGCCTAGACAAGTTGACATATATTTTTTGGGGACACAGTTCTATCCATGACAGTCTTGAATATAGGAGATCCCTTAGGGCATCTTAGTACTACCATGCCCTGTGATTAAAGTCAATGGAAAACTACAGTGAACCAGTTTCGACATGCCTATTAACTGCCCAGACCCTTTTGGAATGGAAGTTTGGGTCATCCCACCAGGCAAAGGTTCATGACCAGCTGAGGTGCTTGCTGAGGGTAAAGGGAATATAGAATGGTTGGTGGAAGAAAGTAGTTCTAAATACGAGTTACAACCATGTGACCAGTTGCAGAAACAAGGGTTGTAATTGTGTTGTTTCCTTGTATGTGTGCATCAAATATTTTTGCTTTCTTTACTTACAAAATATAAGATTTTTGGTTGTACACATGTTGGTTGTATCATATTAGGCAAAAGTATGCCTTTGTAACTGACTTTACTTAAAGATTGTGTATGGTTTAAGAAGATCTGTACAGGTGTCAAGTTGACAAGTGGTGGACTGTTACATTTAAGGTTGTGTGTCAACTTGGCTGGGCCATGATTCTCAGTGGTTTGGCAGTTATGTAATGATGTAATTTGGTAGTTATGTAATGATGTAGTCATCCTCCATGATGTGATCAGCCAACCAGTTGAAAGGGGAGTTTCCTCGGGGGTGTGGCCAGCATCCAATATATACATATCGCCTGCCTGTATTGGGATTTGTCAGTCTTTGCAGACTATGAGCCAGCAACTTGCCGTCTTACCTGCTGATCTTGGATTTGTCAGCCTTTGCAGCTATGTGAGTCAGGAGAAGCCTGACGCCTGACCCACAGACTTGGAACTTGTCAGCCTCTACAACTGTGTGAGCCCTTTCCTTGAGCTAAATCTCTCTCTATATATACATATGTACATATATGCTCCATTGGTTTTGCTTCTCTAGAGAACCCAGCCTAAGACAAGGGGCATGGAAGGGATTGAGCCTGGATTTTCCGTATCTCTGCCCTGCAGAGCCCCCTAAAGAACTCACATCTATCCCCCAGGAGACCCAGAATCTGGATGTTTGCCTCAGAGAGAGTAACACAAGCTAGTTCAAGTCAGCCAGAGAAGCAGCAACCACCACTAGAAAGAGGATTGTAACAGTGGCTGATTAGTATAAGATCCTTTCCCCCTTCCCTGCCCTGCCTTTCGGCCCAACACACTGGAGGAACCAACCAGTCCTGGAAGGAGAGAGTGCAGGTGGGGGTGTGTGTTTCATAGGAATAGACCTCCAATCAGGTAGGGTCCATGTCCAAGCTTGCACTGGGGAGAGGGGGGAGGGGAAGAAATGAGAATAGGATCAAGTTTGAAATTGATGTTTTAAACTGGAATGAAGTTTAACACCTGAAAACTACTGGAAAATTATGTATCTGCCTAAGACGACATTGAGAGATCTACTATCTATTGGAAAAGGAGGGTTTGAGAAGAGTGTTTAAGAAAAAAATAGAAAAGCCTTGTATGTCTTTAAAAAAAACAAAAACTGCCTTCCCCCCACAGGGACACAATTACCTTTGTGAAGATGCTTTTCATCTTTGTTATCTGGATCCCAGGAGTGTGTGAGGTGCTAATGAGCCAGGGAGGGACTCAGGAGACACTACACCTTCACTGCCCTATCCTAGTGAACCCCCAGCACACCTGGTTCCAGGGCTGGTGCCTTTTCTCTACATCTGCTGTTTAAGATACGGCCTGTTTTCCCCAGAAGGAAAATACGAGGGGCTGATTCAGCCAGCAAAGGCCTCATGTGCCCTGTGCCCTTTTTCAGTGGAAGGATGGTATCTGGGCCCAAGCTCAGCTCTTGCGTCATCACTGGACCCTAGAAGCTGTGATCCAGGCTACTCCTGAGGGAGGGCCACAGGTGGTGCCTCTGCCTGGGGCATGGGGTGGGGTAGACATCCCACCTGGTTCTCTTGGGAAGGCCTCTTGGCAACAGGTCAGCAGAAGCTGAGCTCTGCACCAGCTGAAGCCTTGGCACCTGGTTATTTTATTGCCTTTTTAACTTTGCAAGTAAAACATGTTCTTTATAGAATAAATTAGAACACAGGTAAGAAAATAATTACTAAAAATCTCCCATAACCTCACCACCAATCAGCTACTGTTAGTTAACTTTTTGTGTATTTCCTCTCAGATTGGGTGAGCGTGTGAAATAAATATATGTACAAACAAAATGGATTAATATTGTGTCCACATACTGTGGGACATTTATATTGTTTACAGCACTCTGTTATTTTAAATAAGGTGAAACGAACACCCTTGCACATAAATATTTGTGCATATTCTTTATAATTTCCTTGGAATAAATTCCAAAAAGGATGCTATACTGGGGGGTAGCATATTTTTAATGGCTAACCAAAAAACACGTTATTATTGCGTCAATTCCAACTCACAGTAACCCTGTAGGACAGAGTATAACTGCCCCATGGGGTTTCCAAGGAGCAGCTGGTGGATTGGAATTGCTGACCTTTTGGTTAGCAGTCAAGCTCTTAACCACTGCACCACCAGGGCTCCTTTTAGTGGCTAGTAACTTAATTTCTGTGATGGGGGAGGACATGGAGGAAGGGCTAGTGGAATAGAAGGAGCTAGACCTCAGAGAAGGCCAACTTCTGTCTTCTTTCTCTTGTTCACCTGTTTAATCCACCTCTTCCCTCTGTAGACACCCCTTTTCTTTCTCCTCTTTCACCCTCTAATTTCTTCATCCTTTGCTCCTTCCACCATTTCAGCTCTGGTATTTTTTCCTCCTATACTCACATTCCATTTTGTTTTGGGGATTTGAACCTTCTCTCCATTGCTCAGCTTTGCCTTCCTTCCTGCCAGCTTCTACCAGGTGTTATGTGATAACAACTGGCTGCAGCAGCTTCAACCTCTCAGATTTGTGTCCTGCAGGGAAGGAAGCTTCCACAAAAATTCCTGAGTGGCTCTCTGATTGCATTGGCTTAGGCCACATGCCCATCTCTGAGCCCATGGCTGTGGCCAGAGAATACGATGTTTTGATTGGCCAGGTCTGGGCCATGGGCTGCAGTGCTGGAGTTGTGGGTGAAGTCTAATCCAGCACCGTTCTGGAAATAGTGGGACTATCCTAGGAACATCTATCTCAGGAAGATAGTGAAAATGCTCCTTGAGCACAGCAGGGGGAAATGTCAAAATATATTACATGAAGATTTTGATTTTAGGTATAATCATTGCCAGAGTCATACCTAAGGAGTGACTGAAAAGAATATGAAATAGGTAAGAATCTTAAATCAGCAAGAATGTTAAAGCAGATCAACTCCAAGTGTCCCTTCCCAAGACCCAAATCTGAAGGGCTTGTCTAATACTACTGGGCTAGTTTTTTGTTTGTTTTCTTTAAATAAAAATCTCTCATGTACCTTGTAAAGATAAAAAGGATCCTTACTGGAGGACAACTTGGTCTTTCTTTTCACCCAAATTTACAATGTTTGAAAATAATTTGCGTTTATCGAGAGGCTTTTCAGTGCCAGGTCCTTAGCTAGGCCCTTTATATATTATTATTTTTTAATTATTTTTTACAACAACTCTGCAAAGTAATCATAATACTCCTACATTACAGATGAGGAGACAGAGGTTGGGGAGGTTATATAATCTTTCCAGAGTGACACGATCAGTAGCTCCCAGAGTGTGATTCAAGTGCAGGTTGTATATACCAGGCTGCCTTTCTCTACTAAGGAACAGCGAAATTCCCTAAACACAGGTTCAGTTGAGTTCTGGAGGCCTTTTAATGCTCAAAGTGCTTCTGGAGCTAAGAAGATGTAGCTTCAGCCACTTTTGAACTTCTCAATTGCCTTGAGGACAGAAGTAGCACTCAATGAGGATGGGATCCAAAAGAAGAATCTAAAATTTCAGATATTGTAGAGACAGATATATTACTTCGGTCTTTTGAAATGGATTAAAGGATCTGACACCTAGGTTTTCCAAAAGAATCCTTCCCTTTTGGCATGACTGGGCTGGTGAGGCATGGGAACTTCTCACAAGGATTCTGATACCATCCTGGGGTGGTCAAGGGCTTGGGCACTGAAACACACAAGCCATAAGCTCCCAGTGAAGCCTCTCACAGCTTATCCTCTATCTCTAAGGGATGAAGTCCTTCCTTTCAGTTTTTGCATCCCGGTCTTTAGCACTGCGTGACTTCCTGAATATCTCACTCACAGGATTCCAAGTCTGAAGTCATTTTGTTACCATCTGTTCTGTCACCGGAGAACTTTTGCTGTGTTACAAAAACGAGGAGCAGGAAATGCGATGTTTTCCTCCGGCAAGTGAGTCACCAAGCACATGCCCGAGTTCTCAGAAGGTGAGAGTTCCACCCCAAGCTGGTGAATTCCATGAGCAAACAAAGCCCTGTTTGTGACCCTATCAGATAAGAACAATTTGGGATTCATTTTCTGTTTGGTATAGGAAATGAGATATGGGCAACTCCAATTTATGGAATTTGGCAGTCTTCTCTTGAGTCGGTATCTCTTACTTTTTTACTCATATCTTAACAAGAAGAAAACAGGTCTTTTAGAAGACTACGAAGCACGTGATTTGAGGTAAGGAGGGAAGCATGGGATGTATGCCAAGGACAGACAGTTCATCTATTTGGCCTGAGAGCAAAGGGTAGGTGGTGCCTAGGAGGGTGGCCAAGGCCAATTCAGGGAGGGCTAGGAAGTTTAGACTTTGCTCTCAAATAGAGGGCAGCTCATGAAGATTTTTGATTAGGTGAATCACAACTGTGTTTTAGGTGGAAAAAATGATCAACCATGCATGAAATAGAATAAAAATAGAGAGACTGGAGGCAGGGAAACCTGCAAGAGTTCTACTACCATCTCCCAGGTTGAAGTGGGAGGGAAGTTGGTGTTAGCATCAGGAGAGTGGCAGAAAGAGTGGGAAAAAACCTCACAGATGGACAGGATACTGCAGAGACAAAAGTGCAAGGTTGGCATGGATCTAGAAACAAAGATGGTGCCAGGATTTCCACTCTGGGCAAGGAGGAGAGTGGTGGTACCATGTGCAGAGATAGGGAGAACATAAGGACAGCACAAGTTTGAAAGAAGGTATGAGTTCCCTTTCAGACATGCTGAGTTTAAGATGCCAGTAGGATGTGCAGGTGGAGATGACAGGAGAAAATTGAAAATATGAGCCTAGCACTCACAGACAAGTCTAGGCTGAAGCTTTAAAAATGAGTCGCCTGCATTGAGAGATTGGTTGAACACTGGCCAGGAATAAAGGAGGTTTCCAAAGGAGCAATAAAAACTAAGGGGAATCGGATAATGCTTAAATTTTCTAGTGAGAAAAAAAATTTTTTTTCCATGTGTGTATGTACACACTCATTCATTCTTTCTTTCATACTTTTATACAGAAAAAAAAAAAATGGATGTATTGTATACCAAAAACCAAAACTAATCCATTGCCATCCAGTCAATTCTGACTCATAGTGACCCTATAGGATAAAGAAGAACTGCCCCACAGGGTTTCCAAGCGGGAGCTGGTGGATTTGAACTGCTGACCTTTTGGTTAGCAGCTGAGCTCTTCACCACTATGCCATCAGGGCTCCATTATGTACCAGGCCCTGAAATATAAGGTAAGTAAAACCTAGTTCCTGCCTTCTAGAAACTCCCAAGTTTGCTGTGTGCATTGGTTGTCTCCCACTGGCTCTTCCAGATCCATTCTCTGCCCTCTTCATGCCCCAAAATGCTGTCCTTCATGGAGCCATCACAGGCACCTTTGCCCTCAGGCCTCTAGTGGAGTCAGTGGGGAGCCCCAGCAGAAGAACAGAGGTCGGGCATGGTAGAGCCACTGATGCCCTTGCTCCTTACTGTGGGTTGCCCTAGTAGGCTGGGCCACAGCTCCTGTTAGGTGCTCTGTCCCTCCAGATCCAGTAACTGTCAGCTCCTTTCACCCATCAGGCTAGGGGTGGCCCTGTGCCCCACTGTTGCTAGCCACACACCACTGTGCCATTGCTGTGGCATCCCACACCCTGCACACATCTTTGAAACAGTCCCTTTATTGAACTCTGCCCTGAGCTCTGGTGGCACAATGGTTGAGAGCTACAGCTGCTAATCAGAATGTCAGCTGTTTAAATCCACCTGCCACTCCTTGGAAACTCTATAGGGCAGTTCTACCCCGTCCTATGGTTTTTTTTTATAGGGTTGCTATGAGTTGAAATCGACTCGAGAGCAATGGGGGGATGAGGTTTGTGTTTGAATGTGCCATCTATTGCCTGCCCAGCACCCTGACCTATAGGGATGGAAAGACCCCTCCCACAGATGTGCTGGAAAAATGAAGATCGTAAGTGGCCTGGGGCTAGGGAGGCTGTGCACACACTCTAAGCCACAGTCCTGTGCACATGTGGATGCCCAGTACATTATTTTGCTTTTACGTATATGAAGCAAACTTTGCTCTTTCTAATATAGGAGCTGTACTTCCCACGTGGATCATTTCATCATTTCACGACCACCAAAGCAATTAATTTTTTTTTTTTTTAGAGCATGATTTACTGAAGAGCTTCTGGTAAAGGCTTTGACTTTGTGCTCTCAAGATCACTGAGGCAGAACTCCAGCTGGATGGTGTAAGACTTGCTGTCCTGACATGAATGGCAGTTGCTAGAATAGGGACTGTTTCATTTCATTAACAGTGCTAAGCATGCTGTCAGCAGGCAGCAACAGCCACGGGATAAGACACAACCAAATTTGACTCTGAAACATCCTGTCCTAGCCACGACCCCTTTAGCGGTGCTATGGAGAAAGATGGTAAGCCAAGGAGAGCCCCTTTGAATAGGAATTAGGTTGAAGTCAACTTAAAGGGTTTTGAAAATTTAGCCACCCTAAAACTCCCTCAAATGCTATTTTCCGTGAAACAGAATTCAGTACCCACATGGGCTGTCTTGGACCTTGCCAAGAGGCTTAGTTTTTAAAGAGCACGAGGAATTCTCAGCGTATCCCTAGAGTGAGTGTGAGAGTCAGATTCCAAAGGATTATACTATCCATGGATGCCTTAGCACCCTGCCTTACTAGAATTCAACAGAAATAAAACATTGTTCAGCTGGAGTGGACGTGTCTAAAAGGCAAACCTTTCTTAAATCCCATTAGTGAACAACCTCAATCCACAACTGGATTCAATTACTGCATGGAAAGAAAGGCATTTTCTCATAAAGCCACTCTGTTTCCAAGTCTGGCTGCGAGCTGGGTCAGCTGCGACAAAGACAAGCTTGTGGGTTGTTTTTTGGCTGTTTTTCTTTTCAAGCCCTTCCACTGGTACTGCCAGGCCCCTATCTGTTTGGATCAGTCATGTGGGGGCCAGTTCACTTGTTTTGGATTTCAGCCTTTTTGTCCAGTGTCAGTGATAGAACAGCAGGCTGGGCGTTCTGCATGACCAAGTAGACTGATGCACTATAATAGCATAATTCAGGGGCTGCCACCTGCCCAGATGCCCCTTAGGAGCAGTATTTATGAGAAAGGTCAACATTCTAAGGAAAGAGCAGAGGAGAGATTGTAAGAGACTTGAAACGGGTCTGGGCATACATAGGTCTGGGTATTACTGTTCTCAGATACTAATAATAATTCCTAACATTTAGAATGTTTGCTATGTGGCATATTATGTAACCAAAGTGTGCATGTATATATATATAAAACCAGTAGTTGTCGAGTCAGTTCCAACGCATAGGGACTGTATGTGTGTCAGAATAAAACTGTGCACCATAGGGTTTTCAGTGGCTAATTTTGGGGGAGTAGATTGCCAGGCCTTTCTTCAGAGGCAGTTCTGGGTAGATTCAAATGGCCACTTTTCAGGATATGTTCTCGTTTAATCTTCCCAATAATCCTCTGAAGTAGGTAATATTATTATCCCCACTTTATAGATGGACAAATTGAAGCACAGAGAGGTGACATAATTTGCCCAAGGTTACATGATTAGTAAATGTCTCAGAGTCCATGATCTTGATCAGTACGTTGTCAAAGTGTATGCTGAAGCCACCATATTAGCATTTATTTAACTACTAAACATTTTTATAGTATTCTCATTATTCTCCTCAACATATCTAAAAAACATATTTATATTGTTTTAGATACATGTTTCAAATCATAAGCCTGGGATGGCCCATCTGTACCAGTCTGCCTTTACACACAAGGAAGCTACTTAACTTGGGCCATGTATAGTGAATATGTACCATATTTTTCAGAAATAATGCACCCACACATTTAAAACTAGGCATAGCTTGCCTACTAAAATAGCAAGGGGCGGGGGTTTCATGGTTGGCAAAGATGTATAACACACACATTATTTGCGTAAAAATGTAAATGGCCCAAGTCCCCAGCTATCAGCTGAACTTACTGTGAAAGTTACCAGTTTGTTGCCTCTCAGCTCCAAATTCACCCTTCATTATTTGCTCTGCAGTAATGGACCTGGATGTTTGCAGCTGTTTCTTTTCATTTTGAATCAAGCCACATCAGCAAATGAAGGGCCCGAAAAAGCTTTGCTCCATCCACGTCATTAAGGTCGACTCTACTTTGAGGAGGCAGCTCTTCCCCAGTCATCTTTTGAGTGCCTTGCAACGTGGGGGGCTCATCTTCCAGCACTACATCAGATTGGAATGTGAAAGTTGCAAACAAAGAAGAAGGATCAGTAGTTGGAAAATATGGCCTTGGTAATAGAAACAACGCCGGAGATTGAATGATAGAATTTTGCGAGACCAACGACTTCTTCATTGTAAATACCTTCTTTCACCAACATAAACGGCGACTATACACATGGACCTCACCAGATGGGACACACAGAAATCAAATTGACTACACCTGTGCAAGGAGACGATGGAAAAGCCGAATATCATCAGTGAGAACAAGGCCAGGAGCCAACTGTGGAACAGACCATCAATTGCTCATGTGCAAGTTCAAGCTGAAACTGAAGAAAATCAGAGCAAGTCCATGAGAGCCAAAGTATGACCTTGAGTATATCCCACCGGAATTTAGAGACCATCTGAAGAACAGATTTGACGCATTGAACACTAGTGACCGAAGACCAGACGAGTTGTGGAATGACATCAAGGACATCATCCATGAAGAAAGCAAGAGGTCACTGAAAAGACAGGAAAGAAAGAAAAGACCAAGATGGATGTCAGAGGAGACTCTGAAACTTGCTCTTGAGCATCGAGGAGCTAAAGCATAAGGAAGAATTGATGAAGTAAAAGAACTGAACGGAAGATTTCAAAGGCTGTCTCAAGAGGACAAAGTAAAGTATTATAATGACATGTGCAAAGAGCTGGAGATGGAAAACCAAAAGGGAAGAACACGCTCGACGTTTCTCAAGCTAAAACAATTGAAGTAAAAATTCAAGTCCCGAGTTGCAATAGTGAAAGATTCCGTGGTGAAAATATTAAATGACGCAGGAAGCATCAAAAGAAGATGGAAGGAATACACAGAGTCATTATACCAAAAAGAATTAGTCAATGTTCAACCATTTCAAGAGGTGGCGTATGATCAGGAACCGATGGTACTGGAGGAAGAAGTCCAAGCTGCTCTGAAGGCATTGGCGAAAAACAAGGCTCCAGAAATTGATGGAATATCAATTGAGATGTTTCAACAAACAGATGCAGCACTGGAGGTGCTCACTCATCTATGCCAAGAAGTATGGAAGACAGCTTCCTGGCCAACTGATTGGAAGAGATCCATATTTATGCCTATTCCCAAGAAAGGTGATCCAACCAAATGTGGAAATTATAGAACAATTTATCATTAATATCAAAAGCAAGCAAAATTTTGCTGAAGATCATTCAAAAACGGCTGCAGCAGTATATTGACAGGGAACTGCCAGAAATTTAGGCCAGTTTCAGAAGAGAACGTGCAACCAGGGATATCATTGCTGATGTCAGATGGATCCTGGCTGAAAGCAGAGAATACCAGAAGGATGTTTACCTGTGTTTTACTGACTATGCAAAGGCATTCGACTGTGTAGGTCATAACAAACTATGGATAACATTGCAAAGAATGGGAATTTCAGAACACTTGAATGTGCTCATGAGGAACCTTTACATAGATCAAGAGGCAGTTGTTTGGACAGAACAAGGGGATACTGATTGGTTTAAAGTCAGGAAAGGTGTGCGTCAGGGTTGTATTCTTTCCCCATACCTATTCAATCTGTATGCTGAACAAATAATCTGAGAAGCTGGACTATATGAAGAAGAACGGGGCATCAGGATTAGAGGAAGACTCATTAACAACCTGCGTTATGCAGATGGCACAACCTTACTTGCTGAAAGTGAAGAGGATTTGAAGCACTTACTGATGAAGATCAAAGACCACAGCCTTCAGTTTGGATTGCACCTCAACATAAAGAAAACAAAAATCCTCACAACTGGACCAATGAGCAACAGCATGATAAACGAAGAAAAGACTGAAGTTGTCAAGGATTTCATTTTACTTGGATCCACAATCAACAGCCATGGAAGCAGCAGTCAAGAAATCAAAAGATGCATTGCATTACGTAAATCTGCTGCAAAGGACCTCTTTAAAGTTTTGAAAAGCAAAGATGTCACCTTGAAGACTAAGGTGTGTCTGACCAATGCTGGACAATGAATATGGAAGATGGAAGAAGAATTGATGCCTTTGAATTGTGGTGTTGGCGAAGAATATTGAATACACCATGGACCGCCAAAAGAACAAAAAAATCTGCCTTAGAAGAAGTACAACCAGAATGCTCCTTAGAAGCAAGGATGGCGAGACTGCGTCTTACATACTTTGGACATGTTGTCAGGAGGGATCAGTCTCTGGAGAAGGACATCATGCCTGGCAGAGTACAGGGTCAGCGGAAAAGAGGAAGACCCTCAATGAGGTGGATTGACACAGTGGCTGCAACAATGAGCTCAAGCATAGCTACTATTGTTAGGATGGCTCAGGACCGGGCAGTGTTTCGTTCTGTTGTGCATAGCGTCGCTATGAGTCGGAACTGACTCGATGGCACCTAACAACAAACAACAACAACAATGGACCTGGACCCTTTAAGCAGTTCTCCTTTGCAGCAGGTATGGTACTAACCTCTGCTGTACAAGGTGCTGGAGGGACACTGTGAAAGGAAGGGGCTCTCTTCCTGCTTCCATGTTCTTGTTTTGTCAGGCTCCTGCAGTATGCACAGATTTTCTGCAGTGCTGGGTGGCTGGCAGCATGTGGTAGCTTTCTGTAGGCAGCTTCCCCTAGAGCCTATTCATGAATGGCTTCTACCAGAAGCTCTCCAGGTGGTTTTGCCATGAAGTGCCAAAAGTGAGGTACCTGCCTGTGAATGGCTTTCCCAACATTCCAGTGGATTTCCTGCAAGTTGCCCCAGTTCGGCACCTCATAAACTTCTCTGCCATCCAGTGAGCCATGGCTGCACCCTCTCTAACAAGCTCTGCATCTCAGCCCTTGGGAGGAGGTAGCCTTTTCCTTGGATGCACCATCTTAGCCCTAAGAGGGTTAGCTGCTTCTAGATGTGCTGTTCCTCTGTTCTTTAAAAACCAAAAAAAAAAAACAAAACAAAACAAACCTACTGCTGTTGAGTTGATTCCGACTCATAGTGACCCTATAGGACAGAGTAGAACTGCCCCATATAGCTTCCAAGTAACACCTGGTGGATTTGAACTACCAACCTTTTGGCTAGCAGCCATAGCACTTAACCACTACACCACCAGGGTTTCCTCCATTCTTTAGAATTCCTTTTACATCTTACTAGTCCTTCCTTTCTTATCCCGAAAAACCCATTGCCAGTGAGTTGATTCTGACTCATAACTACCCTATAGGACAGAGTAGAACTGCTCCACAGGGTTTCCAAGGCTGTAATCTTTACGGAAGCAGATTGCCACATCTTTCTCCCACAGAGCCGCTGGTAGGTTTGAACTGCTGGCCCTTACAGTTAGCATCTGAGCACTTTAACCATTGCGCCACCAGGGCTCCTGGAATTCCTCCTGACTCAAGGTTTTATAGTTAACTTTTCCTGTTCACATTGATGTGTGGTTTCTGTCTCCTGGTTGAACCCTAAATGATACATTCGCCATATCTTTTTAGTCCACCATTTTAAATAGAAAAACATGCAAGAATCATGGAAGTAACAAAAGCAGTATAAAACCACTTTCACTGTAAATCTGCTAGCAAGTTAGAACATTTTAAATTATCTTTCAATTCTTAGCTCTATAGCTGCATAACTTTTATATAGGTTTAACCCTTGTGTATAATTGAGTATAATCACTGTTGTGTATAATCACTGTTGGTCATCACTTGGTGTCTTAGATGCCTAGGGCTCACACATTTTCTCATTGATAGACAAGACATTATGGGATAAAAGATGAGAAAACCAGAGGAAAACAAAGAGGATGGAGACTTTTACTGAACTAAAGGCTTCAAGAAGCAGCAAGTTCCTACCAGGAATAGAATGGGTCTCAGAGATGTGGGCAAGAAGGGGGAGTAATTGATTGGAGTGGGGAACTAAAATGTTGGAAGCAAGGTAGTTACAGAGACCAAGACAGCCTTTTCTAGAGTCTCTCGTATTATAACTTGTGACTAATGCATTTTTTTTTTAATGCATTAGTCATACTGAGCACATGGAAACCACACAATATATAATAGAAAAACATTTTAGTTCTCAAGAATAGCCTCAAAATCAGATGAGGCTTTAAGTAATTGAGAGTGGGAAGCACATTGTGATGGCTGCTCTATGACATTTCAAACCACCCAATAACTCAATTGTTTCCTGAATTCCCAGAGAGTCAGGGGGCGCGAAAAACCCTTTGTCACTCTACTAAATAAATGTTACTTCATACTTAAAGTTTTTTTTTTTTTTTTTTAACAAAAAAAAATTTTCCTGGTAAAATGCCCAGAAAGCTCAAGTATAACACCCCTATTATTCATTTTATTGTTTATATAGAAAGTTTATATGAAAATTCTTCATTCCACATATATTCTTAAAAGTAGTTTACTGCAAACATGCAATTCTGTTATTTTCTCATATCACTTTGAAGATATTATTCCATAGTTTTCTGGTTTCTGTTGCTGTACAAAGGTGTCTTATGGAGCTGTGGTGGTGCAGTGGTTAAGTGTTTGGTGCTAATGAAAAAGTCGGCAGTTCAAGTCCACCAGCTGCTTCTTGGAAATCTTGTGGAGCAGTTCTACTCTGTCCTCCTGTAGGTTCACTTTGAGTCAGAATCACTTGATGGCAATGGGTTTGGTTTGGTTTATGACAATCTAATAGCTGTTTCTTTGCAGGTAATCTGCCTTTTTCTACTTTTTACGTTTCAGATCTTCTTTTTGAGTTTTGTGTTCTGCAGTTTTATTACAATGTGTCTGGTTGTAGATTTAAAAAAAATTACCTTCCTGGTATATGTTGTGCTTTCTGTATCTGTGGATTCATAGTCAGTTCTGAAAATTCTCACCCATTATCTTTTTCAGTATTGCCTTTTCACTTATTCTCTTAGTGTTTTCTGGGATTCATGTAACAAGTATTTTAAACCTTCCCATTCTATCCTCTATGTCTTAACCCCTTTTTCATATTTTCTATCTTTCTGTCTGTCTATGCTGTATTCTGGGTAATTTTCTCAGAAATATTAGTTAATGAATTCTCTTTTCAAAGGTGTCTTATTTACTGTTTAATTTAGTCATCAAGTTTTTAATTTCAATAATTATATTTTAAATTTATAAATGTTTTACTTGGCTCTTTCAAATCTGCCTGTTTATATTTGATAGTCTCTTGATACTTGCACACATTTATCATTCCAGCTTGGATTTCTTTAAATGTTTCATATATAATATTTCACATTTGACAATTCCAGTGTCCGAAGTCCTGGGAGTATAAATTTATTACTTCTTGTTTCTGTTATCTCTTACATATGGTGGCTTATTTTCTTGTAGTTTGGTGATTTTTGCTTCTAAACTCATTTTGCTTCATCTGTCGGAGCTTTGGGGGCCTAAATTCTAGTTATTTACTCCAGAAGGAGTGATTTTCCTTTGCTTCTTCAGGACGCAGGGGATTGGTTTAGCCCCCTTCGAGGGTCAGGGTTTAAAGGGGGAGACTCATGTTTGACTTTTATACCTTGTGACAGGCCCAGGGCTTAGTGCTAGAGTTTGCCCTGCACTTTCCACCTCCTGCTTGGATTTCAGCTCACTGCTCCTGTTTCTTTGCTTAGGCTTCGGAGAGTTCCTTTGCTAGCTGCAAACCCAGCAGTGCATTAAGAACCACATTGTGTCCAGGATCTAGTAGAACTGTACGTAGCAGGAAGGCCTTCAGAGGATTGACTCTGCCATAACATTGGTGCTGGGAGTGGATGTCATGTGTTCATGATGTTGAAGGCTATGGGCACAGCAGCAAGATATGCACGGCAGAAGGAAATCTGAACCACACTTCTAAATTTTAAGAAAGATAGACAAATACATAGGAAACAATTAGAGAACATTTCAAAGTGGCGCGATGAGTAAGCCCTTGGCTGCTAGCTGAAAAGTTGATGATTCAAGCCCACCCAGTAGCTGCACAAGAGAAAGACCTGGTGATCTGTTCTTGTAAAGATACAGCCTGGGAAACCCTATGGGACAGTTCTACTCTGTCACATTGGGTCGCTGTGAGTCAGAATCACCTCCACGATGCTACACATCAGCAACATATATATACATATACCAAAATCGGTTGCCATCAAGTTGATTCAGACTCCTAGTGACCTCAAGGAGGGGCTGGTGGATTCAAACTGCCTACCTTTTGGCTCTCAGCTGAGCGCTTAATTACTGCACCACCAGGGCCCCATATATACACATAAATACATACATGAAATATTCCACATTTATTCTATATATTTTCCATGGAGCCCTGGTGGCACAGTGGTTAAAAGCTCGGCTATTAATGGAAACATCTGTGATTCA
Organism: Elephas maximus indicus; assembly: GCF_024166365.1. Classification (NCBI taxonomy): domain Eukaryota; kingdom Metazoa; phylum Chordata; class Mammalia; order Proboscidea; family Elephantidae; genus Elephas; species Elephas maximus. The sequence continues at coordinate 176,512,831 of NC_064819.1, read as the reverse complement.
AACCCATCAATCGCTCACAGGGAGAAAGACCTGGGAACCTGCTTCAGTAAAGATTACAGCCTTGGAAACCCTATGGGGCAGTTCTACTCTGTCCTATAAGGTCACTACGAGTCAGAATTTACTCAAGGACACACAACAACAATAACATATATATTCTGTATATACGTATTTAAAAAGTCAGAGATGGGTGAAACACTGGTACCTGAAGTGAGTGTAAGGGTTTCTTTAAGGGACTGAAGTTGGTATTGAGGGTGGAGTAAACAGCTTGGACAGGGCACTGCAATGGAGTAAGTTAGTGCCCATTCCTGAGTGTCTTTTTATAAAAAGGGCCTCACTGTTAATTTATTCCTTTGGCTTCGTAATTACAGGACTTACCTAGTAATTTTTCATATGAATGTCCCTTTTGAAAGCCCCCTATAATTTCCTTATTTATAAGATGGGTGCTTATTAGAGTACTCTTAGTCTTATCAGGTGGCTTTTTTATGTGGACAATGAATGGCCTGTTAGATACTCCTCTTAATAACGGTTGTTGTCAAGGGTGCTGAAATCAAACAACCATATTGCCAAGAGATGCTCCTTGTTTCCTCCTTCTGCATGTAAAGTTAATGTTTTTTTTCCTTTCAACATCCACTTATTGTGGAGGGATCTGAGCATACTGGATTCTGTTTTTTAACACTAAAATCATCTCTGTTGTTTATAAACCTTTCCCTGGTATAGTGAAGCCTGGCTAGGCCTCCATCTGTGTCTGTGGTGATCTACTGAACTTTGTAGTTTTCTCTGTTTTTCAAAGCAAAACTATACTAAAAAGGGCCCATTTTTGATCTGGAAATTGGTTGTAGAAAAACTGAGCTCTGAACAAAAACCACATTTGAAAGAGTGTCTTTTCTTTTATTGCTTTTGCTCTGAGAAGCAAAGGCTGAAAAACAGCTGTTAGCTGTTTATACAGTATTTTTTATTTAAGTCTTAGACAATAGCTGTTTTCTTCTCCACTTAGAATGGCACTTTTTCTCCTTGAGCCATTTAATCTTCTGTCCATGGGGCTGAGAGTATTGGTATGCACCTCTGCCCTCCCCCAAAGTCTCTGGATGAGACTAGCGTTTTTTGTTTTTGTTTTTTTTTTCTTTCTTTCTTTAGCTTTTGGTTTTTGTTTTGAAGTTAGACTTTGGTCTCCCAGAATATATGGCTAAGTTTGGTAGCAGGTGAGAACCCTGCACGTCACTTTTTGGGCTAAAAGAACGCAAGTATTCAAGTAAGACACTTGAGAGGAAGTTTTAGCTTCTGCAGAGTGTTAATGTCTTCTGTTGTGATACTTTTCAATGGGAGGAAATTGAAGTGGAATGGTTCATGGCAAGATCACTTGAACAGAGTTAAATACGGACTTAGTTATTGCATCTATTCTTGGACCGTGAACACTGATGATGTGGTTTCCTATATTTGGAATTCAGAAGATAATTCTTGCCAATCCCACTTCCTTGGACATGCCCTAAGGGCAATTTCCTTTATCATCACCCTGGTGGTCCAGAACCAAAAAAAAAAAAAAACCAAACCCAAGCCAAGCAAAATCAGCAGGGCTCAAGGAAATCTTAGAGGTGAGTGAAAAACACTTCTCAGCCTGCAAAAGGAACCAGCCAAAATGTTTTCCTGCATTCTCATCGCATATGTTACCATAACCAAACCAAAACCCACTGCCATGGCATCAATTTTGACTCACAGCCACGTTGTAGGATGGAGTAGGGCTGCCCCATAGGGTTTCCAAGGAGTGGCTGGCGGATTCAAACTGCTGACCTTTCGATTAGCAGCCAAGCTCTTAACCACTTCACCATCAGGGCTCCATTAAGAGTTACCACAGCAATTCTTCTTACCACATTATGAACTGAATTGTGTCCTGCCAAAATATGTGTTGTAATCCTAACCCCTATGTGCCCATGGATGTAATTCTATTTGAAAATTGGGTTTTCATTGTTAGGTTAATGGTGCCATATCAGCGTAAGGGTTGTGTCCTAAACCTAATCACTCCTGATTTATAAAAAGAGAAGATTAGACACAGATGCACACACAAAGAGGGGAAGATAGTCGCTATGCGGGGATCGTCCACAAACCAAAGAACTCCAAAGATTCCCAACTACAAGAAGCTGAAATAGGAGTCTCTGGGTGCCATAAATGGTTAAGCTTTGGACTACTAACTGAAATATTGCAGTCTAAACCTACTCAAGATGCCTCGGAAATAAGTCCCGGCCATCTGCTTCTGAAAGGTCACGGCCTGGAAAACCCTATGGAGCAGTTCTACTCTGTACACATGGTCGGTGTCGGGGTCGCCATAATTTGAAATAGACTTGAGGGCGACTAAGAACAAAAACAACAACGGAAGCTGAAATAGACAAAGGAGGACCTGCCTCTAGAGCCACGCCCTGAATTTGGACTTCTAGTTTCCTGAACTGTGAGAAAATAAATGTCTGTTCTTTAAGGCCATCCACCTGTGGTATTTGTGTTACAGCAGTGTAAGGAAATATAGAAATCGAAAATAAAAGGTTTTGGTTCTTCTGTCGAGAATCATGGAAGAGGCTGTCCTCCTCCCCTGTTCTTTCAGAACAGACTTTCAATAACTTGTGATTGTAAATTCTTTCGTCTCTTTGAAAAGTATGTAAACCTAAACGGTCTCCAAGATCTGGCAGTCATCTCTTTGAAATATAACTTCAGGTGATTCTCCCCTACCTTCCTGTTTCCTGAAAAAAGATTAGCATAACTTCAGGTATCCTGCCATAAAGACACTGGAAAATTAACAATTTTATCTTAAACATGAACGTAATGAGTTGTATTCACACAGATATGACAAGGATAAGATTTCTTTCTGTCTTTGCAATCTCTAGTGTATTGCCTGTGATGTGTCACATTCTGGTATAATGCTTTTTCAATAACAAAAATTTTATTTCTCTTCCATTTTTGTGAAGAGATTTTTCTGGGTTGTGATTTAGAAAATAATATTGAAATCATTATTCCCTGTCCTTGAGCATAGAGAGTGCGACCCACCTGGAGCTGGGCTCACAAGGCTCACAAAGACTCACAAGAACTCACAAGGGGACATCAGGTGGGCCCTGAGGTATAAAGACAATAGCTAGAATAATCTTGGAAAATATCTTTTAAGGAACCTCTCACAGAAGCCAATCAAACAACACAAAAGACCTTCCACTCTTATCTTTTTCTATTAGCATTTAGTGAAAGAAAATTTCTTGGACCAATGAAGACCCTACTGAAACCTGTACCAATAATTGTTAAGAAGGCAATTCAAATTGTATGATCAGTTTCTAGCCAATCCGTGAGAAGAGGAAGCTTTCATTGTTTTTGCCCATTTGTAATGTTAATATGGAAACCCTGGTGGCGTAGTGGTTAAGAGCTATGGCTGCTAACAAAAATGTTGGTGGTTCAAATCTACCAGGTGCTCCTTGGAAACTCTATGGGGCAGTTCTTCTCCGTCCTGTAGGGTTGCTGTGAGTTGGAATCAACTCGATGGCAGTGGGTTTGGGTAATGTTAATATATACTGGTCATTCTGTAACATTCCTTGAACATTCTGAACATTCCTTGGGGCAGACATGGTTGTGGCAGCATGCTTGTCCGTTTTCCCACTTTTGCTTGATCTGTAATATTTCCTTGGACTTGGGCAGTTATGCCTCTAGCAGCATGCTTGTCCATTTTTCCATTTTTATCCGTTCTGTAATATTTCCCTGGACTCAGGCAGACATGGCTGTAGCAGTGTGTTTGCATGCTTTCCACTTTTGTCTTTTTGAATATATGCCGAAAAAAACTTTCTTTTTGCTTCACTGAACTTTGTGATTTTTTTCCCTACAACAGTTGGGAGTAGATTTTGTTTTTAGTAACTTTTCCCCAACAGTAGCACTAGGAGACTAAGACACCATAAGACAATGGTAACCACACCAAGTTACATGCTACTTGAAGTTTTCCTGGGATTTTATTTGCCCACAACCTGCCTCTTTCTAATTAATTTATCTTCCTTCAGGCTATCAACTTGTATTGATTTATATATGAGGGATAGTCTATGACTTTTGGAAAGCCAGCTTCTTGTACCACACTAAGAGTAGACAATTGCGGGGTAGATTTCCATGAGATATCAAACATTCAAATCCTGCCCAACAAACACTGAGCCCCTTCATTTATTCTTTCATTACACCATGGGCCAAACCACCTGTAACCCAGTTTCTAGAACTTTGGAATGCTTACAAGATGACATCTGAGAAGGACTGCAAGCTTGTTGAAATAAAGATGTACCTGGATGAAGGACAATTTTTGTACCTTTCACTGGCATACTAGATATTTGCAAATCTATAGTGATCGCACCACATCCAATGTCCTAATAACCCCTAGAAGTGCTTCCCGATCTTATTTATTTATTTTTTTTGTCAAACGTGTTAAACAATTTTTGCTCTTATATAATAAAGGAACAACCCATTATGACTTTTTCTTTTAGAATAATTGGTCTAAATCAGATAATTAGAAACACAGTTCCTATGAGTGCAACTCAAAACAGTAGGTTTGTATGACACTATTTCAAAACCAAGTTTTGTGGTAAAATAATCTCATCCTTTGCAAGGTAAGAGTTTTGAAATATTAAAGGTCCAAGAAGTCCTGTGGTAAAGAAACTTTGTGGAACTCTATATTCCCGGGACATATATTAATATCCCTCAGAGCTAATGTTGTGGTATACAGCCATTGGGAAAACTGGTTCCGTGATCTTCCTTGAAGTTCGTGGTTTCAGTATCCTGGGCACATTCTGCCCACTGAGATCCTGGGTACTGAGGATTCTGGTGCTCAGCCACCCCATCCTAGGCACATCATCCTACTACTACCACCTTTTCATTGGTCCTCACCAACTCCCATTGCTTGTAGGACAGAGCCTGGTTCAGCTGTCAATGTCCAGTAATGGATCCAGTCAGGCTCACGGTGGCTTCCTCTGAGCCTTCAACTAAGCGACAAGTGCTGATGGTTCAAAAAGGCCTGCCTCTTCTCCATGGTCATCCTCATCTGCTGTCTTTCCTGAGGGGGTGGCTTCTCTTTTGTGGTACTTTTCATTATTAATAACTGCTGTGGTTCATCTGCCACCCTGTTCTAGTTACTGGGCCAGATTGGATAGACAGAACCATAATTGTTGGGAGGAAAAAGGATGCTAAACCACAGCTATTCTTCCAGAAAGAGGCAAGTATTTTCAAAACATCCTTAGCTACAATAAGTAAGACTGGTATGGAACATGGTTTCCAAGTTCAAATAGATGTGGTAACCACAGAAAAGCTGTGAGGGTTGTCAAAAGTGTAAGCAACTCTAACTCTGTATGGAAAGAAGTGATAGAGCTTTATTGAAAAATGCAACTGGAGTTGGGCAGCACCAAGTAAAATTACAAAGTGCTCCAATGTTCACAAAGGAATGCAAGGTGTTTATACAAGAAGGCTAGCATGAGTGCAACCACAAACAGACCTTTCTCCACATCAGTTAATCTATTTTCAAACACATTCTTCTTGAGGGGAAGCATTTTTTTTCTGGGAACAATCTGCACACACCTCCTGGAATCATAGCCAAGCAAACGTAACCACATTTGTTTGCAAAACAAGTCTTGTTTACCCGAAAGTGGCTCTCATACTTTACAAGTAGCAGGAGAAGTTTAATACAAAATGGAATCTGATCCAGACCTATGTCAGCCATTTTAGTTATGCCAAGCACCTCGGTTTTAGAGTAGTCTTCCACATTTTCCCCTTTCGAACAAGAATCTCCAAGAAGATTCTTTGATCACCATTATGAGAGTATTTTCTCCTGCATGGACTTTTTTGTTGAATTGATATTTTTCATAAATTGGGTTCTTCATCCACTTCTTCACCATGACATAGATCAGACATTCTACTTTTGTAAACTTCTAGTTGGGATATGTGTGGAGCAAGGCAACATTTGGAGGAACAACTTGTCACCCTAAAAGGCTAACTCAAGGTGTGAAGTTGGTCTCCTTTAGGGACTTAGTTTCTTCAAGATACATAATTCTCTGCATAATAGGAGGGACTGTAATTTGATTACAAGCATTAAACAGTCATTTCATACAACATATAACAAGACCTGGAACCCTGGTGGTACAGTGGTTATGAGCTTGGCTGCAAATCAAAAGGTTGGCAGTTTGAATCTGCCAGCTGCTCCTTGGAAATCCTATTGGGTAGTTCTACTCTGTCCTATAGGGTTGCTGTGAGTTGGATTCAACTTGAAGGCAACAGGTTATAATAATTATTACACCAATTAAGAGGGTTAATCCAGTTTGTAGTATAGAGCACAACCAGGAACCAATGTCATTGGTAACGAATTAAAAATGTCTGAAAAGAAAGAGTCAGGTATAGGAGGTATTGAATATAGCCAAGTAACTTTCTGACAAATTTTTCTAATACCTTGTTCTACCTCTTCTATGATATTTATCAAAGTAGAGCAGGAAGTGTTAGCAATGGCACAGACTTCTCCTTGTTGAGCTAAGAGGAAATTGAGAGTTAGTCTATTATTTTTACTACTTTAACAAGGGATTCTAAAGACTTCTGTTGGGTGCCATTCCATCTGCAATATTATTAGCAATTTGAGCCATCATAGCAGATAAATTGTGAATAGATCTTTCAAGCTGGGGAATACCATTGTTGATTCAGAGTGCTCAGAGGAATAACCTATTCCATTCAGGGTTTATCAGCTATTGGATTATCTTGTGACATAGAGTCTGACTTATTCTGAGCTAGGATTTTTATATCACTAGTCTTTTTTTTTTTTTTTTTTTAGTCCAGTGTTTACTTTCAGTATGTGGGTATCTAAGTGATTCCTAAAGACCTGTCATGTTCCAACCATCTAAGCAAGGTAATGCCCAGGCATAATGGTGATCGTGTAGAATAAGCCCCTCTATTGCAGGATAATCTGACTCTCCATGTAAAAATACATACCCACAAGAGGCACAAATCGAACTATTTCTGGTAGTGTTGTCTGGGAAGGGAATGGTTTGATTGGTCTTCTGAAGCCAATTTTCTACCAAAGAATTATTACAGAGAGATAATCATTCCAACTTTAGCCAGTTCCAAAGTTCAGTACAAGGGTACCTTCATCCTCTCAGGTCTGCTGTTAAATTAGCTGCATGGGCATTTTTCCAGAATCTAGGGGGTCTATCAAGTGAGATTAGAAAATCATTTTGACAATCAGAAAGGCCCGAAGCAGCTTCAGAGCAGTTCTTCCTTACAATTTGGGTTAAATTAAAAGCATGGTGCCTGAGGATGGGTCTGCAATCCAGGGGATGCCATAGTCTAATATGTATGACTCGTTCAAAGGTAAAGTTGAAGTTAACAGTAGCGTTGGGCACAAGAGTGTAATTTAATATGGGAGACACTAATGTACCTGAGTTTTCATATACAGATCACAGAGAGGGAAGACAGATCTAACATTCAGTCAAATTACTAGCACTAGGTACTGATGGGGCTAATTTAACAAATGCATTCTCTCTCCAAACATTAGAAGAAAATGTTAGGAAGAAAACAATAAGACTTAAATGGGCTTTCGTAGTGAATAAAACTATCAGGAAATAAGACCACAGGTATACAACAAGGATAGCTATAACCACCAAACAAAGTCCATAAAATTCAGTTACATGCATGAGGTCTTGTTCTGTGATCTTGGGATGAGCTGTCTACTTCCACAGTCATCTGCTTCTGGTCTGAAGGGCATTTAAATGTACTTTCCAGATCTCCAGAGGGCTGACAAGTCCAGAGAGGTCTCTTAACCTTTTTAAGTTGTGACAAATGGATCAGGGCTTAACTCCTTCCAGCTTCACTTCATATGAGTTGGTGAGGAGAACTAAGTACAGTCCCTTCCAGTGAGGTCCCAATGAGTTCTTTAATTGATGTCTCTTCCAATAAGCATATTCCCTGGGAACAATGTTAGTTGGATTCTGGGTGTTTGGTTTCTGGCCATCAAATGCTTCCCTAACCTGTGAAAGATATTTCTTAGACTATTGCATTAGTGATTGACAGCATTTCTGTAGGTCAGGTTGTACAATGTTAGGGTCAGTGCAAGCAACATAGGGAAGGATCCTAGGTCTCCCGACAATTATTTCATAAGGAGTAAGCTTGTGAGATCCAAATGGTGTGGACCTCAAATCTAAAGGAACCATGGGAAGGACCTTAGTCCAAGATAAATTCAAGGTTTCACAAAGCTTTGGTTTTTGGATTTTTGTTATTCCATTAGTTCTTTCTATTAGATGAGAAGACTGGGGGTGATAAGGGTGGAACAGACTGCTCAGCCATATCTTGAATGGAAACCTGCGCCATTTTTCCTTCCCTAGTCTGTCTCTATCTCCAAGTATGATTTTGGTGATTTTGTAGTTCAGTTCCTCTAAAAGTTAAAAATTAACCAATGATCCCCTTAGGACGGTGGAAAGATAAGTGATGTTGATCTAAGTCTGTCAGACAGGACAATATACCCATCTTGTGACCAGAAACCAGGATGGTGCCAGCCACCCCCTGGGCTGATGATGACGGAAAAAGATCAACATGTCTGAGGCGTGACCACTGTGACCACATAGAAGGAGAATGGACATTCTGCAAGTTCCTAAAACCTGCATCCCCTTTCCTATAAGTCCTCCAGCTGGCCTTCCGTTCGGGGAGACAGAGGAGGTCATTCCCCTCTGTCTCTGATATATCTTTATATAATAAAGCTCTTGCTGTCCACCTCACCCCATCTCAAGAATTGGCTATTTGCAACAGGTAGCTCTAACTTGTGAAATTGCAGTAACAAAAGCAATATAATCTTTGATAAATGGAAAAAACTCCCCATGGTTCTTGGATAACTTGACTGGTGGAATGAGTTCCCCCATCATGGTAAAGAGTTGTTGGTGCTCCTCAGGTGGCTATGATGTTTTCAAGAAGTTTCTTTGCTATAAAAGCTGCAGTAGCACAAAGACAAGGAACGGCTTTGTCTTGGGCTGGGTTCTCTAGAGAAGCAAAACCAGTGAAGCACATGTATATACATATACAGAGAGATAGCCAAACCAAAAACCAAACCTATCATGGTTGAGTCAATTCTGACTCATAGCGACCTTATAGGCCTGGTGGATTCAAACTGCTGACCTTTTTGTTAACAGCTCCTAACCACCAGGGCTCCATGTATATATATATGTGTATATATTTTTTATATATATGTGTATGTATATGCACATGTATATGCATGTATATACATATGTGTATGTATGTATATAGAGAGGAAAAGGCTCACATTGTTGTAGAGGCTGCCAAGTCCCAAGTCCAAGAGTCAAGCATCAGGCTGGAGTCTTCTCCTGACTCACGTAGCTGAGGGGCTGATGAACCCAAAATCGGCCACTCAGATGGCCGGCTGCTGGCTCACAAGCTGTGAAGGCTGACAAATCCAAAATCAGCATGTAAGACAGCAGACTGCTGGCCAAAAGGCTGAAGAGGCTGAAGAATACCAAAATTAGCAGGTTGCTGGCTCAAGTCCCAAGAACAAGAGGTCAGATGATGATGAAGCAGATACAGGATCTAGAACAAGAGAGTGAGCTTTGTCAGAACATTCATATATATATTAGATGCAGGCCACATCCCCAAGGAAACTCGTTTTACAATTGATTGGCTGATCACATCGTGGAGAATGACTACATCATTACATTATTGCCAAATTACATTATTACATAACTGCCTAACTACATTATCACACAACTGCCAGATCACTGAGAATCATGGCCCAGCCAAGCTGACACACAACCTTCACCATCACAGCCTTCTACCCAGTGTGAAAATCTACAAATCATTAACTTTTGCCAAAAACCCATTGCTGTGGAGTCTATTAGAACTCATAATGACCCTATAGGTCAGAGTAGAACTGCCCCATAAAGTTTCCAAGGAGTGCCTGGTGGATTTGAACTGCTAGCATTTTGGTTAGCAGCCATAGTGCTTAACCACTATGCAACCAGGGTTTCCCTACAGACCGTTACTAATACATATTTATAACCATTTCAGGGTGGGAGTGGAATGAAATCTAGCTGCTATTTGACCATAGTTTCAGAAGGTAAGGGGTAGTGTCTGAGTAGGACTTTAAGGTGTGTTCTGGGATTGTATTAATGGGAAATGGGACAATGAATAGCAACACATTTGGTAGCCTCAAAAAATTTTCTCCACCAGAGACTGGAACACCTATACACTGCTGGTGGGAATGTAAAATGGTGCAACCACTTTGGAAATCGATTTGGCTCTTCCTTAAAAAACTAGAAATAAAACTTCCATACAATCCAGATGCCCCATTCCTTGGAATATACCCTAGAGAAATAAGAGACTTTACGAGAACAAATATATGCACAGCCATGTCATTGCAGCACTGTTTACAATAGCAAAAAGGTGGAAGCAACCACGGTGCCCAACAACAAAGGAATGGATAAATAAATTGTGGTGTATTCACACAATGGAATACTATGCATCGATAAAGAACAATGATGAATCCATGAAACATTTCATAACATGGAGGAATCTGGAAGGCATTATGCTAAGTGAAATTAGTCAGTTGCAAAAGGACAAATACTGTATGAGACCACTATTATAAAAGAACTTAAAAAATAGTTTAAACAAAAAAAGCCCTGGCCCAGACGGCTTTACTGCAGAGTTCTACCAAACTTTCAGAGAAGAGTTAACACCACTACTACTGAAGGTATTTCAAAGCATAGAAAATGACGGAATACTACCTAACTCATTCTATGAAGCCACCATATCCAATACCAAAACCAGGTAAAGACATCACAAAAAAAGAAAATTACAGACCTATATCCCTCATGAACATAGATGCAAAAATCCTCAACAAAATTCTAGCCAATAGAATTCAAAAACATATCAAAAAAATAATCCACCACGACCAAGTGGGATTTATACTAGGTATGCAAGGATTATATTATGCAAGGCTGGTTTAATATTAGAAAAACCACTAATGTAATCCACCATATAAATAAAACAAAAGACAAAAACCACATGATCTTATCAATTAATGCAGAAAAGGCATTTGACAAAGTCCAAAACCCATTCGTGATAAAAAGTCTCAGCAAAATAGGAATTGAAGGAAAATTCCTCAACATAATAAAGGGCATCTATACAAAGCCAACAGCCAACATAACTCTAAATGGAGAGAGCCTGAAAGCATTTCCCTTGAGAACGGGAACCAGACAAGGATGCCCTTTATCACCGCTCTTATTCAACATTGTGCTAGAGGTCCTAGCCAGAGCAATTAGGCTAGACAAAGAAATAAAGGGCATCCGGATTGGCAAGGAGGAAGCAAAATTGTCTCTATTTGCAGATGACATGATCTTATACACAGAAAACCCTAAGGAACCCTCCAGAAAACTACTGAAACTAATAGAAGAGTTCGGCAGAGTCTCAGGTTATAAGATAAACATACAAAAATCACTTGGATTCCTCTACATCAACAAAAAGAACATTGAAGAGGAAATCACCAAATCAATACCATTCACAGTAGCCCCCAAGAAGATAAAATACTTAGGAATAAATCTTACCAAAGATGTAAAAGACCTATACAAAGAAAACCACAAAGTACTAGTGCAAGAAACTAAAAAGGACCTACATAAGTGGAAAAACATACCTTGCTCATGGATAGGAAGACTTAACATAGTAAAAATGTCTATTCTACCAAAAGCCATCTATACATACAATGCACTTCCGATCCAAATTCCAATGGCATTTTTTAATGTGATGGAGAAACAAATCACCAACTTCATATGGAGGGGAAAGAAGCCTCAGACAAGTAAAGCATTACTGAAAAAGAAGAAGAAAGTGGGAGGCCTCACTCTACCTGATTTTAGAACATATTATACAGCCACAGTAGTCAAAACAGCCTGGTATTGGTACAACAACAGGCACATAGACCAATGGAACAGAATTGAGAACCCAGATATAAATCCATCCACATATGAGCAGCTGATATTTGACAAAGGCCCAGTGTCAGTTAATTGGGGAAAAGATAGTCTTTTTAACAAATGGTGCTGGCATAACTGGATATCCATTTGCAAAAAAATGAAACAGGACCCATACCTCACACCATGCACAAAAACTAACTCCAAGTGGATCAAAGACCTAAACATAAAGACCAAAACGATAAAGATCATGGAAAAAAAAAATAGGGACAACGTTAGAAGCCCTAATACAAGGTATAAACAGAATACAAAACGTTACCAAAAATGACGAAGAGAAACCAGATAACTGGGAGCTCCTAAAAATCAAACACCTACGCTCATCTAAAGACTTTACCAAAAGAGTAAAAAGACCACCTACAGATTGGGAAAGAATTTTCAGCTATGACATCTCCGACCAGTGCCTGATCTCTAAAATGTATATGATTCTGTTAAAACTCAACCACAAAAAGACAAACAACCCAATCAAGAAGTGGGCAAAGGATATGAACACGCACTTCACTAAAGAAGATATTCAGGCAGCTAACAGATACATGAGAAAATGCTCTCGATCATTAGCCATTAGAGAAATGCAGATTAAAACTACGATGAGATTCCATCTCACTCAAACAAGGCTGGCATTAATCCAAAAACACAAAATAATAAATGTTGAAGAGGCTGCCGAGAGATTGGAACTCTTATACACTGCTGGTGGGAATGTAAAATGGTACAACCACTTAGGAAATCTATCTGGCGTTTTCTTAAAAAGTTAGAAATAGAACTACCATACAACCCAGAAATCCCACTCCTCGGAAGATACCCTAGAGAAATAAGAGCCTTTACACAAATAGATATCTGCACACCCATGTTTATTGCAGCTCTGTTTACAATAGCGAAAAGCTGGAAGCAACCAAGGTGCCCATCAATGGATGAATGGGTAAATAAATTGTGGTATATTCACACAATGGAATACTACTCATCGATAAAGAACAGTGATGAATCTGTGAAACATTTCATAACGTGGAGGAACCTGGAAGGCATTATGCTGAGCGAAATTATTCAGAGGCAAAAGGACAAATATTGTATAAGACCACTATTATAAGATCTGGAGAAATAGTATAAACTGAGAAGAACACATACTTTTGTGGTTATGAGGGGGGGAGGGAGGGAGGGTGGGAGAGGGTTATTTACTGATGAGTTAGTAGATAAGAACTACTTTAGGTGAAGGGAAGGACAATACTCAATACATGGAAGGTCAGCTCAACTGGACTGGACCAAAAGCAAAGAAGTTTCCTGGATAAACTGAATGCTTCAAAGGTCAGTGGAGCAAGGGCGGGGGTTTGGGGACTATGGTTTAAGGGGACTTCTAAGTCAATTGGCAAAACAATTCTATTATGAAAACATTCTGCATCCCACTGTGAAATGCGGCGTCTGGGGTCTTAAATGCTAACAAGCGGCCATCTAAGATGCATCAATTGGTCTCAACCCACCAGGATCAAAGGAGAATGAAGAACACCAAAGTCACACAATAACTATGAGCCCAAGAGACAGAAAGGGCCACATGAAACAGAGACTTACATCATCCTGAGACCAGAAGAACTAGATGGTGCCCGGCCATAACTGATGACTGCCCTGACAGGGAGCACAACAGAGAACCCCTGAGGGAGCAGGAGATCAGTGGGATGCAGACCCCAAATTCTCATAAAAAGACCAGACTTAATGGTCTGACTGAGACTAGAGGAATCCTGGCGGTCATGGTCCCCGAACCTTCTGTTGGCCCAGGACAGGAACCATTCCCGAAGACAACTCATCAGACATGGAGGGGACTGGACAATGGGTTGGAGAGAGATGCTGACGAAGAGTGAGCTACTTGTATCAGGTGAACACTTGAGACTGTGTTGGCATCTCCTGTCTGGAGGGGAGATAGAAGGGTAGAGAGGGTTGGAAACTGGCAAAATTGTCACAAAAGGAGAAACTGGAAGGAGGGAGCGGGCTGACTCATTAGGGGGAGAGTAAGTGGGAGTATGGAGTAAGGTGTATATAAGCTCATATGTGACAGACTGACTTGATTTGTAAACTTTCACTTAAAGCACAATAAAAATTGTTAAAAAAAAAGTTTAAACAGAGAATAAAATATTCTTTGGTGGTTACGAGAGTGGGAAGGGAGGGAGGGAGGGAGGTTTTCACTAATTAGATAGTAGATAAGAACTATTTTAGGTAAGGGAAAGACAACACACAATACAGGAGAGGTCAGCACAACTGGACTAAATCAAAAGCAAAGCAGTTTCCTGAATAAACTGAATGCTTCAAAGGCCAGAGTAGCAGGGGAGGGGGTTTGGGGACCATAGTTTCAGGGGACATCTAAGTCAATTGGCATAATAAAATCTGTTAAGAAAACATTCTGCATCCCATTTTGGAGAGTGGCATCTGGGGTCTTAAACGCAAGCAAGAAGCCATCTAAGATGCATCAATTGGTCTCAATCCACCTGGAGCAAAGGAGAATGAAGAACACCAAAGACACAAGGTAATTATGAGCCCAAGAGACAGAAAGGGCCACATAAACCAGAGACTACATCTGCCTGAGACTGGAACTAGATGGTGCCCGGCTACAGCCAATGACTGCCCTGACAGGAAACACAACAGAGAACCCCTGAGGGAGCAGCAGACCTCGAATTCTCATAAAAGACCAGACTTAATGGTTGGATTGAGACTAGAAGGACCCCAGAGGTCATGGTCCCCAGACCTTATGTTAGCCCAAGACAGGAACCATTTCCAAAGCCAACTCTTTAGACAGGGATTGGACTGGACTATGGGATAAAAAATGATACTGGTGAAGAATGAGCTTCTTAGATCAAGTAGACACATGAGACTGTGTGGGCAGCTTCTGTCTGGAGGGAAGATGAGAGGGCACAGGAGGTCAGAAGCTGGCTGAATGGACACAAAAATAGAGAGTGGAGGGAAGGAGTGTGCTGTCTCATTAAGGGGAGAGAAACTAGGAGTATATAGCAAGGTGTATATTAATTTTTGTATGAGGGACTGACTTGGTTTATAAACTTTCACTTAAAGCACAATAAAAATTTTTTAAAAAATTTCTCCACCAATATTTTTTTAAGGTCTCAATCATTTCATCTTGTCCTATGTGACAGTCTTCTTGTAGGGCTTCCATCATAGGAAATGCAAAAAATTGGGTAAAATTGTTTTCTTATCAGGCTCAATCCATAATTTAGTGCTAAAACCTTAGTAACAGCCTGCTTTTTTCCGTGTCTCTACTTCATCTGCATGGGCTAATTGTTGGTATATTAAAAGTTTTTCTAAAGGTTAAGTCATAAAGATTGGAGTAATCAATAAACAAATTAGAGGATTCTCCTTTAACGCAGATGCCGGAATTACTTGAGAAGCAGTTTGTTTGGCATCTGCATCAGCAAGATTATTTCCTTTAATTTCTTCAGTTTGGGGTACACCTTTTGGTTGATGAACCTGTAATTTCAGCAGGGAGTAACAGAGCATCTAAAAGATCTGCTACTAACGCTCTATTTTCATAGCATTCAGCAACAAGGTCAAAAACTTCTTTGTTTCCAAAGCATACCACAGTCATGTATGACACCTAAACTGTCCATGTAAATATTAACAAACTTTTTTTAGCATTTTTACAAGCTCTGGTAAAAGCAATCAAGCCAGCTTGTAGGGCTGAAGTGGCTTTTGGAAGTGCATGACTTTAAAACACTTGGATAGAAGTTGTGACATCATATCCTGCCTGATAATGAGAACTACCGGCACTAGGTCTTAAATTTTTTGCATATCATTGTAATGCTTTGTCTTCTGTAGTTGCTCCTTTGAAATCTTCTGTTCAAGCCTTTTACTTCATCATTTCATCTTTTTGCTTTAGCTACTCGACTTTCAAGAGCAAGTTTCAGAGTCTCTTCTGACATCCATTTTGGTCTTTTCGTTCTTTCCTGTCTTTTTGATGACCTCTTGCTTTCTTCATGTATGATGTCCTTGATGTCATTCCACCACTTGTCTGGTCTTCAGTCATTAGTGTTCAATGTGTCAAATATATTCTTGAGATGGTCTCTAAATTCAGGTAGGATACACTCAAGGTTGTACTTTTGCTCTCATGAACTTGTTCTAATTTTCTTCAGTTTCAGCATGAACATGCATGTGAACAATTGATGGTCTGTTCTGAAGTCAGCCCCTGGCTTTGTTCTGATTGATGATATTGAGCTTTTTCATCATCTTTTCCACAGATGTAGTCGATTTGATTCTTGTGTATTCCATCTGGTGAAGTCCAAGTAACCATTTATGTCAGTGAAAAAGATATTTGCAATGAAGAAGTCATTGGTCTTTCACAGTTTTATCATGCGATCTCTGGCATCATTTGTGTTGCCAATGCCAAATTTTGCAACTACTGATTTTTCTTGTTTCCAACTTTCGCATTCCAATCACCAGTAACTATCAACGTACCCTGATTGCATGTTTGATCAGTTTCAGACCACAGAAGCTGGTAAAAATCTTCAATTTCTTCATCTTTGGCCTTAGTGGTTGGTGCATAAATTTGAATAGTAGTAGTATTAATTGGTCTTCCTTGTAGGCGTATGGATATTATCCTATCATTGACAGTGTTGTACTTCAGGATAGATCATGAAATGTTCTTTTTGATGATGAATGCTATGCCATTCCTCTTCAAGTTGTCATTCTCAGCATAGTAGACCATAAGATTGTATGATTAAAAATGACAAATACCAGTCCATTTCAGCTCACTAATGCCTAAGATATCAATGTTTAGGCCTTTCTTTTCATTTTTGATGACTTCCAATTTTCCTAGCTTCATACTTCATACATTCCAGGTTCCAATTATTAATGGATGTTTGCAGCTGTTTCTTCCCATTTTGAGTTGTGTCACCTCAGCAAATGAAGTTTCCAAAGACTTGACTCCACCCATGTCATTAAGGTCTACTCTACTTTGAGGAGGCAGCTCTTCATCAATCATCTTTTGAATGACTTCCAACCTGAGGGGCTCATCTTTCAGCACTATAGTTGCAACATTGAAGGATTCTATGTGGAAAATATTAAATGACACAGAAAGCATCAAAAGAAGATGGAAGGAAGACACGGAGTTACTATACCAAAAAGAACTGGTCAATGTTCAACCATTTTAAGAGGTAGCATATGATCAGGAACCAATGGTACTGAAGGAAGAAGTCCTAGCTTCACTGAAGATACTGGTGAAAAACAAGGCTCCAGGAATTGACAGAATACTAATAGAGATGTTTCAACAAATGGATGCAGTGCTGAAGGTGCTCACTAGTCTACGCCAAGAAATTTGGAAGACAGCTACCTGGCCAACTGACTGGAAGAGATCCATATTTATGACCACCCCAAGAAAGGTGATGCCACTGAATATGGATATTATTGAACAATATTATTATTATCACACACAAGGAAAATTTTGTTAAAGGTCATTCAAAAGGTCATACAAAAAGGATTGTGAGGATGGCACAGGACTGGGCAGTGTTTCACTCTGTTGTAGATAGTTTGCCACAAGTTGAAACTAACTTGGTGGCTCCTAACAACAGCAACAGGTTTTAAATATGAACTATCTACAACTAGAACCAAATCAGGATTAATTAAAGGAGTTTTCTTCAAATCCTTCTGGGGAGTTAGAACCTGCTCAGTAGGTCTAAACAGTTATGTGAAGGATGGCTGTTTCCGTTTGCTGTAGGGAGAAGGTGGCTGGATTTAAACAAGCCACAGAATGTAACCTAATATTTGATTCAGCCAGGAGGAGGACTTCATAGGAGGTGAGTCTGCTGACAGAAAGACATTAAGACAGAACTAAGTAAGGTAGACACAGCATGGGTCACATACACATCCAAAAATTTCCCAGTACTGTATCTGCCATGGTTTCAACCAACTTAGCAGTGGCAGTCACAGTACAAAGGCAGGGAGGGTACCCTTTGGCTACGGGGTTAAACTGTAGGTTATAATAACTGATGGGTCTTTGCAGTCCTCCATGTGTCTTAGCTAATACAACTAAACCATTTCCAGATACTTCATGTACAAGTAAGGAAAAACCTAAATAGTAGTTAGGAAATCCTAGAGCGAGCATATTCCTTAAAGCCTCTGTTAATTTAGTTATTGCATCTTGATCTTCTGGTGTTATTTGGAATGAAGTTGGTTCAGAAGCCTTTAAATATTTGTGCAGATGTTGAGCCATCGAAGAGAAATTCAGTATCCAGGTTCGGCAATAGCCACAGATTCCTAAGAAGCCTCCTAGTTGTTTCTTTGTTTCAAGTATAGGAAAAACAAAAGCAGTTTCTTTTTGCTTAGGGTCAATAGAGAAGCCTTTTTCAGAGATTAAGTGGTTTAAATGTTTAACAGAAAACAAAACAGAACAAAAAAACCCTGTTGCTGTCAAGTCAATTCCGACTCATAGCAGCCCTATAGGATAGAGTAGAACTTCCCTGTAGGGTTTCCAAGGAGCACCTGGGGGATTCAAACGGCCGATGTTTTGGTTAGCAGCCATAGCACTTAACTGCTACACCACCAGGATTTTCTGTTTAATGGAAGGCTAGGCCAACTACAATTTTTCCTTAGAAACCTATGACCACCAAATATTTTAATAAGACTATACTGTCTTCAAGGCAAGCTTGCTGGGAGACTGAGCAAACTAACAAATCATCAACATACTGTAGTAATGTAGATGGGTTTATAAATTGTGAAGGCTGCAAATCAGCACGCAAAATCTGAGAAAAATAGGTAGGAGACTCAGTAAATCCTTGGGACATTAAAGTCCAGGTAAATTGTTGGTTTTTCCAGGTAAAAGCAAACAAAAACTGACTTTCTTGATGCACTGGGATGCTGAAAAAGGCACTACCAAGATCCACAACCATGAAGTGAGATGTGTCTGAAGGGATATTGGATAGTAATAAATGTGGTTTAGGGACTATTGGGAATCTAGGAATGACAACATGGTTGATTGCTCACAAATCTTGAATCTCCACCCTCTATTATTTGGCTTTTTAACAGGAATAACAGATGTGTTATAGGGGCTAATACAAGGGACATTTAAACTTTTGAAAAGGAAATACTGTATGATAGGAACAAGTTCTTCTCTAGTTTCTCATTTGAGAGAATACTGGGGAATTTTTGGCAGAAGTTTAGATAAATCTATTTGGATCTTATTTGAATCAGCTGACAACACTTGGCCTGTAGATGCAGTGGTCCACAAGGTTTAAGGGACTGAGAACAGATTATCAGAGGGAGAGGCTTTGAACTTTGGGGGGAGGGCATAACAAATACCTGCATATAGCAAATGGCTTCCTTTTCCTGAATGTCATTTAATTCAGAGCTGGTCTCTGTTGACTCAGGAATATGAGACAAAATAATATTTCTACTTTTTCATTAAATTGTAAATGGCAGTTCCATTTGGATAAAAGATCTCTTCCTAGCAAATTAACAAGGCTGTCAGAGCTAAGCAAAATGGTTATAAATCTTTAGTGGGACCAAGGAATAAATCAATGTTTGTTCCTGGTTAGTAACCTCCACTACTTTAGAGGTTTTTGTACTCTGGGGCAGGGGCTTTTGTAAGCAAGTGGGGCTAATGGCAGACAGAGTGACTCCAGTGTCAGTTAAAAATGGGCAAGTTTCTCCCTTAATAGACATTATAGTTTTCCCTTGTGAGTTGAGTGCCACCATGGGAAAAGTCCCTGTGTTGCCCACAGAGCCCCTTCATTCCAGGTCAGATTGAAGGGCGTCATATTGACGAGCTTTTTGTTTATTTTTTTAGTTTGTAGTGCTTAATTTTCCAGTGTTTGGGGTTTTTTTTTTTTTTTTTTGCAATAAAGACAGGCGCCAACTTTAGTGCCATTGGAAGGTTTGGTGTTTTTCTTTTGACTGGGAGACTGTAATTGTTGCAATGGGAGGCCATCAACTTATTAGCCTTAGAAACATTTTAGGCTTCTAAAGCCTGGGAAAGCCTGTAGATAAGATTAGTTAGCTTGACAATAGGAACTCTCTCCCAGTCCAGTTGGTGTCTCTTTACTAAAGCTGAAATTTGAGGCTTAAGGCCAAATATAAAAACAGCATTAAAAGCTACAGTAGCTCCTGGGGTTGATAAGTAAGTTCAGAGTGTTCGAAAAATTTTTAGAGTAACCTGGTCTGGTAATCATAAACACACTCATCTTTATTCTGTTTTCAAGAGTGGAATTTTGTCCAATCAATTAGTGGGGGAAAGGCTCAAGGGATTGCTTCCAACATTCTTTTGCTCATTGCCTGAGAGTCTTCCAACAGTTCAGTAGCTGTTTTATCTATATTCAAAGCCAAGCTGTCTTTAGAGTCCTTCCACTCAGCTTGCTCCAGCCATAATTGGACTTCCCCGGGCCTGGTTATCATATGCACTAATTGATACAAATCAAGGAGCCCAGGCTGGTAAGCCTCAACAAGAATCTTAAATTCTTCTGCAAATTTATAAGGATCTTCATGCAGTTTCAGAAAATTCTTCACAATGCTATTCAGTTCTAACTGTGTCCAAGGGGCAAAAATAATGCAGAGAAGGTCCTGAGCCTCTGTTCCAGGATAGATTTTAATTAAAGGTCGTCTTGGGCAAGGGCTTATTGGTTGGTGTTTTAAGAAAGAAGGGAAGTTAATACAGGATATTGTCAGAGGAATAAGAGGGTAGAGAAAGATACAGAGGAGCAACAGCCAGTGGTGGAACAGAACAGGTAGACACGGGATTTTTGCCCTGCAAATTGTTTTGCTTTGTCAATTTAGAAACTGTCCTATAGGGAGTCAATTTTACTATCTTGATGTCCTTTGGAAACCCTGCTGGCTTAGTGGTTAAGTGCTAGAGCTGCTAACCAAGAGGCCAACAGTTTGAATCTGCCAGGCACTCCCTGGAAATTCTATGGGGTAGTTCTCTGTCCTACAGGGTCACTATCAGTCGGAATCGACTTGATGGCAGTAGATTTTTGGTTTGATGTCCTTTAGAGACCTCAAATACCAATCAAAATAGGCATCCCATTGAGGTGGTTTGATTCAGGAGTCTCAGTTTTCCAATTTGTTGTTCAGAAAATTTGATTTAGAAAGTTTGAACAAACCCCAAAGTGGCCACTAATTTTCCAAACTATCTCTGGTAAGGTTATGCCAAGAAGACAAGAAAAACACTTTAAAGGACCAAAATGCTTGTTCATAATATGAGCAGGAATTCCAGACCGCAGTTCTGATATCCCCTTGGACTTTGCATTTTTCATTCTTCAAAGAGATAGTACAAACTACTTATTTGCAAGGACAAAAACAAATCCAACAATAAAATTCAAAGAGCTACAAGTGCAAAGGAGCTGAGCTCAGATTCAAGAGGTTATTTGATAACTTAAGATGACTTTTGAGAACCTGCAGAGTTGGAGACCCCATGTGGCTCAGCTTGTACAAGAGCCCGAGTCCTTGGTGCCTTGGGAGTTGCAGAAGAAATAGTGGAAGCAAAAGGCTGTTGGAAGCAATTCCCTGAGACTTTCCCCCACTAAGTTTTATTGCAGAATATAGCTTGAGTTTGGCAGCACTGAGTAAAATTATAGTGTGCTCCAGTGTCCACAACGAGTGCAGGGTTTTTATACAAGAAGAATAGTGTGACTGTGACCACAAACAGACCTTTCTTCATATCTATTTCCAAACGCATTCTTCCTGAGGGCAAGCATATTTTTTTTCAGAGAACAATCTGCACACACTCCCTGGAATCATAGTCAAGCAAGCATAACCACATTTGTTTGCAAAATAAGACTTGTTTAGCTGAAAATGGTGCTTATACTTTACAAGCAGCAGCACTGGTTTAAAACAAAATGGATTTTGATCCAGACCAGTGTTAGACATTTCAGTTATGCTAAGCACCTCAATTTTAGAGTGCTTTTTCACAGGGTAAATACAAATAAAAAAAAAATTTCCCTGGTGCAAAAAGGAAAAGGAACTCCCTCCTCCCTTTTCTTAGAGCATTTTCTTTAGAAAAATAGACATGTAAATTATTTCTCTGCACCTTTGAGATGTATGCAAATATTTTAAAAAGCCAAATAAGGCTTTTGTTAACTTTACAACCTGGGGATGTCTTTCTCAAGAACTGAGAGACATCTCTTTGAAATGTTAACATCAAAGAAGATAATGCCCTTATCTCCCCATTTACATGGGAATTTAATTTAGGTGTCTGGCTACTTACCTGTCATAGGGAGTCCCTGGGTGGTGCTTTGGAAGAAAGTCCTGGTGACCTACTTTAGAAAATTCAGCTGTTGAAAACACTGTGGAGCGCAAATCTACTCTGACACACATGGAGTCTCCATGAGCTGGAATCAACTTGATGGCAAATAGAGAAATAAGAAATTTATTATTCTCTGGATAAAGGCAATTAGTAAACACAAATGACCACCCTAATTACCAGGTGAGTTTAGTGTGAACTATTTGTGAGAAATGCTGTCAAGTCTTCTTACTCAAGGACTAGTTACTGTTGGTCTTGAGAACTTGTATAAAACAGGTTGCCTCTCTTTGGTCATATAAAGGATCATATTTCTTTCTGTTTTTGTAATCTCTTTATTGAATTGCCTGTGAGGCATCACGTTCTGGCTTAATCCTTGCTTAATAATAAAATCGTTTTCTTTCTCTTCTACCTTTGAAGAGATTTTTTCTGGGCTGACAACAGATTTTGTTTTCAATTATATTTTCCCAACAGAACACAAATGGGGGTAACTGGACAGGACTTGGATAATAGTAGCAGACCACATAGACTATGTCTTCCCAAGGGTGGAAGCATCCATTCTCAGCCCAGAGATCAGAAACCTTTTAAAAACAATGTGCCAAGGTTCTGCCCACTCTCCCACTGTGTGTCCGGGTGTAGAGTAGGGTGGATGGAGGGACAAGGAGGAAGAAGAGGAGGAGGAAACAGGCACGTTCTAGCCAGTAATTCTCTCAAGTAGGGGCTGTGTGTTGTAGTTGGTGTAAATTCTCAAAGGAGGAGTGGCTTTCATTTGTCAATGAAATCAACCCATGTATGTACCACTCTTGCTGCACATGCTATGGATTGCCCGTGGTGTTGGGCAATAGGTTTATTTGGTCACATTCATACCCACATCCATTATACATGCACACTATTTACAAGGAGAAAAAAAAAAAAAGATAGAAACTAGTTGCATAACAATAATTAGTTTCATAGTTAAGTAAGTTATGAATAATAGTGCTTTCAGCTATTTTGTTACCAATCTGCCCCCAGGACCAAGATGAGGCTGATAAAATGCTTATGGGCTAGTAAATTTTTCCTGCTAATTTGCAAGGCTGTAATAAAACCCATGAACTTGATGACTTGACGGCCTGTAGAAAACATAACAAGAAACTGGGAACGTACAGTAATTTGCAGCTAGAAGTCCTCTTAAAGCCGTAGAGGAAATGACTCCTAGAAAGGAGATGAATCACAGTATTTTAAAGAGAAAGTAATAATGCCAAGTTTGTACTTAACTAGTTACACACAGCCTGAGGGGAAAATTTTTTCTACAGAAGAATATAATGGAAATTTCTTGCTTTCAATTATTCTTGCCTTAAAGAGTAAAATTAATAGCAGTGTATGAAAAAACAACAGTATTCAAATGAAAAAAATACTGGAACACAGTGTATCCTGTAGTGTAATATATTTAAGGAATGCCAAATTTTTGGACAGTATACACAGTCACATCGTGCCCTCTTGTGGCAGAAATATTGTTACTCGAATTTAGAAGACACTAGTGCATTTTACACAGCAATGGAGCATATACATTTGGGGAAGTTTGTTCAAGAACAAATGTTGTTTACAGAAGGTGATCGGCTGGGAGGGTTGTTGCTGGGGCACTTCAGATAACACCCATCTGGACGGGACCATTTAGTAATGAGTAGAGCAGTTTATACAGTTTATCTCAGAACTATGAGGCTATATAGGGAAACTGAGGCTCAGAGACATTAAGGAACTGCTCAGTTTACCCAACTAGTAAATGGCAGAGCTGGGACTTGAATTAATTTTCTCCTGATTCCATTAGGCTGTGCATGTTCCACTGTGCTAAGATGAGTCTCTAACTTATTTCTTGAGTATTTAGTATGTGTGAGACACTGGTGCTGGGCGCCCTGGAACCTATAAAGTGTAAGATACCTTTCATTCTTCTGGAACCTATGACCTAATAGGGAAATAAAAACAAATAAATGGGGGGGGGGAACACTGTGCAAGGCGGTATACAAGTAATAATGATGTAGAACTATTTCTTAATCAAGCACACAAAAAGAGGATCTGTATAGCCACATGAATGTTTCCCTTTCTCAAGAGAACCCTGGAGTTTCTGGGTGGTGCAAACAGTTAAACACCCGGCCACTAGCTGAAAGGTTGGCAGTTTGAACCTACCCAGAGTCACTGCAGAAATCAACCTACTTTTGAAAAGTCATAGCCTTGAAAACTCTATGGAGCAATTCTACTCTGCACTTATGGAGTCTCTACGAGTCAGAATCATCTTGACAGCAACTAAGAACAACAGGGAGCTCTAGGGGTTCCTGGGTGGTTGAAACAGTTTGTGATGACTGCTAGCCTAAAGGCTGGCAGTTCAAAACCACTCAGCGGTACAGCTGCTTCTCCCTGAGATTGCTAATCATGGCTCCTGGGCCCTCAGTGGTTAATACGAAAGTAAGGAAGGAGGTGAAAAGTGGTACTAAGAATTCATACTTGATTGGCGCTATCGTGAGCTGGCTGCTCACTTCTGCAGCTGGCATGCCTATTTCATGAGGTCTTTACCAGTTTGTCTATTGGGCCCTCCTGTGATATGGACAGAACCTCACCTTCAGGTGATTGCCTTTGCTCAGCTGCAGACTCCCTGTTCAGGTTCCTTTGCCCTTTGACAGAAGCCTTCTTGGTATTCATGCACTTTAGCCTCACCATCTGAGGGGAGTTCATCCCAGTGAAATAGCACCTCTCTTCCCTGCTCTGCTTTCCCAGGTCAAAAGGCACAGCTCCCCTCCTTTAGCTTCCTCAGCCTGAGTAACCTGTCCACTGTTTCTCACAGTTGCAGGTAACATATATCAGCCTCTCTGAGAGGTTTTCTTGAAGATCTTCTCACTAGACTGGTGGTGAGAAGGTGGCCATCACCCCTCCCAGCATAGCAACAATCTTCAAGGAAATCTTTTCACAAGACTATCCCTGGTGTACTCCCTAATAGAGTGCCCCTAGACTGTTTTGTATCTTCACTGTGCATTGTACTCCTGGACACATGCATTGAATATCTTCATCTTGCTCTGTCTCATGACTTGCTTTGGTATCTGATATCTATCATATCTCGGTGTCTCATTCAAAATTTCCAATTTAACATTTTGTTATACATTTAAATATTATCATTTAGCATTTTCAGTCATTTTGCAGCAGGAGCGTTGTTCAAGGACTCAGAATCAAGTCTGTAATGCTACCAGAAACAGAAGTCTACAATTATTTTCTTACCTGCTATTGCTGTTCTCTTCCTGTCATCATTATAGTTATAGATGAATTGTATGGAATACATACATTGTTTCTCAGCAGTGCAATCTAGTCACAGAACTAGAATTTTCTTAGATAGAGGGACAGATGAAATGCAGTAATAGCTTGTCTTTAAAATATATTAGGAAGAAGAAAATTGCTCAGAGCCCAGTAAAATCGGAAATTTCCATGTTCTTTACAACACTTAAATGTAGCTCTTGTGAGCACTGAACACATTGCCCAAATGCTGTCGTTAGGGTGCGGTCAAGTCGGTTCCAACTCACAGTGACCCTATGTACAAGAGAATGAAATACTGCACACTCTTGCACCATCTTCACAACCATCGCTATCTTTGAGCCCATTGTTGCAGTCACTGTGTCAATCCATCTTGTTGAGGGTCTTCCTCTTTTTCACTGACCTTCTACTTTACCAAGCCAGATGTCTTTCTCTAGGGATTGAGCCGTCCTGATAACATGTCCAAAGTATGTGAGACAAAGTCCCCCCATCTTTGTTTCTAAAGAGCATTCGGGCTGTATTTCTCCTAAGACAAATTTGTTCATACTTCTAGCGGTCTGTGGTATATTCAATATTCTTCACCAACGCCATAATTCAAATGCATCATTTCTTTGCTTTTCCTTATTCATTGTCCAGCTTTCACATACATATGAGAGGATTGGAAATACTATGGCTTGGGTCAGTGTGTACCTTCATCTTCAAGGTGACATCTTTGCTTTTTAACACTTTAAAGAGGTCTCTTGAAGCAGATTTGCCCAATGCAATACGCTGCTTGATTTCTTGACTGTTGCTTCCATGAACATTGATTGTGGATCCAAATAAAACGAAATCCTTGACAACTTCAGTCTCTTCTCTGTTTATTATGATGCGCTTATTGGTTCAGTTGTGAGGATTTTTGTTTTCTTTATGTTGAGGTGTAATCCATACTGGAGGCTGTGGTCTTTGATCTTCATTACTAAGTTCTTCAAGTCCTCTTCACTTGCAGCAAGCAAAGGTTGTGTCATCTGCATAACACAGGTTGTTAATGAGTCTTCCTGCAATCCTGATGCCCCGTCCTTCATATAGTCCAGCTTCTTGGATTATTCGTTCATCCTAGAGATTAAATAAGTATGGTGAAAGAATACAACTGTGATGCACACCGTTTCTGATGTTAAACCATGCAGTATCTGCTTGTTCTGTTTGAATGACTGCCTCTTGGTCTAAGTATAGCTTCCTCATGAGCATAATTATGTGTTCTGGGATTCCTATTCTTCACAATGTTATCCATAATTTGTTAGATCCACACAGTCCAATGTCTGTATAATAAATAAATCACTGGTAAACATCTTTCTGGTATTCTCTGCTGTCAGACAAAATCCATCTGACATCAGCAATAATATCCCTCGTTTCATGTCCTCTTCTGAATCTGGTCTGAATTTCTGACAGTTCCCTGTTGATGTACTGCTGCAACTGATTTTGAATTGTCTTCAGCAAAATTTTACTTGCATGTGATAATAATGATATTGTTCAATAATTTCTTCATTCTGTTGATCACCTTTCTTTCGAGTGGGCACAAATATGGATCTCTTCCAATTGGTTGGTCAGGCAGCTGTCTTTCAAATTTTTTTGCCTAGACTAGTGAGTGCTTCCAGGGTTGCATGTTTGTTGAAAAATCTCAATTGGTATTCCTTCAATTCCTGGAGCATCTTTTTTTTGTCAGTGCCTTCAATACAGCTTGAACATCCTCTTTCAATACCATCGGTTCTTGATCATATGCTACCTCTTGAAATGTTTGAACATCGACCAATTCTTTTTGGTACAGTGACTCTGTGTATTCCTTCCATCTTTTGATGCTTCCTGAGTCATTCAATATTTTACCTAAAGGATCAGTATTGCAACTTGAGGCTTGAAATTTTTCTTCAGTTCTTATAGCTTGAGAAGTGCTGAGTCTGTTTTTCCCTTTTGGTTTTCTAACTTCTGATCTTTGCACATGTCATTATAATATTTAACTTTGTCTTCTTAAGTCACCCTTTGAAATTTTCTGGTCAGCTCTTTGACTTCATCATTTCTTCAACTAGCTTTAGCTACTCTACATTCAAGAGAAAGTTTCAGAGTCTCTTCTGATATCCATTTTGGTCTTTCCTTTCTTACCTGCCTTTTTAATGACCCTTTGCTTTCTTCATATATGGTGTCCTTGATGTCATTTCACAACTCGTCTGGTCTTTGGTCATTAGTGTTCAGTGAGTCAAATCTGTTCTTGAGACGGTCTCTAAATTCAGGTGGAATATACTCAAGGTTGTACTTTGGCTCTTGTGGACTTGTTTTAATTTTATTTAGCTTCGACTTGAACTTGCATATGAGCAACTGATGGTCTGTATCAAAGCTGGCCCCTGGCCTTGTTCTGACTGATGATCTTTTCCATCATCTCTCTTTCCACAGATTTAGTGAAAAAGTTAGCATTTAAATGGGAGATGAACAATCCTAACCATATGCTAGTTCTGAGGCGGTTTCCTATAAAATGACTATGTAACTTAAGGTTAATGCTTGTTAAATACACAATTATGCACCTACAGAACCGGACTAAAAGAGTGTAAGCAGGTGGAGATCTTAATCATTGCATCACCAGGACTCCTTGAAAAGGTCAATATTTTGCTCAAATGTCTTTACAATTTGAAAGACATTAGAAAAAAAAAACTTTTATTGTGGTATATAACAAAAAATTGCCATTTTAGTCATTTTTAGTATATAATTCAGTGACATTAGTTACATTCACCATGTTGTGTAACCATCACCGCTATTTCCAAAAGTTTTTCATCACTCCAAACAGAAACTCAGTATCCGTTAGACAATTAACTTCCCATTTTCCCTTCCCCCCAACCTCTGGTAACCACTAATAAATGTTTGTCTCTATGCATACGTCTATTTTAGATAGTTCCTGTGAGATCATACAATATTTGCCCTTTTGAGACTGACTTATTTCACTCAGCGTGATGTTTTTAACATTCATCCATGTTGTGGCCTGTATCAGGGCCTCACATCTCTTCAGTTAAATGATAGTCTATTGCATGCACGTGCCATATCTTGCTTACCCATTCTGCTGCTGATGGACATTTGGGTTGTTTCCACCATTTGGCTATCATGAACAATGCTTCAAAGATTATTTGTATACAAGTATGTTTGAGTTCCTACTTTCAATTCTTTTGGGTATATACCTATGAGTGGAATTGTTGGGTCATATGGTAATTCTAAGTTTTTGAGGAACTGCCAAACTGTTTTCCACAGTGGCTGGGGACACAATTTTTATTAAAATAAATTAATACATAATACATACCTTATATACATTGGTTTTGGTTTTACATACATATATATTTCATCGGCTTGAAGCATAAACTGAAGAGAAAAATATTTGAACTTATAATTTACTTATGCTGGAAAAACTTAAAATAGTGGAAATGGGTGTGTAGTATACGGTAAAGGTAGCATTCAAATTAGTGGGGAAAAATAAATTAGTCAGTACAGAGTGTTGAGACTACTGCCAGTCATTTAGAAAAATGTATCCTTACCTTACCCTTACACCAATAAAATTTCCAGATGAAGTTTTTATGTAAAACAACAACAAACACAAATAGAGCTTAAAACACAAGAAGAAAAAAAAGGTATGTGTGTATGTGTATATACATATACTCATGGTAAAAGTTTTGCAGCACTCAAAGGTATAAAAGTAAAAAAATAAACATCTCCATCTTCATCTGGCGTGTCTGTTCTGCTCTCCAGAAGAGACAAATTTCTATTTCTTGTGTATCCTTCCAGAGATGTTCTGTACATATTCAAGCATATATATATATATATATATATATATATATATGACAAAAAGAATCATTCTATCCTACAATTTGGTTTTTTCACATAACAATATATCTTGAACATCTTTCCATTTACTACATGCTGTTCTGCCTACTTATTTTTAATGGCTACTTAGTATTCCATTGTATAGATGCAGCGTACATTATTTAACCACTTTTCTGAATTTTTTTTCACATAGTAATATGTTTTGAATGTCTTCTCATATCAGTACCTATGGACCTACCTCATTTTTTCCTATTGCATGGTATTCCATTGTAGAAATATATCACAATTTATGCAGTGTCAGGATGCTTCCAATTTTTCCCTATTACAAACAGTACATGTCTTCTCGTGAGTTTCTCTAAGGCAGCCATTCTCATATTTATCGGACTTACATTTGAAAAGAACTCTTTATTGTGTTGAGAACAGACTTTGAGTTAGGAAGCAGGAACAAAAGCAGAGAAACTAGTTGGGAAGCCTTTGCGATAGTCCAGATGAGAGATTAAATGGCTTGGATATGAAAGTGGTGGCAAGGAAGGTGGTGTACCTGTTGGAGATAAAGGTGATAGGACTTTCTGGTGCTTGGATGTAGGATGAGAGGGAAAAAGAAGATTCCAAAGTTTGGGGCCTAAACATCTAAGAGGATAGAGGTATCATTTACTAAGTACAGAGACTGGGGGATGAGCAGCTTTGGGAAGAAGATCAATATTACAAAACCCGATTTGGCCATATTTAAGGCTGAGTGTACATCAGGCTTTTCAGTGGCGATGGCAGGGAAAAGCAAAGAACTAGAGATATCACTCTAGAATTATGAGCGTAAGAATGGTATTTAAAAGTATGAAACCCATAAGAGGGTGAGTGCAGAGACAGGAATGGTGCATGAACTCTACAGGCATCCTAATATTTACAGATCAGAAAGAGGAAAAAGACTCAGCTACAGGAAACACACAAGCCTCCAATGACAGTTGCTTGGTGGCTGTGCATGAGATGCATTGGCCAGGAATCAAACCCAGGTCTCCTGCATGGAAGGTGAGAATTCTACCACTGAAGCACCATTGCCTCATACAAATGGCCATAGGAATTTGCAACGTGGAGCTCCCTGTAGGCAAAACCTGACCGGAGTGAACCCAAGAGAGAACGGGAGAAAAAGACTTGGAGACAGTGATTATAATTACAACTCTTTTAAGGAGCTTTGCCTTAAAGAAGGAGATGTAGCATTAAGTGATGATGCTAATATCAAGATATTACAGTGTTCTTGTATGCTGATAGAGATCCTAAGTAGACAGGGAGGAGATGGTGATTCAGGGGACAGAGGAGGTAATTGGGCGGTTGACATCTTTGAGTAGGTGGAGGAGATGGGATCCAGTGCACAAGGTACAGAGCCGTCCTCAGTAGGGAGCACACAGAGTTTTTCCTTCATAACAGTGGGAAGATGGAGTATACAGGCATAAATTCAGGGAAGTGGTTAGTTGCGGTGCCCCAAGTGTGTGGAAATTTTCTTCTGGCTGTTTCTGTGTTCTCTGCTGAGACTGAGGGGCTGGTTGGCTGAAGGCAGTCATGCAATGGGTGAGTGAGAAGTTTTGCTATAATGGAGAACAGATAGTCACAAATTGGCAAGGAAAGGCCACCATGCCTATTGGCAAGCTGTCTTAGCCGACCAAAGAACTTTGAGGCCAGCTGAGAGCAGCTTTACTTAGCGATTCACTTACCTTTGGTTGCATTGCATTCATTCAACAAAACTTGGCTGAGAGCCTAGAAAGAACCTAAAAAGTCCTTGGCTAGGATGTGATCTTGAACAAGACAGTTGGGATCACTCACTCTCTCATGGATCCTACAACCTAAGGAGTTATATTTTCTGTAAGAATAATTCTCAGTTTTATAATTGAAGAAATAGGGGAAAAAGAAATATTCTCAGGTATGGTTACTAACCTAAAGGCTGGCCATTCAAACTCACCCAGCAGTGCCATGGAAGATAGGCCTGGCACACTGCTTCCATAAAGATTACAGCCAAGAAAACCCTATGAAGCAGTTCTACCTTGTAACACACGGGATCTCCATGAGTCAAAATCGATTCCATGGCAATAGGTTTCTTTTTTTTTTTTTTAATCTGGTAAGAGTTGGTGGAGGGGAGGTGGCCAGACTGAAGAATTAATTTGCAGGGAATGGGAGGCATAATATTTACAACTTGGAATACATGCAAATATGCCTCCTTGAGCTCAACTCTTTTTCTTGCCTAAGTTATGCAGAACTAGCTGCTACCCATTCTGCTATAGACTGACTGTGTGGGTTGTGACAAATCTCTTAATTTATTTGCAAAGTGCATCCTGGTTACTGAGCTCAAGACCCTGACCAGCTCAGTGTCATGATCTGCCATGGAGCCTCTTTATTCACTATGAGCTGTAACTCAAGATGTTGTTTTGTTAAATTGCTGTAGAGAAAATTTGTCCCAAATATTAACTGTTTTTGTAAGTCTCTAAAGTCATCCTGTCCCTTTCCTCTTTTATGGTTCCAAGTAAATCCAGAAGATCATCATTAAATAAACCGCAATTATAAAAGGTGTGCTGAAACTTAGTGTGCTTGGCAGTCTCTACTCTAGCTGGCAGTAATAAAATAACGAATCCCAGCATGATTCTGCTTTGAATCATATTCTGCAATTATTGTTTTGGCTCCTTTCTTTCTTTATGCCAAAGAAGCCGACGCTGAGTTCACACGGTTTCAAAATGTCTACTTGTTTCCCCAAACTGAAGAAAATTGTGGAGAAAGTTCTAAGAACTGTTGTTTCTCATGGCCCATTTATGTCTAAAAGCTACATTACCTAATGCTGGTTGCGTTCAAATGCCTTTACTTAATGGATTTTAAGTAGATACAATTTTTAGTCAAATTTTTCTCACTTTCCCTCCCATCCTTACACAGATTATTTCTTTATTTCACCGGAAACAAAGCAGAACTTGGCAATTCATTCTACACAACTACATCAGAGGGGCCATGTGACTATTTCCCATTAAGGACTAATTACTAAACACTTGGTAAAGTCCATAATAATCTTTCTGTTTAATTGTTCTGGCCTGACAAATGTTCTTATTTTCCCATCTAACCTGGTGTGGTCAATTCACTGCTAAAAATGAAACAATTCTAAGTGCTTTTTCCTATTGCAGGGGATTGCTGTGTGAGGGCACAAACCATTCTGTATTTTGCAAGCTGGGATGTGCTTTTCTTCATAAGCTGGGGTTTGGCCATTCTTGAAGCTTATTATGAGTTTTCCATATGTCTACAAAGACATAAGTTAGAATTCTATGTTGCAAGTAACTCAAAGTGGCTTAAACCATAAAGAGAAATATTGGCCCGTGTAACAGAAAGGTCCAGAAGCAATCATGTAAGACAAAAATACAGAAGGTGCCAGATTAGTTTTTCTAGATTTTGTGATTCTTTAGTTATTTGTCAACTTTTTGAAATATGTAATATATTGTTAATTCTTTTCTTATTCTAAATAATTTTGTATTTGTAATATCTTATTCTCTAAAGTGGTCCTCCAAATTGTGTAAACTTCAAGCCCCATAAAACCTGGATCTGTCCATGCTTAAGAAAGGGTGAGACAGTTGATTCCAGAAGAAAATAATTTATGAAAATGAGGGCAAAGGGCACCTAATGGTGAAAACAAGACATGACCACTAAAGTCTTAAACCTGTTTTGAACTTTCTTTGCTTTAAATTCTACCTGTATGAGTCTAATAAATGTTTTTATTGGCAATGAAGCTATTTAAAGGCAGGGTCTATATGTTCAATGTTTTTCTCTGGTTGTACTCTTAGTGATCAGCAAAGTGACTTGTATGAGTTTGTATATAAATACATATTGATTTATTAATTCTTATTTCCACTCCTATGACTCCAAGATGATTATGCTTTCTTTTTACTTGAACATACATGAAAGTTTCATGGAGGAGTTACATCATAAACTCAAAAGGCTCTATACAGAAATACTATTACCCGTTGCCATCAACTTGATTATGACTCATGGAGACCTTATAGGACAGAATAGAACTTCCCCGTAAGGTTTCCAAGGCTATAATCTCTACAGAAGTGGACTGCCACATCTTTCCTCTGGAGACAGGATGGTAGGTTCAAATTGCTGACCTCTCAGCAGCTTAACCACTGGGCCACCAAGGCTCACTAGAAATACTGTTACAGATGAAAAATGTATTTACAGAACAAAGCAACGACCTAAGCCTTGGTCACTGACCTACTTATTTCAAATAATTATTTATTGGCTATGACTCTAGTATTTGTCAAAATTAAATTTTAACTGAGGCAAGTAATTTTGCCTGATGTGAAATTGTTACTAATTTAAGAATTATTAAAATTGATTAATTATGTTCTAGTATCCTTGAGGAGCAGATGTTTGTTTTAAATGTTAATCTAGAAAAGGCACTTTAGGAAAGAGTTAATGTAAAATTACTTGCGAGGGAAATATTTGAATCAGACTGCTCACCTTGGCCTTTCCAAGGAACGTTTGGGTTTCATGTTGATTTTTGTCATAAATAAAATTCATCCTCAGTGAGAAAGCTTGTGAGAATGACTTTGGTCAAGGCTTGCCAGCAGATTGTTATCACTGGTCTGGAGAGGCAAAAATCTTACTCCCTTATAATCTTAGCTTTTCCAGAATTTCTTCATTTGGCAGTTCTGGGTGACCCTTTGGTACATTACCAAGCAACCATTGTTTGAGGCCTCTTGAGGTTTATTAGAAAAATATACAAACAAACCAGTGCCTACCTGTGTTCCTTTGTGCTTTGAGCTTTGCTAAGTCATTTCTCTCGGCACAGTGTTCTCATTTGCAAAATCGAGGAAGTTATTCCAGAATGATCTCTGACATTCTGAGTTGTGACATTCTGTTATTCTAGAATTCTACTCAGGAGCATATTCTCAGACAAATGCTAAAAGGCTTGATTAACATGGGAAATAGTTTCCTGAAACTCAGGTTTGTTTGTTTGTTTCCAGCTTATTATGAATGTACTGACTAAATTTTTCTGGAAATTTTCTAGGGACAAGATTTCTTAAAAAGAGACTTTTCTTCTCACTCGGCAGTCAGACAACCCTTCTCAGACAATCATCTTGGATTAAGAATATTTATAGTAGTCATTTGTGTGTCTCAGAATCACCTAGGGTCTTGCTAAACGCTCATAGTTGGGCCCTATCCCATAGTTTCTGACTCAGTCAGTCTTGGATGGAGCCCGGGAATTTACATTTCTAACAAGTTCCAAGGTGATACTGACACTGCTGCCCCAGAACTACACCTGCAAGACCACTACCACTACCAGCTGATACTGAGTCACCTCCAACTCATGGCAACCCCACGTGTGTCAGAGTAGAACTGTTCTCCATAGGGTTTTCAATGGCCAATTTTTCAGAAGTAGATTACCAGGCCTTTCTTCCAAGGCACCTCTGGGTGGACTCCAACCTTTTGGTTAGCAGCCAAGCATATTAACTGTTTGAACCACGAAGGGACTCCAGAGAACCACTGGTTTACAGCATTCACCTATTTAGCTGACCCTTCGGGTTTTGGGTTCCTCTGAAGGGTGAAGGACAGTTAAAGCCTGTGAACATTAGGTAGGGTGAGGTCTATATATTTCTGTCCCTGAAGACACCCCTCCCGCCCAACACACTTGGACTGGAAACTCAGAGCTATAGCAGTAGGCACCCAGACAGATGGCGGATGCTTCATTCCCATCCCTTGGCCTGATGTATGGAGAGGGACTAGAAAATATTTTCTTCTTCTCACCGATAGCTCGTACTGGGATACCTCTTATGTGGGTGGACTGGAGCCAGCTAGCATTCCTGACCTTTCATCCAGTCGGTTCCATAAAGGTTCTTGCTTAATCCTGGAACACTGCCATTTCAACGACCTATTTACTTATCCATCTATCGAAGTAATTCATAATCACTCTAAGAAAACTGAAAAATAAACGTAAACAAAAAATAATGTCGTTCAAAATCCCACTAGCCCAAGAAATTCACTTCCAAACATTTTTTTCTAAATGTATAGAGACACACATTAAAAAAATGGGGTCATATTGCTCTGAAATGCGGTCATGCTTTGCCATATATTGTAAACATCTTTCCACGTCAATAAGTATATAGCTGCACAATTGTTTTGATTTTTATTTTAAAATGCTATATTATTTATTAGTAAAGTAGCAATTTCCCAGTGTAAAAACTTCACAGCATTCAGGAATGTGTTAAAAAAAAAAAAAAAGAAAGTCTTATTTCCCCAATACAAAACATCATTTTTAATAGCTGAATAGTATTTTATTGTATAAAAATACCATAATTTGTTTAATCAGTTCCCTGTGAACATATAGCCCTGAAGTTGCCCCTTTTTTGCTTTTATTAAAAAATAATACTGTATTGAAAAAATCTGCATATAGACATTTGCACGTTTCTCTGTTTATTTCTTCATTTTAATATTTTAATGCCATTGTGATTATAAAGGTAATGCACGTTTATTATAGGAAATTTAGAAGCATTAAAAATACTTTTATCTGAAGCAACTGGAACCAGTAGATGGTTGATTGATCAAAAATATTGGTAAAGCAAGAAATCATAAAAAATGATTTTATGAAAGAAACAAATAACTCCAGTGCTATTTAAACTGTTCCAGTATAGAAAGAGAAATAAAGCATCCAAATTATTTTATATGAAGCCAACATAATATTGAAAATAATATATAACAATGATTATACAAGAAAACCATAGATCAATCTCACTTATGAATGTCAGTACAATAATCCAACATAAAATATTAATGGATTTCAAAAGCACAGTATAAGAATAGTATTAACAATTGGGATTTACTCCAGGAATTCAAAGACTGTTCAATATTAGAAAATCTATTATTATAATAGGAGAAAATTGATATTATCTTTCCAATAGGTACTAAAAAGGTATTTGATAAAATTAAGTACTCATTCCTGATAAAGACTCAGTAAGTAGCAATAGGCGAATACTTTCTTAATTAGGTAAGCATATCTACCTCAGTCCAAAAGTTTGCATCAAGCATAATGAAGAAACAACATATGTTTCCATAAAACCAGAAACAAGGCAAAGATGTCTAGTAACACTGTAATATTTTAACATTATTCTGAAGGTACTAACCATTTAGGTAAAAGAAATACATTAGATGTACATTAAAAAAGGAGAGGTAAAATGATCACTATTTGCAGATGATGTAATGATGTGTCTGGAACATTTTAAAGAGTTACCTGAAAAATGATGGCGAAATATGGGAAGTAATTTTTCCTGGTAAAGAAATAAACATATAGGAATAGTCTTTTTAAGACAAAACAACAATCCATTAGAAGATGTAATGGAAAAAAAAAAAAAACCCTATTTACAATTTGTCTTAGTTATCTTGTGCTGCTATAACAGAAATATCACAAGGGGGTAGCTTTAACAAACAGAAATTTATTTTCTCACAGTTTAGGTTAGAAGTCTGAATTCAAGGCACCAACTCTAGGGGAAGGCCTCCTCTCTCTGTTGGCTTTGGGGGAAGGTCCTTGTCTTTTTTCAGCTTCTGTTTCCTGATTACTTGGAGATCTCATGTAGTGTGGCATCTTTATTCCCCCAGCTGTGCTTGCTTGCTTGGTTGCTTGCTCAGTCTGCTGTTTTATACCTCAGAAGAGATTGACTTAATACACACCCTCTGCTAATACAGTCTTATTAACATAACAATGAAAATCCATTCTTGAATGGGATTACCACCGCAGTTATACGGGGTTAGGATTTACAACACGTTTTTGAAGCGGACACAGTTTAATCCATAACACAATGGTAACTGAAAAAGTAGGTTAAACTTAAAGGAAGTATGGAAGTTCTGATTAAAGAAAAGTTTAAATCACTAATGAGAGATATGAGAGAGAATGTGGATAAATAGAAAGGCATGATCTGCTTTTGAGTTTGAAGACTCAACATCATAGCCATGTCAGCTTTCCCTACTGTAAATGCAATCTCAGTAAAATACTGTAAGGAATTTTTTTAGACCAATTAAAACGCTTCTCAAATTAGTATGAAAAATAAATGGGCAAGAAGAGCCAGGGCAATTATGAAAAAGAAGTGGGGGAACCAACCCAGACAGTAAAACATGTTATAAAACCATAATAGTTAAAACAGTGCAGTGTTGGCTTATGACAGTTCAATGAGACAAAGTATGAAGTCCTAAAATAAACACCAAAACTTATCTATGATATTGTATATGATGCTTATTATTGTTTTGGTATATGGTAAAGGTGCATATCAAACCAGAAGAGGAAAAATGGATTATTCAATAAATGAGGTTAGAACAAACTGGGTGACTGCCCAGAAAAAATTAAGTGGATCCATATTTCATACCTTATACAAAATAACTTGCAGATGGATCAAAGACTTAAATATAAGTAGTGAAGAAAAAGTAGAAGAAGCCAGGAAGAATGTTTAATTTTGGAGTGGGAAAAGGATTTCTAGGTATGATATGAAACCTAGAAGCTTGAAAAGTTTGATAAATTGAACATACATAAAAATAATAAATTTTGGTACGAAAAAACTCACCATATGGAATGTTCGAAAAAAAACAAACTGGGAGAAAAGCTTGCAATTCTTATTATAGATAAAGGTTTTATTTTCTTGATCTGCAAAGACCTCCTACAAAACAATAAGAAAAGTACTAACAATCAACAGAAAAAAAAATAAATTAATGGTGTGAACTGTAGAAAAAAAAAATAGAAAAGGCTCTTCAAACATACAAAAAGATGCCCAGTATTACACATGATAAGAAAATGAAAAAACAAAACAAAAAAATTGCCCTTAAGTTGATTCTGACTCATGGTTACCCCATGTGGTAGCATTTTACGTATCAACCTGGCAAATCTCAAAAAATTTGCTAACATACTGTATAGGTGAAAGTGATGGGGAAAAAAATGCCATTGCATATACTGAATGGAGTGCAAATTGGCACAGTGAGTATGAAGAGCAATTTGGTACTATATCTCAAAATTAAGGATGTGACTAGACTTTTACCCTGAAATTTATTTTTAGGAATTTAGTCAAAAAATATCTCA
The DNA here is from genome assembly GCF_024166365.1 of Elephas maximus indicus. NCBI lineage: Eukaryota > Metazoa > Chordata > Mammalia > Proboscidea > Elephantidae > Elephas > Elephas maximus. Next base: position 176,474,463 of record NC_064819.1, on the reverse strand, counting down.
CGTATGTGCAAATGACATACTTGCAAAGTAATTTGTTGTAGCATTATTTGTAATCACAAGACTGGAAACAATCTTTCAGCAATAGAAATGTACCTCCATACAACAGAACAATGTCAAGAAACTATTAAAAAAAGAAATGAGGCAGTTCTCAGGTAGTGACTTGAACTGTTCTCCAAGACAGAGTATGGCATGCTGCAGAACTATCTGTGTGGACAAGTGGGGGTGAGGGGGAGGAGCCATATATATTTGTTTTTGCTTGTTCATGCATAAAATATTTCTGAAAGGATACCCAGGTAATTGACAATAGCAGTTACCTCTGAGCCTGGAGAGAGAAACTGGAAGTTGGGGGAAAAGATTGGAAAGGAGGTTTTTAGTACTTAGAGAACCACAGGGTCAGTTTCCTGCAGAAGAGAGTGATGGAAGCAAGAGGACAGAGAGTCTCTGGTAGAGGGGATCAGGGCAAACTTCCTAGGAGAAGCACATCATGGAAGCTAAACTAGGAAGGATGAGTAGATATTTGATATAAAGAAGTGGAGGGCCAAATTCTAAGGAGAAAAGGTCTTATCTTTAAAGCAGGACACTTAGAGTACTGTCAGTTGTCTACACAGACTGAGACTTTCAGCCAGAGAGGCCTTTTAGATAATGTCATTTGTCACTGACCATCACAGGTCTGCGTCAGGTTATTGGGGGTTCTTCCTTGGTGTTGTTAGTAGCCATGGAGTTGGCTCTGACTCATGGTAGCCTTATGTATAACAGGATGAAACATTACCCGATTCTGTGCCATCTTCATGATCTTTGATATGTTTGAGCCCATTGTTGATGTTATCATGGCGTGAGTGAGCTCCATCCTACTGATGATTTCTCTTGTTTTTGCTGACACTCTACTTTACCAATCATGATGTCCTTCTCTAGAAACTGGTCTTTCGTAATTACATGTCCAAACTAAGCATGATAAAGTCTCGACATCTTTGCTTCTAAGGAGCACTCCAGTTGAATTTCTTTTAAGACTGTTGGGATCCTGGGCTCCTTCTAACTTGCTTCTCCGCCATTCCCAGTGTGGTCTTTATTTCAAGGGGCTATATTATGAATATATATATATATTTTTTTTTAATTAAGAAGATGGAACTTGGCAGACAAGTAGCAGGCTCCACCATAACTTCTTTGGTTGTTTAATACTTGGCTTTACTTCCCAGATTATGGAGTGCGGGATTGGAATTTCTCTTGAGATTGTCACCAGACAGTAACACACCCAAGTGACAGAGATGATGTTGCTGTTGTTAGATGCTGTCAAGTCAATTATGACTCGTAGCGACACCACGTGACAGTAGAACTGTCCCATAGGATTTTCTAGGCATTAATCTTTATGGGAGCAGATTACCAGGTTTTTTCTCCCATGGAGCTGCTAGGTGGGTTGGAACTGCCTACCTTTTGGTTAGCAGCCAAGTACTTAACCAGTGAACCGCCAAACCTCCTTTACAGAGGTGATAGACAATGGCAAATTTCTGTCAGTGCTACTGCCTGGGCAAGCTGGAGTTGTGAGGTAGGAATCCGTGGAACAGGGACAGGTTGGTTCCAGATGGTTTCAGTGTTCCTCACTCTGAAACCCTCCTTGCACACCAGTCCCATAAGAAACACAAGTGGAATCAGAACTAGGAAAATCTCATTCTTCCCTTTCTCAGATTTGCTCCCTGTTTTTTGACTACTTGGGTCAGTATCACAGTCACATGGCAACTGCTCTGAGGTGAGTCAGCTGTTCTCCTTCAGCTCTCATGGACCTATAGACACAAACACAGAGGTATATACCTCCCACTTCTACTGATGCTAGTGAAATCCATCTTCTGCTCTGCTCTTTACAATTCTAGGAGCCCCTAGGTAATGCAAAAGGTTAATACACTTCACTGCTAGCCAAAGGTTGGAGGTCAGAGTCCACCCAGAGGCACCTCAGAAGAAAAGCCTAGCAATCCTCTTCTGAAAAATCACCCATTCAAAACCCTATGGAAGGAGGCGGATCCAAGATGGCGGAATAGACAGATGCTTCCGGCGAGCCCTCTTTACAACAAACACCCAAAAAAACAAGTGAAACAAGCATATTTATGACAAGCTAGGAGCCCTGGGCCTCAAAGGCAAGCTTCAAAAACAAACTGAGGGACAGGGGAGGAAGAGACGGTTCAGAAGCGGAGAGGAGTTACTGGACCTGAATCGTGGGGAGCCCTCAGGAACCATTCCTGAGAGTGGCAGTGGCGGGCTGGTACTACCATTTGGCTGCAGTTTCATCACTGAGAAGCAGCCAGCCACACAGCCTACTCACACCTCCAGAACCAGAGAAGAGCAGTGCTCTTGGCAAAAGCTAAGTGATTGTGTATATTTTACTGTGCCCCCTGCTCCTAAGCCGGCTTCAGCGGCTGACTTCCCTGGACCTGAGATAGGTCCTGTTGAGTGCCTAAAGCCATCCTTCCAGCCTTGGAGAAGGAATAAATTTTCGATTAGGGGAAAAGATAATTTGCCAGCTCCACTAACCGAGGGAGCTCAGGACAGAAGCAGCTCCTGTCCAGGCATAAAAGGTCTATGGACATTGAGTACCTTTCCCCTCTGCATGGACCTGTGTGGGCATATTTCAGGAGAATAGGCCCTTGTTGACACACTCCAACCGTTTCAGCTGTGCAGCGACGAGGTGGGTGTTTGATGTTTGACATTTCTTTGCTTATTAAACAGGGTCCCCACCTACCCACATCAGGGGCCTGAGGACTGGTAGCTCCACTCAAGTCACCCAGCCACCCGCAACAGGGGTCCAAGGATAACTGGTACCTCACACTCCTTACAACCAAAAAACATTGGGTGCCCATGGTCCGTCTGCAGAACCCACCCACCTGTACGCTCAATTTGTGAATACGCCTCTCCCATCTTCCCTCTCTCCCCTCTCTCGTAACCATCAAAGAATATTTTCTTCTCTGTTTAAACTATTTCTTGAGTTCTCATAATAGTGGTCTTATACCATATTTGTCCTTTTGCAACTGACTAATTTCACTCAGCACAATGCCTTTCAGATTCCTCCATGTTATGAAATGTTTTACAGATTCATCACTGTTCTTTATTGATGCATAGTATTCCATTGTGTGGATATACCATAATTTATTTATCCATTCATCCGTTGATGGGCACCTTGGTTGCTTCCATCTTTTTGCTATTGTAAACAGTGCTGCAATGAACACGGGTGTGCATATATCTGTTCGTGTAAAGGCTCTTATTTCTCTAGGGTAGATTCCAAGGAGTGGGATTGCTGGATCTTATGGTAGTTCTATTTCTAGGTTTTTAAGGAAGCACCAGATCGATTTACAAGGTGATTGTACCATTTTACACTCCCACCAGCAGTGTATAAGTATTCCAATCTCTCCACAGCCTCTCCAACATTTATTGTTTTGTGTTTTTTTGGATTAATACCAGCCTTGTTCGAGTGAGATGAAGTCTCACTGTAGTTTTGATTTGCATCTCTCTAATGGCTAATGATCGTTAGCCTTTCCTCATGTATCTGTTAGCTACCTGACGTCTTCTTCAGTGAAGTGCCTGTTCATATCCTTTGCCCATTTTTTAATTGGGTTATTTGTCTTTTTGTAGTTGAGTTTTTGCTGTATCATGTAGATTTTAGAGATCAGGCGCTGATCGGAACTGTCATAGCTAAAAACTCTCCCAATCTGTAGGTAATCTTTTTATTCTTTTGGTGAAGTCTTTGGATGAACACAGGTGTTTGATTTTTAGGAGCACCCAGTTATCTAGTTTTTCTTCTGCACTGTTAGTAATGTTTTGTATACTGTTTATGCCATATATTAGGGCTCCGTTTTTTAACATTGTCCCTATTTTTTCTTCCATGATCTTCATTGTTTTAGATTTTATATTTAGGTCTTTGATCCATTTTCAGCTATTCTTTGTGCATGGAGTGAGGTATGGGTCTTGTTTCATTTTTTTGCAGGTGGATATCCAGTTATGCCAGCACCATTTGTTAAAAAGACTGTCTTTTCCCCGTTTAACTGCTTTGGGGCCTTTGTCAAATATCAACTGCTCATATGTGGATGGATTTATGTCTGGATTCTCAATTCTGTTCCATTGGTCCATGTGTCTGTTGTTGTACCAGTACCAGGCTGTTTTGACTATTGTGGCCATATAATAGGTTCTAAAGTCAGGTAGAATAAGGCCTCCCACTTTGTTCTTCTTTTTCAGTAATGCTTTACTTATCCGGGGCCTCTTTCCCTTCCATATGAAGTTGGTGATTTGTTTCTCTATCTCATTAAAGAATGTCATTGGAATTTGGATCAGAATTGCATTAAATCTACACATTGCTTTTGGTAGAATAGATATTATTGTAATGTTAGGTCTTTCTATCCATGAGCAAGGTATGTTTTTTTGCTTATGTAGGTCTCTTTTGTTTTCTTGCAGAAGTGTTTTGCAGTTTTCTTTGTATAGGTCTTTTACATCTCCGGTAAGATTTATTCCTAAGTATTTTATCTTCTTGGGGGCTACTATAAATGGTATTGATTTGGTGGTTTCCTTTTTGATGTCCTTTTTGTTGATACAGAGGAATCCAACTGATTTTTGTATGCTTATCTTGTATCCCAATACACTGCTGAACGCTTCTATTAGTTTCAGTAGTTTTCTTGAGGATTCCTTAGGGTTTTCTGTGTATAAGATCATGTCATCTGCAAATAGAGATACTTTTACTTCTTCCTTGCCAATCTGGATGCCCCTTATTTCTTTATCTAGCCTAATTGCTCTGGCTAGGACCTCTAGCACAATGTTGAATAAGAGCAGTGATAAACGGCATCCTTGTCTGGTTCCTGATCTCAAGGGGAATGCTTTCAATCTCTCTCAATTTAGGATGGTGTTGGCTATTGCCTTTTATAAACGCCCTTTATTATGTTGAGGAATTTTCCTTCTATTCGTATTTTGCTGAGAGTTTTTATCATGAATGGGTGTTGAATTTTGTCAAATGCCTGTCTCCATCGATTGATAAAATCATGTGATTCTTGTCTTTTGTTTTATTTATATGATGGATTACATTAATTGTTTTTCTAATGTTGAACCATCCCTGCATACCTGGTATGAATCCCACTTGGTCATAGTGAATTATTTTTTTGATATGTTGTTGAATTCTATTGGCCCAGGATAGGAACCATTCCCAAAGCCAAATCTTCAGACAGGGATTGGACTGGACAATGGGTTAGAGAGGGGTGCTGGTGAGGAGTGAGCTTTTTGAATCAGGTGGACACTTGAGACTATGTTGGCATCTCCTGCCTGGAGGGGAGATGAGAGGGTAGAGGGGGTTAGAAGTTGGCGAAATGGACATGAAAAGAGAGAGTGGAGGGAGGGAGTGGGGTGTCTCATTAGGGAGAGAGCAATTGGGAGTATGTAGAAAGGCGTATGTAAGTTTTTGTGTGAGAGACTGACTTAATTTGTAAACTTTCACTTAAAGCACAATAAAAATTAAAAAAAAAAAAACAACTAGGTTCCATATTTTCATCTCTATATTTTCTTCCAAGAATTTTATGGTTTTAAATTTAACATTTAGGTACTTGATCCATTGTGAATTCATTTTAGTGTATGGTGCGAAGTATGGATCTTTCTTTAATGTTTGTTTGTTTGTTTTGCATATGGAAATACAATTTTGCCAGCATCAGTTGTTGAGGAGACTATTCCTTCCCCGTAGAATGAATTTAGCATCCTTGTTGAAAATCAGTTTACCACAGATATATGGATTTATTTCTGGGCTTTCAATTCTATTCCATTGGTCTATGTGTCTATCATTAAACCATTACTAGGCTTGTCTCAGTGCTGCTATAACAGAAATGCCGCAAATGGCTGGCTTTAACAAAGAGAAGTTTATTTCCTCACAGTAAAGTAGGCAAAAAGTCCAAATTTAGGGCATCAGCTCCAGAGGAAGGCTTTTTCTCTCTGTCTGCCTTCTTATCAAGAGGAACTGGACTAGGAGCTTCTCTGCAAGGGGGCCCTGGGTCCAAAGGAAGTGCTTTGCTCCCAGCATTGCTTTCTTGGTGGCATGCTCACTTCTCTCTTTTGTATCTCAAAAGAGATTGCCTCAAGACACAATCCAATCTTGTAGATTGAGTCCTGCCTTACTAACACAACTGCTGCCCATTCTCCTTCGTTAACATCATAGGGGCAGGATTTACAACATATACGAAAACCACTGTAATACCGTGAATCATGGCCCAGTAAACTGACACACGCATTTTTGGGGGGATATAATTCAATCCATGACAAGGCTGTTTTGATTACTGTAGCTGTATAGTATTACATGGGAATTTTAGAGAAGTTATCCTGGTAGTCTGAGGTATGACCAGGGGAAGTTGCCCACTGGAGAGTTGGAAACGAGGGTCTAGAGCTCATGAGAAAGGGATGGGCTAGAAGTGTCATCTCAGGAGTCATTGGCACGTAGGGAGCGATGAGAACGGAAACCATCTGTCTTCACACAGTTGACTGTCTACACTGACATAAGTTTACTATTCCATTGTCTTCAGTAACATGACTGCTATTCCAGGAAATTCTTGCCCAGGAAGATAAAAGTTACAAATACCTTATCATTAATTTCAGTAACTTCTCAAACTCATTTAAACAATCATCAAGTTGTTCAACTTCTCAAAAGAAATCCTGAAATGACTGTTTACTTCTCAAGGTTTTTTTATAATCTCGCCTCAAAATCATCAGTGCGTTGTGTCCTCCATTCTAATTCTTATATCAGGATCCTTATCCAGTTCCAATCATGCTCCTCCATTAAAAACAGCAAGCCCATGCACATCAGAGAACTGTGTTCCATAGGGTTTTCAATGCCTGATTTTTTGGAAGTAGGTTGCCAGGCCTCTCTTCAGAGACACCTCTGAGCAGATTTAAACCTCCATCTGTGATTAGCAGCCAAGTGTGTTAACCCCATTTGCACTACCAAGGGACTCCCCTCCATTGAAAGACCTGCTTTAAACCAGACTCCAAAGCCTTATCTGTCTTTGCTCTCCTCATTTTGAGTGCTATTAAGACTCAAAATGGTTGGTTACTGTTCTCCCTTATCATGATAAACATAAAATTGGCTTGGTTTTATCAAGTTGTTTTGGTGGTATGTTTTAGGCACCAGCATTTCAGAATCTGATCAACCAAGGACAGGGTGCAGAGAAAGAAGAGGAGAAGCCCAAGGATAAGAAACACTGGGGAACGTCAGCATTCAAAGGCAGTAGAGGAGCCAAGATATTTTTTCCTACAGAGAAGCCAGCATTAGCATCATTACATTCCATCGAGACTGAGCATCTCTGGGAAATAGGCTTTGAGAGAGAAGGAGAGGAGGTAATGTGGAGCCTGGAGCCCTCAGGAAGCAGGATGCAGTGAGGGAGCGTGACAGGGTAGCAGGTAGAGACCAGCCTGTAGCATCTAGAGATAAGGGGGAAGGAACATCCAAAATTGGAGAAAAGTTTGGTGGGTGGGGGAAGTGGGAGGGTGCTAAGAGAAATTTACTCTGGAATTTCCCCTCAGGCAGGTTCTGGTGGGGCTCTCCTGAGAAAGGCCTACAGGTCTCTATGACAGAGAAATCGTGGGCTGACCACCAACCCCTGCGCCCATACCAAATCCCCTTCCTGCTTTGTTGGCATTTCTTAGCCATGGCCAGATGAACTCTTTCCAGTACATTTATGGCTAACCTTATACACTGATGCATATTTAACCGTTTTATAATTATAACTCTGGGTCACTTTTTGCCCATCAGTTAACATAATTACTATGATTGCTCTCTGCCTTTTCTCCACTTTGTGGAAATCTTGTAGGGGCCTAGATGTATTTCCAAGGAGGGCTTGTGAACAGGAAGACCAGGCTGGGTGAGGGCTGGGGCCTGGCAGTGGTGGGGCTACAGAACTTTAGAATATTTATTCACATGCCAGGGATTCTAAGTCACCCAATTTAACAACGACTTCTTCTAAATTTAGGAGGATGTTCAACTATTGTTTCCTCTTAGGCCCCCGTTTTTTTTCCCATCTCTATTCCTTTCCCCCTTCTACTCACTGGCAGAAATCCAGCTGCCATGTATTATTGCCATATCGTGCTGTGAAAACTAAAACAGGATAGCATGGTAAGGGGCTAGAGAATGGCGAGGAATGATAGATAGGAGAGGTAAAGAAGTCCTTTCGGAAGAGACAACTTTTGAACAATGACCTGATAGAAGTAGGGAAATGAACTATGTGGTCCTCTGGGGAAAGAAGCGTCAGGCAGAGAGAACAGCAAATTTAAGAGTCCAGAGACTAGGTCGTGTTTGCCGTATTCGAGGGTGAGGAAGGTGGCCAGTGAGGCTGGAGTAGAGTAGTGACTGAGGGAGAGTGGTAGCAGATGAGTCAGAGACGCAGCCGGGGCCCTGCTAAGCGTTTTGAATTTTATTCTAAGCATGATAGGAAGCTGCTGAGCAAGGATGTAACTGGATCTGACTTATATTTTTAAGAGCATTTGGCTGCTGTGTGCATAGGGACTGTTCATAACAGTGTTGTGGTAGTAAAAATTTGGAAATTATATGTCCATCAATAAGAAAATGGTTAAGTGAATTGTTCATTCTAACAATGGAACACTATGTAGCAACGAAAAATAACTACAGCAACACTTATCAATACAGATGAATTTCACAAACAAAATGTCCAGGGAAGAAAAGCAAGTTGCAGAATACATACCCATTGCCGTATGTTGATTCCAACTCATAGCGACCCTATACAACAGAGTAGAACTGGGCCGTAGGATTGCAGAATACCTACATTAAGATCATAGTCATGTTGTTGCTTTTGTTAGGTTCCATAGAGTCGATTTTCTTTTTCAACTCATAGCGATCCCATGGGACAGAGTAGAATTACTCCATAGGGTTTTCTAGGCTGTAATCTTTATGGAAGCAGACCAAGTCTTTCTCCTGCTGAGCTGCTGGATGAGTTTGAACTGCCAACCTTTTGGTTAGTAGCCAAGTGCTTAACCATTGTGCCACCAGGGCTCTTTATGATAGCATTTATATAAAGTTTAAAACATGCATAATATGTATAATGACTAGAAATGCATTCATACATCAAAAAAGCATAAGGAAATGAAATAGTGGGGATTATAAACACTAAATTGAGGTTGCATTTGTCTGGGGGCCAGAAGGAAGAAGATACAATCAGTAATTCATGTGGCTTCAACTCTATCAGGAATGTTTGATTTCTTAAGCGGCATGGTAAACACATTACTTTTATATTATTCTTTATAATATTTGACATACTGTTCTTGATTTCTTTTTGTGTATCTGAAATTGTTTACAGTAACATAAAAAAGAGGAAATGGGAGGAGAGGAGGAGGCAAGTATAGTCAACTCTTTTGAAGATGTGAAAAATGAGTTGGAGGAAGGATTTTCACTGCAGATCTTTTTCCAAATGTTGAATTTTTAACCATTTGTATTTTCTACTTAAAAACAGTAAAAATTTAAATTAAAAAGGTAGAAAAGAAAAACTTACTGGAAGTAGCTGAGAACCACTTTGTTCATAGTGAGGGTAGGGGAATTCCAAGGAAAATGGCGGGAATTGGGTGAGACTACAGAACTGGAATGGATTAAATTCTTTAGAGGCCTTAAGCATAGAAAATACTGTGATACACCATCCCTCACCCCCCTCCATTTGTAATTCAAAATGAAAAATAATTCTAAACTTTAAATGAAAGTAGCTTCAGAATAGAATTCTGAAGAGGTCCTTTGAACATCTCTCTTGTTTTTAATACCTCTGCTTTGCTGTGGCCTGCACGCATAACCAGAGATGTCTTATGAAGTCACCCAGCAAAAGTGGAGGCCCTAGGACAGAGGACGCTGATGGGAAGCATCACATCCTGGCAACTCCCTTGCTTTGTTGCAGGGGTCGGCTTCTACCAGAGATCAGAAAGAGGAGTAACAGCTCTTCAGCTGTAACAGAAAAGCCCTCTCTAATCTTCACTGCTCCATCTGAGAGAGATACTTTTGGTGACAACGTGAAACATTTTGATATGGAACTGAACCAGCAATAAGAGAAAATAAAAAGGACTAAAAAAATTCAAATCATGTTGTAAACCATTGAAAATTCCGCATTGCTTGTGAAATTGAAATAATTTCTTCAGGCAACTGCTTAAGGCCACAATAATTTTGGTTCCTGTATTTTCTTCCAGTTTCACCCAGGGCATCTCTACATATGCACCCCATCCAAACCAGGCCACATCCCACCTACCTTGCTTTATCCTGCACTTCTCCTAGGAGAGTCTGTCCTGATGGCCACCTGCTTAGTCCTATTCCCCTTTTAGGCTCATTTAAAATGTCAGTGCCACTTCTTTTTAAAGGTCTTTTCTTATTCTCCCATTAGGCATGATCTTGTTTTTGCCCAACAAATGGATATCTTAATAATACATTTTTTTTTATTGTGCTTTAGATGAAGGTTTACAGAGAAAAAAAAATTTTTTTTTCTTTTTACAGAGCAAGTTAGTTTTTCATTAAACAATACACATATTATTCTGTGACATTGGTTGCCAACACCATGACATGTCAACACCTTCTTGACCTCGGGATCCCCATTTCCATCTGTTCAGCTTTCCTGCCCTCGCCTGTCTTCTTGTCTTTGCCCGTGGGCTGGTGTGCCCATTTAGTCTCTTTGGTTGAGCTACTTGTATTATTGTTAGTTTTATGGGCCTGCTACTCTTTGGCTGAAGGATGAACCTCGGGGTGACTCCAGTACTGAGTTAAAAGAGTGGCTGGGGGCCTTGCTCTTGGGGTCCTCCAATCTCTGTCAGACCAATAGGCCTGGTCTTCTTTTTTTATGAGTTAGAATTTTGTTCTACATTTTTCTTCAGCTCTGTTCAGGACCATCTACTGTGACCCCTGTCAGAACAGTCGGTGTTCGCAGCCAGGCACCATCTAGTTGTACTGGACTCAGTCTGGTGGAGACTGTGGTACTTGTGGTCCATTAGTCCTTTGTTCTGATCTTTTCCTTGTGTCTTTGGTTTTCTTCATTCCCCCTTGCTCCAGATGGGGTGGGACTAGTGGATGGCTGCTCACAGGCTTTTAAGACCCCAGACTACTCACCAAAGTAGGATGTAGAACTTTTTTTTTTATGTCACTTGAGCTAGATGTGCCCTGAGACCGTGGTCCCCAGCCCTCAGCCCAGTAATTCAGTCCCTCAAGAAGTTTCGTTGTGTCTACGAAGCTTCCATGACCTTGTCTTGGTCAAGTTGTGCTGACTTCGCCGGTATCGTGTGATGTCTTACCTTTCACCAGAGTTACCACTTGTCTATAGTCTATTTAGTGTTTTTTCCTCCCCATACCTCCTTTCCCTCGTTACCATCAAAGATGGTTTCCTTCTGTGTGTAAAACTCTTCATGAGTTTTTATGATAGTGGTCTCATACAGTATTTGTCCTTTTGTGATTGACTTATTTCACTAAGCATAATGCCCTCCAGATTCATTCATATGTTTTGGGATGTTGCCAAGATTCATCATTGTTCTTTATCTTTGGATAGTATTCTACTGTGTATATGTACCATAGTTTATCTATTCATCTGTCGATGAGCACTTAGGTGGTTTCCATTGTTTTGCTATCGTGAATAATGCTGAAATGAACCGGGATGTGCACATGTATATTCATGTGAGGGCTCTTAATTCTCTAGCATATACTCCTAGGAGTGGTTGCCGCATCATATGGTATTTCTATTTCTAGCTTTTTAAGGAAGCGCTATATCTTTCTCCAAAATGGTTGTACCATTTTGCATTCCCACCAGCAGTACATAAGAGTTCCAATCTCCCGCAACCTCTTAAACGTTTGTTATTTCTGTTTTTTTTGACTCGTGCCAGTAATGTTGGGGTGAGATGGTATCTCATTGTAGTTTCGATTTGCATTTCTCTAATGGCTAGTGATCACGAGCATTTCCTCATGTGTCTGTTAGCTGAAAGAATGTTTTCTTTGGCCAAGTGTCTGTTCATATCCTTTGCCTATTTTTTAATCGGATTATTTGCCTTTTTGTTGTAGAGGTGTTGGATTTTCCTATAAATTTTAGAGTTTAGACCTTTGTCAGATATGTCGCAGCCAAGTTTTTTTTCCCAGTTTGTAGTTTCTCTTTTTACTCTTTTGGAGAAGCCTTCTAATAAGTGTTTCATTTTTAGATGATCCCAGTTATAAGCTTATCTTCTGGTGTTTGCGTATTGTTAGTTATGGTTTGTATTCTATTTATCCCGTGTGTTAGGACCTCTAGTGTTGACTCTTTTTTCTTCTATGATCTTTATAGTTTTGGGTTTTATATTAGGTCTTTGATCCATTTTAAATTAGTTTTTATGTATGGTTTGAGGTGCGAGTCCTGTTTTGTTTTCTTTTTTACAGGTGGACATCCAGTTTTGCAAGCATCATTAGTAAAAAAGACGGTCTTTTCTCCATTTAATGGACTTTAGGTCTATGTCAAAGATCAGGAGACCGTAGGTGGATGAATTTACACCTAGGTTTTTGCTTCTGTTTCATTGGTCAATGTGCCTGTCATTGTACCAGTACCAGGCTGTTTTGGCTACTGAAGCTGTATAGTAGGTTCTGAGGTCAGGTAGTGAGAGTTCACCTACTTTATTCTTTCCTTTCCATGTAAAGTTGATGATTTTAGTTTTTCCATCTCGTTAAAGAATGCTGTTGGTATTGGATTGGGATTACATTGCATTTGTAGATTATTTTATGTAGAATTGACATTTTCACAATGTTAAGTCTACCTATCCATGACTATGATATGTTTTTTCATTTATGTAGGTCTCTTTTGGTTTCTTGCAGCAGTGTTTTATAGTTTTGTTTTGTTTTGTTTTTTGTTTTTATATAGGTTTTTTACATCCCTGGTTAGATTTACTCCTAAGTATTTTATTTTTTTAGGGGCTATTATAAATGATATTATTTTCCTGATTTCCTTTTCATAGTTCTCTTCATTGGTGTATAGAAATCCAACTGATTTTAGTATGTTTATCTTGTATCCGGAAATCCTGGTGGCGTAGTGGTTAAGAACTATGGCTGCTAACCAAAGGATTGGCGGTTTGAATCTGCCAGGCACTCCTTGCAAACACAATGGGGCAGTTCTACTCTGTCCTGTAGGGTTGCTGTGAGTCAGAACCGACTTGACAGCACTACGTTTGGTTTTGTTTTTTTTTCTTGTATCCTGCTACTCTGTTGAATATTTCTATTAGTTCCAGTAATTTTTTTTGTGGAGTTCTTTGGGTTCTCTACATATATTATCATATCATCCACAAATAGGGATAATTTTACTTCTTCATTATCAGTTTTTGGATGCCCTTTATTTCTTTTTCTTGCCTTATTGTTCTAGCTAGGACTTCTAGCACAATGTAAATAGGAGTGGTGATAAAGGGCATCCTTGTCTTGTTTCTGTTTTCAGGGGGAATGTTTTCAACCTTTCTCTGTTAGGAATGATATTGGCTGTTGGTTTTGTATAGATGCTCTTTATTAGGAATTTTCCTTCTATTCCTATTTTATTGAGAGTTTTTTTTTTTTAATCAGGAATGGATGTTGGACTTTATTGAATGACTTTTCTGGGCCGATTGAGATGATCATGTGATTCTTTTGTTTTATTTATGTGGTGGATTACATTAATTGATTTTCTAATGTTGAACCATCCCTGCATACCTGGTATGAATCCAACTTGGTTGGGGTGTATTATTCTTTTTATACGATGCTGAATTCTATTGGCTGGAATTTTGTTGAGAATTTTTGGATCTATATTCATGAGATATTGGTCTGTAATTTTTGTTTTTTGTGGTGTCTTTGCCTGGTTTTGATATCAGTGTTATGCTGGCTTCATAGAATGCATTCAGAAGTATCCCTTCCTTTTCTATGTTCTGCAATACTTTGAGTAGTACAGGCATAAGCTCTAAATGTTTGGTAGAATTCTCCAGTGAAACCAACTGGGCCAGGGCTTTTTTTTCTCGGGATTTTTTTGTTTTTTACCTTTTCAGTCTCTTCTCTTGTTACGGGTCTGTTCAGATTTTCAACCTCATTTTGCGTTAGTTTAGGTAAGGTAGTGTGTTTCTAGAAATTTGTCTATTTCCTCTAGGTTTTCAAATTTGTTGGAGTATTTGTTTGTCATAGCACTCTGTTATGATCCTTTTCATTTCTTATTTGGGTTATTTGGATCTTCTTCTGTTAGTCTGGCCAAAGATTTGTCGATTTTGTTGATCCTTTCAAAGAAGGCACTTTTGGTTTTGTTGTTTTTTTCCTATGGTTTTTCTATTCTCTATTACATTTATTTCTGCTTCGATCTTTATTATTTCCTTTTTCCAATGGCTATAGGCTTTGTTTGCTTTCGCTTTCTATTCATTTGAGTTGTATAGCTAATGTTTTGATTTTGTCCCTTTCTTCTTTTTTGATGTGTACCCCTATCACTAAACATTTGCCTCTAAGCACTGCTTTTGTTGTGTCCCAAAGGTTTTGGTATGATGTGTTTTCATTCTTGTTTAATTCTAAGAATTTTTTTTATTCCACCTTTGATTTCTTCTATTACCCAGTTGCTTTTAAGCAAGATGTTATTCAGTTTCCATGTATTTGATTTTTCCCCCCTTGCTCATACCGTTATTAACTTCTACTTTTATGTTGTTGTGATCAGAGATGTTCTGTAATATCTTGATGTTTTGGATTTTGCTGAGGATTGCTTTGTGGGCTAAGATGTAGTTTATTCTGAAGAAAGTTCCATGTGTGTTGGAAAAGAATGTGTCCTTTGCTACTGTTGGGTGGAATGTTCTATATGTGTCTACGAGGTCAAGTTGGTTGATTGTAGCCTTTAGCCTTTCTGTACGTTTGATGAGTTTCTTTCGGAATATTCTGTCCTATACCGAGAGTGGTGTGTTGAAGTCTCCTACTATTATTGTAGAACTGTCAATTTCTCTTTTCAATGCTGCTAGAGTTTGTTTTATGTATTTTGGAGCACTGTTATTGGGTGTGTAGATATTTATTATGGCTATGTCCTCATGGTGGATTGTCCCTTTAATTGTTTTAAACGTCCTTCCTTGTCTTTTACGGTGGATTTTGTTTTAAAGTTTATTGTATCTGTTAGTATTACCTCTCCTGCTCTTTTTTGGTTGCTTTGCTTGAAATATTTTTTCCATTCTTTGATTTTTAATATATTTGTGTCTTTATTTCTAAGGTGTGCCTCTTGTAGGCATCATATTGATGGGATCTGTTTTTTCATACAAGATATCTTGACAATACTGAGTCCACTCATCTACGGTATTCCTTTCTGTTTATTTAACTTTTTAAAAATTCGTAGTTTACAGTGTATAGGTCTTGCACATCTTTTGTCAGATATATCACTGAATATTTTATATACTTTTCTCATTTTCTTTTTTTAAAATTTTTATTGTGCTTTAAGTGAAAGTTTACAAATCAAGTTAGTCTCTCATGCAAATACTTATATACACCTTGCTGTTGTTGTTGTTGTTGTTATGTGCCATCGAGTCAGTTCCAACTCATAGCGACTCTATGCATAACAGAACGAAATGCTTCCCAGTCTTGTGCCATCCTTAGAATCATAGTTATGCTTGAGCTCATTGTTGCAGCCACTGTGTCAATTCACCTCACTGAGGGTCTTCCTCTTTTCCGCCAACCCTGTACTCTGCCAAGCGTGATGTCCTTCTCCAGGGACTGA